>NC_140591.1:1042975749-1043600749 GCF_964204655.1 Triturus cristatus | reverse complement strand
GGTACAGAGTTCAAAGACACTTTGTACTTCACAGCAATTGTGCAAGGACAAGTCCTTGTGTGTGCATTTGTTTTGTCCTTCGCAAAATGCCACTCCACTGTAAGCCATTCCACTCAACTCTATTGCACTCCTCTCTACTCTAAGCCACTCCACTCTATTCCACTCCACTCTACACTACTTAACACCACTCCACTCTACAACACTGTACTTCACTCTACACCACTCCACTCCACAACACTCTACTCCACTCTTCAAAACTCCACTTATAACACGCCACTGTACAACCCTCTACATCACTCTACTTCACTCCACTCCTCTCCACTCCACAAAGCTCCACTCCACGTAGTTCCACTTTACTCCACTCCACTATGCTCCACTCCACTTAAGATCCACTCTAATCCACATCACAAACGTTTAGCCATGCTGAACAGTAGCCATGCCTTTCCATTATAGTGTTCTGCCCCAGTGGTGGAGTTCTCTTTTTGAGGAGCAGAGATCCCAACCACCCAGAAAGAGAAATCCCTGAAAAGAGTATGGTAGAAATCTGACTGTAAAGTAACTGGCAATAACTTAATGCTCAGAATTTCTGAATTACGAGACTCAAGGGATAGAGTTTCATAGATCTTAGAATGAACAGGAAATTTCGACCCGCAATTGGTGAATGCCATTTGGGTGGTGATCTCCTAGTAAAAGGTAGAAAACTATGTGTGGATAGAATTCCACACATAGATTTCCTTTTGGGAATCAAGCCCAGTAAGTCTTGACTCCAATACAACCACATAAAACCAGCTTCTCAGCAGGAGTGGCAACACACACACACACACATATATACAAAGACTCTCAGAGAGTGACATTTTACATGGATTATCTAGTGGAGTCAATGTTATGCACTACTAAATATTCTAGCTCATTTTGAATATGATGCTTACACTCTACAGAGCTGTTAGCTAATAACAAATATATATTTTCCCTGTAAGTATCCTGTACTACGACAGAGTTCCATAGCACATGTATCCTATTAAGGAAACCAAATGTGTAGTCACATCAACAGAGCCCTCTCACAGAAATGTCCTATTTATATGGACACTTAGCAGGGTTGTTCCCTTCCCCCCCCCCATGTTATTGGCCCTGGTGGTGGAGCCTCTTGCAGAGCTCATTGGGATTGACACTAAACTCTGGCTTTGAATGGAGGGGGTAGTGAAAAAACAGGTTTCTCTGTATGCAAATGATATTCTCCTTTTACTTCAGAGACCAAGTGAAGCTAGTTCGCAGCTTATAGAGAGCTGAGATATGTGGGGATGCGTTGGGGTTCAAAGTCAATTGGGGGAAGTGGATGCTGGAGCCTGGGCGGGGGTGAGGAATTGAGAACTTAATTTAGTCCCACTGTTGACCCGGGTACAGTGAGACATAGAGGAATGGTCTAAGTTGCTGTTCGCAATTGCAGACCATGGTGCGCTATTTAGTTTAAGATGGTGTCCCTCCCTAATTTTTGTATGTTCTTTAGTATTATCCACACCTGCTACTTTCTTTGCTGGTCTGCAGGCACATATCATTAGATTCTTGTGGGCAGAAAAGATGCCCAGAGTATCTTTTGAGAAGTGTCCCTTCTCTTTGTTTGAGGCAGGGCTGGGGTGGGGGGATATTCGTATATACTATTGGGCCTTACACTTGGTCAATATCAATGACTGGCTTCTGGCAAATAAAGGGGTCCCCACTCACAAGTTAGAGCTGGAACTGTTGCACCCCTTTTGCTTACTACCTTTGCTGTACAGCAGGGCACCTGCTACCAGCTACCCAGGTTCTTATTTGATGCTGATACGTGGCTCTGAGCCACATGAAATGGCATGCCACCCTTACGGGGGGCCTCCCCATTGGCATTCTGATGTTGTTGTCGGAGACGGCGGGCCTTGTTGGGTTCCATTCTTGGGACATCATTAGCATCTCTATGCTGGAAGACATCTGGAGGGAGGGGCGCATGCATAGTTACAAGAGATGGCAGCTGAGTTTCATCTGCACTACTCTCAGTTCTATAGGTACCTTCAGCTGTGACATGCTGTAGAGGACTATAAGGGAAGTCTGGACACCCTCCCAGACTTTAAACTGCTCAAATTCATATTGGTCATTGGTGAGCTTGGCAGAGGGGCATTTTGTGGTTGAATTAATCTCTGATTGCTAATACCCTGCACTCCCTGCGGACCCTGAAGACAAGGTGGAAGGAGGATGTGGGGGTGGGGGCCCTTGACGATGAGGAGTAGGTTGAGGAAAAAATGGAATCGAAGATGCTGGCTATCTCTTTGCGCTTCTGGCTAATCCAGTTTAAGTACTTTCATCGGATGTACTTCTCCCAGCATGTCTGTGTTGTGTAGGGCATGCCCTGGGGCCTGAGTATCTACGATGTAGTCACTCGCAGGGCTCCCTTTATCACATACTGTGAAACAGCACAATGGCACGCACGTCCTTTTTGCCTCGGAATACTTGATGGACAAGAGAGACCTGGCCAGGCATTGGAGAGATGTACAGGTGCCTCCGCTGAACGAATGGGTTAAGGGCATGGATTACTGTATGGAGATGGAAAAATTGGTGTTTAAGGCACGGGGCTCCACAGAAATATGAGCTAATTTGGGGCCCATTGACTAGATTTAAGGGTCCCGTGAACTGATAGCAAAGTCGGATACATGGGGGCTGTCTCTTATTGTTGGTAAGTATATTCACTTATCACTGGACCAGGGACTGTATTTTTAGTCTGTAACAAGGTTGTTTCCAGTGTGCTGCCCTACACCTGAACGTGGATGCTATAGGCCTGAGTTTCATTAGCTATTGCTTCAGTTGTGATATGAAAACAATAAAATGTGTTATAAACAAAAGAAAATATAGGCTTTGGTGAATGTTGAACCAAAGAAATGTGAGTAGTTATACCTTGTGCATTCATGTCATGGCTAGCTTATGGATTTCAATATTCATTTTTGAATTAGATTTTTTAAATTGACAGAATTGTTAGTGTGCTTACCAGAGAGTAACATGTATGCTCAGGGTGATAATCTTCCAGGCAGCATCAGGCATGGATATTGATTTAACAAAATGCCAGAGACTGCAGAAGTAAGATCACCCATCTTTGACTCTCTAATGAAATCATATGGTTGACATTTTAACCCACACTCCAACTACAGCCTCCTCTTTGCTGCTGCTGGGTGCAGGACAAAGTGTATCAAACACTGAGTGTAAAAAGTCATCATGAGTATTCCTGTTTCGAGGTATTTTGTTCAGTACCTCTAAGACTAGGAGTGGTGAGGCTTGGCTCAGTGCTACCAATATACCATCAAAATTGGACAGCAGCATCAATCCAACCACCATCATCTAAAACACTTTCACAGGAGAACTCAGGGAATCCAATTCCTTGAAGCTTTAAATAGACTGAATTCAGTCCTGAAATAAAAGCTAGGTTATTGGAATTTGAAGAAGAATTTAAAAAGTGTATTCTTTCTTAGAGTCTCAGTAAACTAAATTATCTCTTCCTGTTTGCCTTTCATGTTTGTTTTAGCATTAGGCTACATTTAGAATAAAGAATAAACAAGAAGGGTATAAAACAGTCCACTCATCTTGAAGCAGTATGTGAGTATGTATGCATTTAATGGCATTTATAAAGTGCCCACTTAAGAAAGAATGAAACCACAAACAAAGGTCTGAGAACTCATGTGTATGACCCCAGGCTGTTTACGGAGAAAATGTAACTGATGTGTTAATTATCTACAAAGGAGGTACTGCTGCACGGGGTCTCACAGGGCCACTCAGCCGCTCCCTGCCTGCTGGCCCAGAATTGAGAGGGCCGCTCTGTTGAGACGGCACCTCTGCTGTGGGACCCGCAGAGCTAAGACTGGTCGGCATCTGTGTGCCTTGAAGGTGCTGCTACACGGGGGTCCACTGGGACATTTGGCTGTCCGGAACTGAGAGGGCACTCTGTTGAGGTGGCAGGCCCCTCCCAAGAGAGCGAACCTCCTTCGAGGACTGCGGAGGAAGGACCTGCCAACACCAGTGTGTTCTGAAAACCATAGGTGAGGGGACCCAACACACATAGAGAACGGGAGTCCGAGCCTCTCCTCTGCACTCTACAGAGACTCAGGTGGGGAGCCTGCTGCCATCTGCCCGAGGGGGCCTTACCTGATACAACCCCACGTGCTGAAGTGACCTGAAGGGGCTCACCGCACCTACCGCACACCCTGGCCTGCCTGCCGGTGACCGACAGACATTCATCTTCTCCCACAGGACCGCATCCAGCTGGAGCTACCAAGGGGATTCTTTGATTGGGCTGATCCAGCCCACAACGTTTATTGCTTAATCTCTCGGGTGGGACTTGGTCCCCCAGATGCCCGCAATTTTAGGAGTCGGAGAAAACTCCTCCCCGATGCCGTAAAGCATTGGGGAGAATCCTGCAGTGCGTGACGCTTTGATCAGGCTGACCCAGCCCGCAACAAATGTTACTTTATCTCTGGGGTGAGACTCGGTTCCCCAGCCGCCCGCAATCATGGGAGGCAGAGTAACTCCTCTCCAATGCCGTAAAGCATGAGGGAGACTCCCGATGGGCCCGTCCTGCGTCAAAAGGAAAAGGCGAGGTGGAGCCATCCCCCTTTGCTCCCCTTGGCTGTGGCTCCTGTCTCTTGTCACTGTCTCAGTGCCAGTTGGATACTGCATCCTATTAAAAGGTGCTTTGTTTTGTCCTGCCGAGATATTACTGTGTTGCCCCTTAATACCAGATTTTAAATGCAATTTATTGGTCTGAACTCTGTGAAAGAAGGAACTGTCCATACTCCAGCAGTGAGATTGTGAGTAATCGAGGGGGAGAACACTTCCGGAAAAAATCCTTTGGAGCCACTTGGGTTTTTCACCAGATACATATAATTGTGAACCATTTGAGTTTGCTTTGTGCACCTCACGTGAACTTGTGTGCCTGTTGTATTCATTCAGTAATGGGAAAAAAGGAAAGTCCAGGATAAAACTCAGGGCCCTTCCCAAGGAAAAGTACACTGGTGTTATCTGCTCCGATGCGATGGGTAGGATATTTCAGAGCTTAAAGGATACTATTGAGTCCCTCAGGGATGAATTGTATCACTTAGAAAGGTGGTTGCTGATTTGGAAGGGAGGGTGAATAATGGAACGGCCAAACCTCTAGTGATGCAATTAAATGCATCAGTTAGTGATCACGAGGTCCATTCCCTCACATACCCTGGCCCAGCAAGGATGCACTAACGTGATGCAGCTCTTGCCATTACCCAGATGCCAGACTGCGTTTCCATCCAGCACCATAGCCGCGTTCTTGCTAACCACCCATGAGGCAGCAAAGGCTACAATGGCTATTGTAACAAATTAGTTGCCTACCAAGGGGGGGAGAGCCTACAGATGGGGGGAGAGCCAGATAGAGGAGAGGTGGTACTCGATTAAGGGTGCCTCACTATGCCCAGACTTGCTTTTTTAAGGGGGGCTGTTAAGGATGGCTTTTACATCAGAACCTGTGCGCAGAGAGAAGAAGCGGTAGTCTATCTTGTAGAGGTACCAAAACTCCTCAGTGATAGACGAGAGGACCCTGATTCACTTAAGAATAAGGTTACCTATTGGTTCAGTGAAACACAGCACTGTTATTCTATCATAAGGGAAGACATTAAGCAAGCTGAGAGGTTAAACCTACCAGGGATGTCAAATTACATAGTGAAACTCAGCTTCTTTAATAGAGCCATATTAGATGGTCTTATGGCTATTGATTCACTTACCATCCCACTTGCTAACACTTCTATTACCATCAAATATAGATTAGCCTTGGACACGGGCCCCAGGTCAAATGATTTTGCCTAGAAGAGAGAGGAATTAGTGAAACTAGACACAGAGGGTGGCCAGGCAGGGATGACTACAGGAAGGATTATTGATATACACAGAGGGTAACAAATCGACTCCTAGCTTTACTCCGGCCGAACATCATTAAAGACACTTTGCCTCATTCGGGTCTTTTGCTAATCCCCATGTGGCTTGGGCTGCAATCATAGAAGGCCGGGGGGGGGGGTCAGTGATTTGCGAGGATCGCCAGAATGCTAGTAGAACCAGAAAGGGACAATTTTGTGGATTCCATTGATGTGACCCAATTTTAGGAGACTTGGAGTTTGTAGACCCCCCCCATAGGTGTGGGTACTCCTTCTATGGCATTAATGCAACAAAGAAAGAGAAGGGGAGACCCCCAGGAGGTCTAGCGATTTGGTTGAAGGTAGCACTTCTGTCCAAAGTTAAACTGGTCCCTGACATTCCCAGCACATCTTAGCAATTGATCTTGCGCTACATACAGGTTTAAAAATGGGAATTTTTATGTATATAATAGAGTGAGCCTAGGCTCAGAGGAAACCAATACTAAACGTATTTTAGATCATGCCCTGACTGAATGCCCCGGAAACACCCCTCTATTGGTTGCTAGAGATCTTAACTGGACTTTCGAACCCCTTGTCCTCTTGAGACTTGACTGAGGAGTGGGACAGTTTCTGGCAAATCCCACAGCTGGACCACCCAACAATTAGATGGTCTAAGAGAGGAGACCAGGTGTTGGCATTTACGTTGCAGCATGATTTGAGGGAAGAAATCTGATCTGAATGTTGAAATGACCTTCAATCGACCAAGCCATGCCCGCAGAATTGATTACTGTTGGGCTGACAGTAGCCTATGGCCCATTGTGTTTGCCATGATAGGGGTTAATAGATCCGATAGTGACCACAATGGCCAGACCCTTTCCTTAACAATCATGGAGAGAGTGAACCCGATATTACGGGCCATACTGCTTTGGGCAAGCTATCCTTTACTGGTAATTTGAGAACAATTAGATGGGATTGGGTGTAGGAAAAACTGGGGCATTGGAAGTTGTTAAGTCCAAAGTTCTTGAGGAGTTGGTGGTGCTGTCAAAACTACCCAAAATAGAAAAAAAATTGAGAAGTTGAGTAACCAGCATGAGACACTCTAAATGCAGATCAGGGAAATACTGGGCCAACTGTAAAAAAATGGAAGGATCACCATGGAAAAAAAGGAGGCAAAAGGCGAGTCCCTGTGGCAGGCTGGTATTACAAGGAATGTTGATATGCGAAGAGTGAGCTCCTACATGCAATGAAATCTGGAGCTAGATATAGGCAGGCATTAGATTATATCAAGAAACAATAAGAATGCTCTCTATGGTCCTTTCTGCATAGCGCATAGGTAGCCAAAGGTAATAAGTCTTTTTCGAAAAAAGCAGCCTATTGTTGGAACAGGCCCAAGAATGTCCTAGAGTTTACAGTCCAGCCTCAAGAGTGGGCATCCCAATTTAGGGGTATTTGTGCTCTAGGGATCATGGAAGAAGAAGAGTTTGTAGGCATAACAGAGAGAATGTAACATCTGGCACTGTGAAAGTCACAGAAATATCTCTTTTGGAAACCAGAGCAGCCAAATGCTCCTGTATCCCAGCCAGAGTTCCCGACCCCAATCAAATCCCCACTGACCTATATAGAGAAGATTTAGAAGCCTGGGCCCCATATATTAATATGCTTACCAATGCATTCTCTCAGGTATGGAAATCCCTACTTTTGGAACTCAGCAGAGATCATACCTATCTATAAGAAAGGAGATTGAGCAAACCCGTCCAGGTACAGACCTATCAGTCTAATTGACTCTTTGCAGAAAAATTTCTGTAAGCAGCTATTGGCCCGTATTCAGGATTGGATCTCAGAGAAAAACATTCTGTCTGATTTCCAGGTGGGTTTTCACGACAATATCAGTACCTTGGACCAGGTCTTCTGCTTTCTCTGCATTTATAGGAGAGTGTGGTCATCAAAGGGGAAAGCTTTATGTAGCCTTTGTGGATCTCCGCATCGCTTTCAACCTTGTTCCTCGAGCTAAACTCTGGAAGGTGGTGGCAGAGCTGGGACTCCCTCAAAATCAACCAGATATGCTTATTCGTTGGCATTCAAGAAATATAGGCCAAGTTAGGTGGGGGAGGATGGACAATTAACGGAGTCCTTTCAGATAAATCATGGAGTAAGACAGGGATGCGTATTAGCACCTACCCTGTTCTCGCTATTTAATAATGGGATAGGAGGCTTTCTTGACAGGGATTAGTGCGATGCCCCAAAAGTCGGGGAGGGAAGAGTGCCTAAACTCCTCTTCGCTGACAATACGTTAATAATATCAAATTCCCCACAAGCCCTCCAACAGCAAGTAAACAACTTTAAACTCTTCTGTGATGAGCTTGGCCTGAAATTGATTGAGACAGAAACAAAGTACATGATATTTGCTAAGGGTACTTCGAAGCCATCTAATAGACGTATATATGTAGGGGACTATGGAACTAGTCCCTGTCTTTGATTATTTGGGCATTCATCTAACATCCACCCTATGTTGGGTACCACATATAGGAAAGGCACAGCTTTTCTTAACCCAGCAGACTGCCCACATCAACAAGATCCTTAGAAACACGGTGTCCAGTTAAGTGGCTCCAGTAAGAGAAATATATAATACCAAAGTCTTAGGTGCAGTCCTGAATGGAGCAGAATTGTGGAGTAGTGGAACACCGTTTGCCTTACTGCTATTGAACATCGCTTCATAAGATCTCTCTTCAATTTACCAGCTAGCATCCCCCTGGCCCCAATATTCCGTGATTTGGCCCAAAGAAAATTGACTCATAAGCTGGACTATAAGCATTCATTGTTTTGGCATTGCCTAAGGACAATTGAGGAGTTCGCCCCGTATCGAGTGGTTATTAGGGATCATTTGATACACCTAAGATAATTACAATTCCCTTGTTTCAAACCCTGAGAAAACTGCTGAGGAAATTGAGGATGGAGTCTTATTGGGCAAGACCAGTGGAGCTGTGTTTGATTACTAAGAGGAGGGTTAAAACCATTTATTGGGAATCTACCCTGGTGAACAACATTATAAATTCTGTGAGCTCCCTAACCCATGAGTTCACATATTTTAAACCCCTTCCGCTCTTTGAAGAAACGATTGTTGCGATTGTTCCTTCCCTTGCATGTAAACCTTTCCTCCAATTCAGGTACAAGACCCTTCCTACTAAATTGTTTGGTAATAAGTGGCAAACCAATGTACATCCTGATGATAACTGTCCAGCTCATAAAGGAAGCACTGAAACCTTAGTCCATGTACTATTTTTCTGCCCACATTACAAACATTACCAGAATTTAAGGGCCAAGTGAATAATCCCCCTGTGTAGGCTTATTGGCCCTGGCCACTATCTCGACGTACTGAGAATTCTCTCTACAGACACCCGTAGAGTAATAGTCTTCGGCCTAGCAACATTTCTGTTAGTTCTATGGATTAAACATTCCAACTGTATTGTACAATCATTTTTATCGCATTTTTAAAATTGTACATACAGAAGAGATGTACTTTCATATGGTTTTTAACTCTCTACAGATACCCGTAGAGTAATTGTCTTCAGCCTAGAAAAACTTCAGTTAGCTCTATAGATTAAACGTTTAAACTGTATTGTATCATAAAGTTTATTGTACCTTTTAATTATAGTATATACAGAACAGATGTTTTCTTATATGGTTCTCAACTCTTTTATGATATTTTTAAATTGCTGTCTTTTGTCATCTGTAGGCACTTACATAAATATCCAGGTGTTAGTAATTCATGCTCAAATGTATATGGTTGTGCAGTACTTTTTAAGATCGTTGTGATCGAAATAAAATTATGATGATGATGATGGTTAATAATTTAGTTGAAAAGATGAGTCTTCAGCATATTTATGAATTACAGGAGGGTTGGAATGGTTTTGATGTCTGTGAGGATACTGCTCCATGTCCTGGGAGCATAGACGGAGAAGCCAACTGAAAAGCTGCAAGGTGAATGTTTCATGGCAGGGCTTACCTTGAAAATTCAAAAAAGCCCACAAACAAACAATTATGTCAGCATACCCAAACTACAATATGACCCTTTCCCACCCTGGAAATGGTCAAATATTTACTGCAGCTCAGGACTAGTGTAGCTCCCCTTCCAGGGTGAGAAGAAGTATGATCACCCCCAAATTTGGCTGGGGTCTAGGGTAAGGGGTTTCTCCACAAGGAAAAATATTTTTCCTGCAGAGAAAAAATAAGGGGCATTTGAAGAGGGGAATCTATTCCCCCTCCGCAGAATTATTTGAGACAACTCTGTACTGCGGGGATGCATTCCCAAAATTGAAAACGTGATTTCCCAATGGTTCTCTTTGGAAATCAGCTCCAGGCACAGCTTTCCATGCAGATTACTTGAGAAGTTGGTGTATTACAAAAAGTAGTAAATCAACATTTGCATATAGGAGTAAATCTGCAGGTGCGTATTTGCTACATTGTTTGACAGTAGTGCCCCAAGTGTTAAGTAAACTTTTATTACCATTGATGTTTCAATAAAGGAGAAACACAAATATAGAATCACGTTCATTGTACTTTTCTACTAAATGGTCAACTTAGTCATGAACCTTTGTATGCATTTACCTTTAAGTGAGATATCACAAGTCTCCGGAAAATGTGCACGTTCTAAAAGTCATACCCTGGAGACAAAAAAATGCTGCCATGTCAAACTAATGACAGGTTGTACTCTATCCTAAATCTAATTATCAAATTCAACTAACAATATGATAATATTGTTCAGATTTATTTTAGACATTTCTTAGAAGTAGTTCTCCTCTTTGAGATGCGCCTAATTTCTCCATGCTTGTTCACGATCAAACGTAAGTATGCCCTATTGAAAATATTACACAGCTTGTTGTTTTATAACAAACTTTTCCAAATAGTGGAGATAAAATGTGTAGTAGAGAAATACGTTTATTGTTTGATTAATTAAAACCTTAACAATATAGCACATTGGACATGCATAAACAAAAATTAAAATATTTTTTTAAACAGTTGCAGTTATCTTATTATTAATACGATTGTTTAAAATCGACTGCCAATGAGTCAAAGTGATCAGTGCATTGCGATTAGTAGAGCTTGAATACCATATGTCCATCAAAATCTTGTGATATCAGAGAAAATAAAATGCATATTTTGCAGACCAGCAGACATTTCATAGAGGATCAATTGCCATTAAGTCAAAGTGCACAGTGCATTGAGATTGATAGGACTTGAGTACCATATGTTCATGACGATCTTGTAGTATCAAAAAAATAAAATTGTGTTTTACAGTCAGCAGTCATTGCATAAAAGATCATGTGGTAAAATCAGATGCCATGTGCATTTTATTAATCAGAGATCATTGCTGCATTTAGGTGGGCTGTTTTAAGCTGATCCTGCAGTGCCTTGAAGTATTTGCCAATTCTGGCCAGATCCGAGGGGACCGTAGTAGTAAATATCCAGTTTGTGGCATCACTACAGGTCCTTAGGCCATTGATTCGAAAGAGTGGCTTTAATAACATCTGCCTGGGATTGAGTAGCGACTGGCAGCAGCAAAGTAATTTGGGGAAAGATTAAAGTTTGGAACCACACAGCCTGCACTTCACAATATTGGAGAGGATCGACCAGTTTGGGTTAAAGTCTTTAATTAGTAGTGTCATCATCCTTGCAACCAAATTTTGAGTGACGCACTCTTACCGAATTGAACAACTAAGGTATAGCTGTGGCTTCAGGCTGACCTGGTGTTCGTTGTCATACGAGGCTACCAGGGTTTGTGAGAATTAGATAGTCTTGATAGTTTCCACATCATCAAGCTTAGAAAGGAATCTTGTCTGTTTCTTCAGTATGTTTTTCACCGCAGATTGAGGAATCGATGGAGAATTTAATACACTTACGTCAATTTGGAGGGTATCTGCTGAGGCCATTAAATATGTTTTCCAGGGGCTATTTTTGGTATGGAATATGTTTTGAAGGATAAACTTCAAGGTGCAGGGCATGGTCGAAATGCATCTATCGTAGTATTTCATGCTAGAGCTCAGGTTGGTCAAGTTTAGGGCCTCTTGGCCAAATTCCAGTCTCACCAGTGATCCCCTGGTGTAATATGGCAGCTTAAACACTCTTTTGTAGTCTTTTAGATGTCATTTTTCCATGCCTTTGATGAAAAGTCCTGGGAAAGCCTCACTTCCATAAGTGATGGCGGTTGGCAATGTTGCCCTGAGTACTTTTCGAATTGGTGCTGAAGAAGGCCTTTCAAGGGAGGCATTTAACTGGCACAATCTGGGGATAATTAGTGCTGCCTTACCTTTAAGGTGATTTAGATGCATTTTAGGTCCCCCTTTTGCCGACAACCAAATTTAATTGTGCGAATTGGCTCCTTTTGTTTTTAAGGGGCTAAGTGACCAGTAATGATTGGTTTGCTTATGCGTCCTTCCAAACGAGACCACTTTTGTTTATGAAGTATTAACTACCATCTTGTTTGTCATGTTGTAGGTATGGAGGACGTTAAGGGCTCTCTGAATCCCTATTTTTGAGTTATCCAGAAGAACTATGTCATCAGCATACTGTTATATCGTAATCTTGGTTGTTCCTATTTTTGGGGGAATTAAGTTTGCGTGATTCAGTGATGCAGACATATCTGCTGAATATAGGTTGAAGAGCACTGGTGCTAGGACACATCCTTATTTTAGGCCTTGATTGGTGTCAATCATTTTTGATAAAGTAGTGGCCGACAACTTGACCCTCACCCAAGCTGATGAATAGAGTGCAATGATCGCATTGAGCAGATCGCTTGGAATGCCCCACGCCTGGAGTTTACTCTATAGAATGTCCCTGTCCACCAGGTCAAATGCTGATGAGTAGTCTACGAAGCCAATGTTTGTACTTTAATATTTTCATATTTCACGAGCCAGTGCCATTTGGTTTATATTTCACACATTATTTTCGCTGGTGTATAAAAATAGCTGACATATTTCTAGTCATATTACAGAGCTGTCACAACAGCAGAGAAACAAATGAAGTTAATGGTCTCATGCTCCTTGTGTTGTACCTAAGTGATAATGACCAACCTAGCCTCTGGCATTAGCTGCACAGCTTCATTCACACCATGAATCAGGCAGAAGGGGATACTTGCTGCCCATGGCTATGTTTCTCATTTTCACATGGACAGTATCAATCCATTGGCAGCAGGCTATGCAGAGGAAGACATTGGGAGGCCGTGTCCAGACAAGAGCCCGTGTCATTATCTTTGCTTCAAAACAATTAGCATGGCCTCTTTCGATAGGTACCTGTTGTTCTTGCCACCAAATGCAAGCTACAACAGGGTACTTCTTTTCAAGCTGCTTTTCAATTTAAATTGCATATATCACATTTTATTGTTTTTGTTGGATGATTCGGTTGGTGCATTGATTCTTTTTGTACACATGCTTGCGTCACCTACAAATATCTTTTATGCACAGTAGTAGGGCGTTAATGCTTTTTGCTAAGCAAATTCTTTGTCATTATGTTGTTGATGTGCTATAACATCTACTTAGAAAGATTTTAATTGTGAATTTACAGTAAGAAGTACAAAACTGATTCACACATGAAATCTGATGGAAAGTACAGAAGACCTATGCAGGCTTATGCAACAACATGTATACTTTAGGCAACTAGTTCAATGCCATGTGTGCTCTTGGCTAAAGGCGAGGGTCTCCCTGGAAGAGTGGATTATAGAAGCACATTGAAAATTAAAGATGTGAGTTAATGTATGGTCCATTTGCAAATCTAGGCAGAACTTTTCTACTTATTGATGTAAAGAAAAGAAAACTGCAGCAACAGATACAGAAAATATCATCTTTAGTTCTTTAAAATGTAACAAAAAAAGAATTCACATTTATTTAAGTCTCACTTACAGACAGCCATAATGTGTGTTGACAAAGTACACTATAATGTTATGCCTATTTGTGGAGTGCACTGTCACACTCAAGAGTATCCTGGTGCTGAGCATGTGTGCTCTTGGCTAAAGGAGAGGGTCTCCCTGGAAGAGTGGATTATAGGAGCACATTGAAAATTAAAGATGTGAGTTAATGTATGGTCCATTTGCAAATCTAGGCAGAACTTTTCTACTTATTGATGTAAAGAAAAGAAAACTGCAGCAACAGATTCAGAAAATATCATCTTTAGTTCTTTAAAATGTAACAAAAAAAGAATTCACATTTATTTAAGTCTCACTTACAGACAGCCATAATGTGTGTTGACAAAGTACACTATAATGTTATGCCTATTTGTGGAGTGCACTGTCACGCTCAAGAGTATCCTGGTGCTGAGCAGGTGTGTGTGCCTAGCCCTGTCTATGGTAGATTGGTTAATTGAACCGGCAGGTCTTCAGTTTCTTGCAGAAGTTAAGAAGAGAGAACAAGGCTCTGAAGTGAAGTGGAAGGCCCTATTATGCTTTAAAAGCAATGTAATAGAACACCCATCCACCTGATCTGGTTTCTGTGTATGCATGGGTTGTGTGTGAGTTGGAGTCATGAGGAGTGGAGTGTCTGGGTTTTTGATGGAAGGAGATGCTACTTTTCAGGTAGGTGAGGCCTGTGATATCCAGTATAGACTTGAGTGGGCGTTGTGTCTAGTCCTTGCTCATGATTCAATGGCTGTCTTGTCTGTCTCAGTCCCTTTTTTTACTGACTCAAAGTCTTTCCTCCCTATTCTCGTGTTTGTCCTGCCCAAGGAACATTTTGGTTTTGCTGTGTTTTGATATGGATGACTTCTGCTGCAGGAATCAGCTCTTGCATTCAAGTCAATAAGGTATTATTTTCTTCCCTTCAAATTTGGCTCCCATCCCATTCCCTTTATTAAAGAAATCTATCCCTCATGTGCCTTGCTAGATCTGGAATCATTGGCGTGGGTTTCCCCTGTATTTTTGCCTTTGTCTCCTGTGTTTTTGCTGTGTGTTTGACTTTGTTTTGCTGGTCTACATGCTTTGGGCACTTTTCTACTGCTGTTCAGTGCCAAAGTGCAAGTGCTCCCATTGTAAATTATTGTAATGGATTGGTGATTCCATGATTGGCATATTTGATTTACTAGTCAGTCCCTAGTAAAGTACACTGTGCGTGCCCAGGGCCTGTAAATCAATTGCTGCTAGTGGGCCTGCGGCACTGATTGTGCCACCCATATAAGCAGCCTGTAAATGTAACTGAGGCCTGCCATTGCAGAGCTTGTGGGGAGTCTGGTACTGCCATGACGACTTGGAAAGTGCATCCACTTGACAGGCCCTAACCTTCCCTTTTCTTACATGTTAGTCACCCCTAAGGTAGGCCCAAGGTACCCCTCTGTGCAGGGTGCAGTTTATGGGAAAGGTAGGACATGCCCTGGTGTGTGTGGCAAGTCCTGATATTTAAATACTGCCAATTTCGTTTTTCACTATTGCAAGGCTAGCTGTTCCCATAGGATGGAACGGGGAGTTTGCTTATAACATCTTATAAACATAACAACCCCTGGGAACACAGTGAGAAAATAAAGTTTAGTATACCGGAACTCAGAATGTTAAAATGCATCTTTTAGTGAGGGTGATTTTTACATTCTGTGTTTGTAAATACCACTTTTAGAAAGTAGGTATTTTCTGACTTAGCCATCCAGTGTGCCTCTGCTTGGATGCGTATTGACTGTCTGGCTTTGGAGTTATTGGGTCTGGGGATGTGCACTGGCTCCAAAGAGTCTGGATGAGTCAGGGCTGGGCTGGGCTGAATATACCTGGGCTACATTTAGAGTAGGGGGAGGAGATTTCCTTTCACCTGAATGGGCCTGGTCTGTTCTCCACAATGCGGTCTCCACCTCCTGCCAGGAAGTTGCACCAGAGAGGACAGAATTGGTTTTGACTGAGCACTAGGCTTCTCTGCCACCAGAGAACAAAGTATTTTTTGCTGTATAAAACGAGGGGCCTAGACCCCAGACTTTTAGATCACTTCTGGGAAATCAAGAGGAACCTTTGTCAAGGAGAAGAGCTGGAGAAACTGAGGAGGAACACTGTCCCCTGCTGTTTGCTGTCTGGGGCTGGCCTGCAGTGGCTACTGTCCACCAAGGAAAGGGAAAGGGACTTTGCTGTTTGCTATGTCCCCTGATTGAAAGTCCTTGAAATTGTCTCTTGGCAGGGACACAAAGACTTCACCACCAGCTCCCTTGAACTTCCTTGCTGGGAGTTCTGACCTGCTAAGAGGTTCCTGCTGTTGTTTTGGACCTCTGAAGGCTGTTTGCCGCTGGGAGGTGGAAAAGTAAAGCGACTTCAAGATGTGCGATGCATTAGCACCTGTTTCTGATGCATCGCAGAAGAAATTGTTGCAGCGCTTGATCGCGGCTCTAGAAATCGCTGCACGCCACATCAAGTGTACCAATCTCCAAAGTCCGAGATCACCTCACAGATTCTGACGCAAGCCCTGCTGTGTGGCTGCAATAACCCATGCATTGTCCCGGATCGTCACATCGCATCGAGGCGCCAGGTCTGTCGCATCATTGGGGGATGCAGTAAGAAACTGACGCATCACCTCCCCACGCAGTAAGAAACCGATGCATCACCTACTCTCTGGTAAGGAACCGACACATCACCTCTCCTGTGCAGCAGTAAGGAACCGACAAATCACCTCCCCTTGAGCAAGGAACCAATGCATCACCTTCCCTGAGTGTAAGGAACTGTCGCATCACCTTCCCTGCGGCGCTTTTTGTTTGAGTGTGCGACGCATCCAAGTTACTTTGTGTGAAAGGTGTAGCATCTGCAATTTGCCTTGAACTGAACTATTCCTACCATTTGAAAGTCATATTTGTATTACTCTACTGTGGATTTTTGTTGTTTTGGTCTTTTTTGGTTCAGATAAAGATTACTTATTTTTCTAAACTGGTGTGGTGTCCTTTTGTAGTGTTTTCACTGCATTACTGTATTTATTCACAAATGCTATACACACTGCCTCTGAGATAAGCCTGTCTGCTTGTGCCAAGCTACCAAGGGGGTGAGCAGGCGTTATTTTAGAAGTGTATCTCCTTACCCTGACTAGGAAGAAGGGTCCCTACTTGGACAAAGGTACCTACCTCTGCCAACTAGAGACCCCCATTTATAACATACCTCATCAGACCCCTCATGGTCTGAGCACCACCAGCGATAGCATAGGTGGGGTCCACCGTAAGATAATGTTTAAATGATTCCAATATAGCCACTTGGGCATGCATGTACATGTGCAGTGACCAGATTAGAATTTTTTTTTATATTTGAAGAAATCTATTTCGGTACTGGCTGCTGTCCATGTACATCCATGGGCAGTGGGCACTTTACAAATAATTTTCTGAAAGTATGAGAACTATGCATAGATGACCATAACTCTTGTGCACACATTTGTGGTGACCATCTTTAAAAGATGGTTCTTGCACTTCAATAAAAAAAAATTAAAAGATGACTGTTGCACATGATTGTGCATACAATGTGGCCATCTTTTTTCATAATTGTTCTTAAATCATAATAACAACTCTTCCAAGATGGCCACCATGCATGTATGCACATGCCCAGTGGCAATTTTGGAAAGATTTGTTTTTTGCTTGATGAAATATTCAACATACTTTCAGACCTGCTTCTTCAACCGAACAGTCGGTTGGAGAAGCGGAACTGAAAGAAGGTCAAATATTGGCATGTTTCCCTTGACAAATGTGTGACCACAGGGACATGTCTCCCTCTCCTCCCATATGACTATAAAGTAGTACCGAAATTGGAATCAAGACACCAATGCAGCATACTGTAGGCAAGTAATACCCAGTTTGCATGCATGAGTGTGTTGCGTGGTATATGTGAATTAAATAAATACTGGGGCAGTGTATTTTGTGTGTCCTGTTGAACGTTCTGGGCCCAAGAGGTCTTTAGTTTATGATCTTTAACATGTTGACCATCTATTAGGGTAATAGGACCATTGTATCCTTACCCCCCCAATAGCAAATCTTTTAACCATACCCAAACAACCAAAATTAAAGGTATATCTTGGTGGTTTGAGGTACTTACAGTATCCATATTAAGACTTTGGCTAGAAAAATATTCAAAGTTTTCGCTGGAATATGCTTGAGCCTATCCTGGATTTTACGCATCAGAATGAGGCCCGGTGATGAAGCATGCCACTACTAGAGTGGATGAGGGTCAAACAAAGAAAGATTGTTAAAAAAAATTCTTTGCCATCAGGTTTTTAAATAGAGGTTGCATTTTTTTCACATATCAAACAGGTTTAGTATGGGATAATTGGTGAGGTGGGAATTTGACTAGTGTGAGTGTATCCCATGTCCTCTATATTTAAAAGTCTCTCTTTCCTTCCACGAGGGGTATCTCGCAATATCCCCATTCAGGCTTATATTTGGTAGAGCTTTACTACTCCCCTTAAAAATCACAAGAATTTTGACAAAAGATAAAATCCCCTGAATATTCAAAAAGCATGTAGGTCCCATTGCCTGCAGTACCTTACAGACAGCAACTTTAAAAGCCTCTCACTTCTACATACAGAATGTGCTTTGTACCCAGCAAATGATGTCTTCTCTAGAATTAAACTTTAAACAATATTTTTTTACATTTAGTTTTTTCCAGTATCTAATTAGAAAAAAAGGACAAATTATTTTGTTTCATGGTTCAATTGTGAATCCAGGAAATAGCTGCCTATATTTAGGCTTTTGTTGAGTAAATGTCTCCTGGACTACAAAGGTGAGTAAAATGTATTTATTAAGCTATTCAAGGAGAAAAGGCCAACACTTCCTGCTCATTGGTAGTCCAGCTATAACTCACTCCAACCTCCAATGACATGTACAACATTCCCTATTCTAAAAATAACAAATTCTACCTCATGCCAAACACGATATGTGTTGATGTCACGTACAGTATTTTAAAAGTAAATACAACACATCTTCATCCTATAAGTAATATAACATAAAACATAACAAACTCATCCTAACATTTAACAATAATGATATAAATATTACTTACAAAAAAATATAAATAACAAAGTTGGTAATGTACACATATGGCAAGTAAGACATCAAAATGAAACATATTTTTCAAACAACATAATTCTGCAAATAAATTGGACGTTTAACTTCTCTCCTAGATCGAGTATTAAATCATTTTTCGATTTCCATATTCTCCAAACAACCTTCCTCATTCACCACAGCATACTTTTGGACTGCAATACACTGATTCTCGCAACCTCCATTCTTATTATCCAACACACCTTACTCATCCAACCAGCTGTAACCAAATCTTTCCTCATCTTCTCCCTCTACACTCACATCCTTCGTACTTCCCTTACCTCTTACAGTCCTGTTCATGTTCCACACACAGCCATCACTAAGTCTTGCTGAATTTCTGAATGCTTCTAAGATTTCAAATGGGGCAGAAAATGTACTCTCTCCTTTCTTATCTATCTTGAGCAATTTAACACGTATCATATCTCCTTTCTTCACTACTTTATTGCCCCTCTTCCTATCAGCATACTCCTTACCATGTGCTCTTACAATATTCTCTTTCACAATTTCTGGAGACCATTGTTGTAATCTAGATTTTACCATCCATCATTGGTTGCCTTTATAAAAGGTACTCTTCCCCTAATGATAGTAAGGGGACTATACCCTGTAACGGAGGGAGTGGTATGATAAATCCACACTGTTTACTTAATATAAGCCATCCAATTTGATCCTTTACTATTAGCCAATTGCAAGGTTCCTTTATCACACGATTAAACCTCTCTACTTCACCATTACCAACAGGATGACAGACTGAAGTGAATTTATATTTATTCCCTTGCAAAATAGGAAACTCTCCATCATTTCACTCCTAAACTGGATATCATTGTCTGTAATGACATTCTTGGTAATTCTGGTAACTTCTTTCGGAAAAATGTCTTCAAGCAATTTCACCACGTTATTAGTACTAGCACAATTCACAAATATTACTTCATGCCAATTAGCAAAGTAGTCCATTTCTACTAAGGCAAACCAAGATTGCCATTTTCACACTCAATCGACCCCATGATGTCCACTCCCAACACCTTCAAAGCACTCTTGGGACAAGGTACCGGAAACAATTGAGGTTTCAACAACACCTGTGACTAATCTGCATCCATGAATGGCTCACAATCTCAAAAACAAAAAAACAATTTCAGAATCAATACCAGGTCACTAATAGTGTTCTTCAATTCTCCTTTTGCTTTTCACGATCCCTAAATGTCCATCACGGCATAATTTTATAGTGGACTTTATTAATTACTTAGGGAGCATTACCCTCACTCCTCTCATGACATTCTCCTTCAAAACTTTAAGTTTGATGCAAACTCTCCAAAAATTCCTACAAAAATTATGCAACCACTTCTTTTCTTCCCAACACTCTTTTACAAATTTCTTCACACCCTCTAAGGTGGCGCCCTGTTCACTCATAGTTTGCCACTCTTCTTCCAAAATAGCGGAAATCCTTTCATCACCCATCCATGTCAAACTCACATCCTCTCAGCCATCATTGACAACCTTTTATAATTGCAGGGATAATGTACTTAAATAGTCAGCCACTTTATATCTAAAAGACTTACAGACATGATTGCAATCCTAGGTGTGACCTTCCAAGAATAGCACCTTAAGTAAAGGTTTATGGTCACACCTCACTTTTATTTCAAATCCCCACACAAAATGTCTTAAATATTCCAAACGCCAAATGATGGTCAGTGTTTCCTTCTCTATAACTTAACATCCCTCTTCTGCTGGCGATAGGGCCCCTCGATGTGAAACCCCCATGTGTTCTCTCCCTTCAAAATCCTTCTGAGATAACACAGCACCTCTACCCTTACTGCTAGCATGCATCGTCAGAATCTATTCAAGTTTTGATTCAAACCCTGTAAACTACCAGCATTGCAAATGCTGTCCGTAATTTGTGAAAATTTGTTTTGTAAAGTGCCTGACCAAATGAACGTGACTCTGCTCTTTAAAAAGCTTATGTAAGCTATAAGTCTTTTCTGAAAAGTTTTTTTGATGAATTTTGCATAGAACTGGATCAACCCAAGAAATGGCCTTAAATCATCTTTATAAGTAGGCGTTGGTGTCTCTTTTACTGTGTTAAGAAGACTTTTTTAAGTTTGATTCCTTTCGACGTAACCTCATGTCCAAGGTAGTCTAATGCCTTCACACCAAACTTGCATTTAGCAAACTCAGCCATCAGCCCATTCTCGTGAAGGGTTTCCATAACCTCACACAACCTGCAGTAGTGCTGATCCTCATATTGTCTAACAACCAAAATGCCTCCAGGATGAATTTAGTCCCCTCTTTATTCTTGAACAATTTGAGCATTAGTTCCTAAAAAACGGCATATGAACAAACTGAAACATCCTTGGGGGGTCAGAAACATGGCTAATGGTTTACTTTCCTCATGAAGCCTTATCTGGTGGTAAGCGTAGGACAAAACTATGAAGGTTAACCATTCCATACCTTTCATCAGTGTTAAAAACTCATTTATCTTGGGTAACAAAATCCTCTCAGTCGCAATGTTGCTATTAAGGTATCTGAGAGCCACACACAAGGGGACATTCCTATTGGCGTGACCGGCCACTCCCAGTGGGGCAACCCACTCGGCGGCATTAACTAGTTCAATGACCCCTGCTAGGAGAAGTTTCTCAATCTCTTTGTTCACTTTTTCCCTCAAAATCCATGGGCTATTCCTAACCTTTTGTACTTTGGGGACAGCATCCTTCCTGAGCACAATTTTATTTGAAAACCCTTTGAGTGTGCTGATCTTCCTTAAAAACACATCTGGGTATTTTTCCTTGTAAGCCAATCCACTTTGCTCACCACCCTTAATGACCAACACCTGTTCCTCACGGTTTGAGACCAGAATGATGTCGGAGCTCTTTGGTCATCCCAACCTAACACCAAAGACTCTTCTTCAGCAAGGCAGAGTTTGCCCATGGTTTTCCTACCCTTAAACACGAAAGCCAACCTCTTAAACCCAACCATCGGGATGAGATCTCCCATAAAACTCTTTGGAGAAACATCTGGAACAGATAGGGAATTCCCTATCACAACTGCAAATTTCTCCTTTCACATTCACTTGTCCACTATCATATAGGGCGAACCAGAGTCTGCTACGATTAACATTTCCATTCCTCCAATCTTCATATCACACACAGGTTTGGACCTTGAGTGCTTAGGAAGGTAATTCACTTTTCTACACTCCATATGTTCCTTGATTCCCAATACACAGTCATTGTTGTTTGTAGCCTGACTCTGATCAGACCCTTCTGAGCCAGATTAGTCACACTTTTACTTGCTTTCTTTTTTCTACACACTTTTGCAAAATTCCCTTTAATTCCACGCTCTTTGTACTTTTGGTCCCTCGTAGGACGCTTCTTACTATATGGTCTTTATTCTCATACCGATAACCTTTCCTCTCTTTATACCTAATTGTTTTTTTTATCTTCTTGTTTTTTAGGTTTTTCTCTTTTACCCATCTGCTTAACCTTATAGAGCACGTCCTTGGAATCTTCCTTCGAAGTTGCCCCTGCAGCTTTCGCGCATTTGTTTGAAATCTCAACTTTTTTAACCGCAATACTCTTCAGAAAACTCTAGAACTTCAGAAGAAACTGCAAATGAAACCCTGGAAAGTAACTCTTTTTCATGTTGGCTGGTACTCACAAGCAGGAAAAGTAATATTTCCCCATTTATTTGGCACTTATGTTTTACTGTATTTTTTGTACGCAAAGTGCTTTTTGCTGTTAAAGAGCTTTTCATACTCCCAACATATAACTTACTAAATAATTGTTTCTGAATGATTTTTAAGTCATGATCCCTTTTCAATTTGACAAAATTCACTTAAAATTATGGGTGTGACTTCTTTTATGCATGCATGTTTAGAGCTGTATTTGTGACTATCTGCAATAATAAAGGATTTTGCTATCAAGGAGAATGTTATGTATTTAGAAGAACTCCTTGATTAAACAAATGCTTAAAGCTGGTGATAGGCTTGACTCCAGTGCTTATCATGTAATCTCTGTAATGCATGTCTCAGAGAATATTGTTTGTACATTTGGAGAATTTAGTTCCGAAAGTGGGGATATTGAAAGTGCATCAAGAAAGTTTAAAGATCACTTTGCAACTCTGTTAAAATGGTTATGGTCTGTTGTAGGAGTCTCTGTCTTTTATGCTGTCAAAGGTGATGCCTATATTGTTCCTTTTTGGACTTGGTGCTGCTTACAACATTGTGCATCATGCATTTCTGAAGTCACAGCTCGCTTTATTCGCATTCAACCAACTCTGTTTCCACTGTTGCTAACCTGTGTGCACTCACAACCGAGGTAAATAAATATTTAGGAACATGAAAAGAGCGATCTAGATATATTCTCCCCATTTGCAGACTATACCATGAGATTAGTTTTGACTCTATTTTGTTTCTTTGTAAGTAAGAGACCTGTGAATGCCATTTGGTGTACCAGTGTTTTTTACCTACCAGGTTCCATAATTATTATTCTATGAATATGACATACTAAGGATTTAAAATGCACCATGACACATATTGCTAACAAAATACACATGTAGAAATGTATTCAAGACCGAATGTTTGATTATTGGTAGGATACTATACAAGAAAGGATTTGAGTGAAGACTATTTAGAATGTGTAACATATTGTGCATACTTTAGCTAAGTGTCTTTCAAAACCCTAATTTGCTGGGAACATCCTGGGCCAGAGAACCACAATTACAATGGAAGCAAGATGGTTGTTTGCACCAGTTTTTGTTCTACTTGGGCAAATTAGGATAATTAGAATGGTTACCAAGTTTTGACCAATCTTTCTTTAATACACGGTGATTAGGTACAAATTTAGCATTTTTTCAATGATCATTTGACATTCCTTTGTTTGTAAGGTGTTGAGGACTCATCCAAATGAAGGAATACCCTTTTTGCTGCATATGTAGGGCAAAAGCAAAAAAGAAAATGAAGGCCATGCGAGGTATGCACCAGTTAAGCAGTGACTCATCTCCAATGCACACACCCAGGAAGTGAGAAAGTGGGTTTGGAGGATTTTCCAGCAGTGCATCTCACATTGAGGGATTTACTCACAGAATGCACCTCTCCATAGAGGGTGGTATGTGTCCCTCTCTAAACAAATGGGTAGACACTTTACTGTCAGTATATATGTAGGTACACCCTTCTTCTCAACCCAAGGTGTGGGCTCTAAAGTCCATCATAAGGATTAGCATAGTCTTTACTTTCTTCACCCTCTTTCAGACCATCTGGGCCATCATGATTGGTTGGAGGCCCACAAACTAAGAAATACAGAGCGTCTGGTTGACCACTACACAGTATTTCCATTTTACACCATCTCATGCACATGTCCTGACTCGGGAGATAGCACACCATCCAGGTATATTTGTTTTTGTCATAAGCCTCTGTCTTGTTTAGTTGTGGTTGTGCACCAGTACAAACCCTGAACATGCATCTCTCCTGCAAGAAGGACCCTGTAAAATTCAGAAGGGAAAGTAAAAATTCCAATGACATGATGTAGACAATGTATACACTGTTTGAAAGGGTCTTGATTAGTGTCACTTAGAAAAGTGTATAATTGGAAAAATAATCCTTTTCATGGTGTATCTCACACTCATCTGGTCAGTTGTATTTACATGCAACTTTGATTGGCTGGATGGCATAAGCTAGAAATAGGTGTTGGTGTTACCAAAATCCACTGAATAGGCAATGTGGCAGTAGCAATTGGGCACTTCAGGTTTTGTATTATTGGTAGTCTCTACCCGAGTAAATGTTGACTTATTCTGAATCTAGGGACTTCCTCATCAAGAGCAAAGGAAGGCTAAAAGGACACTATGTCAAGAAATGAGAAGGTAATTCAACTCATGAAGAGAAAAGTAAAAAGCTAGCTGTACTGTTTTGACTGAGCCACCTTTTTTTGGTTTAAACGGCCTGGTGAATCGTATATTTATGCATACAGGAAGTTGACCATCAATGGAATACATTGCATAAAATGTGCTCGATATAATTTCTTGAACTCAATACTATGGCAGTGTCAGGAAACTGCTAACTGGCGAATATAACAAGGTGCATTAAAATAAAACTCTGACAAAAAGTATTTGACATGCAGGTTAAGTCAGTTATCTGGTAAAATGGTCAGACGTGAATAGGGAAAATTGGATTAAGCATAAAAGAATAAGACCGTAAACTTAATATACTGGAGACAGATATTCGCTTTATTAGTCTCAAAATGATTGCTCTGCACAGAACTTTGTTGATGGCAACTTTTTGTAGAACAGAATATAAGTAAAGACAAGGATGTTTTGGAGTTTGCATTTACACATATTAGCTGTGATAATAGTAATGCATTTGTGCTTATTTATCATCAGGACTGCTGAGTACACACTGTCACATTATTTGTTTTTAATTCGTTTTTGATTGTAAGTTTATATGAAATTAGCATGATGATATTGGAAAGGTGACCCTGACAAATAATACATAATTATGTATTGATTGTTTTTGTATACTACCGGGTTCTGTACAACAGAAACTGCAGGTGTATGCATAATCAGACAACACTGGACATTATGGGCCTGATTATGACTTTGGGGCTGCGGTGCCAGGTCCGCCCTTCCACCGCACCACCAAAACCGTGGTCAGACTGCCCACCTGTTTTGGAGTTTTCTTCTTCTGGCGGGCTGGTTTTTGGTGTTCCGACTGCAGTGCCTCAGAAAATGGGTACCCCAATGGGAATGCCCCAAATAAATCCTGCACGGCATGGCCTGAAAAGTCCATGCTGTGCTGGAGCTTGGGTGCATGCACACAGGGGGGCACATGTGGTGCCCCCTGCATGCATCCCCATGCACAGGAGGCAGAGGGGGCCCTGCAGGGCCCCCTTTGTTTCCTCTCTGCCAGGGTGTTCATGGAGTAGGAACCTCAGTGACACCACCGCTGGAGAGGAAACTTGTAATATGCTTGGCGGGAACACAGCAGTCCCGGCAAGCATTTTACGGCCTCTTGACCGCCGCAACATCGCCAGGGAACGGCAGTTCCCTGGTGACTGCAGCAGGCCAATGGCGGTCTGACTGCCCTAATCACAATAAGGCAGTCGGGAGACCGCCACACCCCCACGAGTCTGGTGGTCCATAGACCACCAGACTCATAATCGGCCCCTATATATTATGTGAAATTATAATGCTTAACTTTGTCAAATTTAGTTGTGGTTATATTAAGAAATATACAAAAATCAGACAAATTACCTTTAAAATGAGGTTTGACTTGACTAACAATTACTCTTTTAGAATCATGAACCAGCTGTCCCTTTTAACCCTTGCTTAGCAGTCTGGGCGGTCCTTGTGGGTATCACACCTTCTTCTCGCCATACTAAGAAAAACCACTGTAAGAGTTTTATAATTCAATATTGTTCTTTTAAAAGGTTCCGTGGCATTAGATAATATTCCCCTATCAACACAAAATGGGGAAAAGGAGGGAGAGACAGGCGGTACAAGACAAACACCTGTCTCTTCACAACATATATAAGTAAACGTAAGATTTCATAAAAAACTGCTGACATTATTCTCAATTTATGAATTTGACAAAGGGAACCTTTCCATAGAAGTTAAAGTTAAAAAAATCGTATCTTAATCACACCTATTTACTGAATTTAAGGCATATGTCTGTCAAGATCTATCGCCTACAAGCAAATAAAAATATGTAGATGGACAAGGTAGTCAATGCCAGGACACCCTGGGTTTGTGCTCAGTGGAAAATCGAACTCATTGTATCTATCAAGGGTTTGTGAGAAATTAGAAGGGATATATCTGCGATTAGAGTAAAACCTTTCTTGCAGTACCAAAATTCACATGATATGTCCCATTTTGCCAGTAAAACTCATAACAAGCTTTCATCTGATAAATAGCAGTTTTTTCAGGGCAAAGGGTATACGTTGGAGAAGAGGTATGCATGGGACCAATACTGATCCGACCTTTACGATGGCACCACCATGTTATAAAGCTTCCCTAAAAACAAGTGCCAATACTTGTGACAACAAGCTCTCTGGAGCAGCTAGCTAGCTGCATGTATTGTTTTACTAAATGAAAAACAAAATAAAAAAAAGGCAAACAACACACTGGAAAGAGTGGAAGAGGGTTTGAATTGCAGTCATGAGTGTTTCTCTAGCACCCTTGCTAATTACTATTTAAAGACATTTACATGTATTTCTTAAACCAGCACCCAGGAGTCAATGTGGAGCAGGAAATGAATAGGTTTCCTTGTTTTTCTTTAGCTGTCTATCCATGCTGTTCAAAGTGCATCATGACTCCTATAATTCTCAGTGTGCCTCTGGCAGGTCAAAGGCAGATAAACAATTCTGGAAAAGTTGTATCTTTAGAAAAAATGTAAAATTTCTTTTAAGAATTTTCACCGAAAAAAAAAACTTCGGACAGCCATATCTAGCAGTTCAAATTATCTTTGAGCTGTAAGTAAATCCTCCAAATGATTGGGATATTTGTGGGATGTGGGAGCAATAGTGGCTGAGAACACTTGATTTACAAGCAGTAGGCAACCTCTCTGTTTCCCGCCATGAATTATACATGTTTCAGCAACCGCAGCCTTACTATTCCAGCTGTTCTTTCTGTTTGAACAGACATGACAAGGAGCCCTGTTCCAAATAGAACTCTTATTGTCAGTTCAGCCTTTTCTTTGTGCTCTACATACACTGAAAAACCTTCTGCATGAGGTTTTGGAGGATTGACCAAATGATTGCCACTGAAGTCTAGGGGTTGCTACTGCTATTGAATCTCTCGGCATAAGATATTCCAACAATGAGGTCATATTCCAAGGCATAAAGCCATGCTGAATTATATAGGAACGTTTTAGAAGAAGGAGGTTCCTCCTATTAATTGATATCCTGAAAAAGTTTTTTGCTAATATTTAGAGAGTAGGAACTTTTGGGCTATTTAGTTGAAGGGAGAACCAATTTGGCTTGTTTTTACCTAGTAGTAAAACCAATTGAGGAAAGAACAGCTTACAGCATAACTAGGCTTTATACATTTGCAATGGAAAAAGTGGGGAATAGACTTTCTAATCAAACCAGGAGGTGGTCAAGTAGGTATAGTGACAATATCAGCATTCAAATTATACTGGACAATATCACCAGGAGTCACAATATTCTACACACAGAGAGGTACAAAAGTGAGCATTTTAAGTTGATTAACTGCCTATATTATCTGTTGGAATAACTGTACAAATAGATATGAAGGAAAAATGCAATATGTCCTTGTTGTGGAATTGATGATGCAGATATTATGCAAATGTTTATTAGTTTCATGGAAGTTGTAGGATTTTGGGAGGCAGTCTTTAAAGAAGTCAAGAGATGAGAAAAAACAAGGACCCCCTGAACAATGGATAGTTCAATTCCTAGGACAGGGACTTGAATAGTAATGACAAAAACTCCTAGGCAATGTCAATAAAGTAAACAAATTACACAATATCTATGACAATAAGAAGACCAAGGAAGACGGAAAAAATATGTTCAAAGTTGTTACTATTTTAATAATTTCTTCTTATATTATTTAAACAAATGATATTTATACAAAACATTTAAAAAATGAAGCACAATATTTAACACATTACATTTAATCAATATGTATAAATAAAAGGTTAAAAAGTGACAATATCTTTATTAACTCGCAATAAAGACTTTGGCGTAAATGAAATGTGTAGCCACTTCAAAACATTTAAGTGTAAAAATAGGGAACTATTAAGCATTAATAATGCATTTCCAGTCATAGATGTAGATATATGGTTTTAAGGAATCATAAATGTGTGCCTGATTCACAGAACTGTCTTACTTATATTTCAGTACATTTGATACAGGCACTATTTTTTTTCCGCACTTACTTGGGGTTTCCACATTGAGAAGAATTCAGCCGTTTTTGAATTAAACAGTTATAAAAAAAAAATCTGTTTTTCCTATTCATGGAAATGACTTTTTAAGAAAAGTCATTCCTTCCTGTAATCAAGTGTGAAAATGGGTAATTGTAATGCAATTTTTCACACTTAACTACTTATCCTTTCCCCAGATCATGCAGGTATACATTGGAAAGTGCTGATTAGTTGGGCACTGTATTTTGTATGAATACTACACAAATTTCAGTTTGTTTACATAATTTGTGTTGCATTTTCATGGCCTCAACCTGGTGAATGCCCAAAGCTAGACTTGTATATGTTATAGATCAAAAATATCATAAATGTATTGAAGTTTCATATGTATACGTTCTACTTCTGCATGCAACACTTTCTTGTGAATTACCAATGAATGTTGTATGTAAAATATCATGCTTTTTTAAGTGTAAATTTAACAAATATTAAAAATCTTTATGAATTGGGCTGTTTGAAATTTATTATGATTTGCAACAGTCAAACTGTTCTACTTTCAAGTATTTACTCTTTTAAGTGCTGATTTTTTCTTACTTGTATACTTAATTATACTTAGGTGCCATCTAGGTCTGATCACATATTTCTCAGCATCAGGTCTCAATATTATCGGTGAAATTGGTTCATCATTTCATTGTTCACCTTGCAATCAGTATTCTGGAAGTGTTAACGTATGCAAACGTTAACCCTCTATTGAAAGTTCACAGCTATTTTTTACATGCCAGAACTCTCTGGCTTCCGTTTCTAATGTTTGAGTTATTGGCAAGAACGCATTTGTACTGCACATCAGTTGTTCCTATGAAATGTATGTCTTTTGTTTTTCTTAATGGAATATTTTAATTTAATATTTATAGATATTTTTTATCAAATCTTATAAATACTTGAGTCATTATATAACATTTGGCGATTCTACAATGGTATAACTGTCTTGAGTGCTGTCTAATAGATAATACCATCTCCATTGGTAAGTTTAGATTTATCAGTGTCACCTATCTAGCTATCATGTCAAAGATTTGAAAAACGCTAAGCACATTGTATTACATTTCTGGGGGTACTTCTATTTTGAGTATTAGGATACAGATACAATACAGGCACTTTTAAAGGATCATGGCCGCACTCTGGGGTAAGCAATTTGTCCATTAACATATATGACAACTCATGCAGCAAGCAGGTCCCTCAACTCACGGTCTGTAAGCTGTTTCAAGAATCGATGAGTATTTAATTAACTATGGATCTTCACACATCATCCCTATGTACCTACAAATTTGTGGCACATCTGATACTTATGCCATGGCTAAATTCACTTTTACTCTAACTCTACATGGTTGATCGGAGAACATCATGAAAGGCCTATCCTCTGAAATAAAGGTTTAATTTGTCAACTTAATGTAAGGGCTGAGGTTTGAGGGGTGGAAGAAATATATGTCGGCTACTAAAGAGTATGAGATCAGGCCTATGAGATTAGTAAAACAGACAGGATTTAGGTTAGATGTACCTCACTCTGTCTTTTGTATTTCAACATACCTGTATAGACAAGGAGGGCAACAAAGAATGCATTTGTGAGTGTCTCCTTGTCTCCTTGTAAACTAGGTATGTATTCATGAGTGAGGTGGCACCATCACTGGTCTCTCCAGTTCTAGAGCAAATGCACAAGACTTATGTTTGCTCTCCAGTACTACAGACCACTGTAGTTCATAATCCTGCATGAGGGAAAGTGTTTGCTTGAAAAATAACCAAGCGCTCAATAACTAGTCATGGACCATACACCTTTGTATACAAAAGTTATTATAGCCCATTGGTGATGTCATGAATGGTTGTTAAAGGCCCTGAACCCATGTTATTGGCCAAAACCGGAGATTAGGCCTTTAAAGGTAGAGGACCTTTAATAACAAATATAGCCAGAAGGGATGTAATGCTAGTTGAACATTCCAGCCAATAAGTATATAATGTTCTCAAATAAAGAAGAAACAGAAGGCACAATTAAAGATTTTGGAGCAGTAGTTCTATGCCAGCCATTATTAGCCCTGAGCTATTCATTGTCTTTAGTGGAGCTCCTAACATTCCAGTGTTTGTTCAAATAAAAATAATGTAATTGCAAATCGATTTGATTTTCTGTTACTAAATAATTCTTTGTATCTATGACAAACTTTAGATAACTACTTTTATGCAAATTTGCTCACACTTTTATTCATAACAAATACAATTTGCAAATGCAAGTTTTAAATAAAGTAAAAGTATTTTAGGGGTTTAACTCATGCTGTAAATAGGGAAAAAAATTTACATCTTTAATTAAATCGTACTGAAATAGTTGTGCTATTACAAGCTCCTTTCAGAAAAAAAGGACAGTTACTGTATCCTTGATATTACTTAAAAATACTGTTATTGTTGTTGCTTTGTGTTCATACTGACTGATGTGCTTGCCATGCTTATGATTATTATTATTAACATGATTGTGTTATTATGATTATAATTATGGCGATTAGAAATGTCAATGATGTGACTTGTTCTTTTTCTTTATCAATATGTCTAATAATAACAATGAGATAATAGAACACATGATTATCATTGTTATTATTATTATTATTATTATTAGACCCTAGCTGCAGGCCAGGGCTTATAATAAGGAGAGGGCCTTTAACAAACTTGAAGCAGAAGGGTTCTAATGCTATTAGAACATATCATCCTCTGAGGACTGAATGTTCTAAAATGAACAGGGAGAAATGAAAAGACAAGCATGGCAGTGAAGGAGCAATAGCTTATACAAGTCATTATTGGGCCTAAGCAGCTCCATTGTCTTCCGTGGAACTCCTGACATTCCAATGTTCTAATAATATTAATAATAACAATACGTTTTTCATATGGTATTTTCTGACACACTGGCATGTCAAAATATTTTAGTGCACAGTATAACCTGAAAGAATGTATGATCTTAAGCAAAGTAATAGCACCATGTTACAACATAAAAGAAAAAAAGAGATGCAAATAGATGTTCTACAACAAATTATGTCAGAAAAATAAACATCTTTGTTTAAATCTGAGATCTTCACTTTATACAATTGCAAGATATTGTTCAAAGCCAGCGGAAATGTCCTTAATACCATACTGCATTTTATACTTCCCGTTATGGTGACATTTCAGAAATCATGTACTCCTTCAATGTATATTTAGTTTAGATTGGGCCATCTAAGTGATTTATCCGGATAATGAGGTGAAAGAATGCGAAATCTTGTGTGGTGGTGTGATGAAAGGGAGAAAGATGTACAACTCTAATCATGAATGTGTAATCAATTTAGCCAAAGCCAATTTTGCCAGTAAAGATATGTTCTTAGGCATTGCTGAATTTGAAGAGAAATGCAGAGAATAATATGCCTCTACTTTTTTTTTTTAGATGCACCATTACTATTAATTTTGTTAATGAAAATGCCACTTCAGGGAAGACTGAGACAGTAATTGTATGGGCAAGTTTTTTCTTATTTAGATCATAGCGGCCTAATACCGAATGACATTTGCTGATAGGATTTGGTTTAGGAGTGCTGGTGTCAGAATTGTGGACCTGCTTAAAGCCCCGCCATTCTTGAATGTTTATGCTAGTGAAAAGAATGGAATGTATCACCAGATACAGAAATGGGGTAAGAGAGAGAAAATGAAGTGTGAGAAGTCCTGGACTGTAACTCATTCTCCTGGAATTCAACCGTTTCAAGAGATGGCACCAATCTATCTTCATGTTATTGAAATAGGTAGACCTGACCAGCTGGAAGACAGAGGGCATGAGGTCAATGCAAATTCCAGCTGAGTCTCAAAGAACAAATAAAAACTGAAACAAGGTTTAGTAGTTCCATCTTTGGATGGCGATATGACTAGTTAGGAGATGACAAGAAACCCTGGACGCTGCTGATCACACACTGGTAAAATACTGCAAACCAATTGGACAGCAGACAGCACAATCAACAGGAAAGTGCAAGGAAGGGACTAATAGTAACCAACGGACACAAGAAGGAAAAAATAAGAACCCGTGAGGAATGCAAAACGGATGTGAACTATAATAGGATTGGAAATGTTGCTGCAACAGCACAACTCATTGTCAGACACAGAACTAAGGTCCCAAGGAGTGTCAGGACTCAGTCCGGGACACTGGCATGTGTCAGGGACTCTGGCAATGATTGGTGCCAGGGAAGACAAAGAAGGCAGAATACTAGGTACAGAGCTTGCCAAGATCACACAGCAAGTCAAAGGAGAAAGGGAATCCAAAAAGGAAGATCTGCATAAGAGAGGTAAGACTCAGGAAGGACAGGCCCTCGGAGGTGATTTAGCATTCAGACTAACTACACCCAGGACGAACGTGCAAGACATATATGTAATACAACATTAACTATAAAGGGAATGTGTGGTAAAGCACTCAAACCTCCACACGGTCAGACTGAAGCTCAGTAAGTTCCTCACCCACAATTGCTGTTACAGATACTGACTGAAAATATCCACATATAGGATATGTATGCAAAGGCAGGGTCTGTGGAGCTTATACCTATGGTGATGTTATAACTGTAGCTCAAATACAATACTCACAGAGAACAAGAAACACCACCTAGGTAGTCAGCTGTGCCCACGGATACTGACGATCAAACAGGAACACGCAAGGCAGTAACAGCAAAGGGGTAGAACTAAACACAAGCACAATAGACAAGGAGCTAGCAAGGAGGAGTGCTTAACAGGAAAGGAAGGAAAACACAGGGCACGCTTGGAAAAAAGCAGGTAACAAACATACAAGGTAACATAAGCAAGACAGCAGAATAGAAAGACAGCAAACAAGAACTGGAACCAAGGAAATGGGAAGAAAGGCAGGGACTGGAAAAGTATATGCCGAAGGGGTGACTACAAGGGTATACTAGAATAGTGCAGGTTCAGGAAGCAAGAAAACAAAGTAGCATAGAAGGCAGTGCTGGGGCAGGAACAAGAATTGTGCTAAGGCTCAGGGGTCAAGGTAGCACTGCAGGCAGTGCTAGTTCAAGGTAACAGGAAATAGCTACAGCTCAGGAAACATGGAGTCAAGAAAGAACTGCAAGCAGTGCAAATCAGGAACAAGAAATAGCTGAAGCTCAGGAACAGGAACAAAGACTAACTATAGCTCAGGAAACAAGGTAGCACTGCAGGCAGTGCTAATTCAGACACAAGGAATGGCTAAAGCTCAGGAATCAAGGAATAGCAAAAGCTCAGGCACAAGGACTGGTCTCACTGGATAACAGCTACAATAACCAACAGTGGACTGAAGGGAGCTGGGGCTTAAAAGAGCTCACAGTAATTACATGCATCAGGTGTGAGCAGGCTAGCAGCAGCCAGACACAGGTGAGCTGAATTCCTCCACCCATCCTTGGCCCGCAGGGGTAGAGACAAAGCAGTGAGCAGGGAATTCTGGGTAATGGAGTGTCAAACATGAGCAGGCTGGCTTCAAGCATGAGCAGGCTTGCTTTCACAAAACCTGGCATGGATTAGGAATGGATGTCAATTCCCCAATAGTGTCCAAATTGGCTGGAAGTTAGAATATGCATGAAGGGTAGGGGCCAGTAGCTTATTATGACACTGGAGAGTCCCACAATTCAGCCCCCTGGTGGTGGACATGGGAATGCAGGGAGCAAGTTGTGACAGTACACCCACTCCAAAGACCCTCACCCCGAATCTGAAACTGGATTCAAAGCCTTTGCTCCTAAGAAGTATGTCCATTTCCATCATAGATGTAGTGAAAGATACAAGAGAATTGCACGAAAACTGTGATGTTCTGGAGGGTTGGATACTAGGCTGGAAATTGACAGCAGTATTGAAGGCAGAACTTAAAGAGTCCAAATCTTGTGACAGGGGCTTAGAAGCCTGAATTAAATGTGTTTGAAGTCCTGATGATGGCAGGCTATAGTAGCACTCTGAAAACAAGGGAAGATTTACTGTAGGGTCAAAAGCAGATAACGTATTGACAGGAGGCACAGAGTTCAAAGGCAAACTGGCTGAAAACAAAGGAGGTGAGACCAAGCAGACCTGAAGTTCTGGCACTGGAGAAAAACATACAATAGACCCACACACAGGTGTCTTTGGAAGCAGGTATGCAGGAGACCCTGGCCCTGGAGGATTACATGTGGAGAGTTATGTCTCTGATGCTGGAGATTCAGTCTCTGAATGTATACGTACTGAGACCTCTGAGGGCTGGCAAACTGGAAGCACAGGGTCAAAAAGTAGGCAAGATAGAGGTTCAAGGACAGAAGGCAGGGAGACTAGAAGCTCTGGTGCTGAAAGCAGGGAGCCTGTGAGCTCTGGTGCTGAACGCAGGGAGCCTATGAGCTCTGGTGCAGAAGGCAGCGAACCTGTGAGCTCTGGTGCTGAAGGTAGGGAGCCTGGGAGCCCTGGTGCTGAAGGCAGGGAACCTGGGAGCCCTGGTGCTGAAGGCAGGGAACTTGGAAGCTCTGGTGCTGAAGGCATGGAACCTGGGAGCCCTGGTGCTGAAGGCAGGGAACCTGGGAGCCCTGGTGCTGAAGGCAGGGAACCTGGGAGCCCTGGTGCTGAAGGCAGGCAGCCTGGGAGCCCTGGTGCTGAAGCCAGGCAGCCTGCAGGCTTGGGCTCAGATGACAGGCAGCCTGTAGGCTTGGGCTCAGATGGCAGGCAGGCTGCAGGCTCGGGCTCAGATGGCAGGCAGGCTGCAGGCTCGGGCTCAGATGACAGGAAGGCTGCAGGCTCGGGCTCAGATGGCAGGAAGGCTGCAGGCTTAGATGGCAGGAAGGCTGCAGCCTCGGGCTCAGATGGCAGGAAGGCTGCAGGATGAAATTCAGGAGGCAACAGGCCGGCTGAGGACTCTGGAGACTCTGAAAGCAGCAAGCCGGCTGAGGACACTGGAGACTCTGAAAGCAGACAAGCTGATGGCAGAGAGACACAAGGATGACAGATTTTAAATTCTTGGAATGGTGATAGCCCATGAACAGTAGATGCCCTGTTGTCAATAGTGAAATCTTCACAGTTCCTTGGCTCATTAGAACACACTGAAATGCTTTCTTCGGGATGGGTAAGAATACTGCTCATCTTAAAATCTCTGTTGATCAGACTTTCTTTAGTTTTTGGCACTTCACGTCTCTTAGTCAGAGTAAATAGTTCAGAGACGTCTTGGTCTTGGGAGATTTGTTCAGTTCCTTCTGCATTACAAGGTGTTACAGTTGAATCAGAGCATATAGTAATATTATTTCCTGACTTTTCAATATGTGGTGTCCTTGAAGGCAAAACAGCAAAGAAGGGGTCAGGATTTTGTTTCTTCTCAGTGAGGCGGTTGACTTCAGTTGCAGCAGTTAAATCAAGAGCATGGTCTGAGTCACAGGACGTTGCCACATCAGGGATTATGTGGGTCAATGGTTCAGGTTTTGTCTGTATGTCAATGGCCTGTCTATGGGTTATCTCTGAGATAGAACTGAACTCACTACCAGGAAAAGAAAGCAAAGAGATGTTTTGTGTCTTGCCTGGAATTTGGGGTAACTCAAAACTGGAGGGACACCTCTCAGATGTAAAAACAACAATTGATGGACAGAATGCAGAACAAGGTCATACATTCACCCCAGTACAGAGATCTGGGCCTAAATCCACCATTTTTTTGCTCCCCATGCCATTCCAGTTTGAACCCAGCCATATGCAAATCAGTCTTGACCTTGTGCCTCATGGGAATAGTCCAGCCCGAACTGCCAAGTATCCTAGGACCGGTTTCGGGGTTTCACCCCTCTTCAGCCAGGATAGCTTGATTCCAGTGCCATGGAGAGCACGGGACTCACGTCTGAGCATACCCGTCCCACTCGGGGTGACAAATGCAAAAACGACAATTGATGGACAGAATGCAGAACAATGTCATACATTCACCCCAGTACAGAGATCTGTTTGCTGTAACACTTTTCGCCCTAAGTGGGATGGATATGCCCAGACGTGGGTCCCTTGCTCACTGTGCCACTGGAATCAAGCTTGCCTGGCTGAAGAAGGGTGACATACCCTGAAACTGGTCCCAGGATGCTTGTTTCCGGTCCAGGGAGGACCTGGCCTGGCAGTTCGGTCTGGACTGTTCCCATGGGGCACAGGGTCAAAACTGATTTGCCTATGGCGGGTCCAAACTGGGGTGGCGTAGTGGGCAAAAGAACAATGGATTTAACCCAGATCGTTTGACTGGGGGAGAATGTCTGCATTGTCAGCATTCCGTCCATCATTTGTTTGCTGTAACACTTTTCGCCCTAAGTGGGATGGGTATGCCCAGACGTGGGTCCCTTGCTCACTGTGCCACTGGATTCAAGCTAGCCTGGCTGAAGAAGGGTGACATACCCTGAAACTGGTCCCAGGATGCTTGTTTCCGGTCCAGGGAGGACCTGGCCTGGCAGTTCGGTCTGGACTGTTCCCATGGGGCACAGGGTCAAAACTGATTTGCATATGGCTAGGTCCAAACTGGGGTGGCGTAGTGGGCAAAAGAACAATGGATTTAACCCAGATCGTTTGACTGGGGGAGAATGTCTGCATTGTCAGCATTCCGTCCGTCATTTGTTTGCTGTAACACTTTTCGCCCTAAGTTTGAATGGGCATGCCCAGACGTGGGTCCCTTGCTCACTGTGCCACTGGATTCAAGCTAGCCTGGCTGAAGAAGGGTGATATACCCTGAAACCGGTCCCAGGATGCTGGTTTCCGGTCCAAGGAGGACCTGGCCTGGTTCTTCGGTCTTGACTGTTCCCATGGGGCACAGGGTCAAAACTGATTTGCATATGGCTGGGTCCATACTGGGGTGGCATAGTGGGCAAAAGAACGATGGATTTAACCCAGATTGTTTGACTGGGGGAGAATGTCTTTAATGTCAGCATTCCGTCCATCATTTGTTTGCTGTAACACTTTTCGCCATAAGTGGGATGGGTATGCCCAGACGTGGTTCCCTAGCTCACTGTGCCACTGGATTCAAGCCAGCCTGGCTGAAGAAGGGGGACATACCCTGAAACTGGTCCCAGGATGCTTGTTTCCAGTCCAGGGAGGACCTGGCCTGGCAGTTCGGTCTGGACTGTTCCCATGGGGCACAGGGTCAAAACTGATTTGCATATGGCTGGGTCCAAACTGGGGTGGCGTAGTGGGCAAAAGAACGATGGATTTAACCCAGATCGTTTGACTGGGGGAGAATGTCTGCATTGTCAGCATTCCGGCCATCATTTGTTTGCTGTAACACTTTTCGCCTTAAGTGGGATGGGTATGCCCAGACGTGGGTCCGTTGCTCACTGTACCACTGGATTCAAGCCAGCCTGGCTGAAGAAGGGGGACATACCCTGAAACTGGTCCCAGGATGCTTGTTTCCAGTCCAGGGAGGACCTGGCCTGGCAGTTCGGTCTGGACTGTTCCCATGGGGCACAGGGTCAAAACTGATTTGCATATGGCTGGGTCCAAACTGGGGTGGCGTAGTAGGCAAAAGAACGATGGATTTAACCCAGATAGTTTGACTGGGGGAGAATGTCTGCATTGTCAGCATTTCGTCCATCATTTGTTTGCTGTAACACCTCTCAGATGTAGCACCTAGATATAATTTAGCACTAGAAGACTAAACAGAGGAGTTAGAAAATTCAGAATACAAACAAATACTTTCCTTAACTGCACTTTGAGACATGGTACTATGGATATTCTGAGTGGAATCTGAGTGATCAGCCACAGTATTATTTACACAATTACTGGACCAGCTCTGAGGGGAACGCAAAATAGTGCGCAAGGTTTCATTCTCCAATTCTATGGAGGCTAACATAGAAGCTGAAAAGTAGTCTTTTACCAGGGTTTCAGATTCCCACTTGAACTCTGGGTTATAGTTTTTAACAGAGTCTGAAACATTTTATTCTCTTGTTACAATTCCAAAATCTTCGATTCCAATATCTCCTTTGAAGATTGTAGATCTTTTTCTACAAGGACAGTGGTAGACTTTGAAACTTCACAACAAGCAACATAACAAAATCTTGGATTTTGTTTAAACTGGCTATTAGTTGTCTGTGTTCTAGCAGGCGTTTTCTCTCTTTTGTTAATCTGATTGTTTACTTTGAATATAGCATTAAACATTGTCTCTTTAGTATCAGGGACTGTGATCTTCACTGGTTCACAAGACTGAGGTATATCGTTTGTATGGAAAACAGAGGTTATATAATGCCTCTGCTCTTTATTTGGTTGTGTGGTTGAACATTGTATTTTACAACCACTTACAGCAGACATGCAAGAATCAGAATTTTTGTTCAGCAAACTGAGTACGGTATCAGTCTCCTTTTGCAATGCTGACACAAACATTGAATCTGGATCAGAACAGAAGATTAAGTCAGGATCTGGCAAAGAGCTGTTTGAGAGCCAATGAGTAAAATATTCAGAACATAAATGTCCATTTCTCATAAGAGGAGTCATTGTTTCAGGACTAGGGTGAACATTCTCAAATTGCGAAGTAGACACTAAATGCCTCTCATTGTTAGGCACTAGTGAACTGCCCTGCACAAACGTAAATGATGCCCTGGTGTGTTTCTTTCTTAAACCTCTCATCATGACACACATGTCATGCAATATTTTCACACAAATGTAGCTAACTGAAGGCAAAGAATCCTCACAAGTGGCCCTGGAAATAAGGGTTGGTCATTCTATCAGGACTCATTCCGGGACACTGGCATGTGTCAGGGACTCTGGCAATGATTGGTGCCAGGGAAGACAAAGTAGGCAGAATACTAGGTACAGAGCTGGCCAAGATCACACAGCGAGTCAAATGAGAAAGGGAATCCAAAAAGGTAGCTCTGTATAAGAGAATAAGGGCCATATGTAGGTGGCATACACTTTACCGATTCTTAAATACCGAATTTTACCGATTCGGTATTTAAGAATCGGTAAAGTGTATGTAGGTAATAATTCGGTAAATGTTACCGAATCGGAGAAATTCGGTAATTACCGAATCTGTATTTACCGATTCGGTAATGAGGCATACCTTCCCATTGATTGAATCAATGGGAAGGTATGCCTCATTACCGAATCGGTAAATACCGATTCGGTAATGGGGGGAGCACATTCAAGGGTGGCAGGGTGTCACATTGACACCCTGTTGCACCCCTGATTCGTCCATGTGTGCACATGTGGCGCACATACATGCCCTAGGGGCATGTATGTCTGCCACATTGCACACTTCACAGTGCACAAAAATGCATTTTCACACCTATTCGTCATTTACCACCAACTATTAGTTGGTGGTAAATAACGAATCCCCACACCCACCACACAGTCCCCCTACATCTCATTTCTGTATTCGGTATTTACCGAATCGGTAAAATTACCGATTCGGTAATTTTACCGATTCGGTAAATTACCGAATACAGAAATTATCCCCCTACATAGCAAAAGCCTAAATACCGGTCGGTAACGGTATATTTACCGAAAATCGGCCGTTACCGGCCGGTATTGGGCTACCTACATGAGGCCCAAAGAGTGTTAAGACTCAGACAGGACAGGCCCTCGGAGGTGATTTAGCATTCAGACTAACTACACCCAGGACGAACGTGCAAGACGTATATGTAATACAACATTAACAATAAAGGGAATGTGGGGTAAATCACTCAAACCTCCACACGGTCAGACTGAAGCTCAGTAAGTTCCTCACCCACAATTGCTGTTACAGAAACTGACTGAAAATACCCACATATAGGATATGTATACAAAGGCAGGGCCTGTGGAGCTTATACCTATGGTGATGTCATAACTGTAACTCAAAGACAATACTCACAGTGAACAAGAAACACCACCTAGGTAGTCAGCTGTGCCCACGGATCCTGACGATCAAACAGGAACACGCAAGGCAGTAACAGCAAAGGGGTAGAACTTAATACAAGCACAATAGACAAGGAGCTAGCAAGGAGGAGTGCTTATCAGGAAAGGAAGGAAAACACAGGGCACGCGTGACAAAAAGCAGGTAATAAACATACAAGGTAACAGAAGCAAGACAGCAGGATAGTGAGACAGCAAACAAGAACTGGAACCAAGGAAATGGGAAGAAAGGCAGGGACTGGAAAAGTATATACAGAAGGGGAGACTACAAGGGTATACTAGAAGAGTGCAGGTTCAGGAACAAAGAAAACAAAGTAGCATAGAAGGCAGTGCTGGGGCAGGAACAAGAATTGAGCTAACGCTCAGGAGTCAAGGTAGCACTGCAGGCAGTGTTAGTTCAGGAACAGGGAATTACTAAACATCAGGAGTCAAGGCAGCACTGCAGGCAGTGCTAGTTCAAGAAAACAGGAAATAGCTGCAGCTCAGGAAACATGAAGTCAAGAGAGAACTGCAAGCAGTGCAAATCAGGAACAAGAAATAGCTGAAGCTCAGGAACAGGAACAAAGACTAACTATAGCTCAGGAAACATGGTAGCACTGCAGGCAGTGCGAATTCAGGCACAAGGAATGGCTAAGGCACAGGAATCGAGGCATAGCAAAAGCTCAGGAACAAGGACTGGTCTCACCGGATAACAGCTACAATGACCAACAGTGGACTGAAGGGAGCTGGGGCTTAAAAGAGCTCACAGTAATTACATGCATCAGGTGTGAGCAGGCGAGCAGCAGCCAGCCACAGGTGAGCTGAATTCCTCCACCCATTCTTGTCCTGCAGGGGTGGAGACAAAGAAGTGAGCAGGGAATTCTGGGTAATGGAGTGTCAAATATGAGCAAGCTGGTTTCAAGCATGAGCAGGCTGGCTTTCACAAAACCTGGCATGGATTGGGAATGGATGTCAATTCCCCAATAGTGTCCAAATGGCTGGAAGTTAGAATATGCATGATGGGGAGGGTTCAGTAACTTATTATGTTACTGGTGAGTCCCACAATTCAGCCCCCTGGTGGTGGACACGGGAATGCAGGGAGAAAGTTGTGACAAGGAGTATAAGTAGGGATTTACTCCCTTTGACCTTGAAATGACACCAACCCAGGAAGTCAGTGTTTGTGAGTCCACTGGGGGTTAGCAAAAGTGTTCTCACTAACGTAAGCTTCACAGGCCCGTTCTCCAGCACCTCTAACCTGCGTCTGCTAGCCACCTAGCCTGAATCTTGATAGGGAGAAATATTCAGTCTGTGCTAGAGTAGAGAAGATAAATAACTATGTGTTCTTCATGTAGAGATGATGGCATACATGCTTTGTATACGGTTGTGACGGTGAAAGTTGGGCAAGCTATGTTTTACCTTCCACATAACAGCCCATCTGAAAGACCTGCACTGGCTCCCCGTCAACAAGAGGATCACCTTCAAGCTCCTCACCCAAGCTCAAAAAGCACTCCACAACACTGGACCAGCATACCTCAACGAACGACTCACCTTCTACACCCCGAACCGCCAGCTTCGCTCCACTGACCTCGCCCTCACCACCATCCCCCGCATCCATAGAGCGACCGCCGGCAGCAGATCATTCTCCCACCTCGCCACAAAAACCTGGAACACCCTCCCCATCTGCCTGCGACAGACACAGGACCTGCTGGCCTTCAGGAGACTCCTCAAGACCTGGCTGTTTGAGCAGTAGCAGCACCCCCACCCCCAGGTGCCTTGAGAACCTCAAGGGTGAGTAGTGCGCTCTACCTATGGATTGATTGATTGATTTTTTGATAAGGCATGAGGGAGGATGCAAGGCTTTGCTTTAGTTGATGGTTGCTGGTACTGGGAGAGTTGTTCTATGTGACCTTGAATAGGGTAGAAACCATTTATTGCATGGACTATGTTTTTGTTATATTTGACTAAGACAGATAAATAGCTCATTGGCTGAACATAGTTCAGTGCGGCTAGCCTGAGTGGTCTCGATGACATCAGTTTATAATTTGCTTTCTCCCCTGTAAAAGCTTTTTCTTCCCAAAAAATAACTAAAGAAAATGCTACAAATATATGTTCCATTAACGTTTCATTTACCTTCATATTGTGCGCCACTCCCTTAGGAAGCTGACATGTTAAGTCTATTAGTAATTTATATCACAATAATGTAGTGGTGTAAGCACATTATGAAGACATCAGCTAAAAAGAATGTTATATTGCTATTAATTATCGAGTAAAATGTGCCCTTAAACTGCGATTTTGCAAGGTAATATTTCTAGGAAATATAGCACAGTTCTCACTGCATAAGAACAGAAAATAATTGCTGAGTAAGCTGGTGAAGGGAGAAGACAAATGTCGATTGAAAACTGCTAACAATAAAAAATCCACTGGGAAAATGTATTGCTCAAAAGATGAAAGCTCAGCAAGTGCTAGATTTATTTTGCTTCTCAGTTCACATAAAGTTATTTACTTTTGTAATTTACTGACTGTTGTGAAAAGTAAATAAAAGGAAACAGCAGTGCCGCGTACTTGTTGTTCCAAAGAACCAAACAACCCTAACATAAACAGGTAAGACCTGCTGTCCCTTGCATTGTCACAGAGAAAATGATTTGGAAATAGTCTCCACATGCTGCCAAAACCTGATTAGTAATAATTTATTATTATGTTATTAGTATTTGTACTGTGCTTACGACCATTGACGAGGCAATATGGTACATTCTCTTATGAATTTCCTTTCCTGTCTATCTGTGTGTGGAACCAAAACAAGTATTTGTGATTTGTTGCAGTGGTACATGGTTTGTAGGAAAGTGCCTCTTTTTTTGTGGTCGTTCCCATGTGTTTGTGGATTGATTCTGCTGGGTTTTTGACTCTGGACACTTGGTTTCTTCTACCCCAGTGCATGTGCTCTGACCCCTGGGACATGTTGAATTGGCGGACACCTAACAGGCATTTTTACTTACCTATAAGTTCATAGTATATAGTATCGAAAGTACACCAATAGCATGCAAAGTTAAATGTTCCCTATGAACTATAACTCCACTGTGCTATCCACTAGGCTATCAGGCAAACATGACTCCAGGCCTGCCACTGCAGCTTGCTGCTGCAGTTTCAAACCCCGCATGTCAAGATACACCCTGTTGAAGGGTATAAACCCTCCTTTTAAATATTAACAAGTCACCACTAAATAGGCCTTAGAGCCCGTAAGGCAGGGTGCATGATATTTAAGCACCAAAATGCTATTGTCACTATAGCAAGGCTGGCTGTTCCAAATCAGACTCCTTGTAATACTTATTTAAAGCCCAATTCAGTGGTGAAGTGGGATGTTTAATAGATATTAAGGGAAAGGTACTTTTAAAGTTCCCTTCTCTTTGCTACAAGGCTCTTGGGGACATTTTGCACTGGCCTCCAGCTGCAGCTTTCTCAGTGCTCAAGCCCTGATTGAGGTGTGAAAACAAAGAGACAAAGACCTCGGTTTTGGGTCGTATTTCTGTTCCTCTGGCAGAACGAACATATGAGCAGTGCCTAAATTAACTTGAAAGAGGCGTCGCCTGTCACAGGCAGATGTCAGATGACATGTTGACAGGCCCGTTCCTTCTTCTCCCAGTCAGGGAGGCTACAATCCCAGTGGGGAGGGAGCTGCCCAGAGAACCAGAACTGGTTGGAAGTGACCATAGATGGAGGGTTGCTCCTTATCATAGCCACATCTTTGGATGCTCACACAGGCTCTAAACAAGGGGAGAAGTGTCTTCCATCTTGAATTAAGGGAGAGACTGGCACTGCGGGATTATTTTCAGTAGGGCACACAGGAACATCTGCAAAGGTGAGTAGGGTTACCCCTGGAAACTTTTTCCCTATTGGTTAAGAAGGCGCCTACATGCTAGTGGCAGGTATAAATGTGCTACAACTGGGTACTCTCTTCAGAACGTTCTGGAACTGTAGAACAACAGAAGAAGGGCTGCACCTGCTGTTTGAGATGTGTGATTAGACCTGAAGGGCTGTACCTGCTCCCACTTGTACACAGGACAAAGAAGTGAACTCCAAGGGTCAATTGGCTGACCTCCTGTTAAGCTATAGGGCCACAACAAGATGCAAAAGCCTTTCCCTGAAGAGGCCGGAAAGGTCTGCCTGGGGGGTGAATTTTGAAATCTCTGGTCTTAGCTTTTCTTGCCTAAACCAATGGCTTCACTGGAACTTCATCCAACACCTATTCGATGTCAAGAAGCCCTTCTCGTATACAGCTGCTGCCGTGCCCCAATGAAGGACTTTGACTTTCATTTTCAAGACTAAATCCATTAAAACTCCAACTGGGTCGAACCTAATTAGTTTATCCAACTCATGGTCCCTTGCGGTCAACCTCTAATCGCACTTAGGTCCTGGTCTACCATGACCAGTTGACCCACATTGTCGCTTAATGCTTTTTGCCATTCATTTTAGTTCCCCTCAATCAATTTCTGTCATTTTAGTTTCATTTTGTTCAATACAGTTTTCTCTATTTTTATAAATTGTTTTTGCTACTTATAAATGCTTTGATCATTTCCTTAAGTTAAACCTGTCTGCTCTCTGCCTTAGCTGCCAAGGGTGAGCTCAGGTTTAAATTACAGAAACATCTACTGGACCTTACAAGATAGTGACGTTATTACTTGTGGTAGACCTCAACCCACTCAAACTAATAATACTCTTTCTCATATGGTTGGCTTAGAATTTATTCTAAGTTTAGATCAGCAGTGGTTTCTTTAGGTTAGTGTGTAGGCAAAATAAGTTAGACATAGGAAGATCATTGTTCTGCCTTATGTGTAAGGATGGTAGTGCAAAAGTACTTTCCTGCATTACTAGGATTTCCTGGTTAGCTGACTATTGTATGACTGGAATAAAGTTGTTTCAACAAATGCATCGCAAAGCCAGGGAGATAATTATGATGTGATGCTGGGCATATGAAGCTATGGCATACGTATGCTGGTTCTAGGGCGTATATTGATGTGTCTGTGACAGTGCGGTTGTTTTTGGCAAAGCTTTGCCATCGATGTGACTTTTGTTTACTGTTGTGTTCATGAGGGTGTAAAGGTTTTATTTACCTTGCGCTAATTGAGAATGGCCATTAGTAGGAGTGTTTGTAATAATGCTCTGTGATGATATTTTTTAATTAAGAGTACCTTTTGTATATCAAGTGAAACTCGAAATATGGCATATCAAAGGTGTACCATATACTTGTAGGAAGGACTGCCTTTAATGTATGGACTGGTCGAGGTAGGGTGATTCTATGTTTTGAGAAGCCTATGCATCTAAAGAATAACTTCTCTAAACCGCAGATGCTGTACATGAATGTCTGGTGGTACATATGACACCTAGCTCCATATCTTCCATGCCACTGACCATATGTCGGTGGCATGGAACAGAAGAACCCCATAAGTATGGTGAAGTTCCTAAAGTGGAATATTGTGAAATATTTGCCTTTATTCCATTACCGCTAGTCATATAACCTCAGAACTTCTGATCTATCACTCTCAGAGCAACACCATAGCGCCCCACCCATCACTGCCAGATCTGACCCCACTGAAAAAAACAGCTTCATGAGTGATTTAGCTCAACCAACTCCGTCCTAGGGGTCAGTCCTCCCACCTCATTCAGGCTCCAGACCACCCAAAGAACAACCCCCCCTCCAGAAATGCCAAACATACCTCCAGAGAGAGCTCTCCCATCATACCCAAACTATGGCAGAAACATTCCCCTGTTCAATCAATTTCTACAGCCACATTAATCCATCACTTTCAACCCCATTCAGATGTCTGTCATCATTGCCATGATTTCCTCAACTACACAGATTTCCCCATTCCATCCCCAGGATACCACTGAAAATCTTACGACTTCAAAAATTATAAACATTGTATTCCAAGAGTATCAGTAGGTGCACAATGTGACCTCACAGACTAGAAAAGTAATGAGGATTTGATGCAGGGAGATTATGCACAAGTCCCAGTTTAAGCAGACACACAATAAACTAGACTGTGTGAGTAACTCTCTAAAGGTTCCAAATGATGTATGTAATATAGCTATCATGAATGACGGACATAATAATATAGACTAAAAGCTGGCATAACATAAAGCTTGATAACTGTAGTATTGATGCTCCTGGATGTTAAGTAAGTTATTCAGTGTGTACACTGAGCTAGTTCATGCAACCCATACGGGCATATTACATAAAATGTTCTCCAGGACTATATAGGCGAGGTGCAGGTAAAGTGCCCCTGCTCTTGGCACTCAGTAAGTGAGTGCTCCGTGGTCTCATTCACATATGCATTTTCCTAAGTGCATCATTGCATCATGTAGCAAAACACACCCCTGAATAAATAGCACTCTTATCCTTTTGGATATTAAGGAAGGGAAAAGGATCCCTTTAAAGGTGTGAGTAGGCACCCTTACGGGAGTCCCTAATCCCACCTTCTAAACAGCCAGAATTAGAGAGTCATTGTGGCAGAGGTCAGCATTGCAGATCCGGGCCCAGGCAGTTATAGTCCATCCTTATGCCCTTCTAAAGTTGCTCACCCCCAAATTAGTTTGGCTGCCATTCCAGTAAAGTTTATATTGATACCTAGACACAGAAATGGGTTTTTCTCAAGCTTTAGTAAACATCTCAAACTTGTAGCATAGAATTCTCGAGCTTAAGCAATAGAGCTGCTGTTTACATTTTGATTTAAGTCATGTATGGATATTTTTGTAAAACAAGGTACATTTAAAGTGATGTTCTTTATTTTTGTGACCTTGAAAGACACCGGAGCAAATAATCAATAACAGCAGGGCATTTTTTGTTGATATGTCATGTGTTTGTTCAGTTGCTTTCATAATGAGAGTAGTTGTTCCACATATCTCTGATTTTCCAGGTGTTGCTTAAGACATTTTGGTAACTTGTAGAATAAAGATATCCCATAGGTTCAAATAGTCTAACATTTGAGTCCTAGGGCAAGTTTTTTCCAATGAATGTGACTAGCATACGAGAAGCATGCTGAGATGGACTTTTTTATTTAAGTTGGAGACTCATCATAATGTCTTTTATCAACTATTGTGAGTCTCTCAATTTTGCCAGTAACCTCTGCAGCATCCCAAGAACTGCTGTTCTCAAAAGCTGGCACTAAACCTTGCCTTGGATATTCAACACAGCTTTTGCAGCAAAGTTTTGCAATGTTTCCCAGTACCAAACAAGATACGGTGTTCTGCTATGATCTCATTGTCAATGATTGAGCCAATAATGTTAAAATATAAGATTATTAAAAAATTGACATAAATATTAATCAATTAAATAATTAATACAAAATCTGTGAATCATTGTTAATTCATTATTACATAATAAACTTCCCACCCTATCCCCCTACAAACCCAACATTTCACTACAACGCTATAAATTACTGTTATCAATTAAATAAAAAATCCTAAATCACTTACATTTACAAACTATATTAAAATAACAATTAGACAAGCAATAGCATCACATATAATTAATATATAAATTAAAACACATTCAAATAATTAAAAAATTATATTTGTTACAACTATATCTATGAAAATTATATTAACAACAGCGATATTCTTAACAAATGATATTTCTTTCCTGAAAAAACAATATTCTTGCCAACAATATTTCTGCATCATGATATTTTTGTATCACACCTTTCTTTTTCCAATATTTCTTTCTCCAGATATTTACAACTAAATATTTTGTCAAAATACCTTCATAATTTAATTTAGAAGTGAGATGATTCAACAAGTGTATTCATTTTCTCATCGAGCTACCTGGATCATGGCTCATGAAGAACAGACGGTTCAACACTCCCTTCTCTTCCTGGAAGTCAGACTCTGCTGCCTAATCACATTCTCTCTAGTCAGTTCCTTCCCAGTGTTTGGTGAGACGTGGATCACAAAATCTTGCCGGTGCTCTAATTGTCATGTATTGAGGGACCTAACCCATAATGCTTTTTAGGGTATACCAGTAGAATGACTGGAGAGCGATGAAATTCCAACTACATTCTCAAAGTGCAGGCACTTGCTTAAATATGTAAGTAAAACAGGCATTATCACTCCAAGGATCTGGAACAATATAGACACAAGAAGTGTGCAGATTTGTCTGCATTTCTAAAGAATCCACCTCTTCAGATTACACTACATCCTCACACACTAGGAGTCCCCTTTCCATGCACATCCTTGTGAAAAATCCAGATTCATATCTCAGGGCGTCTGCCCTTGTTCTTCACTTCATTGCTCTCTATCTGGGTTTGCACTTTGAAATACTTACACATAAATATAAATACAAGGTAATTTAGCAAAACTGACTTGGGTTGAATAAATATAGTGGAAACATTTTGTAGAAAGGCTGGTCTTGCCCTAAAGCTTTCTAACCTCGAACATGACTATTGGAAATAGCTTTTGTTTCAGAGTGCATTCAACACTCAAAAGTTATTCATTTGGAGTCAACCAAATAGAATAAAGAAAGAAAGACAGACATTTGGATTATTAGTCCTACAATCTGAGGAGAACATATCAGGAATCTGCTCAATTAGATTAACCTATCTTGGGCAAAAATTGTGTTTCTAAAATAGATGCAAATCACTTGGCATCAGAAGCTCATTATACAATCACCTTCAAATATGGGCATAGTTATAGGTACCTTGGGAAATATGACATCCAGGTAAATATTTGGCCACAGTACATATCAAAGTGGAGGGTTTCTCTGTGCACATTGGAATACATTTTTAGGTGTTTAGACCATGGTCCTTAGATTGTATATACCTAGCTCCAAAACAAAAAATGCAGCTTGGATTGAGGACTGCCTACATCTGTATTGCTAAAGCTTCTCCAAGGTAAGATAGCAATATATCTTGACTTCTTAAACAGAGATGAAAGGTTATGTGGCTTTGTTGTAGCTGGATTCTGCAAGACCCAAAGTGACACAATCTGCACTGTATGTCTATAAGTGAGAAATAGAAATGTTTTTTGGGTACTTTAACCAAAGTAGGTGTAGGAAATTGAGTCATTAATTGTGCTGGATGTGAGGCCTGCACAAGTAAAGGTCCACAAAATCCACTTCCTGGGAATCAAGTACCCCATTATAGTGCTTGAATATCTCAGGGAAGCGACGCAGCGGAGTTCAAGGCCTACTCATGGGAGGTGTGGGCGGGTATTCACCATTCGCTGGCATGCAACAATAACACTCAGTAAATGTATACATAGGGCAGATTGAAAATACCTTCGATGACATGGAAATCACATTTGACCCCAAATGGTTCATACAACCATGAATGAGAAGTCTTTTGGTTCAAGATCAACAAATTAAGAGCCAGATGCAGGAACGTTTTTTGCACTTGCAAACAGGAGATCGGCCCCTTTGCAATGGCAAAAAAGGGTCATGGCATGTACAAACGCTATTTTGCGAGACACTGACTCGCAAAATAGCATTTGAGGCTCTCGCTATTAGGGACACGAGACTCAATGCCATTTACTATTGTTTTACGACCGCATTTTCAGCCACAAAACACTCGCAGTTTTCCACCTACTTCAAATAAGTCGTAAACCACTCGCAAACAGGAAGGGGTCCCCAGGGGACCCCTTCCCGTTTGTGAATGGGTGCGTAAATATTTTTTAAGAGGAGGCAGTGGTCCCAGGGACCACTGCCTGTCCTTAAAAAATGAAACTAAAAAGTTTGATTTTTCTTTTTCAAATGCATCCTTTAAGGAAAACGGGCTGCATTAAAAAAAAGAAACTGCTTTATTTAAAAAGCAGTCCCAGACATGGTGGTCTGCTGACCCCAGCGGGCCACCATCCCTGGGAGTGCTAGCTATTTCCAATGGGGTCGCAAATTGTGCTTGCCTCATGAATATTAATGAGCCATGCAATTTGGGACCCCATTGAGAATCACAGTGCATTCACTTTTGCGAGTCGCAATTCGACGCAATTTGCAACTTGCAAAAGTGAATGGTCATACATCTTGCCCCAAATGTTAAGCACACCATCATTTTGTGTTTAAATGTAATAGTCAACAATAATCATATGTAAATGCACTTATTAATGTTAATAAAGCTGTTTCACCTTATTCAGTTATCATAGTAAAATTATTATGTCAATAAAGCATTTTAGAATTAGCATAATGTGTCTGTGTGCTTTTTTGCATGCTTTACAAGCCATAAAAACACAATAATGGAAAAAATCCTAGAAGGCACCATTTTCTGATCACATAAAAGGCAACCTACGTTTCAGCTCCAAGAGAAGACTCCACCTCATGTATCTTCCTTATATACCTTCAGGCCACATTAAATGCAGTCATACAACAAGCCATGAAGAGTGCTGAACTCCCAGCTGTAGAGTAAAAGCTCCAGCTTTGGGAGCATTTTGAAAAATGATTAAAACAAAATTCCAGAGAGTCAAGGATTCGTTGACTCCGCAAACATAATGTCCGTTTTCCAGACATTTTAGGGGGGCTGCTGTAACTTCTACAGCCCCAAAACATTTTGTAGATTTGTTGATGGTGCCCCTATCCTCCTGGGGCCACCACAAGAGTAGTAAAACATTCAAATGAGTTATCCCCGCAGAGCATTATGGGGCGCTTCAGACTTGAGATGTGAATATTTTAGGACCAGCTCTTCTGCTGTGCTCGGGAGAGCTGCAAAGCCTCATCCTTTGTGTTTCCTTTCTTCCCGGGCCAATTCAGGCACCCACCTCATGGTGCCCACCATTGGGAGCAGCTCAGGGAGCTCACCCCTAGCTGCCCAGCTGACTCCCACATAGCAGCTTCTCTACTGCTTTCCTCCCCTGCCCTCTCCTGTGGGCAAAGCACTCATGAAGGTGGTGGCTGCCTGCCTCAGCCCTGGAGTGGGTGTCTTGGGCCCCTGTCTGAACTCTCAGTGGATGCAATGGTGCTCCCTGCTTTTCTGGCAGCGCTGGGGGGCCTGGAGAGGGGGACCTGGGCCCCCATGGATATAACACAGCCAGGGGGTTGGGATCTCAGGGCCCACTGAGCTCTGGATAAAGTGCCGCAGGCAAGCCCACTCACAGGGCTAAAAAAATGCTCCTTGCTGTGAACCCTGGCTCACCCCGGTGGTACTTATTCACCATGTGGCAAAGCCCCACATGCTTCAATTCTTGAAGAAAATATTACAGGTTGCCAACCTTTAAACAACCATAACACGGTCCCTTTTGGGCCGATTTGGAAGATCTTGGAATCATTCTGTGCCTGGTGACCACCTCTAGCCACCAGTTTTAGAAGAGCTGCTCACTGCCAAAGTGGTGTAACCTACATGGAACTGGCTCTCCTGGTCTTTGTCTCTGGGTGAAGAATTTCAAGGCTTTCCACCAACTGGACCTCAGGGGGTGTACGAGGGCCAGCCTCATTGGCCCTTAGGGAGGCCCAATGGTTCTGGGGACAACTGGCCACAGACTTTTTTGGGCATCTGGGGGTTCTTAGCTGTCACAGTCATGTTGTCCAGCAGCAAGAAGAACAAACAGCACCAAGCAAGGGAGAATCTTTCCCATGTTTTTAAAGGGGGGTGGAAGGTTCTAGAAGGCAATGCTGGAATGCCACATCATCTTTCAACCCCTGCCCCAATCCTTCTGCACAGCGTGTTCGGACAGTTTGAGATGGCATCATCCAGGAGTCTGAAGTCACATCTGCTCCTGGGGTCTTCGCTCTGCCCCTCACTGCCTGCCTGGGCTTTTCCCACCAATTTAAAGAGGAGCACCCTAATGCGTTGGCTCCATGGATCTGGGCTTACTCCTTTGTTCAGTGGGCCTGGGCTGTCCTCAACCCTGTTGCAGTATGGCAAGTAATTAACAAATGCAGATTTTTTTAACCCCACCTTTTTCTTCTCAGGAGCTGAGTGAAGCACTGTTAATTACACACTTTCATGCGGTTTGGCGTTTGTTCTGGCTGCTGGAAAGAAATTTAATTATCTGGCACAGCAGGGAGACAAAAGGCCAGGACTCTGATCCTGATCTAAGCCAGAGAAATATGACAGTCTTGAAAGAACCATGTGTCATACGGATTTACTTCTGGAACTCTCAGTTATGGTTTTCTTGCATATGCTCCATCCAAGTTTGATATGTCCATGGACTTTGTACGCCAAAGGGAAACAAAACTACTTTCTAAGGCAGTTTCCCCCCTATGTGTCACTACAGACAAAACATTAAATCACACTAAGGCCTACCCAGGTCAATATCCTGCAAAGTCCCCTCTGTGCAAGGCTATCTGTGCACAGTTACTGGAATGCGCACAACAGTACTCCCACATGCATGACACTTATTTGTGTGCACACGCATATGCGTGCATTTGCAAATATGTTCATGTGTAACCAGCCAAGTGCCCCTTACGCAAGCTGCATCACAGCAGCCTTATATTAAACGTGGAAACTGGCGGTAAACACACACAGTCCATTTGCCATGTGATTACCATGGGTGAGAGACAAGTAGTGAGACTCACCCAGAGTAAAAATTCCAAAAAAGGGTCATTCAAAAAGCAAAAAATCCTGGCGTACTCAATTTCAGCAGTAGGTTTATCAAACCTGTGCTATCATCATTGTTTTAATTAAAAAAATATACTTTTTAGCTATTTTTAAATTATAAGGAGCTTTATTTCAACCTGCATGGAAATACAGCAAGGCATTGGGGTCTAATTGCTGGTGTAAAAATCTTTAGCACATGTCAAATTCCCCGTATATTTTTACATACAACATTTTGAGGAGAGGAAAAATGCTTTGCTTTCATCTAAAGATTGTGTTCAGAAGAACTGGGACAATTATATTTCACTGTTTGTTTCAATCCCATTGGGATCATCATCCAGTTAAGTAAAGAAGATGCATTCATTGCTTGCTATGTTTATCAAGCCTCACAGCACATCGTTATCTTTCCTGAGATTTTACTTTCTCAAAAACTTTGTATATTATGATAACATTTGATCATTTTAAGTGGCAGTTAAGTAAAAAAACATTTTCATGGTGGTGAATTTGTAACATTTGGATCATTAATTTCAAAGAGACTTAAATAACTATTTAAAGGCTATTGGTTTGACTGCTCCATTCTTTGGTTGAGGTTGACTTTGACCGGACTTTTTATCAGATTATAGAGAGATGTACTTACTAGGCAGAATAATCAACTGGAGAAAGTCTTGGATCCATGCTTGACCTGTGTCGAGACTCACAATTGAATTACTGTATGAAAGACACAGAATCTAAAACACAGCCAGATGTTTACCAAGCTCATAAATACTCTTGTTATTTTTAACAGGATCCTTGACAGTAGTGACAAGCCTATGAGTACTGCCATATGCAGTGATACTAGATTATTAAAATGATTAAGTATAATTTTCCGCTAATTTACCACTGCCATGTGATTGACAGATATCAACTTTCTGGCAAACAATTCAGAGAAAGCTTTGTGGATTTTTTTTTTTTTTTAGTTAGTTTATAAGCTTATATAGAGCGTGAATCACCCCCTGAGGGGTATCTCGGCACTTGTGGATTTGCAGAAGAAAAAGTGTCAATAAACTCTCTAATTACAGCTTGAGTGCAAGGCAGTAACTCATGGATAATTTAACGCTACATATTTTAAATTTAAATGATCCCAAGACATTCACCATGTATAAGACATGTATTGTAATCCATTCCTTCAGGGTCCAAATTCTTATTACCTGCTGATTGATTTTATTATTCCTTTAAACCTACTGCAATCCTTTTAGATTTTTTTTTACAAGGTCATTATTGTCAACGTCTGTTGCTTATCGAAATGGAACTAGTGTTATGAGGATGATATTTGGTTTACTAAAATGCAGATTATGAGGTTTCAGCATGTACAACATGCTTCCAGATTCCCTAGACTTGGATAAATATACCACATTGCCGCAACCTTAACATGCCTGCATTAACTCCTACTTCATTTAACAAATAAAGTACATGGTCCAATGGCACTTTTTTTCAGCCCCTTCTTTCTCAACTTACTTATTCTATTGGTAATCTTTGCAGTTTAGGGTCTTCACTTATTTTAGTTCCCACTTTCAATAATTCACTAGGCAGGAAGCTTTTTATGTGGAACAAGGTACTTCTGAATTTCTAATAGTACCTAATTTGAGCCGCTGATTGCAGGTGGGACCCACCAGCACTCATTTTTGGTGACTGGCACTTATTTGTTTCCCCAACAGACTTTGATCCAGATAAAGAGTGAGAAAAATACTTAAGGAGAAAATAAAGAGGAAGAGAAAGATAGCAAACAGTGACAAAGGGATAAAGCAAGAATGATAAAGAACCTGCAAGAGTGAGGTAAAGAGGCAGGGGTTTTCTGGCTGTGGCATGAGGTGGAAACTAGACTAGGCAGCCTTGGTATTTGGCACCCGGCTGTGAGCTTCTGAGTAAAACTTTGGGTGTCAGCACTTTTTCTTTTACAAATTAAGCGCTGAAAACACAGCTCGCTTATCAGATTGTGTGACATGCCTGAAAAAACCTGACTACCCGTAGCAATGAAGTTCGCCATCATCAGTTTTTTCAGCGCCAAAATGCTTTGGGGGGGTGCAACTAATAAAAACTAAAGCACAATGCCAAGCTGAATAAAATAAAAAAACACACAGCGTAATCTACAATTTTGCAGTTGCATGTACACATAAAATGCACTTTTTTGGTAATTCAGAAACACTACCATGCACAAAAGTGTGCATTACATGATATGTTTACATAAATATTGTAAACCAGCAAAAACTTAAAGGTTGGGCACAGATGCGCGTGCAAGGAGACAGTAGTCAACTTGTCCATGTCCATGATGTCACATCACGATGGTTCTTGAATAAGTGAACAATTTCTAACATGTATTTTTCTTTTCATAGCATTATTTCTGATAATAATAGAGAGCAATCAGGACAACCGCTTACCAATCAGTCCCCTTACAGGATGCAAAGTGCTTTTGTGATTATCAGATGTCAAAAAGCAAGAGAATGAGGCCTGTTACGCTTCTCTAGTTTGACACTAGCCAGACTGTTAAAGACATAATGCAGTCAAATGAACAATGACTGCTGACTTATGTCTGCCGGGAACCAATCAGGACTAATCAGCAGCAAAGAACATAGGTATAATTAACTTTCAATTCCGACAGGGCAAAACTAATTTTTTCTAGGTGCAATCCAATTGCAGACAAAATGTTAACTTTGTGAATTGAATCTGGGAGTCTATAAGTGGCGCTTTTCATGTAATCAATCGTTCTTACAAATAAGTCGAATTTGTCACAAATACTTGATATTGTGGTAGGAACATATGCAGGTATCACTCCATGTTCCTCTTTCCACCCTGCTCTCGTGATGTTGGATATGATATGCAGTTAAAAAATAGTTCATTTTGTTTATCCACTTCCAACATCTTCTTGTGAATTACACAGTAATTAAATCTTGCATTGTTTTATAATTTAACGCAATGATTTTACTTATTACATGGACATATATTGTATATAGTCTGTTAGGCGCATGTTTGTATTTGCTGTCCTTCCTGCTACTTCTTTTGCATTGTATTGCATCCACAGAAAAATTAATTAAAGAACATTTTGTATGGTACACGTTGCACTTAAAAGCCATTGGCGAGTTAATGGCTACCAGCACTTTGAGTTACGAAATCCCACGTGTGTGTAATGGGAGGACTGTAAATTTAGCAGTATTAACCTCGAAGCAACAGTTACTTGTGAATGCCACTTTTCATTCACTCCCACAATACTAAACATACTTGCAATAGTTGAGGCTGGCTTCAAGTACGTCAAAAGAGCTTTGCAAACATCAAAATGAAAATTGTGGGAAAGGCATGAAACAGTGCCTGTCAACATGTCCTCCTCAGGAGGTGTTTCGTTCCTGTGCATGGATGCCAATACTTAATTTTTGGCACCATTCCTATCTTTGGAAATAATAATTCCTTTATAACACTTAATGAGCACTTCAGTGTGCTGGGCTGTAGAACTGCACATCAGCACTTAGCTGTGCAGTTGGAATTTAAATCCTTGCTTTTGCACTGAGTTGATTCATTGGGGCAGATTTACAAGCCCCTTGTGCCTCCTTGCGCCGCCATTGCGTCACTCTTTTTGACTCAACGGCGGCGCAAACAATGCGCCCTATTTACAACGTGACGCATCTAGGGAGATGCGTCACGTTGTAAAGCCCTGCGTCACATTATACCTGCGTCAGGTATAATGTATGCAGGGGGCGTTCCTACACAGGAAAGCCTCGTAAAAGTGACGCAGTGAAATCTACAAGATTCCACTGCGTCACTTTTAGGACGCCACTGCGTCAAAACCTTACGCCTGCTTGAAGCAGGCATAAGGAGTGACGCAGTGTAGTGGGAATAGGCCATAAAATGCATTGCTGGAGTTACAAAATGCTTGCGACACGACTCCAGCAATGCTTGACTTTTGCCCCAACAGGTGCTTCAGAATTTCTGACGCATCTATCAATCCTTCCGCCATGGTGCGCCGTATTGTAAATACGGCGCATCCATGGTGGCGCAAGCATTTTTTAGAGTGGCGCAAGGAAAGTGACGCATCTCTATAGATGCGTCACTTTCTTGCAAATCTGCCCCATTGTGTTTACAACCAATAACAAGTGATATATGCTTTTGAGATGCCCCAATAGAAAATTCGAGTAAACCAATAATGTTTTAATGGATTTCCCTCAAAGATAATTCTTGCACCCGTTTCAAGTTTAGAATGTTTCCTAAACCTGTTATTCACAATTTACATTCGTCCGAGTATTACAATCATTCCTCTAAATGTTACTGCTGAACTCACTTTTTCATTCATTTTAGCACGTTTTACATTTTATCTGAAACTGTAACATTTTGTTTTATATTAGATGCCCTTATTTGGTATTAGAGCACTTTACAACATTTGAAATCTAAAAACAGTGAGACATTTAAGTTGATCTTCTAACTTATCCCTACAAATTAATTTCGAAATGGCAACCTCAGAGGAAAAGTATCACAACTGCAGTGCATATGTAAGGACTCACCATCAGTTGGTAACATGTAATCTGCCTCTCCTGTTCTAGAAAACAGAGCTGCAAGTGCTTCTTGAAGTGGCATTTTGTCTCCCTATGCTGACTGTAGTCCTTGTCTTCCTCTGGTTTGGCCATATACCAGTCTAGAGATGCCCGTGCACAATTGCACTCATTCAGGTACCATGAAAAATCCCAAAATGTCATTGAAATCTATCTTCTTTCTAAAACATAATTTTGCACCTATCCTCTGTTTATGTAGAGCTATTCCAATCATAATTGTGTGGCATTATGACATTAGTCAATGGATCCAGGTTCAAGGGACAACAATCAAAAGGTACCAGCAGAATCCACTTGGAAACTAATAAGGTGGTCATATCAAGGATATTTAAGAATAATTTAAACATTCAGATAAAATCACCTTCATTTATCGTCATAATTTCAATTTATAAGTCTGACTGTTCACTTAGAGTTTAAGAGGCATCTGTAGAATATATTCACGACTTGTTCTAACGTGTAGATGCGCACACATTTAATTTGTACCTGCACAGAACCCTTCCTGTGTCTCATAATGGAGAGTGTGAAGCTATAGACATTGGCTGTAGTTCCTGCCTGAGATAATCATTATGAGATCTCTATTGCCCCCCACCAAGAATCTCAAGATGACTTTGAGAGGGGATCACCCGAGATGATGCTGTAAATTAATTTCCTCTCTTAGGAGGCCCTGGAGGGTCACTAATACTTTTCCTTAATTTAAAAAAAAAAATACCGTCATCCTCTCCACAATAGGTACATATAATACATAGTAATATATTGCTCTCTTTAGTTCACAGACAGTATTATCAGGCAACATATCCATAAGAGTGTACGTTATTATCCAAGTTCCTATTTCCCGTCTCTCATTGGCTGTTAACAGCCTCCCCACTCTGGTATCTATTACCCTCAATTTTCCCCCCGACAAAACTACTACCCCTTACCCCCCCTATCCCTCCCCCCAGTGTGCTCCCCCATCAGTTCCAGTTTCAATGTGTCGTAACTTCTAGGTACATGCCTACTGTGCGCCGGTACTATTACCCGGCCTCTATCCCCAGGGCCCCCCGCACTCCCTGATACTTTTCCTTAATCACAACAAATTTGTCACTAGTTGAAACAAAATGTAGACAACAGGGGTGCACAAAAACATTTGTTTCTGTGTTTCTGAGTAGCAATGCCTCATGCCAGAATTCCACATTTAGAACAAACAATGCCTGCACATTACCTATGTGTGTAAGACAATTGGAACATTACATCTAAAAAGCCATTAATCTTTTCTAAACCTAACATATCACAATATATTGAGTGACGTCTGTCTCATACTGATCTAATTGTTTCTTTAGACTTATGTCTAATACTGATCTAATTGTTTATGGTTTGAAGAGTGTGGGTGTAGATCACCACACTTTAATAATCATGTAAGATTAGTGAATGAAAGAAGAAATGGGAGCAAGTGAAAGAAAGATGACTATTCTTTCTTCCAGGTACCATATAACTTTGAAGCGCAGCATGAATCCAGTATTGTCGCATAATCGGTCTACCTGCTACCAGTCCAGTGGGCATAGTTGTAGAACAATAAGCATCGTGTTAGCTTTATTCACATTGCAACTGCCCTGATTTACTCCAAATGGAGACCCACAAACTTTGTATTTTGATTGTATTCCCCTTCCATTCTGTCTTAAAATGTTTCATTTTGTATGCATATAATAGGTCTACCCACCAGTCTATCTGCACTAATTATTTACTTTCCTTCAAGCTATACGCCACGCTTTTAAATGCTAATCTGGGGTCAATGTTTCCTAATGTATTATTTGCATAGAATGACAGCTGTGAACTCTTTGGTAATCTGCTTTTCATCTTAATAAAACAGGGTATAGTTTCAGTATCCGAAATGATCAGTACACCCTCTGAGATGTTACTTCAAAATTCATGAATGCTGTTACAGGGAATACGTGTGTTCATCATGAAACCACTGTGTGGGCCATGATGCAAACATTTACTATCTTTCAAGAAGTCACAAAGCAGTTTGCTTAGATTTGTGGTGGATGCATTTTAAGTTTCATCAACAAAGGTTTGCAAAAGAAAAAATAAATCTATTCCCTTCTTTCTGCCTGCTGCCATGATTCCCAAATGGGACGATGTCCCACAGAGACAGCTTCTCCTTTGCAAATCACATACACCCCCAACCCTTTTAAGGTATTGGTATCTGGGCAATAGTTTGCAACCACAATTGAGGTCACAAACAATTGATACATTTCACTTAGATTCACATATAGTTGTGGTATGTCACTCTCACGCCCTCTCCTATTTGGAATACGGACATGGTCACAAAACCCCATTTACAAATTGAAAAGACTTTTCAGGCTAGTAAAATTACTTTGTAGACAGTAAAAATGTATTTTGTTGTCATAACCCTGTGATTTTTCGAATTGCAGGCTTTCAACTGCTAAATATCTTTATACACCAGCCCTACATTCCTGGAAGATATAGTTATTTTTTGTCTGTTTTCATGAATGCAGCCAAACACCCTAACCCATCAAAAATAGAGACACCTTTGCTTTTTCCAAAAGTAAAGAAAGTGAGTAGAATCTTAGGGAGTAAGTATCAAATGCAATGCTTGGCACACCATAAAGGATACTCAATACGACTTAAAATATGTGAAATATAGGCTTCTATAAGCCTATTTTTATTTTATAATAATTGATGCAATTCTGGGAAACAAATGCCTTGACCTTGGTGAACAAGGGAGTGAACAGCAAACATATGAAACAAGGAGCAACCACGTTAGGACAGAATACACCAGAATTAGTTTACCTAACCATAAATATATATCATCATTAATTTAGATCAACACCAGGTCAAACGTCCAATTCAATATGGTTTTTACCCTTGGGCAATGATTCTAAAAGTATGTGTACTTCCTGTTCAGATTTTGGTAACTAAGAGACATTGGGGCCAGTTCACAATCACAAAACCATGATTGGAATTCGCATCAGTTGATTTTGTAATTGTAGAAAAACTTTCCTTGAGAGTCAATAAATCCACTCCTGAAGTTGGAGCTTGGTGGTTGAGCAACACATCTTGATTCCAGTCCTCGAAATACACTCTAGGATATGCACACCACAAACATGTAAGCCTCTCTTCAACTCCTTTCTATCATTACTTCAGAGAAACCGAGTCCCCATCTTGGGCTCAGTCATGCCCCAGGGACCACCACTCTTCTCTCAGGCTTAATTTTAATAACGCTTGGCGCTTAGACCTCCTGAGCCTGGGAGACCATCCCCTTCCTGGGGCTAAAAACAAAGACATGGGAGGGGTCGTGGAGCCCAAGTGACCACAACCTCCCTAGGGCTAGAAATAAATTGACATGGGGGCCACGCGGACCCCCCTGAGCCACGGGGACCACCACCTACCCGGGGCTTACATTTTTTTTTTGAAAGGAGGGCCCCAATACCAGGCCAAGGACCACCACCTGCTCCAGGCGACCCAAGCAAAAAGAAGTAGGGGAACATGTGTCACCTTGCCCTGGATCCATACATGACCCTGGGGACTGCCACCCCCTAAGGCCGTCTCCTGCTATGTCACAGGATGCCCACCCCAGGGACATAGCTATTTGGATTATCATGGCAGGAGTTTTGACAGCTCCCAGTAAGCAAAAGCAAGCATTCCAGTTCAAATGGGCGGGAGCTGTCAAAGTGCACCTGCCCGCTGGAAGCAGAGAATTCATCTCTTTCCCAGCCACAGACATGTGGGCAGGGAAAGAGATTAAACAATTGCTCCTGCATGGAGGGAGCTGCCTTTCCAGCAGCTCCCTCTGTGGAACAACAATGCTGGCTCCCACAGGAGATGGGAGATGGCTGGATCCGTAGGAACCTTGAGGCTCCCCCACATCCCAGAGAAAAGAGAAGAAAGAGGCAAAATACAGGTGAGAAACGAGCAGAAAGAGGTAGAATAAGGTCAGCAACAAGCAGAAAGAGGCAAAATAAAGGAAAAAAGCAAGCAGAAAGAGACAGAAAAAAGGTCATCAATGAACAGAAAGAGGCAAAATAATGGTGAGAAATGAGCAGAAAAAGATATACTAAAGGTCAGAAGGGTGCAAAAAGATACCAATTAAAGGTCAGAATAGAGGAGAAAGAGGCAGAATAAAGGTGATAAATGAGCAGAAAAAGGCAGATAAAGGCAAAATAAAGGTCAGCAACGAGCAGTTACAATAATATGATATTCTAATGTGTCTCATTGCTGACATCATCTGTGCCTCCCAGGTCAGCAATATCTGTTCTCCATGTCATTTGCTTTATTTAGTATGGTCTGTTTTTTCCATTACACCTGCTGCAGAGCTTGCGTCTTCTAAAATTATTGGTGAACTGATGTTAATTATAGAGACTATTGTTTATTAGGTACGCCCATTTTAGCTTTAATTGATTCCAATCCTCTATCATTTATTTAAGGTTTGCAGCAACAGCTACAATTTGCATGATTACTTTCAAGTCTACACCGGTAGCTACAAAAGATCTGGGTCTCTACTTGGAAGAGGGGTACTGATGAGTACAAATAAAATTTTAGTTTAACACCAATATTATCATCTATTCTTCTAATTCATTTTTTTGCCTTTCTTGGAAATGGGCGTTTTATATTTAAACCTTGCTCTAGCAATCCTGAACACATCAAATTCAGGACTGGAATCATATTTGCTGCTCTTCCATCTGAAATATATTTTCAGAATTATATGCCTTTGGTATTTAGATGATCTTTTTGCCCTTTTCTCCCTATTTACACTTATCACATTGTGCACAGTGATCTCAGCCTTTTAATACACGTGTATCATTATAATGCTGCATTTGCTATGCCTTTTCACATTTTGCCAGGCACAGCTCCTCTGTAATGGCTAAGGAGCGTCGCCCCCCTGCTCAGAGCCAGCAGGTGATAAATAAAATGATAATAGAACAATGTCATTATCCTTTTATTTATCACTGTATGAGTAAGCCGAAGCCGATAGAGTTTAGGGCAGGGAGGGGCTGGGCCGGGTCATAAGTGGAAGGAGCGGTGGGCACTGTAAGTGCGCATGTCAGTTTGGCCAGCCATCTTAGGATGGCCAAACTGACATGCACACTTATATTTCTCCAACCTAGCTGTGTTGCACAGCCAGGTGGAAAAAAGGCACAGGGTCCGTGTGCCTGAGCAAGCACCAGTCCAGCCCACTCAGGCCAATCCTGGAGCTTCTCTCATGCTAGGTATAGCATGACATTAAATATAGAAGGGTGCATCTATGACCATAGATTCAAAACAATATCTTCTAAAAGTAGGGGAAACCTCTTACCTACTTTGCGGTTCAGCTAATGAACTAAGTTTCTCATAGTCACTTTATTTTGTGGGTCAACAAGCAAATCAAAACATAATCAATTTGAAAAATAATCAATATTCCATTCCCTTATTTCAGTTAGAAATGAATTTTTACTTCATTATTATTTCTTTCTTTTTTTGTTTTTTTATATACATCAACATATCTCAATTGGGGTACAAACATTTACACTTATACTTTGCAGATGCATACATTGAAAAGGTGTGGTTACTATATACAGTGCAAAAATCAAACTGCACATACATAAACAATGATTGAAATTCAATGGGTCCTACTGCATTGTACTCATGTGTCGGGAATTTATCATCTGTTCCTCGATGCAAAATTAATATATGGTCCAAGGAAAGATTAAAGGTCAGAGAACGCCTTAGAAAGACTTATCGGTGTTTATACCACTGTTTGTTGGTTACACTACTGTGTTTGTGAGTTCTTTTTAATTTGAATGTGTCGATACTCTTGGCCTTGTGGAGTGAGAGGATAAGTGAGGGGTGTTCTGATGCGTTTCGACCTTCGTCTGGGGACCAGTAGGATTCAAGGAAGGTCTTCCTCAGGGCTAGGATTCTTTCATTTGTAGGACACCTGGGGTGAAATGTGATAAAAAAGGAATTAGACTAGAATTCTAAAATTGTGAAAAAACAATGTTTTTACAACGACTGCCATGTGGTTTACTCATACCTGCTGTCGTCTGGAATTATAGCCTATTTAGCTCGTACGTGTCTCTCAGTCAATTGATGGTGTCGCTGCTGTGTATATTTTCTTGCTGTGGGCATATAGAGCGGAGAGAAAGTCATATTTCTGCCCGGTACCTGTTATACTGGGTCGTTTAGTATGCTTATCGTGCCTTTAAGCATGCGTGTTTCAGTGTCGGGTGATTTGAAGTTTCGACCTGTGGTTTCCCAATTGATATTCTAAACGAGACGCTATGGGTCTTCACAGCGGAGCTATGAAGCATCTTACATTTTTTATCATGCAGCATTCTGAAAGATAATTTTTCGTGCTCAATCTTATTTTGAGAAAAGGGAGGTGCGCACTAGTTATTAGGTAGAATCATGTGGTCCCTTGGTTGTTGCAATAAAGATATTCAAAGGCATTAGGTTCAACCCCACATGTAGGTAGAATTAGTGCTCTTTCTGTCATGCGATTTGGACAATTTAAAGTGCTTGTTCAAGTATATTCGGACCCCCATGCAAGACCTCCTTGTGGTTAGCGCTATTTGAAGCGGATGTTTTCTTTACCTTCAGTAGGCACCTTTGGTCAGACTTTGGTGATTGACGTTCGCGCTCCGCCACCTTCATTACGGGTTTAAGCGTCTGGTCGCCGGCGCTCTGTTTGCATTCTCGGGTTTCCGCGTTTGTCACGTGTAATTCGGGGCCACTTATATTGTTCTCGATGATGCTTTCATGTTCCTTACGTTGCGCCACGCTCTAAGTTCTTGAATGTTTATTGGGACATGTCTGTGCCTGATTTCCGGAGTTCTGATTGCCATGGTGACCGGCTGGAAGACGGGTCTTTGCTTCTTAAATTAAAACTTTATTGAACATGATTGTTTGGAACATTGTTGTTTACAAGCATAGCTGTGCGTGTTTAAAAGTTTAATTTTGTTCAACACATGTGGGAGGACATTGTTTATCGAGAGCATATATTTAATAGAACTATTGTCCACATTTGGAAATTAAGTTGAGACTTTTAATGAAACCCCTGTGGGAGAACATTGTTTATTAGGAACTCTGCTTTGGTTATTTAATTTTTTTTTAACGCATTTGGCTCCGTAGGAAGGTCCTTCTTACTAGTATAGTACTTTATATGGGCAAGATTACACGCAGTGCATGATTTCAGAGATCTCATTGAGTCCGTTATCCATTGTGCATAATTTCAAGATGTACTTTGCTTCAAAGTTAGCCAGAACAGTATCTACCATTTGTCCCTTTATATGTTTTTGCACTGTCCAATTCATCTCGTGGGGCGCGTGGTTTTTTTCTAAGCAGTATTTTACCATTGGTGCAGTAATTACCTTGCAGTTAATGCGTGACTTATGTTGTGTAAACCGAGTTTTTATTGGCTGAGTGGTTTTGCCTACGTAGGCTAGTTGGCAAGGACAAATTACACAGTATACCATGTTTGTGGTGTTGCAATTCGTGAATTCGTCGTGTCTAATGCTTTTGTTTCCATAATTAAACACACTGCTTTCAATGGTATTGCTGCATGAATTACAGTTTCCACACCTGTGGTGACCTCTGACTGGGGGTAATGATAACATCGACTGGAATGTTGCTTGGGGCTTTTTATTTTGCGTATTTGCCCGCACCAGATGATCTTTAATGCTTTTGATTTTTTTTAAAGGCGAAAATTGGTAGTTCCTTAACCTCTTCGGTGCCCGTGACGAGCTGGACTCGTCATGGGCCGCGGTGGCGCTGTGCCCATGACGAGTCCAGCTCGTCACAAACCCCGCCCGCTAATGTAACGGCCGGCACAGGGTGGGGAAAGGGGCGGGCACCGAAGGGGTTAAAGATTTCCATCCCTTTCACACTTTGCCAGTTTCTTTTCACAATCTTTTTAATTTCATTTGTATTGCCAGAGAAAGTGGTCATGCATACTAGAGGCGTTTCTCTTTCTTTTTCTCTTGGTGTAAGTAGAGACTCTCTTGGTGTATACCACGCCCGTTTCCTGGCTCTTTTTGTCAGCTTTCTGGGATAATTTCATTCTACCAACTTTTCCAAGAGATTTTTTGCGTTGGAGAAGTAATCATCCTTCTTTGAGCAGTTCCATCTTATTCTTAAGACTTGACTGAATGGAAGATTGTCTTTCAGATTTCTTTGGTGAAAGCTTGAGAAATGTAATAGTGTGTTTCTGTCCTTTTCTTTGGTATCTAAGGAGGTATGGATTTCCCCTTTGTCGTGTTTTACCATTAAGTCGAGGAAATTGATTTCCACATTACTTGAATTGAGAGTGAACTGGATGTTGAAATTCCTTTGATTTAGCCATACACCAGACTGATCTAGTTGTTCAGATGTTCCCCTCCAAAGCATTATGACGTCATCAATATATCGTAGCCATATTTTTATATGGCCTTCAAATGGATTGTTATTGTAAATCCATTGTTCTTCATAAAGCGCCATAAACATGATAGCCATTTCTGGGGCGAAGGGACACCCCATAGCAGTACTTTTGATCTGCAAGTACTGCTCTTCATTAAATTTAAAAAAATTATATTTAAGGCATATTTTTCCTAGTTCCAACAAGAACGATGTGGGGACAGCATGTGGTCTTGTGCGTTTGTCCAGGAAATAATGCATTGCTTCTAGTCCCTCTTCTTGTGGTATATTCGTAAGACTCACGATGTCGAGGGTAACTAAAAGCTCATTCTCTTGATCAAAACTTTGTCCTTCCAAAAATGTTAATGCTTGCATCATGTCTTTTATATAGCTGATGGTCGAGCTTGCCAATGGTTTTAAAAAGGTGTCAATATATTTGGCTGGTCTCTCCAAGTTCAAATTTACTCCCGAGATTATAGGTCTCCCTGGGGGGTTGACAGCATCTTTGTGGATCTTAGAGAGGATATACATCAGTGGCGTCCTTGGATTTTGCTTAAGGAGGAATTTAGATTCTTGTTTTGATAGCCATCCATTATCTTCCCCTGTTTGTATCAATATTTCAAGTTTCTCTATGATCATTTTTGAGAAATCCTGATCTGTTTTACGGTAATGGTCTTAATTTGTCAGTTGTCTGTAGATTTCGGCTTCGTATTTGTCGCTCTCCATCAACACAATCCCTCCGTCTTTATCGGCTGGCTTGATCATGATTTCTTGATTGTTTATTAGGTCTTCCAGTGCTTTTTTTCTTCTTTGCTCATATTCCTTCTGGTGTATTTTCTTTTGTTATCAAGGGTATCCAGATCTTTAAATATTTTTTTTTCGAACACTTGTATTTCAAAAGGTATATCTCCTGTTGGTGGAAAAAAGAGGGATGGATCTTTTAGGCCTGAGTAACTCCTCTCTGGATTGTAACGTTTATCTGCAAAGAACGCTTTTGATCGCATCTTCCAGAACAGTTTAATTAGTTCCTGCTTAGTCTCACTTATATCTTGTATTTTTGATGGTATAAATGATAGTCCTTTAGTGAGTACCTGGATTTCTGCATTATTTAAATCAAATTTAGTTAGATAGTAAATTGGACTTCCATTGCTCATCAGCATCTGTATGTGTTCCTGCGGGTTGTTATTTCGCCTTGGTATGGAATTGGAAACAGTTTCGGATTGTACCATTGTGTGTTTCCGTTTCTCGCTTTCAGGCCGACGTTTCCCCATCCTAAAAAAGGTTGTGGTCCTTGGAAAAAGCGTACTTGTTGGTTTCCTCTTGATCTCGTTGAAGGTTCAGTGTCACTTGAATTATCCGAATAGGACGATTCATCCGAAAAAGATGTAAATTGTTTTTTACTTCTTCCTCCGTAGTTCCTGAGGATACTGGTATTGCTTTGTTGTTTGTAGTAATCCTTTTCTGAATATGGATAGGTCCTTGCTTCGCTAAAATTCAAGATGTCCTTCTGTAATTTTGTACGTTTGAAATCTTCCGTATTCTTTTTAAAGCTCGCGTTTTCTTTCTCAAGTTTGGCTAGTAGATCCTTGGCGTTTTCAATGGCGGTGTTTGTCAGGAAAGCTTCTTCAAGCTCTTTAATTAATTCCAATTCTTCTTGACTGAGTCTCTCTGCTGTTTTGATGGACAGAAACATCCAATACCTGGAGCACTTTGTGCCTATATGGCTAAAGTCTCCTAGGTACAGTGGCTGGTCTACAAAAATTACTGGCACATTTTTGACTTGCAGGCCAACTGGAATGGTTCCTGCTCTCAAGTGTTCAAGGAAGACTTCTCCATGTAGTGCAGTACGTATTTGCTTTTTCTTCAATCGTGTGATTTTTTCAAGTTCTGACTGTTGACGAGGATTTGTTGTTGTGTTGCCAACATTCAGTTTTGGAGGTCTTTTAAGGAGGTCCTCTATTTCTTTTTCACGGTAGCTCAATGTTTTTGGCTCTGACAATAGCATGCTTTACGCTATATGACTGTCATAGAGTGGGGTAGTGTGGTGATTTGATTTGGTAAGTATTCGTGTGATTGTGACTACAAATGTGGGACAAACAAGGTTTGGGAGGGAGTAAAAGACCGAGAATTTTTAGAGTATGATTTACAAGGAAGACCCACAAATGTACAAAACCACTTTTGTGTGGGCAATAGCCTCAATTGAGGTTATAGTTAGGGAAAGACTCCCCCGTAGGCTGGTGCCTACACTTATAGTTTTTCACAAGCACGGGGATTGATTCAGTTCAGGAGCCTAGAGGCTGGAATCTCTTAGACATTAAATATAGAAGGGTGCCTCTATGACCATAGATTCAAAACAATATCTTCTAAAAGTAGGGGAAACCTCTTACCTACTTTGCGGTTCAGCTAATGAACTAAGTTTCTCATAGTCACTTTATTTTGTGGGTCAACAAGCAAATCAAAACATAATCAATTTGAAAAATAATCAATATTCAATTCACTTATTTCATTTAGAAATGAATTTTTACTTCATTATTATTTCATTCTTTTTTTGTTTTTTATAAACATCAATATATCTCAATTGGGGTACAAACATTTATACTTATACTTTGCAGATGCATACATTGAAAAGGTGCGGTTACTATATACAGTGCAAAAATCAAATTACTTATACATAAACAATGATTGAAATTCAACGGGTCCTACTGCATTGTACTCATGTGTCGGGAATTCATCATCTTTTCCTCGATACAAAATTAATATATGGTCCAAGGAAAGTTAAAGGTCAGAGAACGCCTTAGAAAGACTTATCGGTGTTTATACCACTGTTTGTTGGTTAAACTATTGTGTTCGTAAGTTATAGCATGACAGGTATAGCATGACAGCAGCATCTGGATTGGGTGGGGAGACTGTGGTTTGTGGCCCATGGACTACCTGGAGGAGAGGCTCACCGACATGGCTGGCAGTGTCATCAGCAGGTAAGTCTTTTAATTGATTGTTATTCCCCTAACTGCCCCCTGTGTAGCCCTACCACTTTAGATTAGCGGCAACTGGCACTACATTTTACTTTTGATTCATAATTAAAATGGTACTCTAAAATGTATTTTCAGCTGAGTAACTTGTTTCATGTAACAGACATTTGTCCTTTGAAATGGATCACACTGTGGGAGGTTAATTATTTAATCTCATATTACAGTGCCAGTCAATATAGTTCATTAAATGCTGTTTTGCCTCCAGAAGCAGTGCAGATTCAGTGATAGTCTCTGTAGCTGTGAGAGTAGCTTGCTAAATTGCTCATCCTACTGTGGCATAGTCCTTCTATACATTTGGTATTTTTGTTTTGCTACTTCCTTTGGGATAAATCTCTTTTGCTATGGATGATGCAATCACAACAATTGTAGCCTGGAATATTGAGTAAGCAATATAAAGTTACTAGAATATCATAGCATAAATATAGTGGCAAAAAATATATATGATAGGACATAAATGCATACAGATAATTATAGAGGTCTAAACTTATTAACTGGACCTAGATAGATAGATAGATAGATAGATAGATAGATAGATAGATAGATAGATAGATAGATAGATAGATAGATAGATAGATAGATAGATAGATAGATAGATAGATAGATAGATAGATAGATAGATAGATAGATAGATAGATAGATAGATAGATAGATAGATAGATAGATAGATAGATAGATAGATAGATAGATAGATAGATAGATAGATAGATAGATAGATAGATTTTCTTTTTTGCTGAAAAAACCCAAGAGGAAATATCATAGCCAAAATATAGATGGTAATTATAGGTTTTCTATACTTAACACCTGAGAAATATCCCTTGTAAAAACAATGGTTACAGGGATGTTATAGTTAGGAAATAGAAAACCCTTAGAAATCTGTGATTTCATCAGTGTTGTCACTGACCATGACATGAGTGATGTAATATGTGAGATCATACGCTGTGCTTTGCAGGGGCATAATTTATGGTTAGCTCAGGTAACTATAACGGCTGAATTTCACTGGTTTTGTACGAGTCAAGTGAAATGTGAGCCTAAATATATTGTCCCTGTAACCTTTGTTTTTGTTCAGTGAATTTCTAAGGTTTTTCTATTTCCTAACTATAACATCCCAGTAACCATTGTTTTTACAAGGGATATTTCTGAGGTGTTAAGTATAGAAAACCTATATTTATTATCTATATTTTGGCTATGATATTTTGGTAACTCAATATTCCATATTCTACATTATGTCCCTCTACCAACAACATTTCCTGTCCCCTGCACAGTGAAGCATCTGGCCCTCTTTAAGTTACCTAAAATTTCTCTATCGCTTTTGGCTAAACACAAACTCTGTTCAGGTCTTTTGGGATTTCTATCATGAGAACGATCTTCATCTGGGAAGTAAGGAAACAAGCCTTTGCTATGTCTCAGGGAAAAGCAGTTCGGTATCACCCTACTAATAAAATAACTTATGCTTTACCAGTTCACTATTACAATCTTCTATTACCATTGTCGCCTCTTCAGGGAATGTTGCAATAGAGCTGAACAGCCTTCATCACAGCAGCTTTAGTGCCCCTCATATATGGGGATATGAAATTTGTAAGTCACTGTAATTAATTTGTAATTAGAAAGTTCATTGCTTGCATATTTATTGTAGAGTGAAAGGTTTTGGTTCTTCATTGCAAAAACTATAAAAAATATATATTTTTGAGAAACTCATTTTTCATTTGCTGCACTTTTCATTGACTGTGCTTGACAAATAGCCTCATGTCTCATTTATATGTGACACACAATGAAGGGAATGTGAATCACTTAGGTGGACTTCTCTCAAGAAAAGGTAGACATAGAAGAATGTTCAGCTTGCTATCTATGAGCAGATTGCTCGCAAAATCTTCCCTGTGTTGTATACGCAAGAGACTTCAAGGCAAATTATCTCCTTGGTTGACACTGGGTTCACTGTGCTGATGTGACTCACTTCAAAGTGAGAATGTCACGTTCAGGAGCTGAGAAACAAATCTTTGGGTCTTGCTACCCATTAATAATTTCGACATAGAGAAGAGCATAGGATCTCCTTTTTTATCAATACACTTACGGATGCCCTACACCAGGAGTCTTTAATGAGAAGATCATTGCAAGGGCCAGGAGAAATTTCCATCACACTGGCATAATCTTGTATAATTTCAGTCATTTTGGGTTACGCTTATCATACAAAATTCTTAATATTTCTCTATTATACTACGGCACACTATTATGCAGAGTTTGGTACAAAAATGTAATGAATGACAGATGACAGTGGCTGCTGTTTGTAGCGCTTGTGCTTTTGATGTTTCCTAGTGCAAAATGAATCAATGCATGCAAAATGGACATGAGGCTGCCTTTCATGGTAAAATATAGCAGCAAATACATCTCATGTAATTACACAAAACTTTACTTCATTTCTCTGACATTTGGTGTAATTATGCAAAAGCAAATTACATTACTTTTGCACACCCAAAGTCATTTTAATTATTTCTGAGATGAAAAGAAAAATCATTTCAATTGATAAGATTTCCCTGTGGTGGTCACAATCAACTTCCAGCTAACTTATATGAGAGTCCCCCTGATCTTATTTTCACTACATAGTCACACAACTGATGAAGGTTACATTTTATTTCTAGCTTAAGAGGTATATGTCTAGATCAAAAAGGGATGCCAAACATATGTACGCTTTGAAAAGAATAATGGAAAAAAAAGCATGCTGATAAGTATAAGTAAATAATCCGTAATTCAAGGTTACAAGTCTCGTGTCTTACTACATTCATGGTAACATTTTCTTCCTTCTAGGCTGTATTGACTTTTAAAAGAAAAGCTTATCAATAATTGCAAACAGGAAGTGACAATAGACTTACCAGCAGCACAATTCACAACACTAGCTGCAAACGTCCCTGTTGAGTTTTCCAATCAAGAGCTGAACCCTGCCAGACTTGTAGATCGTCACTGGCTGTTTCAATTCTGAATAGAATAAAAATAAAAGAAAGCGATAATGCTCAGGTAGAAGACACCAGTAGGTGTACACTTCAAGAAAGGGTGGAAAGGAAGCAAATGTCTATGCCAAGTATTAGTACTGAACCCCATTGTTTACAATGAAGGCTGCAGTGAGTAATAGTTACTTAGTGATATCTCATTGCAATCAAACTTTATGATATAGTATGGGCAGAAAAGAAAGATTCAAACAGGCTTCTTGGCGGGTTAATAATATTCAAGTCACTATGGTAAGACAAATAAATACTACATGTCCTGAAAATACAGTCCACAAACATGAACACATCAGATAATGACTCAGTTCTCCAAAATGACATTTTTCATTAGAAGTCTGCAGGAATCATGAACCAGGTAACATTGTTCATATACCCGAAGGACGTTTTGAATAAGAAACAAACATTAAGATGCACATGTGAGGTTTAGAGACTGGTGACAGTGTGGTGGCAAAAGTAGCTCAAGTTCCAGCTGCCCTGGCTTTGAACTAATGGCACCTGTGCCAATGTGCCCCATTCTGAAATCTGCTGCAGCATCTACGACTAAACATGAACTCTAAAAGCGGAAGCGCACTGTCAATAGAACAATTGCAACTGACTCCGGAAAAGCAAGAACGCTTCAAAGTCTCTAAAGTTTAAGGTAATTCAGAAAGAAATCCAAAGGTTTTGCAGTAAGAAGATGTAAAATTCAAAAATGTTAAATATTTTATTAGGAATTGTAATGAGCTCCAAACCAAGCCAATATGTGTTTTACAAATTTTAAAGTCATATGTTGCTTCTCCAGTGCTTGCTATTTTAAAAGATATTTAAGAATGTAATATTTATAAAAAAAGAACACAAATTGCATAGTACAAGAATGAGTCAAAAACTAATAAATAGATTTGGAAATGTCCAAAGAATTCTGGACAAACAGAATTTTTTTTACATAAATATAAAACATTAGACAAAAATGTGTTATTTTAGTTTGCCCTTTCTACATTTCAAGGATATCGTCCATCTTGATTTTTAATAAGAAACTTTTTAACAAACATTTCATAATGCCTAGTAATTTCATAGTCGTCCAAATAATTTCAGGAATATAATCTGACAAACATACTTTGACATGTAATAATTTATTGGAGGACTCTAAGTTTTAAAACACTTCAAAAGAAAACTTAATCAAATATTACAGCCAACTAAATACTTATGAGGCATGACATCAATTACAACATCTCTCAACCTTTAACAGGAAACCCCATATGTTAGGGGTTGCAGTATTTGGCTGTGGCCAATGAAGAGGAACTGTAAAGACCACCCATACACAAATACCATTGAAAGAATTGAAAAAAGTGACTTGTCCCATATGTTTCAAAAGAAATCAATGACAACAATTTCTATTTCTCCTGTTAACAAGAGCAACATTTAAATATTTTTTCTTACCAGACACTGAACTTCTGCAAGAGCTGTGGTAGAATTCTTTCATATATTCAGTGCAAATGTTTCAGCTCCAGAATTTGAAACAAGAGGAACTCTATTTTCACATTTTCGGCCCGATTATGATGTTGGTCAAAGTTGCCTCTGAGAGACATCAACGCAGATTCGGGACCGACTGACCTCCCTTCGGCGTTCCTGACCGCATAATCATGATGGGACCACACATGGTGCGGTTGCATTCTCCCAGTTCCATACAGGAGCTTGTACTGCAGCCATAAACCGGACATAGCACAAGCTCCCATAGGGAAATGGGGGATTCTGTTAATCCCTGCACTGCGTGCAGGCACCTCAAGGTGGCTGCCACACAATGCAGACCCCTCGGCCCCCCACCGGAGGCCGTAAGGTGAAGGGGGCCCTGCTAGGGTCCCACAAACTCACTTTCCGACACTCTTTTCCTGTCAAAAAGCCCGGCATTGAAAACCTGTCGGAAACTGAGCATCATAATCCCAACAGAGGAAAAACCATCCATTGCGATTACGGGCCGGTCTCCTTGAGCCTGTCAAAATCCACCCAGAAAGACCAGCCTTTTTCAGTTCCAACTGTCTAGATTGTAACTAGGCAGTCGGAATTGAAACCGTCAATGTCAGTCAGAAAGCCTCAGACCTGCGGTCAGAGGCTTTCTCACCGATATCGAAATAGGCCACAAAGTGTTGTCATTTTACAAAAATACTATTTTTGATAAAAAACATAAAGTCCATACCCTGCCCCACAAGAGACAGCAAGGGTAACCGCCTCTTGATAAAGTGATGGACGAAAAAATTATTAAGAATGTCTACACAATCCGTAAAGTAAAATTGAGATTTTTGAAATAATTTAAAATGAAAAGGTCAATATTATCAGGAATTATTTCAGGAAAAAGGGAGAGTATTTACTTACTAAGCAGGCAGCATGATAACCGCATTTGAGAATTTACCACAGAATCCAAGAAGCAGCCGACATACTGTCTCGGAAAAAATTACCAGGTGACATTTTGGAAGCTGGGTGCATGTAGAAATCACATGTGATGCTCTTCCACATTTCAAACTCTATAGTTTGGATTGTCTGTACTGGGCAATTTGGGGGCTGGTCCTTTATTGTCAGATTATAAAGAAACTGCTCCCAAATAAATAGGGATTTGTTTTTTAAATGAGGTCAATGTGATATAAGTCTATATTTTCCAAGTTAAAAAAACTTTTAAATAATAATAACAAAATATATATATATTTTTTTTTTACAAAAATGAAAAAAATAAAGCCAGAGGAAGCTATTCAAACGCTACTGTTAAGGTGCTAAGAATTCGACCGGCGAAATTGTAGCTTTAATCTATAACTGCTACTATAGAGAGGTTACTAAAAGGGTAAGATGAAAATGCCTGCGTTGAATCTGATTTTTTTTTACTGTTATCAAAAATATGATTACTCTAAAAATGTATGAAGCTCCTCATCAATGTTAAATCCATATTCAACTATTTTTAACTTGAAAATCCCAAACCTTTCAGTTTTTCTTAATATCATTTGCCTGCTGCCACCACGTCTGTTCTGCATTATCACGCAAATGGCCAGAAATCTTATGTTTTCAATTTTAAATTTACAATCTGATTTATGAATATGCACTGACATTGGATATTTCTGTACCAGGTGTGGGCTCTTCAGCACAATTGTCATAGAGAATTTTGAAAAGTATCACAGAAAGAAATGGCTGAACAGAATTACACCAAATGTGGCAGAAAGCTGGATCTTTACCCAGGTCTTGTATTTTTGTGATTTGGTGTAATTCTGTTCACTAGTTTTTGAGAAATGAAGGTTTAAAATATATAGATATCTGGACCTAAATTGGACTGGAATCAAAAATTGAAGCCTTGTGATTGGCTGAAAGAGCTCATTTATTACTCGCTGCCCCCAGCCAGGAGTGCTTGTTTAATGCCATTCCTGTGCTAATATGCAACTCTTTTTTGCTTTGTGGTGCCCCAGTCTGGGCAGGGGCACCACCAACATGTTACAAACGTTTTATGGAGGCTTCAGGGAGACCAGTAGCATCCCAGAAATAATTTATTGAAAGTAACCCTATGTTTCCTGGGGTGTATACAAAGTGACAGCAGGAAACGTTGCTGATGTTTATAAGTATTCTTGGAGCTCGAAATTTTGCTGTTTAGCTGAAAAATGCAGGGCTCTCTTTGTGGTTGGTGGTACGGCTGCATTATTTAGCCTGAGGAGGGTAAATGAAAGACTCTAACATACGTTTTATATTGTTGACAAAGCCAAAACATTTGTCTTTATTTATTGATGTGGTGATCTCTTGACATATCCAATAGGTTTGTCTTGTGTGTGTTGTGGTCACTCCTTGACAAAGTCAATAGGCTTGTTTTCACATAATGATGTGGGGATCCCTTGAGAAAGCGAATAGGCCTGCCTAGAATATTGATGTGGTCAACCTTTACCAAAGGCAAAAAACTTGCCTTGTATACTGATATGCTCAACTCTTGACAAAGCCAACAGGCCTGCCTTTTATATATTGATGTGATGTCTACTTGAGAAAGCCAGCATTGGCTGGTGGTTCAAGGGGGGTTGGCTTGGGTTAAGGTCTTGTTCACCATGTGAGAGTGGTGTTGTAGTGAGGTATGGTAATAAGATCATACTTTGTAATAAAAAGAAACTCTATAAATTCACAGAAAATTCCAAAGGTATAAGTGACTTAGGAGCATTTTATCAAGACAGGCGATACAATTATCGCCGCTTTAGCAGCAGAAAACTGCCGCTAAAACGGCGATAATGGGCTTGATAATATGCTCTATGGAATTCCAATTGAAGCCCATGTTAGATGTGAAGGACATCTAGAATTCCATAGAGCATATTATCAAGCCTATTATCACCGTTTTAGCGGCACTAATTTTATCGCCTGTCTTGATAATATGCCCCTTTATACTTAGATAGGGTAATAAGATCATAGTTTATGTTAATAATCCTCAGAAATTCTCTGAAGAAAATCAAAGGTGAAAGAAACATTATAGCTAAGCCTGATAATAATATCTTACTGTACATTAAAAACACCTTACTGAAAAAAACAATTGTTGAAAATTGTTGTATAGTAAATGTAACATATGGTAATGCCTACATTGTAAAGACTGAGGGGGATATTTACAAGGACTTATCTTTGATTTATCTCCATCTTAATGCATCAAAAGTGGAGATAGATTTTACACCCCATTCACGAGCCAGTGCAAACTGCAGACATCGCCAGTATTCCCGCAATAACTGCCCTAAAATGTATCTCCGCGGTGGACACCACCAACTAACCCTAATGAGATGCAGAGTAGGCGTTCCCGTACAAAAACACATGAAAAAACCACAACACCACTTTCACTATGAACTGCCAGATCCACAATGCGACTCATAAATGCGCGATAAGCCTCTGTAGCAGCAGGTATTTAACACCTGCCTCCTGCAGGTGCAAAGCTGGACAACTACCTGCAGTAGGCAACAGAGCCCCACATACAGCCACGCCCGAAGAACAAACAACGCCATGGAGCTACTCATCATGCAGCTCGGAGACCCAACAGGGCCACAACACCCACCGTCACCATCCCCAGGACCCGGACCACCACAGAGGCAGTGCAGAGTAAGGCTGTGGACCTACCAAAAACGCACCACTCTCACAGACCTAACGCCCGAGAAAGTCATTGCCCACTACAGGCTCAAAAGAACAACCATCATCCGCATCATGACCCACATTGCCCACAGGTTGACGGTCCCAACACAGAGGATAACCAAAATCCCTCCATAGACAAAGCTGCTGGCTGAGCTGCACCTGTTGGCCTCTGGGACCTTCCCACCAACAACTGTCAGAGTTGGAGGGGTCTCACAGCCAGCCCTATCAAAGTTCATCACACCTGTCCTGGATGCCATAAACAGCTTCATAACCCAGTACCTTCACTTCCCCCTCACTGCGCAGGAACAGCAGGAGACCAAGCAAGGCTTCTACGCCATAGCTGGATTCCCGGCCGTGTTGGGGGCAATAGACTGCACACATGTCCCACTTGTGCCCCCTGTGGATACTGTACACCACTACCGCAACAGAAAGCACACGCATTCCATCAATGTGCAGGCAATAGTGGACCACCGGGGACTCTTCATCAATGTCGTTGCAAACTGTACCCCGTCTTCCTCTTCCTCTTCTCATTGCCCTTCCACGGGTCCTGTATTCCTGGGTGTTCCTCCATGGGGATTGTGGGGTTCATGTTGTCCTCTGCAGTCGGTCAGGGTGCATCCGTGGTACTCCGCAGTTGATGTTGTTTTTTAGTGGCATTTTATGTATGCTGTTCTTGTGCTTTTTCCCGCATTACACGTGGATATTGCTGGCCTCTTATCGCGTTTGGGCACATCGCGTCTTTTTATGCATTGGGGTTTGTGTTGTTATCTCCATCGCGGTGGTTGTTTCGCAGACATTGGCCGCGTTTTCGGCAGACTTTCGCATGGTACCGCCGTGTTGTGAATTCCACGTTGACACGGGGTCATTTTCCTGCGATAGGCTGCGATGTGTAAAGTTGCGTTAACATTTTTGGGAGATGTTTAGCACACGTTCTTGTGAATATCCCCCTGAATCTCCTCAACAGCAGATCAGTTTGTTCAGGTTAGACCTGCAGTGATGATAATGTTATGGTAAAGAGTTCAGTGAGCAAGGTTTACAAAGCCCGGATCAGGCCTTTGTCTCATGATTTCATAGGACTATGAAAGAGTTGCTTTTGAGATGGACGAAAATGGTGCAGAGAACTCAATCTGACTGTGTCTTCAGATATTTACCCTGAAAATAGTTGCTAATGGGAAAGTCAAGGATGCTGTGAGGCATGCTCAACAGGCTTTCAATGAGCCAGAAAATGGGCAAGTGTTACTTGATTTTCTCACAGCAGAGAAAGACAAGTAGCTGGGATGTAAAATGGGTGTATGGAATAGATGATTTGACTTGTTCGTCAGAGAGTTCTGTAGGGTAGCTTATACTTAGATCGAGGTGCACAATTGGAATACAGCAAATTTAAAGCAACTAATCAGAAAATGTCTCTAAAATTGAAGAGACATAAAGCTTTCTGTAAAATGGACTGCTTCTGCATCTTTGTTACCAGGGAATAAATGTTCCCAAGTGTTACTCTGTTAAGGGAAGTGCTCAAAGCTTCCTGCTGCTTCTCCAGACTTTGGTAAGCACAGAGAAGCTCTGTTACATAGTAATGATTTTCGTAAAATTATAGATAGCAAATGTATGTCAGATTGTTGAAAGGCATACTAGACAAGAGGGTGGAATAACTTGAAAAGAAGTGCAGGTAGCCTTCCCGCGCAGTGATATGCCGCAAACACTGGTGTGAATATCTGTGTTAGTTCCAGTAGAATAAACGTATCCAAAAGCAGCAAAGGAATACATACTGCAAGAAAAGCAGTGACTTGAGTAAGGCGAGGTTCTAAACATGGAGCAAAGGCAACACATTGTTTTGTGTAAGGAGTGACTTATCACTCTCTGGCTACACTAGCGCCGTGATATCCTAGTGGGATGAATGTTGCGCTTTATAAATAAATAAATAAGGAATTTCCTGACAGAGGAACCATTGACAGAGCTTCTCTCAAATCAATAACTGAGTGGGGTTGTGTGACTTTTATGAGATAGCTACAGACCCTAGGACTGGAATGTAACCATTGTGGTAAACATTGCCTCAGGTGGGCTGTGTCTGCTGGTAGCACAGAGTTCTGTGCATGTTTCAGTATTTCTAGTAGTTCTGAATATGTTAGTTGGTAACGCTGCTGGAATAAGTGAATTTGGTCAAAATCTTGATGAGCTTGATGGTATATGCAGTTAACATATCACAACTCGTGATCCCAAATCCCCAGTAGCATCCTCAGGACTTTACAGAGGGTAAGAGTACTTCATGTGGACATCACACTAGTGAGTGAGTAGAGAACACCGGAGAGAGCAGTGTAGCTTCCCTTTGATAGTAGTTAATGATATGATCAAAGCAGGCGTTGGATCTGAGGGCACCCAATTGAAAAATGGGAATTTGTTTATAGAAGGTTCAAGTTTTCTTACTATATTACTTTTCTCTTTTCTTGGTTACACTACTGCTTTCGGTGTAAAACCTTAGCTTTAAACTCATCAGGGGTTATTCAGAAGGACATTTTAGAGTATGAAAAGTAGTACTCCTATAGTGTTCTTTTACGTACACTTATATGGCTTTGTGAATTACATACACAAATTCTAAAGTGCAAATAAAATGGTAATGTTCAGGGAACAGACATACACAATTAGTATAAATAGAAAGTACAGCGACCAATTTTTCATTTTTACTAAAAGGGAGTTTTATTTTTGAAGCTGGTTGACAAAGGCATGTAAGATTACGTAAAAGATTGCTCCTTTATTATTACTCAACTTGATAAATGTTTTTGTGAATTTTAACCTTTACATTTTACCAAACTTCCCACAGCTTTTTTAAGAGCATCAACATTCTTTGTTTTATATATTTTACTTAATGCAGGCATTTTTTGATGTACTCTTTTTAATGTGTTTTTCTTTTATTTAATTCTGATCATCACAACTTAATCGTGGCGATTTTAGATTACATATTATGGTTTACAAGATGTCAGCCTATTCATAGGTACATCCTCAGTTAATCAGGTTTATAATTTCCCTTTTATTTAAATCCTTCACCGTGATCGTAGTAATTTGGGGAGATTAGAAAAAGCATGAAACCTGTGTGCTTGATATTTTTTCAGAACATTTTTAAGAGCATTGTAAGGTTGAGTGGGTGAAATAAGACCCGTAGAACATTTCATCTTTATAAAAAAAAATATGTGGATAGGGAATGAATTGCCCCTCAGGCTTTGATTATTCTTATTATTTTTATTATTCTTTTTACCATGGCACTATGGTGGAAATTAAGGGGCATATTATCAAGACAGGCGATAAAATTATCGCCGCTTTAGCGGCAGAAGACTACCGCTAAAACGGCGATAATGGGCTTGATAATATGCTCTATGGAATTCCAATAGAAGTCCATGTTAGATGTGAAGGACATCTACCATGGGCTTCAATTGGAATTCCATAGAGCATATTATCAAGCCCATTATCGCCGTTTTAGCGGCCGTTTTCTGCCGCTAAAGCGGCTTTAATTTTATCGCATGTCTTGATAATATGCCCCTTAGTTTTATAGCTTTCCAGTTCCTAGCACATCAGTGCTCTGTTCGCTGCTTTGATTCCCCCTTCTGCCACATTAATTTGTGGAAGGAGGAAACCTGGTATAGTCGTCCATTGTCCCTCCAGCATACTAAGCCTTACAGAAACACCAGTCTGGCCTTCAGTATTAGTGGCCTTTCTGTCGGATCCCTGTGCAAATACCACTTCCCGGGGTATCCGTTATAATGAACGATAAATAACTCATCCCCTACTGGGCAGCTCATAATGAGGGCCTATGTGTATTGCTGTTTGTTATCAATGAAGTGACTGTTTTGAAGAGTGAGTGAACCAGTAGTATATCTGCATCGCTTTTACCCTAGTAGAAACAAATACCGCACACTGGCACTATTGGCAGAATCAGGAGGGTCAGGGTAGTTGACACCATTAAAGAGACATCACAATGATTATGGCTACTTGCTATCAACAAATGCCATTCAAATTATAACACAGTCCACATACTGAACAATACAACCAACAAACAGAAAATCACACTACAAATAACAGAAAAATATACCAAAAAACCCTTTACAAAGAATATTTGCAATTTATCATAAAATGTCACCTATGTTTTTAAAATTGTAAGAAATCATGGACAATCATGAAACATATGTTTAACCAATTCGTTCAACGTCATTATTTTCCTACACTGACAATTTTTCCATTTCAAATCTACCCCATGAAATTGAATGAAAAATTATTCTGTACTCATGTTGGCGAAGGACTATCATCTCCTTAAAGCATTTGACCATAAATTAGGGGCTCGTCATCTTCATCTAAATTTTCATTTAGGTAGAAGAAAACCAAGGGGCTTATTTATGAGAAACCTGAATCACTATGCACCATGTAAAGTGGCACATGTGTGAGGCAGGGCTCTCATGAAGATATAAATTATGAATAAGGCAACACAGTGTAAATCGCTGTGTCACATTATTCTGCGCCCGGGAGGCGTTCCATGGGCATTATGGTGGGTTTTCACACAAAACATCCATAGAATTTGACACTACCACAGATTTACACAGTGATGTAAACCTAGGAAGTGTCAAATCCCTAAGCCTCCTGAGGTGAGGCATAACGGGGGAAAATACGTTAATTTCTTCTTGTTTTTTCCTCTTTCCATGTGTGCTGCATTCTGCAGCACACATGGAAAGAGGAAAACGCCTTGTAGGATTGTTTCTGTGCAGGAAGGTGCCCCTTTTCACTGCGCCACTCTACAACTTGACTGTGTCAAAATCCCTGTGCCTCTCAAACCAGGCGTAAAGATGGATGTAGGGCTTTTAACATGGGACTCACCTCTGTGTTCTGATGCATTGCTGGTGTTCTGTCAGACTTATGACCAACTCCAGCAATCCGTCACTTTAGCACCAAAAGCATGCATACTTGTGCCATTAAGCACTGCATTGTATGTACAGCGCATTCATTGTATCGGTAGGGCATTTGAAGCAGGCGCATGAAATATGAAGCGCCGATGCGTCAGTTCTTGTTAATATACCCCTAGATGTGCACTTGTGAAAAGCATTTGTTATTACCGATTTTTGTGAGTAAGGAAGCTTACGACTTGTGCTTCAGTTCTTTTGTGAGTTCCCAGCCTATATTTACAAGAAAAGGAGTTAAGGTAAGAGAAATGTGCCCATGTAATACTTGCCCTTACCATAGACAGTCTTATCTGGCACCTTATGACTGGCTAGGCTATGAGCACTTATTCATTGTTTGCCGTGAACATACTGCTAATAGGTAGACTTTGTAACTAGCATGGAACTAGAATTTAGTAATTCTGGCACAGCAGAAAACTGAATAAATCCCATGATATTTAGCAAATTTGTGATGTGGCCTTGCCATGATGAAGCAAATGATTCTTTAACTTCCATTCATTCTCTTTATGTAAGAGCTGCTTGGCCTATCTTAAGTATGATACAGTGTCTGAGACAAATCTATAACTGATATTGTTCATATTCAATTCCATAAAAAATTCAGTCACTGTGGCTGTGGGAAGCAAATGTGCATGGGAGAGGAACATTTCTGCCCCATGTGCATTACCCTTTCTTAATTTTAAACTTCTATTTTCCCACGAAGTTAGTGTACCTCTGCCACTATATACTGTATATGATTTTTAAACAATTTGAGGTACTTGTGAAATAACAATTCTTTTTTTAATTTTGAGTGAACCGTCCGCAACAAAACCTAAAAATAAGACACAAATTTAAAAAAAAACATTTCTCCGATTCCAACTCACTTCAGTTTAACTTCAGTCACCTTTGATGGAACTAGTAATGGAAAATCATCATTGTTGTATGTTTCATTCATTGACTTTCACCTGTTCACTCATGCACAATGTATAAGCCATCAAGCTGCTTATGTCAAAAAAATGTCTTTCATTTTTGAAAGGTGAATGGCATTGTCCACTTTAAGTAAAACAGAGATTTGTATTATAACACAATATGTCGACAGTGTCCACCCAAATCATTCAGGAAAAGTCATTTAATGCTCTATGGGGCCAAAACAGTAGAAAATGCTATAGTACACTTCACCATTGGTTCCAATTCCGTCGATGCTGAATTAATAGAATGCAACAAAAGCTAGATGTAGCTAATTACGGATCAGCATCGACTTTTGCTAAATATTACCACAGTAATACCCATTCAACATTACAAAACTCAGAGGGATATGTACAATGAAGTGGTGGAGCGTGTCGCTAGCCTCCTAGCTAACAGAATTACAGTATGTGGTGCAGCCTTGCGTTTCCCCCTGCGATGGCACTTAGCGCCAACGCAGGCACCTTGGCACCAGGGTGCAAGGGTGTCTGTGTGCAGGGGAGGATTGGATATGTGTAAGAAGGTGTCCCTTCCTGGACATAAACAATCCTAAAATGCCATTTTGTAACTTTCACATGAAGGTTACAAAATGGAATGTTTATAAAGGTCTGGTTATGTACAGGAAGGGATACCTTCCTGTACATAAACAAACCATGGCATTTTGCTTTTTCAATGTGTGCTGCACAAGGCAGCACACATGGAGAAAGCAAAAACGAGGAGAAGTAATGCATTTCTTCTCGTTTTGCCAACCTAAGAGCAGGATTTTCTAGGTCTTTATTTTGGCGCTGACTCCCATGTACGCCACCCTTGTACATATGGAGTACCGTTAAATACAATGGGTGTTGTGGTGGAACGCCCACCACAACATCCACTGCATGCCCCTTTCATGCTAAATTAAGGGGGCCTCATTTACGAGAAGTGGCGCATCGCTGCGTGAAAGCAGCGATGCGCCATTTCTCAGTGCACCCTCCTTGCGACACCAATGATGCTTCATATTTACAATATGACGCATCATGTCGTAAGGAAGGACAGATACGTCAGTATAACTGATGTATCTGTCAGCGCAAAAAGTGGCACATTGCTGGAGTTGTGTCAGAAGCCTGATGCAACTCCAGCAATGTTCCTTTCACAAGGGGCAAGCCCCATGTGAAAGGGCCTGCGTCACTCTTACTCCTGCCATGAGGCAGGCGTAAGGTTGTGACGCATTGGCGCCCTAGAAGTGGCGCAGCAAAATCTCATACATTTCGCTGCGCCACTCCTACGATCCTTTCTTGCAGGGGAACACCCACCCTGCATACATTATACCTGACGCAGGTATAATGTAGCGCAGGGGCATACGAAGTGACGCATCTACCTAGATGCGTCACTTCGTAAATATGGCGCAACATGACGCATTATTTACGCCACCGCTGCACCTCTCAAAGTGACGCAACGGCTGCGCAAAACTGGCACAAGGGGCTCATAAATAAGCCCCTCGGTGCCTTATGTACAAGGCAGCGTTAAGCCACGTTAAGTGGCTTAACACTGCCTTGTACATAAGGCAAGGCCCCTATCGCCACGGGAACATCACAAAAAGTGACGTTACCGTGGCGATAAGGGCTTGTACATATGCCCCTCAGTTTTCAGGGCCAAAAAATGTAAACCACTCTTTCAAAGCTATGAATTTTACAACTACAAGGGGCAATGTAGAGCAATGCATTCTGTTTCCATTTCATATGTAACCTGTTTTTTGTCAATTCAAAATCAGCCAACTTCTGTTCTCCAACGACTGCTACCCCTCCAGTCACTCTGACTTTCTCTCGGCAGTGCTCCACTGCCTGTCTGCAAGGTTTACACTATACAATGTCTCATTGAATAGTCACGAAAAGAAATGTACCCGTTTTTTTTAAATTAGACACAACCTGAGCAGACTGCCAGGTAACAGAAATCAATACTATGAAAACTGGCCTTTGACCACGAAGAGTGCTCAAACTTATTTTTCTTAGTAAAGTGAGGTTTTTTTATTGCTGGAGTGCACATTGTTATAACATTGGCGTGCTGATCCTGTTGTTATGAAATCTGTGTTTAAGAAGAAAGGGACATTTATGTTATAGAAATGTTGTAGTATGAATAATCTTCGAGGTAAACTGCGGATTGTGTATTCTCAGAATTCTCCCAAAGTTACAAAACTGCACAATCAAACTTTATCTGTGAATGTAAATTTAGAAAATGTAAACAAAAAAAAGCCGCGGTGTCAGGATGTAAACACCAACAACATTGTATACTCAATTTAAAGAGCGGGTTTCGGGCACATGAACTTTGATAACATAGCCAAATTACACCATCACTTCAGGGGTTTCCATTGTGATGGGGGAAATTCCATATTCACAGAGCTGTGGCAAGGAGTTTAATTTGAAATGTTGTCTTTGCTCTGTTCTTGTGGTGACATTTCCATGTTTCTCTGTTGTCTAATTAGTCCTAGTGTAATGAATTGAGCATCTGTGTGTAAAATCTGTGTCTAGCTGGTTGGTCAAAGTATGAATAACCCTGATGCTGACATGGTTTTGTTTTTTAAGTTTTAAGAATTATTGGGCAGGGCAGATTGACGTGCTTGGTTGCTGGTTCCAAAAATCATTCACGATATTATTTGCACTGGAAATGTTCCTCTTATGCCAACGCAGGGTGGGGTTGTTGTGAATTAGCTACCAGTAAACAGTGTTTTTCTTTTGACACCCGGTGATGTACTTTTAACTGCCTGTTGAACAAAATGTATTCTGCTCAGGCGGTGGCTGAACAGAATAAAGTAAATTGGGTGAAAATTGCATTTATTATTTCCCTGATTTGCAAATAAATAACTTCTCACTTTTTATGGCAAACATGCTTCCTAGATCTCAAAGAGACACCCCCTCTTCTCCGTGTTAAATGCCTAATCTCCCAAAAGTGAAGCTGGGCTGTAAAAAACTTGAAAGAATCTGGTATAAGGACTACTCTACTCCAGCTAAACTGAAGCTAAAACGGGCACTAACGAATTATAAGAAATTAATTATTCCCACGAAATCTGAAATCTGAATGTTTCTCAAGCAAGGTACAGCTGGCAGACAATTCCTCAACAAAGATCTTTAAGATGGTGCTCCCCTTTCCTCCCCAAAATGTGCCACAGTCTACATCGATAATTCACAAGACCCAGTCAGTAGAATTTCAAGTTTCTTTGAGGAACAAATCTCAATTATCTCTGAGTCCCTGACAAAGACATGTGAGGACCAAAATTCTCCAAAACAACTTCTGGCGGTACCTAATGGGGCAGATTTATGTTGCACTTGCGCCACTTTTGCGCCGCCGTTGCGTCACTTTTGTGATGCAGCAGCGGCGCAAATCCTGCGCCATGGTGCGGGGTATTTACAACGTGACGCATCTGGGAGATGCGTCATGTTGTAAAGCCCTGCGCCACATGTAGGCGTTCCAGGGCAGGTGGGGGCGTTCCGGCGCAGGAACGCCTCCTAAAAGTGGCTGAGTGAAATCTACAAGATTTCACTCAGTCACTTTTAGGCCCATGCTGCGTCAAAACCCTGCGCCTGCTTGAAGCAGGCGTAAGGATTGACGCAGCATTGTACAGATAGGGCCCCCCAGAGCATTGCTGGGGCTGCGTCGCGCTTGCGACGCAACTCCAGCAATGCGCCACTTTTACGGCACAGATGCGTCACGCATCTGTGCCGTTTTTGCCCCATGGTGCGCCGCATTATAAATGCGGCGCATCCATGGTGGCGCAGCTGTGGCGCATAATAACTGGCGCATCCCTGCTGATATGGAGGTATGTAATGGACCTCTATGAAAGGGTTGTGTTCCAGAAAAGTGGAAAAAGGCATTGATAGCCCCACTGCTGAAATGCCTAACGCTGAACCAGATGTTCTGTCTGACCCAGGTCAGTCAAGCTTTTGACCATCTCACAACATGGAGACAGTCTTGCTTTCAGAACTGGACAATTTGTGCCTGTTAGTGAACAGATCTATACCAAGAGCACTGGTGTTGCTAGACCTGTCTGCCATATTGGGTACAGTGTCATATGGTATTTTGATTGCTAGAATGGAGGAAGTAGGGATTACTGGGAAGGCGGTACAGTTTTATCTGAAGGAAAAGATGCAAGCAGTCTATCTTCTTCCATTAATGTTGGACTTTAAGATTACAAGACAAGGAGTACCTCAAGGGTCAGCATTATGCCCTACATTTTTAATATATTTATTTTGAAAGTTTTATATAGCGCAAATTTGACCCAGGTGGGTATCAGAGCGCTTTACACTTTGGGCGGGAATTACAAGAGTATACATAATACAACAAAATCATCGTGTAACATAGTTAAGGATGCAGGCCATGGAGAAGAAAATTCGATAATTTTAACATCTATATCAGACTGTAGACACCACTGATTCGATCATTTGGGAGCAGATGCTTGAAATATGCAGACAATAGACAGCTGATTATTGCCATGAACAAGCTGGGCCCTGACCCTTGTGAGTCATTTCATCAATATATGTCTTCAGTATCCTTTTGGTGTAAGGATAATACCTAAAAATTCAACTCAGATAAGTACTCTGGTTAGATCATTCCACTACATCTGGCCTATTTGTAGCCAGTTTCCGTACACCCGCTTGGGCCATGTCACCTGTCATGGCAAAGGTGGTAAAAAATCTAGGATTCCATTTAGATCCTCAACTCATTAGATTGGTCACCTAATCATCTTTCCTGCACATGCTTTTATCTGCTAAGGATTCTGAAAACAATCTTGCCAGTACTGCCCAGCCTGACACATCAAATGGTTATTCAGGCTACCATCCTTAGCCGTGTTAACTATTATAATTATTTGTTTCTTGGCCTCCCTGTAGGATCTATTCATAAGTTACAGAGGTTTCAAAATGCAGCTGCTAAACTGGCCCTGGGCCTACCTCAATACGTCACCTCTTCTCTGGCTCTCAATCAACTTCATTGACTTCCAATGCAGGAGAGAATCATGTTTACATTTCTATACCATGTGTTTCAAGCCAAGCGGGGGCAATTCTCTCTATATCTGAGAAACAAATTCAATATCTACGCCCCTTCTTGCCTTTTAAGATCAAAATAATCATGCCTGCTGTGTGTCTTGGGTTTTCAAATGGATGAAGTGCAGAGGAAAGGCTTTCTCAACAGTTTAATTTTGGAATGACTTTCTGGAGTTTCTTTATAACACACCAGAGCAGTTTCACTTTAGGAAACTAAGCCTTGAAAACGTTGCTATACAGGAATTAGCATTTACCTATTATCAGTATTCGTCCTCTCTCAGCTCCAGGACACCTTTTACAGGTAATTACCACACTCTTTAAAGAGTATAACAAAAAATAACAGAACTTTATTACCACCGAATAAGTGTCGGGAGGTCTTTTTTGACTACTTAAGAAAAGTTATGAAATAACTCAATGTTGTTTTGCTATTTAACTGCCTTTTTCCTCCTGCCACTACAGCCTTTTATGTGTTATCCTACTGCAGCAGAACCCCAGAAGAAAGTCTTCACTGCTGTTAGCATTTGCCTATTCAGTTGACAAAGGAATCTTACACCTGTGCTGTCTATTCAGTACCCGTAGGAAGCTGACTCTTTATATAGAGGACCAAAACGAGGGATAGAGAGTCTAGGCAACCCTTATTGGCTTACAGAGGCAAAAATGACAACACTAAATGCTCTCTTTTGTGGCAGTGGTGGCTAGCAGTTTAGGCTTATCAGAGGGTAGTGCTAAGCATGTATTGTGCTCACAGAGACAATAAATGAGAAACACACTCATGAATAAATCCAAGACGAATTTAGAATTTATATACATTTTCAAAAACCTCTTTCTCAAGTAAGTACTTTTTAAAAAATCTATATTTTCAGGTAAGTAAAAGTGTCACTGTAATGTGTCTTGATGCAGCAAGAATAGGACACTTTACCCTGCACACTTTTACACCGTGCGCCATTACCCTGCATTTTTTACACCGCCCAATCTTTTACAACGTGGGACTTCACAACGCAATCCATTACAACACATTCCCCCATTACAACGCAATTTACTATTCTAAACCCAAGGGGTCGTTACTTTGGGGAATGCATTATGATAGTTTGCGGTGTAAAGCCCTGCGTTATAAAAGATTTTGCGATGTAAAAAATGTGGGGTAAAGACATGCGGAGTAACGCATGCGGGGTAAAGGATGTTTCCCATGCAGCAAAGATTTCCCATGGGAAAAAGGCATATGTTGCATACAGTTAATTATGTTTGGTTTCTGGGGGTCTCCTTTGGAAATGAGAGTCATAGGAGGCCAAGGTCCAAAGTGCCACCAGCATTTACTCGTTACCTGCCCTGGGGCGTCTGGTTGCTGTGGTGCTGATCGGGTTGGTAGCTTTGTGAGCTACATCAGTGGAAAGAAGGGGAGCAACTAGAAACAGGGTACAGAAGTGGATGTGGGGACAAGTCAAGGATCTCCAAACAGGAGGCTCCAGTCACAAGGATCCTGGGAACAAGGGGGCACAAACATTTTTTGGATACCCAGGCTGGGAGGCTCTGTGCAATGTAGATGTGTCAGCTGGGCTCTGTGTGTCTAGGGCCCTCGCAGTTCGTGGTCTTGCCAGTTGAGGGGGCAGAAATCAGGACAGCTGGGCCACTCTGAAAGTGGGTCTCTGTGGTGCTGATGTCCCTTGAAGGCTGCTCGGTGCTGTTAGAGTCAAGACTGGACTTAAGCAGGCCTTGGTTGCAGTAAGGGGTACGGTACCCCAGGTATTGGTGCTCTACAGCTTCAGTTGGTCCTGGTATCCTCTCAGTTAGTGAGGGGAAATATCTGACGTTCAGGAGCACAGGTACCTCTTCCTGGGGGGGCTGCTGTGTCAGGCTGGCAGGGGAGCTGCAACTCCGTAAACCAGACTTTGCTTCTGCAGTGTCTGTGGACTGCAGGGGAGTAGCTCCTCTACTCCAAGGGAGATTGCTGGCAATTTGCAAAGGGCTGGCTGTCTACGGGGTTCTTGGTAGTTGCTCAGCAGCAGGACAAGTCACTCAGTCATGATTGTCGAGACTACTGCAGGAGGTTAGGTTTGGTGCCAAAAGTTCACCGCAGTCTTCAATTCTTGCTTTCTCATGTGGCTTTTCTTTGTCCTCTTCTTCTGGCTCCATCAAATCTAAGTTCCTGGCATCAGGGATCCCTCCTAAATACTCAATTTCGGGGTGTTAAGGGAAGTGCCAGGTAGTAGCCAATGGGCTACTAACCTTTAGGGCACCTACGTCCCCTATATGACCACTTCTTGTAGGAAGTGGGCATAACCCTGACCCAGTGAGCCTACCACCATCAAAAACCAAAGTGGTGAAATTCTAGTTTTCATGTTCACATCAGGTAGCCCTCCTTAATGGTGGAACTAGCCTGATAGACAACACGTCTCCTGACTAGCTATTTTCCCACGTGTCCAGGTGCCAAATGGGCACGGGCAGGTGGTGGCATCTCCCCTTACTGGGGAAAGCCAGGGTCGCAGATCAATGGCGACAGAAACCTTTGAAGACCCCCTACCTTGATATGCTGATTACTTATCCATCATCCTTGGAGGATGTGACAGCACCTCCGGCCGGAGCAAGCATTTTTTTCTGTACTCAGAGAGCATGGGTTCTCACCTACAGGGGTTCAAAAACCTGTCTGGGGTAGCAGGCTGGTCTACACCAATCAACCAGTGTGCTAGAGATTGGTTGTTTTTTAGGTTGCACATTTGAGGTGCTCTCTCGGTGCCTGTATTATTAATTCCACCACTTGAATCAGTGTGGGCTTATTAAGCAGTTTTAGTGAAGCCATCATGTAACTGGGTAACTCTCAATTATCCAGTGCCCAGTAAATACACTCAAGATGGCTTTCCTGTTTATTGGCAATGTCCAAGAATCAACATGGACATCACAGGGGCATATCTGCTCATGCAGATATGTCCTCAAATGTAATATACTGCACCCTGCCTTAGGGCTGTAAGGCCTGCTGTAGGGGTGACTTTGTTATATTACATGCAGCGTCTGTAGACATGGCACACAGGAGGTGCCCCATTTTGTGTCTTCACTTTTCTCTGCACCATGTCATGCAGCCTGCAATGACAGTTTGCATGAGTGTGTTGAGGAGTTCTTTAGGGTGACACAATACATGCTGCAGCCCTTAGGGGCCCTCTTTAACCTCACTTCCCTAGGTACCAGGGGTAAAATTTACTAGGTACTTACAGAGGATGCTAAAGATATTGCCAATTAGGGAAACAATTGTACAGTTTTAAGGAAATAAATCTGGCACTGGGGACCTGGATATCAGGAACCCAGTGCACTTCTTTCAAAATTGCATCAAACACCAAGCAAAAAGTCGGGGTGACCATGTCAAAAAGGGGCACTTTCCTACAGTAACTGATTTGGATGTGTGTACGTGCGTGAGTATTCATGTTTACGAAGCTTGTCATGATTCCACTGTTTATGTATTTGTAATTTATATGCATTTTCTGGGCCATGGTGTGTCATGATTCCATAACATACCTTGAGCTTGGTGTCGAGTTACCTTACTGCAATTGTTAGATCTGCTCTTTTAGCACCAAGATATCATTAGGAGAGTGTGCCCTTTACAAATACACCTGTTATGTTATGCTATATGTGTGTGTGTAAGAAAGTGTGAACTAATGCTGTCATTGTTGCAGCTTTACTAGGTGTGAGTGTAGTTTGCACTGTTGATGTTAGAAATGGGGGTTCTGGTTGGCTAGGGTATGCAACTGCCCCAGGCAGAAGCCACCACTCTAGGGCAAGGGAGTTACACACTAAAGACAACCCCTGCTCACCCCCTTGGTAGTTTGGCAGAGCAGTCAGGCTTATCCCAGAGGCAAAGTGTAAAGCTTTTGCACAACACACTCACTCAACAGTGACCCACTAGGAACAAAAGAGACTCCACACAAGATTACATAAAAATATCCTTTGTATTATTTATAACAAAAAACACATTGGATCACAATCACATAAATCATTGTGCTACTAGGCACTTGTCATAACATCACACTGGATCACATAAATCACTTGGCCAATCGGGCCCTTGTCATAACATCTTCAGCAGCAAACTATTTAGCCACTTGTAAAGTGCACGGATCATAAAAACATCATGCCCACATTAGGCATACCACCATTACTGCAGACCACCATTATTGCACTGTACATAGGGTGCAACCCAGAAAATAGGTTACCACAACTAAGAGCGATCCCTCTGCTCCTGCTACCTGTTATGCAGCAACTGACTTTCCATGCGTAGGCTCCTGGGCCACCGGCCCGCCTACCACAGGGAATGTGGTAATGTTGCAGAGGTTCCTTCTTCCAGCAGGGCTAGGGAGCCTCCGTTGAGGGTTCCCCAGCACATCAAATAAGGGGGCGGAGTGCAACACACGCCTAGTCTCTGCCCAACAGGGGCAGACAAATACCGAGCGTTTGGACAGAATCCACCTACTCCTTACTTGTAACACGGCTGGGAAGGGCGTCCAAAGAGGATCCTTCCCTCTCTGTGGCGGGACGAAGGAAGAGGAACACACCCCCTCCCACTGAGCTCCAAGGCCAGCCAAAGACTCCTGTGGCCACTTTCCAGTGCGGTGGACCCCCGCCTGGCTCGACGCCACTCCTCCACTTGAGACACGTCGGTCCAGTGTGGCTAGGGCTATGGGAAACCGGCAGCTTCCGGAGGCATGGCCCGGTGATGCTAGGGATTCCTTGCGGCCGTGCTGGTACCTTAGCAATGTCCGGGGAACTTCTTCACAGTTCCCTTGTTGCTGTGGCGACCTGCTGGGGCTGCACTGCTGCCTACCCCCACCTTTTTTCATCATAGCGCGGGGTAGGCTCTGCCCGGGTCTTCATCAATTACCAGGTTTTAGCAGCTTCAACAATCGGTGCATACACACCAAAAGGAGAGGGTGAGTGCTTCCTCTGTTACCAGCTCACCCCTCCCATTACTCCAAATCATGAGGAAAGGTCAGCGCTTTGCACAACACCCCCATTCACTTTGTAAGCCCAGGCCCCAGACACACCACTGGGGGGTTGAGCCAGCATTGCGGAGGGCAGGCACAGCCCTATTCAGGTGCAGGTGCAACTCCTCCTACCACTCCAAATGCAGACCAGGCCTATTCAGGTGTAAGGGAAACTCCTCCTGATGCTCTAATTTCAGACAAGGTCTATTTAGCCTAGCGCTGAGTCACCCAGGAAAGGCAGGCCACATCTCAACCCCCCCTTGGGACTGGCTGGAGGGAATGCACATCCCTTCTCTCCTGTCAGTCAGACCCAGATGGTCAATACACATCCAGGCAGGTCACAAACACACATCAGCACGCATAAATGCCCAAGTGGCATTTCTAAAATAGTAATATTAAATCCGCTTTTACCAATAAGCAGAATTTATTACTACAATTCCAAACATACTAAACATGGTCATTCTAAACCTCTCAGATCAGAAATTACCACTGAAGCACATATCAGGGAATCCTCAATGCAACCCTATGAGATGGAATCCTCACAGCAGTAAGAAACCAAGAGACATATTACAATAATGATAATAATAATAATAGATTTACTTGTAAAGCGCAAACAGATACCTCAAACACAGGTGTCCCGGTGCTTTGCGGAAGATCAGGTGAGCAAACTGGACCTCACAGTTAGCCTTGACAATAAGTGCCCCGTGGGAGCAATGAGCATTTGCGCCCACTTAGCGTGCCCCCGGGGCACGTTGGTATTATAGAAGGAAGCGCAGACGCTTGTGCGTCCCCCTCTATAAAACCGATAGTGCTGGCACACTTAAAGTGCCAGCGCTACCTTCAGAGGGTGTTTCCTCATTTGCATAGGGGCATGCCCTATGCAAATGAGGGAGTTCCTTTGACTCTGCGCCCATGTCATATTACAGGAGTGGGCGCAGAGTCAAAGCAGCCCTCAGGAGTCGCACTGACTGTGCACTATTTAAAAGACAGTGTGCCTCCTCAGAGCAGCCCTCGTTAAGGGGTAAAATGGGTCCCATGGACCCCCCCGACATCAAGGGGATCTCTATTTCCCTGTAAAAGTGCAGGTGGGTGCTGCCTGCACTGTGAAAACACAGAGTGACTGCTCTGTGTTTTTACATGTATGGGCTGCCCCCAGGGCAGCGCATACATCATAATAGGGTGCATTGTGATTGCTTGCGCCCGGCGCATTTTTTATCAGGTGCGCCGGGCGCAAACAATCACAATACATAATCTAGCCCCAAATAGGCGGTTTTCACTGCCAGAACATGCTTCTGGCCACACAGTTAAGGCACATGTCTTACCTTTTACCTACTGAGCACCCTGCCATAGGGATAGCTAGGGCCTAACTTAGGGGTGACTTATATGTAGTAAAAGGGGAGTTGCAGATGTGGCAATCACTTTACATGCCACTTCACGGCAGCAGTAAACTGCGTGAGCAGGCCCTGCACTGGCAGAGGCCTGAGATGGGTTTGAAAGTCTACTTCGGTGGATGGCGCAAGCAGCGCTGCAAGCCCATCAGTAGCATTTAATGTACAGGCCCTGGGTAAATGGGATACCACTGTACAAGGGACTTACAGGTAAATTAAATATGCCAAACAGGTGTAAACCAATCTTACCACATTTACAAGAGAAAGCACATGCACTTTAGCACTGATTAGCAGTGATAAAGTGCCCAGAGTCATAAAACCACCAACAACAGATAAGAAAACATACAGTAAGAAGGCAAAAAGTTTGGGGATGACCGTGCAGAAAGGGCCAAGTCCAACAGTTGACATCATGTTATGATTATTTTATGTGTGATGGAAGTTTATAGTGTTACTAGCTTTGCTGCACCTGTTCTGTGTTGCAGTGTAGTTCCTATATCCCTGATAGGCACTGCGCACTGAAATAATATACACTATAGTTTTGACATAGGACTGAGGTCAGTATGCCTCTATCGAGTACATTAAACTTAATTACTTGTGTGTGCCAGCTAACTCAGAGGTCACTAGAAACTTCTCGAATAAACAAAAAGGGATTAGTTTCTGACAACCGCATAAACATGACAACTTTGTTTCCCTTAGAGTCAGAGCAATCACAGAATCGTGGAAACAATAGATAACAGTTTCAATCAGTCAATCGTGCATGCTTCGTTTCTACAGAGTTACACAGAAATAGATGGACGGGCGTTTACAATAAAAAGGGTTTATTAAACAGTCTTATTTCTTGTGCAAGAGATATGAACTGCTACAATCGTAAGACAGAATGCGAAGTATAATACGTACAGCGTTAGCATTAAGATAAAATAATACTACAATAGCATGGTTTGTAGCTATGACAGATATTCATAAAAATACATACATAAATAACACAGGCTAAAATGTTAATACTCATCTGATGCTTCTAGCTAGTTCTACCCCAGTGTACCTAACCTAAGTGTAGTACGAGGTAAGAAGTAGGTGCTGTTTGTCTATAGTCTAGTTTAACTATAGTTGCCAAGATTTGCCAAAAGTCCCTCTAGGTTCTAGTCCGATCCATACCTTAGAATGAGTGAGGTTGGAATCTCTTTCCGAGTCTCGATCTCTAACACCCCGCAAGGGGAGTCAGAAACACTGGAGCTGGGTTCTCTGTGAGCAAGATGACAGCGTCTAGTCAGTGCGTCAGGCGGGGACTTGACTTCCTTCCGAACTTGCAGTGGCGAGCAGCGTCGTGCAAGTAGGCAGCTGAACCGTGGTTTGCCAAGGTAAGTGAAGGTATATTTATACCTTGAAGGTGTTTAGGAATGCCAGTATTGAAGTAAAAGTTGGGCAGAAGAACGTCATGAATGAACCCCTAAGGAATAGATGTTCATGTATAATAAATGAGTTCTTGGAGAAATCAATATCCAAGCAAGGGGAAGTCCTAAAGGCTTAAGAGTCTGGTTTTCCAAGAACTCGTTGTGACGTAGATGAACGGATGTAGGTGGCCATGCCTGTATTTGGTTAGCATGGATAATGCCTAAATTAGGGTAGGATTTCTATGCCTAAATATGGGCAATGCAAATTGTACTTATAAAAGGACATAAATCGGGAAACCTATATACGGTATCTAAATCGACACACAACACCCACTCCACTTTCGTATGAACGACATTACTAAATTCTAAACATGCTAAACATATCTAAAATATAGCTACATATGGATGGCTAAGAACATGTATAAAAATACATTGTAAAATGCATAAAACTGTTGCCATGCATAAAAATGCATTGATGCTGTACATATTAAAGTAATATTTCATTCTAAACATATATTTACATTGAATGCTAAATGAATGAACATACATATATACACACATTATGAAATGGCGTATAAATACAGAAGAAAAAAGTCCGAAACCATTTCATGTCAAGTTACATAAATCATTTATGGACAAGGTGACATATTGTCTTTGAAAGTGTATCAAATAATTCTGTTCTCTATGAATAGTTCTACTATAAGCAGATTACTGTGCCATAAAAAGAAAAATTAAAATTGGAAAAAAAAATTAATCATAGGAAAAAGTTCCAAGTTTAGTCTTTGATTTGAAAAATGAAGTCCAGATTTAGAGTCTTCCCAGGTCACTGTGTGCTGAATCAAAAGTCAGTGTATGGGGATGGAGAAAACATGAAATCTTCTAATCCTGTAGACAAAAAGTCGTCTACCGTTGTAGATGAAAGTTGAATTACCTTGTTTAGAAGACTAACCGCACATAGATGAGAAGCATCGCCGTCAGCATTGTTCGCATCACCAATGTTCATATTGGATGTTACCTGCGTGCCTGTTGTTTCCTCTCGTACCTCAGCAGTAGCAATTTGCGTCTGTAAGATCTCAATGAATGCAGTCATCAGGATTGGTAGCTGCTGGGGACAACACACAGCATGGGCCATTACCGGGTCCAGCAGAGTATCGATATCCATAGGCATGACTGATGGGAGTGTTAGACAGATGTCTAGCACACATTCTTCACCGCAAAGCAGGCAGCATAGAACAGGTAAAATGCAATCTTGCCAGATTGGTCTGAATGACAGAAACCATGTGGTATTTAATTCTCATAGATGAGGTAAACCTAAAATTTGGACGACGCATTCACGACACTTCTTCTCCATTAGAGCTCTCTCTATGGGGCTTGGAGTGACGCTGGTGTTTTGGCTTGCCATATCAAAGCAGTAGGAGTAAAAATAGGATCCCTGCAACGAGTCCAAAAAGTAGTGGCTGTCCGCCAAACACAGAGTGCACAAAGTTGGGAATTATTCCGAGGACTGCTTGGAAATGTGCTAACAGTCCAGAACACACAGTCTTAAATACATGTACAATACCACTCATATCAGGCATGTTTAATATACATTCTAACATTTCTGAGAAATGTATAGGGCAGTTTGTATTTAAAAGGACTTGTATCTCGGCAGAAGTCCTTGCGACTTGTAGATCATAGGTTTCTTTGGCAAAGGTCAGTGACACAGTTTGTTGTAAAAGAATGGCTTTCATTCTGCTTAGAGTATCAATTCCTATAGAAGAGATGTTCAGTGAAGGCCATGGAGGCAACTCCCTGACTGTCTGTATTTGTAGAAACAAGACCTTCATACAGCAAGTGACCCTGGATGTAACCGTTACTAGATATGGGATACCTGACAACATGCCACAGCAGCTGTGATCATTCAACATGAGGTAACTTCCATTCGAAAGTAGTCCAAAAATTGGATTAATTACTGCAGCTGGTGAGCCTTGCAGGTGACAGGATAAGTTTGTAGTGGAACCATCGCAGGCCCCGTGAAAATTAATTCCCTGGCAAAGGAGAGAACCGCTTAGTGCGTTTTCACAGTTTGTAGCGCTAAGAAACACTTCACGCCCCCCAATCCAACATCTATGTGTGTAAGGTAAAACCCAAGATGTCTTGATGTATTCTTTACCCAACCTTTCATATTTGCCTGCTAGTATATGTTTTAGGCAATATTGAAAATGGAAAGTTGTAACAGGCCGAGTAATTTTACCATGTATGACCCACTCAGTAGCTGGTTTTTCTGCCACCATGAATGGTAATTTTTCCAGTGTATCAATGCTCAGCACCGTATAGTCTGCTCCCCTTTGTGCCAGTTTGATCTGTTTATCAGTGAGACTGAATTCTGAAAACAGTGACGTAGTGTTGATTAAACGCCAAGGCACATATGAAACGTTTTTGGCACGGTTTTCTTGGTCCTAGCAAGAATTCCCTAAGGTCTGCGCCTTCTTTAAGTAAAGATAAGTGTTGTTTTACATCCTGCAGTGTAGCTTTCTGTAGCCAATCAAGGCAGAGTTTCCCTACACTGTATGTTGTTACTACCCCTGGATGCTGTCTTTGAACGTAGCGTGGATCTGGCCTATTGATAGTGAAACCCTGTGTTTTGTTCAGGAATCGATCTTGACAGTTGTTTGTGTCTGTGGGCCAGAGCAACCATTTTTTCCATTCTGGATCTGATCTGTTGTGATGCAAAATATTACCAACAGTAGCGGAACTTGAGGCCCAATTAGGGGACCATAACGAACCTGGCCATATCATAATAGCAGGAGATTTCAACTGCACATATGAGCCACTCCCCCTAGAAGGAATACCCTATTTAGGAGAAGAGGACAGTAGGTGGGGTACTCCCATCCTCTCTATCCCACCCATTAAGCGCTGGACTCGCAGTGCAATATAGCTTAACGCACTTACATTAGAGTTTGGATTAAGAGCAGCCAATGGCCGCACACGTTCTGATCAGATGGGTGCCCCAACGTTCAACAGAGTTGGTCACTCCACAAGGATAGACTATATTCTGCTGGACCGGGGGCTCTGGAGTTCGGTCATCGATATGGTTGTTATTCCTACCATAGAGAGTGATCATAACTCACTTTCCCTAACCCTAATGAATTTTTGGTCTACCAGAGCGCCGCTAGCACCACCGAGCTGTCCACAGGAGATTACTGTCTCCTCTTGTGGAAGACGCCTTAAGTGGAATAAGATCTTGTGTAATACTAATAAATTGTCCACTATTGAAGAGGTGATTAATGGCACACAAGATGTAATCAGCTCCATAGATTTCTTTATGGCAGCAGATAAGGTAACAACTATCTACGAAGTAGCCATAAAAACTATAGGGGACCTTTTCTGGGTAAAAGGGATTATAGGGAAAACCAAACCTCTAACCAAACCCAAAGGCAGACACGACTGGTATTCTGCATCATGCAGAAAGGCCAAGACATGTCTAATTGAGGCAGTTAAAGGGAAGTCCCCCTTATCAATTCAAATAGCTAGAAGGGAATATAAAAAGGTCTTGTGGTTGGCCAAAAGGGAGTGGGAAGATGCCTACTGGTTAACCCTTAAAGAAGCCAGCCTGAAAAAAGACTCTAAATATTTTTGGGACACTATAAGGGCACGTAACAGACCAGACAGTGATCTGCTAACCTGTAACATCTCAAGCCAGGTGTGGGAGGACCACTTCTCCAAACTCCACTCCTGCCATGACGGCTCCAATGGGAGAGGGTCTGCTATATCCCTGCCTACCACAAACTATGCACTCTGCCCCACTGACTTTGATTTTACGCTAAAGGAAGTGGAATACGCAATAAGCTCTATCATTCCACAAAAAGCGGCCGGACCTGATGGGATTCCCGGGGACCTGCTAAAATCCGATAGCACCAAATGGGGCAAATTGATCCACTCCCTTCTTGTTGCCATCTGTAGGGGTGCCCCTATTCCCTCATCGTGGAAAGGGGCGGAGGTGGTCCCCATCCATAAGAAAGGTTCGAGGGATGACCCATCTAACTATAGGCCAATCAGCTTGTTAGATACCAGCCAAAAAGTTGTCGGCAAAGTCCTGTTACTTAGAATCCTAAATTGGGTAGAAGAAAATAAAATCCTTTCCGACTTCCAGGCAGGTTTTAGAGTGGGTACTGGAACAATTGAGCAGGCATTCAGGCTCATGATGGTATATTGGAAGGTTGTGGTTATAGGCAAGGGCAGTCTTTATCTCGCGTTTATCGATTTAAAGACTGCCTTTGACCTTGTACCTAGGGACCTATTATGGAAAGTACTTGCTGACATGGGGCTGCCACATTATCTACTATCCCTATTAGTCAGACTACACCAGGACAGCTTTGTCCAGGTCAGGTGGGGCCCTGGAGGGGAGAAAACGGGCAGTATTCCGGTCGAGAGAGGAGTCCGCCAGGGATGTGTTCTGGCTCCCACCCTTTTCTCTCTCTACATCAATGGGGTGGTTGAGCATCTCCTCAAACATCCATCTGACGAGCCATCCCTGGCTGGCGAACGCACACCGACCCTCCTCTTCGCGGATGATACGCTTTTAATCTCCAAAACCCCAATGGGACTCCAGAGACTTTTGGACAATTTCCAATCATTTTGTACCAAACGAGGTCTGGTAATAAATACTAACAAAACGAAGTACCTTGTCCTCAATCCACCGAAACAACATGTGCGTTCCCCCACCCTAAACGCTGAGCTTCTGGAAAGGGTAAAGGTCTTTGATTACCTTGGGATACGCCTTTCGGATAAAATGGACTGGACGCCACACCTAGATAAAATGCTGTTGAGCCACAAAAGGATTACAGGTGCCCTATTAAGAGAGCAACGTTCCAGTACAACAAGGCCTATAGGAACAGTCCTTGAGATTTACACAGCTAAAGGAGTTAGCTCTGCCCTTTATGGGGCGGAACTCTGGGGCTTTTCGTCCACTGACGCTCTGCAGAGATCTGAGAACAAATTCTGCAGAGAAATAATGTCCCTTCCACAAGGCACCCCGACACTTCCTTTATTCATGGACCTTGGCTGTACCCAGATTGGCGAAATCGCGAAATTTCGCCCTTTATTATTATGGGCCCGTATTTGGCGGGTAGAAGAACTAAGCGGATATGCCAGAGGCCTCAAGGAAATCATGTCATCACCAAGCTGGTATAAAATCAAATGGCTAAAAGACATGAAAAACGTATTAATTAAGTTGGGTCAACTTGAATCATGGCTAAGTAGAACTTCACCCCCAAAGCAAACACTTAAAAAGCTTTATTGGGACTGGATTTGTTCTCAAAGAAATTCTAACACCTCCCTGGGCAGGCTAACAGAGGACTTTCTGAGGTTCAAAGACTGCCCCAGGCGGGAACTGTACCTGGATGCAATTGGAAAACCCTTTGATAGGGCCTTGTATTTTAGATTTAGAATGGGAACCTTACCACTTAATACCTTTACTAAAAGATGGAAATCCTGTATGGAAATGTCTGAGCTATGCCCATCGTGTCTTGTTAAACCGGAAACATTAGCACATTTTATCTTTGTGTGCGGCGAATATGCTACTCCAAGGAGGGTCTGGCTCAAAAACCTATGCCGTCAGCTGGGGACTAGGAGTCATGATGTGGCAATCAGGATACTTATTTCGGACAGTAGCGGACCCTATGCTTGCGCCCTAGCCAAGTTTCTATCCTGGGCTTGGGCTATCCGAGCCAAAAAGCTAAAACAATCTGTTTAATTCTTTGTTAGAAAAATTTCTTAAACTGAAAATGCTGCCATAATTGTTTAACCTCTAAAATTTAACCAACTAGTTGGCTAGTTTAACTGAACAAACATTTTTTTGAAACTATTGCCCTTCCTAAATGTTGGAACAGAGATATAAAATCTTTTTAAATTTATTACTGTTGTTCTTAACTGTAACTTTTTATACACTGAGCTGCTTTATGATAATGACTTTTTATCGAAATAAAGCTTTGACTTTGACTTTGTAAAATATTATGTACGTTGACCTTCCCCCGTGTAGTGCTATTACTTGCAGGTATAGGTATGGTCAGTGTGTTCATGTCTTTGATCTTAGCTAACCCAAGGCAAGACGTTTGTTGGACAGTGTCATTCAAAAACATTATTTGCTCAAGGATGATACAGGCTCTAAACAAAGTTTCTTCCCCCTGCACTTGCCATTCTTTTGTACCCCAGACAGATTTTGTCTCAATGTTTTCTTTCCAAAAGTCGAACCCCTGTCTAGACAGTTGGGAAATAAAGGCTGCAGAATAAATCTGTTTCGTATTGGTTAACATATTTTTCGTTCCTGTCTTGTTCATATTCTTAAAATAAAACGATTCTGGATTTGATAAGTTGAACCCTGAAAAATATGGAAATTTCATTGCAAATGTTTTTGAGCTACCCTTTGGAGGTGTAGGACAATGTTCCCATTGGTTACACATAAATTCATTTCTAGGTGATGCAGTTTTATGCAAGAAATGATGACCATAGTGGGTATTACAATACATTAGTTCATAGTCTGATGAACCCTCTAAATATTCATGATTTGTGAATACTGCAGACATTTATAGATCAGACATCATGTTATTAACAGTCTCGAAGTCCCAATCATCAGAAAAGGAACTAGAGGTAATAAAGTCACTTAATGAAATTTTAAATATGTGTGGAATCTTCAAATGTTCCAACGGGCCAAAAATGTTATATTCAGTTCTGTCCCAAACAATACCATCTGGTATAGGAACGGCTGTAATGTTCACTGCTGACAAGTCTCTTGCTTCACGATGGGATGATGTGTGTGGCTGGAGAAGTAAGTTCACTCTTTTACTTGCTGTGTCCATTTGAATATATGTTCCATTTATCAGCATACCCAGAGTTATTACCAGAGCTAACCAAAGTAGAACGAAGAATATTCCCAAAACAATCCATAGTTCAATCCATGGCGAAACCAGATAAGGCTTTTTCAGGAGATGAAAAAAGTCTGTTGCTTGTTCTTTGAAAGTTCTTTGTGCTGGCATTGTTTCAGGTTCGCTGGGATCCTCAGAAAACTTATCAAAGCTAATGAAACAGCCAGAGGCAGTTCTGTCAATGGTTGGAATTGCATCAGGATTCGATGAAATCACTGGAACCAGTTGATCACTTGTTACTACGTTGTAGACAGGTGTATCAGGACGAACTGTTATTTGGGTCTCAAGAGGGACGAGTTCCATAGCTTTGTTGCTTAGTCCTTCATTTCTCACTGTAGAATCTTCAAAGGTGATGAGTCTCTCAGTTTGAACCTCTTGAATTGTAGCTAGTGGAATGTGTCTGCTACACTGTCGGACTCCACTTGGCCTACTGCTTAGTATCGGCCACATATTGTGGTTTGATCAGGTCGATGGACACAACTCTTTTCTCCTTTTTACCAGCAAAGGGCGGCATTAGTACTGTTCTCGATCCATGGATTTCTAGGACAGGTACTGGTTGTCTGTAAGAAGGCCCAAATTCCTTCTTGTCCGCGATCTTTTCTCTGACTAGATCACCAAGCTTTGGGATCCAGACAGGCCTTGCTGGGTCAGTTGTTTTTTCCCCAGTGGTGGTTGGCTTCAGGAACACATTGCTTTGTTTCGATCTTAGTTAATTTAATTCCAGTAAAACAGCCAAACGATCTTTCATATCAAACTTTCTATTTTCTACCACTGTGCCATTCATGTCAAGGTCTGGAATCAACATTCTAGTTCTAAATAGGACTTCATATGGAGTGACACCCCCTAGAGAACTTTTTGGCAAATTATTTAATGAGCGTTGGACCCCATAAAGATGTTTGACCCACCCATCACCCAAACCTAATACCCTAGCTGTTATAGACTGCTTTATGTCCGGTTTTTTTCTTTTCACAACAGAATTTGCCTCAGGATGGAGTGGAGAAGAATACCGCAATGCTACGCCCAAACTGGCCATGGCTTCTTTGTAAGCTCAAGAGCTAAACGCAGGACCCTGGTCAGAATGTAGTGTGCCAATTGCATATGTGTCAATAAAGACTAGCAAATCTTTTATAACAGTTCGAGCGTCAGCCGAGCGCTGAGGCCACATCCAAAGGAACCTTGATTTAGTGTTTGTGGGACTGCATTCGTCCACAGGGATGGCTGCATGTAGATAGTCTAATGCTGTCTAACAATGGTTTCTGTACTGTGCTGGCTACATTGTAGACAGGTGCCTGGTGGCATTCTGTACTGCGATCTCTATTGCAGTCTATGCATTCATTGATAAAGGTGTGAATCAGAGTATTCATTCTTGGCCACCAGTACATCTCTTTTAGTTTTAAAATTGTTTTAGAGATCCCCTGATGTGTCAGACCCTCTCCCAGATGTGCTTCGTAAATCAAAGCTGCTCTTCGTTCCATGTTTGGTATTACCCTATCCCCCACTCCAGAGATACGAGCAAACGGAATGCTGTTCGCATCAGTTATATATGAGTATTTGAGTGGAAACCGTTTAGGTGACGCTGCACCGCTTCCTTTGCTTGAAGCACTGACAGCCAGTATTTTTTTGCTGTCTATTTTTGTTTTTGAACGAGTGATTGCAGCTACGGAAGCCATTTGCACAGCCCCTTTCACGGCTTTATCAGCCAATGAATTCCCTTCAACGTGAACGCAATCACTTTTTCACCTTCGTTAAAAGTAAAGTAGGTGAATCCGCATTGACCCGGAATGATTCGGATCACTAAGTTGCGTACATTTACGTGTGTTTGTAAGTGCTTTGTTGCTAAAATGTCAGCTTGAAGTGAACGCAGGATATCTGTGTGTTCCTGTGTTCAATGTGTGATTTTAAAATCAGGTTTGATTAATTCGTAGAGAGGTTTAACCCTTTCTGCATAGTTTAGAATGTATGTTCTTCCAAAATTTAGGAAACCTAGAATTGACTGTAAGTTTTTCATCGTTTCTAAAAAGTTGGCTGCCAGGCTTTTGCCTTCACTTGATAGTTCATATCTAGGGCTCCCGGTTTTATGGTATTTATTTTTTTAACATTTCCGTCTGTATTTATCCATATTTATTTTTATGTCATTTTATCTGTATATATCTGTATTTATTTTTGTCGCAAGCAAAAAAAGACGTTGCAGCTAGTATTTTTCCACATTTATTTAAATAGACAGTGCAAATGGTTGTTATAGGTTTAGCTATATGTATGTATGCGCCACATATGTTTCATGCAACATCCACCCAAAAACTTTTCTGTTAGATCAAAACAGGAAATCACATATGAGAAATGGTAGTGGTGTCACAGAGATTACTTGCAGTAATATTAGTGATCTGATGCTGTGTTACAATATTGAAAACACTGTCACTAGCCATTTTTATTAAATGTAAACGCATTTAGAATTTAGACAAGTGCACCTGTGGACTTTCAGTGCCCTAGCCAAAGACGGCAGCAAGCTCTCAATTCAGAAAAAAATAAAGGCCCTTACATTAGTCCTGCCAGGCTCTATTTCCCCTCACAATCCTGAAGCATGAAGCCTAAAATATCCAACAACACCCACGAGCTAGCAGCTTTTGATATACAGTTTTTAAACTAGGTCCTTCGCTTATGCAAAACCCTTTTTCCATAAGTTAAACAGTCTCCGCTTTGAAGACATTGGGCGTGTATCACTTCCCTTATTTTACTTTGTACTGCCCCATAGTATTTGGACAATTTACTTTAATGCTGTAATCCCACACAGTGTAGTTACAGCCACAGTTCTTCCTCACACCCTGGAGAAAAAAAAAACAATTTAACTTGAAAAGGGGCTTACAGATATGCCCCGGCTGTCTCTGTCTCTCAGGAATGTTGTTTCTTCATGCTGCACAAAGTCACGGAGGAAAGTTTCAATTTAAGGCCTGAAAGCGAATGCAACCTAATTTTCTTAATGTGTTTATTCTGCCGGTCTATCTGACCTCTTTGGGTCACACATTTCTGCCAGTCTTACATTAGCTCCAAGTATTCGCGCTACCAACAACGCCCCCGCCTCCTCAAATTTTAACACCTGTAGTAGTGCAAACAGTGAAATACAAGTCCACCCCACCCTTTCATTAACCTGTGACCTAAAACTCACTGGGGTGCAGGCTCAGCGCCGGGGCTACGGAGATGTCAAAGGAACAGCTGAAGGAATTTCCCGCGCCTACCAGAGATTAATGGCCCAGCAGGTGCTAATGTGGGCAGCCATACACGGCAATCAGGAAGAGGGTTGTGGCAGGCAAGCCTGGCTGGAGCACGGATTGCTAAACAATTCCCAGAATCCGAGAATCCAATTTGGTTGTATTTTTCCGCTTCTATTTATAAATACAGGCGGAAGAATAATGTTTTTCCGTCTGTATTTATATGTAAAAATCCGTTTAAACGGAAAACCAGGAGCCTTATTCATATCCTACGAAAAGGACGTTGAGATGGGCAATTCTTTATTTTTTTTAATTGAATTTATAACCTTCAGAGGTGAAGCCCAGTATAATGGTATTCACCCTGTTCAAGTGCCTGTTCAGGTCATTGTTTGTCAGATAGATATCATCGACATATGACAATGCCTCGTCATCATAATGTTGTAGTAACTCTGTTAGCCTTGCTGAGAATAACCCTGGACTATTCTTGAATCCCTGAGGGAGACGACAGAATTGACGCTGGGTCCCCATTATTGAATGTTTTAGGGCGCCTTAAAACCAGAGATCATGCTCCTGGTTTGTGAGTGAAATTTTAATTTCCTCAAAAGGAACATATTCTTCAGGTGGTTCATCTTCTTTGTAGAAGTGAAACATTTCAGTTACTGGATTTGATTCTGGGAATACTATCCATGAATAGAATAACTCTGTCTGGTGAGATTCATGTGCCTCTATCACAAAAACTGCTCTACCACCTCTTGGTGTTAGGCCATGTTTTAGAAGTTTTAGAGTGATGGCTCTCCTTAAATTTGGAGCGATAATTTTCGCATTTTCATCGGTTTCATTAAAACCTGTGTAATAAAAAGATGCTGCGACATCGTCGGGTACAGCTCCACCGGTTCCAGTGTTATTATCCCTGTTTAGAGACATTGTTTAATGAAAATTGCAGAGAAAGTTTCAAGGGAACAAAGATAAGGTGCACAATATTTTGGAACACTGTATCCTTCAACGTTGAACAAACCAAACAGCTAATACATAGGATTTTTGTCCTACCCAGCTATTGGGGATATTATCCCTACCCACTCCAGATGTCTTATGGAGTATTATGAGTAGGGTCTCTGAGAAAAGCACGACTGAGTTACTTTAGTATCCAGCGTTACATTAGTGCCTTACCAAACCGTTGGGCGCCATGTAGTGTAGTTCCTATATCCCTGGTAGGCTCTGCGCATTGGAACAATATATACTATAGTTTTAACATAGGACTGAGGTCAGTATGTCTCTATCGAGTACATTAAACTTAATTACTTGCATGTGCCAGCTAACTCAAAGGTCACTAGAAACTTCTCGAATAAACAAGAAGGGATTAGTTTCTGACAACCGCATAAACATGACAACTTTGATTCCCTTTGAGTCGGAACAATCTCAGAATCGTGGAAACAATAGATAACAGTTTCACTCAGTCAATCGTGCATGCTTCGTTTCTACAGAGTTACACAGAAATAGATAGATGGGCGTTTCAATAAAAGGGGTTTATTGAACCGTCTTATTTCTCGTGCAAGAGATATGAACTGCCACAATCGTAAGACAGAATGTGAAGTATAATACGTACAGCGTTAGCAGTAAGATAAAATAATACTGCAATAGCATGGTTTGTAGCTATGACAGATATTCATAAAAATACATACATAAATAACACAGGCTAAAATGTTAATACTATCTGATACTTCTAGCTAGTAGTTCTACCCCAGTGTACCTAACCTAAGTGTAGGATGAGGTAAGAAGTAGGTGCTGTTTGTCTATAGTCTAGTTTAGCTATAGTTGCCAAGATTTGCCAAAAGTCCCTCTAGGTTCTAGTCCGCTCCATGCCTTAGAATGAGTGAGGTTGGAATCTCTTTCCGAGTCTCGAGCTCTAACACCCCGCAAGGGGAGTCAGAAACACTGGATCTGGATTCCCTATGAGGAGGATGACAGCGTCTGGTCAGTGCATCAGGCGGGGACTTGACTTCCTTCTGAACTTGCCGTGGCGAGCTACGTCGTGTAAGTAGGCAGCCAAACCGTGGTTTGCCATGGTAAGTGAAGATTTATTTATACCTTGAAGGTGTTTAGGAATGCCAGTATTGATGTAAAAGTCGGGCAGAAGAACGTCATGAATGAACCCCTAAGGAATAGATGTTCATGCATAATAAATGAGTTCTTGGAGAAATCAATATCCAAGCAAGGGGAATTCCTAAAGGCTTAAGAGTCTGGTTTTCCGAGAACTTGTAACGTAGATGAACGGATGTAGGTGGCCATGCCTGTATTTGGTTAGCATGGATAATGCCTAAGTAAGGGTAGGATTTCTATGCCTAGATATGGGCAATGCGAATTGTGCCTATATAGGGACATAAATCGTGAAACCTATATACGGTATCTAAATCGACACACAACAGTGTAAGCGACTCTTGAACTGCTCCCGCCTATGTTTCTCTTATCCTGTATATTTAAGGAAACATATAGATTTGCTGGTCATTTTTTAGCTTTTCTAGATGTGACAAACATTTTCTCTTATAGTAGTTATGTCATATTTATCATGTTAGGCTTGCTGAAGCTTCTTTCCACTATGATAAAGCCAAAAGTATTGACTTTGCCAATGCAAATTTACTTGTGTTAAAAAACTAATTATCATTCACTTTCTTAAAATCCTTCTTAGTGTGTATTTTCTGGCAGTGAAGTGTAGCTCTCTGGTGTTGCTAATGGCCTATGATTTCTGTAGATATTCCTCCATATTCTGTGGGCTTTCCTCATCACAGTGGTCTTAGTCCCTCATTACAAGTGGCCCAAATAGTTCCAGCATGTGTAGTAGCTACTGTTATAGCACATACTGGAATTATAAATTTGACAGCTAACTTCACACTCCCGCAGTTTTCCGCAGAAACATTTTGGCAGGTCAAACCTGATGAAATATTTTTTGGGAAAGGGGTCTGATAATTACAGGGGCATGCAAATTTTTGTGCAGTAAGCACTAAACTCTGCATGTTTTTTGCCTTTTGTCACAGACCAACTCAAAAATGCGTGCTATTTATTGTACCAAACGAATTCTAACCCTGCTGTGTCAGATTTCATTGGATGAGATAAATATTGGCCCAAACTTGTAGGTATTCGCAATGAGGGCCCTAGCTGTACATTACTCTTGCATCCCAATGTATAAGTAATCTGTAATAGCAGATCTACAGAAAGCGTATAATAAATCCTACATTATCTTTTTCTAATCACTTCTGTGACAGTGATTGACTGAGCAGAGGTGGAAGACTAGAGCGTTAGAATTGCTTACATGCACTGCACAGTGCTATATGCTCAGTTTATTCAAAATGTTGCTATATTCTTTTAAGTCACACTTCCCTTATCGATGAACGAGAAGCCTATCAATAAAATTATTTGTAAGTGTATAAATGGGGAGACATGGACTATGGGTTTTAATTTCAGAAATTTACGCTTGAGATAGTTTCTCAGGAAATCGAACAGATTGCTATTTTCAAGTAATAGGTTGAAGCATTATTTGACCCTAAACGTTTTTGTATAAATAGCTGTGCCTTATTCCAATCTTAGATGTGAACTATACCTGAATATCGAGCTTTGATTGACAAGGCCTTTTTTTAAGTCCTTTTAAGATGTTTTTAGCAGGGAAACGCTTGGGTATTGGTGGAAAAGCTGAAAAATGCAAATGGAGACCTGGTAGGGTGTAGGAGCTCATTCTGGCCTCCTGGGATCAAAGCTAGAACTGTACACTCAGAAGGTTGGTCATGCAATGCATGGAACTCTTACCATCTTTAAATATGATAACGCTTTTTAATTAAAAAAATAAGTTTATTACACATTTAATATTTGTAAGTGTGGCAATTTAGTAGGTTAACGTCAAATTTTCTCCATTCAATGAAAATTATCCTGCATCTTTTCTAAAGATATATTTGTACTGTTTTAAGAAAGAATTCCTAAGTGAAAGCACTGTTGAAACTGGCGACAATGACTGAAGAAAAAATTGTTTACTGCTTCATTCTATATATTTATGACTACATCTGGGGAAAATGTATAGTCTGATACTATATACAGTATATATAATTTGTAACCATCATTCCTCTAGTAGCAATGTAATTTTGAGAGTGTTGTTGCAATCTGCCACCATCTTGTCACTGATGTGGTGCCCCAAGGCAGCTGCACAACAGTGGCCTTAAAGTATTATGGTCAGGACCACTGGAATTATGTGGCAGGAGAGGGGCAAATTATGCGACAGGGTTGAGTAAATTATGTAGCAAGAAAAGGCAAATTATGTGGCATAATGGAGTACATTTTGTCACAGTATTACTTCATCATTTTGTAATTTTTAAACTTGGTAACACTATCTGGGCATTGGATGCACCTTATTAGTACAAGTTTAACAAACAAATATACAAATAGCCAATAGAAAGGTGACCAGTCCAGCTTTGTAAAGGGCCTTCAACCGAGTAGCAACACGTGCCGTCGCATTTTTAGTCACTTTTGAACTATTTGAGCTAGAAACAACATTTTTGCTGTTAAACTCTGCCGATTATTTAGCAGTCGACGGTTAATGCGGCAAATGCAGCAAATCTATAATTGCTTAATTCTAGTGGCCTAACTATGGTGACTGTTCAATGTTTTGGAAAGGGCACATTGAACCACATAATTTCTAGTTTTTGACAAACCTTTCAGTAAACAAAAACTAAAGGGCATATTAACAAGGGCTTTTTTGGCTTTAAAAGCCAAAGAAGCGGAGATAAAAATATCGCCCTATCAACAACAGGGTGCTAACATGCAAAATCGCATGTTAGCACCCTTTTTCACTACGCTTCCCTTTGCATCTCTAATGAGATGCAAAGTGGACGTTCCATTGCAAAATAATAGCAGAAATGTCACTAAGAGACATTTCTCCTATTATTAAGCTTCACGCTAACCCTGTTAGAGACAAGAAAAGCAGCGCTAACCACAGTTAATGCTGCTTTTTTACGTCTGCTAATTTTCAGACTTAGCCATGTAATCCAATGGGAGGTGGATTACATGGCTAAGTCCACCATGGGCTATCAACAAGGATATCCCTATCCTTGTAGTTTTATCGCTGCATTACCAGCGATAACCTCCCAAAAGGCTGCCATCGCTGGATTTTTTATCGACTAGGCGGTTAGCGTTGTTAATAACTCGATAACCATGCGATATTATCCAGCGATAGCGGGCGTTAAAAAAATTAACGCTAAGCGCCCTTGGAGTTAATTTTCCCTGTTCCTTGTTAATATGCCCCTAAATGCGGTGAATTTGCCCGATATGCCAAGTATTCCAAACTTGGTCGGGTCAGAAGTCAGTATTTGAGCCAACATACGGGTAGTTTTTCCTGGCGCTACCGTCTGTACTCAGCCAACAGGCTGTATGTCTTCCTGCTCTAGTAACACACCAGAGGGCAATACCTTACAGTCTCCAAAGATGCAAGAGCAATAAGAGATCCGCAAAATAATTAGAAAGCACTTCAGAGAATTGCAAGGATTAACAAGCATCTGTGCTACTATTCATAATACACAGTGAAATGTAAGAAAGGCAGAACTCTGCATTTATATGTTAATAGCACAGAGCTCCCCCCTTTCATCAGTGCGCCTACATTTCTAAAGAAACAATTATACAAACAATTAGGTCATGATGGTCCTAATGATATGAATAGCTTGCTCCCAGGCTTTCGGTGTGGCTGATCTACACAGAACAAGCCTATCACTAGACCAATGTTTACTTTCTTTATCTAAATGCAAATTCTGAGGCCATATCATGAGCAAGTGTGGTGGCACAGATCAGAAGTCTGTGCTATTTTTTTTCCAGACATTTCACTGTCTAAAGCAGATACACTTAACTCGAAAACTCCACTAGTTATTACATGAGCTGCAGAAAGCACAGCTTTAAAACAGGGAGGAGTAGTGACTCTCCCATATTCGAACCTGAGCTGCCGGCACATTACTCTTGAACTCAGAGGGCCATGTCACATAAAGGGAGCACTGGAAGAAGCCACAGTTTGGGGTTGATTAGTGTCTTACATGGTTGAAAATATGCAGTAGTGTTATTTTACCACCTTAGAAAGTGGTTACATGGCTTCTTTTCATAGGAACCTTCAAGGCATGTGCTGTTTTTTTCTAGAAGTGTAGTAGTGTTTGTTGGCATATCTAAAGTAAACAACAAAACACAAAACTATAACATACACAAACCAATGTAACCGTGATCAAGACCTTTGGGTCAAAACACGTTGGTTTTGTATGGTGATGGTGGCAATAATGAAATTGATACAGTGACTCTCTGGAGTGGAAGTATTTTTCTTGTTGGTAAAGTAAAAACAATATAACACCACATTTGAAAGGAACAAAACAGTAAAAACGTGAGATAGTACAAAATCTGAAGTAAGACCAAAAAAATCACCTTGAAATAATGCCGCACAAAAAGGAAGCAACACAAAAACACAACTGAACACATTGCCAGTGAAACAAAATGCTACAACACAGCAAATGTACAATGTAAACATTTTGTCACACATTACCACCCGCAGAATTCTGCTTTTATAATACTGCAGTAAGGGGTTTTGACTTGAGCAAGCACTACCTTATGAACCGCCGAGAAAAATACTTTGTGATCCGGCCAAGAGAATTTCCGAGTTATGTGCTAGCACTTATGTCTTTAATCTTTAAAACACCACTGCTCTGCGCCTGGGCACATATCACAATGTTGCCCCAGTTGTGGTGGAGTAACCATCTCCTCCCATATGCCCTGGATTCATGATTTGTAAAAAGCAGAAAAACAAGCATTTTGTTTAACTCTTGTGCATGCAGTTTTGCAGCACGCTTGTCAGCTCACCTTAATTTAGTAAAAGGCGGCATGATTTTTAATGCAATTAATTAGAGAGAGGGTTGAACCGCAGATCCGCAAATTAGATGGCAAAATATATATTTCAAGACGTCCATAAATTGCTTGCCTCTAAACATGTGATCAGAAAGCCAAGGGCCAGAATATATAAAATGTGCATTAGTGAAACAGACAGCACATGTTCTTTTCAACTGTTTTTGCTGCATGTGCAAAAGGAGTGTAGCAAGCTGCTTTTGCTTCAGTGCATATTCCATGCATTTGTTATACCAGACAAACATTTAGAAAACAGATTGTAAAGCAATATCAGGGAACTAGATTACATAGATTTTACTAAATGTCTATGTTTAATTTAGTTTTAGCAAATAAAAAGCCTGGTCAATCAATAATATTTTAAAACAATGTTGAAAACTGATTTTGTTTCAGCTATTGTGTTGTTGTTTGTGATAGGATACAGAGCAAACTGGATTTGTTTCAGCTACAGATACATTTTTCACATTGTACATATAGAAAATTATATATTTGTGCAGTTTGATATTCGGTAAACCCAGCCAAAATGGGGCAATTTCTGTTTCCTTTCTTTATTTTAAATATAGAATGAATGTGATATAATTTACATTATTTTACATGACATTGCTTTCTATGGAAGTGTGTTGAAGAACCAGTGGATTGACTGTGGTGCTTGACTTACTCTACTGCTGGGCTGGACTGCATCTAAGCTTTGTTTTTCACTGTTAGGGCTATAGCAGAATTAGAAATGTATTTGTAAATTGCAATTGTCTTACAATGATGTGGGGCTGTGTTTTTTATTATCATGTCACTCAATAACACCTTTGCCTACATTTCCTAAAATACCTTCCTTTTAGTAGTAATTACTCCCCATTTTCATACCACTCCTCCAATCTCTTCCATATTTACTACTAAAATATGTGCAAATCTCCACCGCCGGGGCATTGCACAGAAGAAATAACAGAGGCAAAGGTGGAGATCTCTGACAATAGGTTTGTTGAGTGCATTGTGTAGGATCTGAAGTAGTAGTACTGGAGAACTATCTTATATCCTCCAAAGTGCCTTTTGTGAATCAGGCCCATATAGTTTAAACATTTCTATTCAAACAATTATTCTCATTTAAAAATCCTATAAAATTACTACAGATAGCGTTTCATGTATGCCTTTCCAGGAAAGTTGCTGTTCGAACCATCATCATGTTGACACTTCTGGAACCAATTGGAATAGTAGAACCACAAGTTGTATTATTCCCAACAGACATATATGCATATTTTATAAAAGGAATTTGAACATGTGCAACTTAAGTTAAAAGAATATTGGGGCTATTATTAAGGCGCGGCAATAGAATTATCGCCGCTTTAGCATCCGTTTTCGGGCGAAAAGCGACGATAATTTTATTGCACTATCAGCAAGGATACGCTATCGCGTGTTCCTATGCCTTTGCGTCGGTTTCCCTAACGCCCATCTTTGCAACGCCAATGGTATGCAAAGTGGGCGTATCTTGCTAACTAACGTGGAGAATGTCGCTAACAGACATTTCTCCAATTATCAAGCTAATTGCTCACCTGTGAAGCGACGGGAAAAGTAGCGTTAACCGCGCTTATCGCAGGTTTGCTTACGCCTGCTTTTGAACTGACTAAGCCATTATAGTCAATGGGTGGTGGATCATAATGATGAGACCACCCTGCCCTATTATCAACGTATCGCCTATCGCTGTGCGATTATCGCTGGATTTCCAGCGATAATCGCACATTTAGCAGCTATCGTTGGATATATTATCACATTGGAGATAAGCGTTGCTGATAGCACGCTATCTCTGCGATAAAATCCAGTGATAGCCGGTGATAATTATCCTCCCGCTAAGCGCGCTTAGCGATAATTATCGCCGGCTGTTACTGATATGCCCCGTGGTGCTGTGGCGGTACACCAATTTATAAACTTGCCTTGTTGGGAGGGGGCAAGAGTGTGGGGAGTGCAGATCATGCAGACCACATTACATCTCTCAGTGACAGAGGGATGAACTATGCTATGCCTCAGGTCCTTTCCATTGAATGCGTTCTGACCTAGTTTCAGATTCCTACAGAATATCCACTGGCAAAGCCAATAGGTTTCGCTGTCTCTGCCAGTCATCTCTGTCTCTGCCAGCCGTTTGGCTTTGTCAATGCTTTTTTTGTTCAGTCATAGTCTTTACTAAACTTTATAAAGGAAGCTTCCAGGTCCTAATTATTCTAAAATAAGAAATTGGCTAAAAGAAATGAAAAATGATCTCAAAAAGCAAACTTACGATGGTGGTCCTGGCACTAAAAGGGACACGTTTGTATGGCTGTGCTCCCTGCGAAAGGGTAGAATATCATCACTCACAATGAAGTTAGTCAAGGGCTGAATTGGGTTGGCCTATTGCCCCATATTCTATCGTGTGAGCATACACTGCGTAAATGTGAATGACACAGTAAAAAACAAAAGGATGAAAAGGGCTGGCTGAAAGCCTCCATAAGTTACTATATTATACATATAATTGTAGTAAAATCAAATGGTCTTGGTTTACACCAGACCTAAAAAATGTGTAATACAGGCAGGGGACAAATATATTTTGGGAAGAATGTGAACTATAGTGATTAGGTTATGTTGTGATGGGCCAAATGGATCGAGGGACAAGGACTTTTAATACGAATGGAACCCTGTCGCTCCCAAATTGTGCTTGGAGCTGATGGATACTAAAGCAAGATGGCCAGGTGGAAGGAAATGGCAGGACTTTCTCTGCCATTCTTACCCTTCTCCTCCTTTTCCTTCACCTCCTTCTGGAAGGCTCCGTTTGTGAAATGGGACAAAAAGGCAGGAAAAATGCGACTGTATTTTGGTGACTCTGTCATTAGTGGCTATATTTTATTTCAGCACACCTGTAACTTATTTTATTTCAGCACAATAATCACCAAGAGTCAATAACAGTCGGTCTTTGATTAATTACATTAAACAATATTTATCTTCAATTTACATCTGCAAAGATTAGGAGGAGGTTTAAGGGGCATTAACAATTGCCTTACACTAGCTGACAAATAGTCTGTCATTTCTTCCTCGATTTTAAAAACAGAAGGAGAAGCACACAGTCCAAACTATCATTTGGAATTTTTATTGGTTGCAAAGACAAGTATGATGAAGGCACAGAACAATATCCTACCTTTCATCGTGGAACACCATACCTTATACAATATATCACCTTAACAGTAACATAGTCTTTGAGAACTGCTTCCTAAGCAAACTACATAAAACGGTTTTATTGCAGTCTCTGGTGTGCACAGTATTTCAATGTCACCGCATATTGTCCAAATTAATTCTCGGAATTAGGTGCTCACCTTTGTTCCAGCAATTGCCTAAATCTTTACACTGTTCCTGTGTCACAGAACTTAATGCAGACACAGGGGCAGATTTACAAGCCCCGTGCGCCACTTTTGCGCCGCTGTTGCGTCACTTTTGTGAAGCAGTGGCGGCGCAACACTAGCGCCATGCTGCGACAGATTTACAATGTGATGCATCTAGGGAGATGCGTCACGTTGTAAAGCCCTGCGCCACAATAAACGTGTGTCAGGTTTAATGTATGCAGGGTGGACGTTACGTCGGAAAAAGCCTCGGAAAAGTGACGCAGTGAAATCTACAAGATTTCACGCAGTCACTTTTCCGACGCTGGTGCGTCAAATCCTTACGCCTGCTTCAAGCAGGCATAAGGCATGATGCACCATGTTAGGAATAGGGCAGGTTGGAACAGTGCTGGAGTTGTGTCGCGCTTGCGACACAACTTCAGCACTGTGCCAACCTTACGCTGGCAGATGCGTCACGCATCTGCTTGTCCTTGCGCCACGATGCACTGCATTGTAAATGCAGCGCATCTGCGATGGCGCAAGGGCAATCTTGCGTGACGCATCTTCCCTGGCGCATCCCTGCTGATTTGCTGGGATGCGCCAGGGAACGTAAATCTGCCCCACAGAATTTGTGATGGTCCACTTCACTCACGTCGGCTGTGGAAAATTTATGTCTGGCTAGTAAGCAATTTTAGTCCATGAGTAGCAACAATTCACTTTAATTTAAGTCAGAAAATAAGGGGCTGGTCTATGACAGATTTATGTTCTCCGCTGCAGGGTGGGGATAATGCATTTCTATCCCTTTAGCTCTATAATCTTTTAAATCTGCGACCTGCTTTTTTTTAATAACATTGTCTAAAAGCGTTGCAGTCCTCCATTATATATTTATGGCTTTTGATTACACGCATGAAATGGTTTAACAGATTTGCACCTTTAAATTGCACTTGTCTAAAGTATTCGACACACATTAAGGATTGTATACATTAGATTCCCTCCAATTACAATTATTGATCAGAAGTGCGCTCCTCAACTCTATTTTCCTTGAATTAAAAAAAACTGTACATTTCATTTACTTTGAGAGGAGCAATTCAGCTGCTGATGATGGCAAACTTGTTTTCCCAGAAGGGGTAGGCAGTAAACACTGAAGATGTGCTCACTGTTCTGAAGGAAGGTCATCTATTCTTGTGAGGTAGTGCTGAAAACAGCCATTGTGAGCCACAGTAATGGGTAAAGCCAGCACACACCACAAACATATTTTTTAAAACAAATAATGTAGTGCAATATACAGATTAGAAACATATAAATGAAGCAGCTCTTTCAAGAACAACAACAACATCTAGGAGAGAACTCAGTAAAGTAACAACAGCTATCCAGAGTTTAATGAAGAAATTCAGAGAAGGGTTGTGTATGAGGCGTATACAAATTGACAGAAGCAAAAAGAGAAAGAACAACATAAAATATTCGGGAAAATTAGTAATCAAAGCGATAGACGTCGCATGGATGAAAACCGCACCCGTTAAAGGAGCATTAACGTTTTCATCAGACAAAGATCGGTGTAGGCTATTTAAATATTCTTCAGAAATTTGGTTTACATGTATTGAAAAACTAACCTGTGGTCGAGGTAAGAATATATTCATTTGTATTTAAGAGATGTATGTTTGAAAAATGAAATGGATGTGGTTTGTTATTTACCAGGCTTTAATACTACAATTGTGATGGATATTTCATCTTACTTTAGAACATGTTTTAATATATTTTGAAAAACAAGTGAATATATTTCTGGATTATTTTGGATTGTATTGACAATTATAATGTTTCAATGCTTCTATTTTTAAAATCAATAAATAAATGTATAGCGTATTTTTTTGAATTACTCATAAAGACAAAAACCTGAAATCTAGTGAAAGAAGTGCCATCATCCACCACATATCCCATTCACAGAAAGAGCACATGCTATGTCTTAGGCCAAGTCATATGCAACCAAAGGTCCACAAATAATGAATTATCACTTGAAGAACAAAGATTGAACCGTATGGGGCTCAGTATATTGCAAGCGCAAAGACTGATCTCAAACAGGTTCTGCCCAGCATCCTCTTATTTCATTCTGAACTTGGGTGAGGCGATGGTTCTCCTGCAGTCAAATGCAACCAAATGAAGGTGGGGTGCTGGTAAGTTCTCTAAAGGTGGACATGGATGACTAAATCTCATTATGGGTGGTTGCAAATGCTCTGGTGAAGATGTTCTTTGTGTTCCATATTCAACGACAAACAGACAGTAGTATCCAGAGCTGCACCGCACAACTATTACGGACACAGTTGACCCCAATCTGCACTGGGATGACTTCCGGGCCGCACAACCAGAAAGATTGTCTAGCTTGCCTATATTCAATAATTGGAGTGGAACATGATCCTAAGACATTTGTCCTGTGACTTCTATGAAAATGGCCTTGAGATGTCTGGGGTTTCTAATTTTTCATATTGTCGCGCCTTAATACTCTAATATGTCACAATAGGTATTATTAATACATGTCACTTCCCCTCCTAATACTTGGCCTTCTCATCAACGTTTGCTCCGTTATGGACAAAACCGTCTCCTTCTAGGATAATTGGGAGTCTTGCTTGATTTCTGCACAGTTGTTTTTGCTTCACTTTGTCTTTGTAAAACACAAATGCCACAGTATAAGAGCCAAACAGAATATCTTCACTTTCTGCTTCTGTGCTTCTGTTCTCAATGAATTCAAAGTTGTGGAATCAATCCTGTGTACACTTCATTACAGTATGGTGCTTTCGTGTTTTGCAAAACTCGAGAGATTTTAAAACTGAAGTTGTTGAAGCAGAACATGTGATTCATTGTTTATTTAACGCACTTTTGTGATACTACATGCCACAAGTGAGATACAGAGTGCTTGTACGAAGACATTGATAGTGGAATGCTCCCTTGAGTGGACCAGAATTTCTGGTCAAAATATGCTGTTAAGACTTTCCATTACTCAGCTTTCCTAATATTCTGTCTTTGCTGTCAGTACCGTTTCTCCTCTCAACATTAGCTGATATATAAAGGATGTATGGACCAAAGTTAGTCAGTGAGCACAAGTAATCTTTGTAAAGCATTTAGTTTCTAGGCCCGCTTGTGCTGCTGTTCTCAAACACCTCATTTGTTCCTTGGTCTTGCCCACAGCCACTTTTTTATGGTCTGTATTCACAGCACAGCTGAGACAAGACAATTATGTGAGCATCACTAGAGAGGGACTTTGGCTCCGCCCACATGTTGGGAGCCAGGAGTACATGTTTTGATTGGGCAGAAGTTGTGTGCTTCCACAAAATTGCTTACACTGCACACAACTTTGATCTGTTTATTTATTAATCCAGCTACCTGAGTTGGAACCTTTAGGGGCAAACACATTGCATTATAATGTTATTAAATTGTCTTAGATAACTAGATAATTTATGGGGATTTTCTGTGGCAATAGCACAAATGGGAGGAGGGCAGTCATTAACCTACATGGATGTTTAGGTCTGCCTTTACAATGCAACTGTCACCAGACCTTTTAACCTATGTAAATATTATTTCACAGTTCTTCACCTCCACAAAATACATATGCATCCCCATGCTATTTACTTGTACTGCTTTAAATTACCATACAATTGCAAGGAACAAGGGCAACAATATTCCCCAGAACCTGGGGCCAATAAACAATATAACAGCTACAAATCAGGGAAAGACATTTTTAAAGCAAAAACATATGGCTTTGCATCAAAATCCATGAGTGGATACATGGAATTCTTATGTACCACCCATGGATGCCACCTTGATGCAAACTATTGTAAAGTGCTCATCAGGATTTGTTCTGTGAAGTAAGTCCAGAAACAGCACTTTGGATTGGTTTCTGTCACTTATTTGAATCTTGTTTTATATATTTATTTTCTTTGAGCTGTGAGCTGAATCAACACAACAATTCACTTGCATTAAGAGCCTTTATTGAGACATCCTGATCACTATGGACCCTTTAATCTAGTTTCATGTGCACTCTCCCCTTTGAACCCAACACGTTATTATAAATATTTGTGTGCAAAACACAGGTGCTGACACTCAGAATTTCTGACAGGGAAATATGAAGACAATAACTTGCCCAATGTGTGCTGTTTCTGAATATAAAATGGGATTTAACATGCCCTGCTTCCATTCTGTTCACCTTGCCCAAGTTAATGGGTGCAATCTGTGCTTCTGCTAATTTGTAAGACAAGTAATTCTTTCAGGTTTACGTTTGTGCAATTTGCATCCCAAAAATATGATTTTTAAGTTTTCAAGAGCTCAAGCAATCTTCAAAAAAAGATCTGAAAACTCAATCTAGAGTGAGAGGCCTTGGCTCTGGTTCTTTGTTGATCTTTACAGGCACACTTCTATGACCTTACCTATCAAATACTTCCATTGCTAATTATTGTAAGCAAAATTGTTAATGGAACCCCGCTTGCCAAATACATTACGATGGGCTTTGTAACCCAATGACAAATACGGTGGGAAAATGTTTTACATTATGAAGTTTGTGGCAAGCTCAATAGGAAGGGGTTGTACATTGTGAACACTATGACAAGTATTATAGGAACTGGTTTTACATTATGAAAACTAAGACAAACACCTCTAGAAGAGCTGAGATGCAGTGGTATGCTCAATGCGTGTTCCCCTGTGGTGGCCAATTTAGTTATTGTTTTGACAATTGCTGGGCTTCTTACAGAGCTACAGCCTCTCTAACCGAATGGAGGGGGTGACAGCATTGAATGTGGTCTATTGTCTGCTATGCTGGTTTATTTAGTGCACTAATATGGGGCTCTTTGGTGCATGCATGTTTTGTGATACATGCACAGTGATCCTCCTTGGGACCTTTACTTCTTCTTGTTTTTACTTTTTCTATGTGTGCTACATTGTGCAGCACACATAGAAAGAGGAAAACAATCACCCCTACAATGCAGATACCCTGCATTGGCACAAAGCAGCCCATTGTGCATTAGCACAGGGGAAAAGGATGAGAATGTGCCGCATCTTGTAGATACGGCACATTCCTACCCTTTTCTTTTGATGCACTGCCATGCATCCAAATATTGTAAATGAGGCCCTAAAGATGTTTCTCCTCGTTGGCCTCCCTTACGCCTTCCCTGAGAAGGCATAGGAATCTGATGCATTTCCAGGTTTACAAAACCTTGTAAATTTAAGAAATTTAGGAATGTGTCAGGAAAAATCCACAGCAACATCCATGGAATGCCCCTTTCATGCAGAGTAATGAGTGAAAGGGGGCCATATTTAGAAGTCCATGAAAAGTCACCAAGGGTTGTTTTATGTTTTTATGTAAATATGGGAAAGCACACTGTGCCGTCTGTGGATTAACGCACCGGCAGGGCAATTGTCTTGTAAAAAAGCCCCATAATGTGTGCATACTCACACAGCTCACCTAGAATGGTCTCAGTGTTAGTCAAGGAGAACAGCTGGTAGGAACTGATTAAAATCTATTTATGTGGCTCCACAGACAGTTGGACCAGTGAATAAGTGTTACAAGCAGTAAAGGATGAGGAAAGGGGTCTGAGGCTTTGTTAACTGATGTAACACAACCAGTTGTGCATGTGATGTGGTCAGTGATCCATGTAGGGGATGAGAGGTTGGGGCAAACCTGCCACTGTAACGGGACAAAGATTCCCAAAAAAAAATAGGCAATGTCATTATTGCCCCCAACTGTCAAAGCTCACAAGCAGAGGACTCTGGTTACAAACAAGCAAAAGACTCGTACATTGTTGCTTAATTACACTACATTTGTTCAGCCTTAGCCTCAATGAAGAATGAACTGACCTTTTAAATCCATCAATGCAAAACAATACACTCTACATATTACGAGGGCTCTCACACCCATTGCATACTAATTGTCCAAAAGCACTTGCACATCAATCAAAGAGTACAAGTCATGCATTACCAAAGTCATACATCCCTCAAGTTCTAGCTGTCTCTCACTATTAACTTCACTCCTACAAACTTTACAGTAACAGTCACACATTACAAGAAGTGTTCTCACACCTCCACAGACTAGTAGTCACACAATGCTGACAGCAATCACAGTGTGGTAGTCCCATACTAGTAAAAGCACTCACAACTCCCACATACTAGCAGTCTCATCCTACTGGTAGTATCCTCACACCCCTTACAGACTAGCAGTCAAACTATACGACCACTCTGCACCTCGCACCAATGAGCTGCCAATTCAGTAAGTCTCTTTATGGATTGTTGGGTTGTGTATGTGGTGATGAATGATGAGCACTTGAGAGCATGGAGGGATGTAGGGAAATTTCCAAAGACTTAAGTTATAAGTCTGATCCATTGGTTTGCCGACCCTCTATTTGTTCTTTGTATTCTTGATGATCCGTTCCATAAGCAACTTATATCTTTTTTGGAAACTATTATGCCTTTGGTTTCACCTTCTTGGGTGCAAAGTTTTTTCACATGCAAAGACGTGCAGCGTATGTGATTGTTGCTGTTCAAGACGTTTGCCATTTACTATTTACTCTGTTCTCCCAGAGCACAGGGACACCTTTCAATTTAAAATAGAGACAACGACAGGGGGGCCCAAAATAGGTTCGGAGAAGGAGGCTGCTTAGCACTCTCGCCTTTAAAAGAAACACATCCTTGTGGGCGGAGTCCCTTTGTAAGTCTTGGGTAAGGGACCACATGCCCCCCCCTTTAACATGTTGGGCCCCTTGGAATATGGTATATATATATATATATATATATATATATATATATATATATATATATATATATATATATATATATATGTATATCTATATATATATTATCTACTAGCGGTCGCCAGTAGATAGTTATAGTTAGGACCGTGTTTCCATAGGAAATCCGCAACATTCTATTTGGAATAACTTTGGCGCCGTTTGACGAATCCTCGCGAATTTTTTAAAACTAATGGGGTGCTATGCTCCGCTCCTACCCTGAAAGTCTTGGGGGGATTCGTCAAGCGGGGGCTGAGAAAAAAGGGGGGTCCCAAAACGCGTTTTCCCCATGCATTTTCCCATAGGACCTTTAGTCCGAGCTACAGCCCGAACGGCTGAACAGAATTACTTGAAATTGGGCAGAGAGGTAGTCCTCAGGTCAGGGATGTGCCTTTTGCAGGTCTGGTGTAAATCTGTTCAGTAGGTCCTGAGAAAATAGCATTTAAATCAATATATATATCTGTAAGCGCGCTCCGTGCGCTTACGGTAAGCTTACCGTACGCGTACGGTGCCGCGCGCGAGCTCAATTCTGATTGGTGGTTACATGACTGTAAACATTCGAATCGGTCGAAATCAGAAAGTATCGGCCGCCATTTTCTTTCTCTCGCACTGAAAAACAAAGGTTGATAACATGAAAAGGGGGCAACAAAGAGAGTTGCAGACCCCCTAGCGTTCGTCAGGGGGTTCACGAAGGACCAAAAAGTATGAAAAATAAATTTAATAATTTAAAAAAAAAATCGCGGAGTGCGCGTACGGTAAGCTTACCGTACGCGTACGGTAAAAAAAAATAAAAAAAACAAAAAAAAATAACAATCACATTTAATATATAAATCTAAGGACCCCCAAGGGAGAAAAAAACTATTGATATTTTGTAAAAAATCGCGAGGCGTGCACGGTATGAAATGCGCAACGTGGGCGCTTAGCATTTAAAAAAACGTACAAATTCACTGAAAAAACCATAGGTTTCACACACGTTATAGTTAGGAATTAGCATTTAAAAACCTTGCAAATTCACTTAAAAAACCATAGGTTTCACACAAGTTATAGTTAGCTGTACATTTCACTCGTAAAAAAACAATGAAATTCCACGTTATAGTTAGATCAGGTAACTATAACTTGCGCGACCGCAATGCACAATGTGTCATTTCAGATGTCATCATTGATGTCATGAGTGATGTCACTGACCATGTCATAAGTGATGTAATATGTGACGTCATCAGCAGTTTATTGTGGGCGCGCAAGTTATAGTTACCTGATCTAACTATAACGTGGAATTTCATTGTTTTTTTACGAGTGAAATGTACAGCTAACTATAACTTGTGTGAAACCTATGGTTTTTTAAGTGAATATATATATATATATATCCAAAAACCAAAGTAACGCACTCTCAGAGGTCAGCTCTTTATTTCATCCAACAATCGTTACGCGTTTCGACACAAATGTGTCTTGCTCACACGAGTGTGAGCAAGACACATTTGTGTCGAAACGCGTAACGATTGTTGGATGAAATAAAGAGCTGACCTCTGAGAGTGCGTTACTTTGGTTTTTGGACATTTAACGTGACCGGCTTGGGTACGCCGGCGAAACGCACCACCTGACTAGGGACTGTTCCTGGAAGGACCCGAGTTTGTTGATTTATATATATATATATATATACACACAAATTGATACACATTTATTAATTTGTAGAGATGCTTTTATTAGAGAATTTGATGAAGTATATATATATACTGAGATTCACTGAATAAAACAAAGGTTGAGTGAACTATGAATTGCATTCCCACCATCCACTGCTTATGACCACACATATTATATTACTCACAACATGTTAAATGACACGATTGATGCAATCACTGTTTATATTTAAATAAGAACATTCTTGAAAGAATTCATTAGCTCAACCAATGATTCTGGCAGTGTGCTATAAGCTTTGTGAAGGACAATACAACACCCTAAAATGATGGGTGCACACTTGTAAGCTTGTCTGCAAGCTTTGGAAAGATGCAAAACAAATTGGATATTTCAGAAGCAATCAAAACTAATAATAGGGTAAAAGGAACACAGCCCAGCACCTTGAATCCTCCTGCACCATTACCCCACAGGTTTGTTAGCAGTTCATTAAGTCCTCCGTAAGATATTAGTAAACAACAGAAAAAAAAGAGTTCAATTCAAATATAGGATCCAATCCAGTTGATTTCTTCATTTTCAGTTTATAACGTTCTTAATCATATTGTCTCACATAAGCAACTCTACGAATTAACACACTTATTACCACAGCCAACTCGTGTTTCAGGGACACACCACTTTCTCGAGGCAACTCTAAAATAAGGGCATAATTTTGGGTTCTAAAATTAGTATCCTCTCTCCTCTAGTTCCTGGAATCAGGAGTGAAAACAAACTCTTGCAAATAAGCACATAATCTGTTTCCTGTTAGACTGGATGTGAGTAGAGGGGTTGGGTCACCTGCGGAGAACTGCCCGCTGAAAATGACTGAACAAGCAGTAGCGGCCGGTGGTGGGAGTGCTGTGGGGTAGCGGGCGGGGTGGGGGTTGAGCAGGGTGGGGGTAGTAAACAATGGAATTCAGCCATACCGAGGTAAGTAAACAAATAAATACATCAAACAAATTTAATTGCGCACGCTGCATTGCCAAAAGCGGAGTAGCGCGCGCAACAAAATTTGTTTTATTTATTTATTTGTTTACTTACCTTCGTTGGGCCGTATTCCATAGTTTACTACACCCCACCCTGCTCCACCCCCGCCCTGCCTCACCGCCCCGCAGCACTCCCACCACAGGCCGCTACTGTGAACAAGACCCAATGGTTCAAGCCTTGCTGTAGGGTTGAAGTCTAAACAAGTAGGGTGTTGTGTGGTGATGCAGAGGTGGGTGCAGGGAATGGCCACAGGCAAGACCATGTGGCCAACCTCTACTACACATCACCAAGACAATGCACAGCCAGGGTTGGCCAAACGCAGAGGATTGGGTGCACTTTCAGACCATAGGGCATCCCCACAGACCAAACCAAATTGTATTATGGATTCAGGATTTAGAGTGACGCCAGGTGTTGCAAGCAACCTCTGCTGTGTAAGTCCAAAGGCTGCACGTGGTTGAATTAATGGATAGAATGCAATGGTAATGAGTTTTATTTTGCAAGGCCTAAAGTGCATATGTAGGAGAGAAGGCCGTTCATTTCTTATATTAGCTATATTTTAGGCTGACAGGGATTTCTTAATAAGGCTTAAATTGTAGAGAAGTGTAAAACCTCACGATGTGAAGCGGGTTTTTCCGTTCTCATGTTTCTGTTGCAGGTGCAAGGACATTTAGCTCGTTAGTTAGAATAAGTCTTTGTTGTAGGAGTTGAGATATGAGGAGCAGACTGGAGGGGAGTGAATTGGAATGTGAAATTGCAACTCCTAGTACGGATGGTGTCTGGGATTCAAGGTCAAGCTAACGGATGATGAAAGATGGAAAGCTTTGGATGGAAATTTACAGAAGGAAGACCTGGCTGAAGAGGTGTGCCTAAGGGCGTGTTTGACAAATTTTGGGGTTTGTATTAGGGACAGTGCCCCGAGGGTGGGGCAGACGAGACTTAGGCGGGAAGCTAGAAGGAGCATCATAGATCGAGCTCTCACTGAGTGAAGACTTCTTAGGAAGTTTCACTTCTGACACCTTTATCTGATTTTCTTGGTTGGAAGGGAACGTTAAGTAGGGATGCCATTTTAGCATAGAGTAGGGACAGAAATGCTTTGATTAATGAATTCGAAGTTCGACGTCACTATAGCAATTCTTTATTTGATGCTTTTAGAAGCTGTAATTCTCTTTATTTTTAGTCGAATGTGGATTCTTCGTAGGCTAGCTTTTATGTTAGTGCCCATCTATCTTCTGTGCTTTGTATTGAAGTGCCTATATATTCAGATGTTTTAAGTGGTAATAAAAGGTCAAAACCTTAGATTCTGAGTCTTCTATTTGTTTATGATGTCCAATAGCGGTACATATGATTTGATAATTGTGTTTATTCCCCCTACGCTATCCGGCAAGTAAAAAGATCCTGGCGTCCTGAAAGGGTTCTTGAAGATAAGTAGGTAGACAGGAATCCGGCCCTATCAGTAAGCACAAAGTATGGTGTTTAAAATATTCTACAGCAGATCAGACCCCCCCACACACAGCCTTCTCAGGGGTAGTAAGCGCTATATAAATGCAATTACAAAACAATACAATGCAGTGTGGGACCGCTCCTTCAAGTACCCGCAGCCTAGTCCGGGTAGCGGGTTCCAAGCAGTGAGTGGAGCTTTGATACCATCTGTGCCTATGACTTTGGGAAGGACGAGTGATGGCTCGGTTCACCTTGTCCGGCTTCCCTACAAGCATATCACTGCAAATAAAGAATGTATGTACCAAGAGAACACGTCTCAACGCAGCCTCATTTAGAGGGTCTTACACTCCATGAGCTCATCTTCTTCCTCCAAACAAGATAAAGGGGTCCATTAGGCTTCAAAGAGGTCCCCTGCTCTGAGTGCCTCAGGGTTGGTCTGGGACAGAGAGAAGACCCGAGCACCACAAAAAGTGTCTCCCCATTAGTGAATTACATAGGTAAAAAAGTACCCATGTTCGCAAACTGGGCCAGCTTTGAGCCTGTAAAAACCTGCTGTGTATGTGTTTTAAAAGATATGGAAGATTGCATTGATTGGAGCTTGCTCCAGGCAATGTATATTTGATTGTGAGGAAAATCAACAGTAAAACCCGACATAGCATAAAACAGGCCTACAAAGAACCCCCAAAAACGAGTTCATGCACTGACCTATGAGACCAACCAGACAGTCCTTCGGACACTGCTCGATTACTTTCCTCAAACTGCAAACATATTTTTCACTCCTTTGATTTCAGTAGGACAAGCCACAATCTCACCCTTATTTGGGAATCGAAAAGCTGAGACATCAAACCCCAAAGTTCAGGCAGAGCCCGTGAGATGAGACGGGACATTTATGATGTGCCCCCCTGCTGGTCTAGTCCTGCCTCTTTGGTCATGTCTGTCATACATGCTTTGCCCCATTAACAGTGGTGACGTGAATGTTTGCATTGCGTGCATTGCTGCCTCGTTGTGAGCATGTAAAGAACAGCGAGGGACCTATTCACCCCGGGGCAGGTTTACAGCGGCATTAATGCGAGTTAACCCCAGCCTGTATTTCTCGTCAGGGGCTCATTTGTAACTGCGTCAGGGCAGCTTATGCCCCGGGCCTTCTTTGAGGCCCCCCTGACCGGCATACGCAGCAGGAGCCTGACCGAGGTGCACTGTGCATGGGCTGAGCAGAGGCCAGGCTCCTGGAGAGACCTTTGGCCTGTATTCTCTGCCTCTCTCCCGTCCTCTGTCTCTTTCCTCAGCATCTTACAGGCTCCATCTCCGGCCCTCAGTATTCCATTTGGACCACTCTTTTCCAGGCAGTGTAACCTTCAGTCTCTCGTCTTCAGTGTCATTCTCTCTCAGGCTGCCACTCCATTCTTCAGCCTCCTCTGCCAGCTGTTCGCCCCCTCTCTATTTTGTCTCTCATCCTGACTCTTTATCTGTCCCAGTCACTCCCTCAGTGTCTCTTCTCTTCTTACCGCCCAACTCTTCTTTCTTCATCTCACTTAATGTCTGTTTCGTTTCTCTCTCTCAATTTTTGCTCTCTTTCTCTGTCACCATCTTGGTCAGCCTTACTCTTTCATTTTCTCCCTAAGCCTCTAACATTCTCAGTCTCTTTTTTGATCTACGTCTATGACTGTGTCTTAGTTTCCCTCAGTTTTCCTGACTGATTCGCCGCAGTGAACGTTTTATTTCATTCTCATGAAGTGTCTCTCTCAGTTCTTTAAGGCCCTCTGTCTGTCCCCCAATTGCTCCTTAGTTGCAGGTCATGAATATAAATTCACAATATTATGGAAAAATACAACTTGTTATATAGCTGTATAAATACATTAAAATATCGCCATTCATAGCAAACTTTCTGTAAAATACAGCCCCTAGCAATGGCAACTGCCGCTTGAATAGGGCAGTGCTATTGTGATCGATCCAAATACCAGAATTTATCAAAATTCATATTATGGCTTGAATAGAAAAGTTTGTCATTAATCAATGGACATGTAAACAATGCATTTAATATCCTACACAGGATAAATCCTTATTACTATTTACATATCTCACTAATCTCATGTAGTAAGAAAGGATTAATTGCATAAGTTCCCTCTATTATTGTGTTATCACTAAAACCTATTGACTGTGATTATTTAAAAAAGAGAGTAAAGTGCATGAGTTCGTAGCAGCAAAAAACGTGACGTGCAAAATAGTGCTAAAGTGCGAATTAATAAAGTGCATTGTAAGATAGTACTCAGTATAATTTGAGCAAATTTAAGTATATTAATAAAAGTTAAAACGTTATCCTAGTAGATACTGTTAAAATCATATAAATATTTTGCTAAAAAACCTCATACTAAAATGCATCACTATAAAATTAAATGGTACAACAGATAAGATGGTTTAAAAATCATTTCATCATGATCAAGAGATATCTGCCTCAGTACATCCATTACAAACTTGTATTTTTAGAGATTCATTCAGCTATTGTGGATCATGACACCACACGATTGAGCATAAAGATTAAATATATGTTGTTACTTGTAATTAGAGAAAATTGTGCATGTCTTCAGTGTTATTCAAACCATTAGGCCACTTGCTATCAAATTCTATGATCGTTCTTGTCTCCAGCTGCCTCAATTGTCGTTCCCTATTACCTCCTCACCGAGGTTTGGGGATAGCATTGATGAAAAAGTATGTGAGGCAATTTACATCATTAACATGTGTTCTTTTAAAATGCCTCGCTACTGGATATGCGGGATCACTATGTAGGATAGCTCGTAGGTGTTGCAGAATTCTGACATGCACCTGTAGCTTGGAACTACCGATGTAGTTAAGACCACAGGTGCATGTCAGAACGTAAACTGCATAATCTGTTCTGCAGTTAAAGCTACCACCATTGGCTATTTCTTTTCTACTGAACTGAGTCACATAGTGGGTCTTATAGATACCAAACTTGCAAGACCTGCAAGATGAGCAATTTCTAAAGCCATGAGCTGGTCTCAGCCAAGTAGCTGTTTTTCTTATCTCAGGGCAACTTTTATCAAGAATAGAGCCCATGGAACTTGCTCTCCTAAAAGTGATCAAGGGAATTTCAGGTAATCTAGTGCATAACACACCATCTGTGAGGACAATGGGCCAGATCTTTTTAAAAATAAATCTTATTTTCCTTTCCTCATTACTGTAGGCGGTGATTAATCTATGACTGTCCTTCTCTCTGTGCGGAAACACTCTGTCACTAGATGAATCATGTATGGCACTGTTGTCCCTGTTGAAAAGACTACCTCTTGGTCCAGTGCTCGCCTTTCTCATGGCTTTATTTAGAATGTTGTCATTGTACCCTCTTGCTCTGAGTCTGTTCATAGTGTCTTGCAAGCCCTCAATAAAGTCAGATTCTAGGCTACAAATGCGTTTCAGCCTCAAAATTTCCCCATAGGATATACTCGCTATGAGGTGTTTTGGATGGGCACTGCTTGCGTGAAGCGTGGCATTTCCTGATGTAGGCTTTCTAAATAAAGTTATTTCAAATTTGCCATCCCTAATATAGGCTTTGACATCCAGAAATTCAATGTTTGACTTATCAATATGTGAAGTGAAATTAAGGTTCATCGAGTTGCTATTAATCGCTTCAATAAATTGTTGAGCCTCTACTTCATCATCCTTCCACAATATAAAAACATCATCTATGTATCTAAGATAATACAGAACATGCTGATCATACATTTTATGGTGTACCTTCCTTAGAACCTGTTCCTCCCACCAGCCAACGTGTAGACACGCGTAGCTGGGGGAGAAACAGGCTCTCATCGCTACTCCTCTCAGCTGTCTAAATACATCTTTGCAAAACGAAAAAAGTTGTTGTTGAGACACCAAGGAATAAGATCTAAGACAACCTTGTTGTGTTCGTAAAATTCACAGGGTCTTTCATCTAGGAAATGTTTGACTGCTCGTAAACCCATAGTGTGATCAATGCTGGTATAGAGTGACTCTATATCTAGGGTAATTAAAAGCAAATCATCTGTCCATACTAAGTCTTTACTTTTCATTAAGAAGTCTCCTGTGTCTTTCACATAGCTGGGTAACTTCTTGCCCATATCCTGTAAAACATAATCAACATACTGTCCCGCTTGTTCACCCACGCTATTGATGGCTGAAATGATAGACCTCCCAGGGATAAGCATGATGTTTTTATGCACTTTGGGAATAAGATATAGCAAGGGGAGGACTAGAAATTCTTTGTGCATGAACTTATATTCATCTGTAGAAATAAGTCATTCTCGTCTCCATTGTGCCAATTGCTTCTGTAATATATCTCTTGCTTTATTGTATTCTTGTTGTGTTGTTTTCTCATAGCATTCAGTGTTATCAAGTTGGCTGTTTGCCTCCTGAATGTAATCACTTTTAGGCCATATGAGCAAGTTTACCTCTTTGTCCAAATTTTTTATTATTATTTAATGGTTTTCTCCAAATTTTTTCATTAGTTTGGCATATTCACGTTTCTTATAGTATGTATTTTTCCTCTTGTTATTTACTAGATGATACAATTTTATGATGTCATCAGTGACCACGTCATGGAAGATATCCACAGCATCTTTGGCATGAGTGGGACAAAGCACGATTTAGGTTTAAAAGGGCTGCTCCCAGCCCCTTTCTGGAACAAGTTGATTTTCTGCAGTCTTACTTGTGTGGCCACATCTATTTCAGGAAGTAAGGGCTGCGATTTGGTTTGTTCATTTAATTCATGCAAAATCAGCAGGGTGGGTATATCAGAAACCGAAACCTTCTGGCCTTCGCATTCGTCACCATCCAATGTTGTGATTGTCTTGTTTTTGTCAGTTTTGATAGCAAAAAACTTTTTGAGTTTGAGTTTCCTGATGAAACAATATACACCAATTTATATATATTCACAATCCATCCTGCTCCACACTGGAAGAAGGCACGCACTCAAGGTTGAAGGTATAAGGCATCCTTTGTTATCTCGGGTCTCCCTCGACCATGCATCTGAAGAGAAACATTTCAGCTGCCTGAGCAGCCTTTCTCAATCTATATTGTACTACAAAGGCCCGTAAGCTTGAGGTCACACTCGCCTGCTAATTCTGCAAATTGGCATAATTCCTCCTTGCGCAGCCTCTTCCTCTCCAAGATGGTGCAGACCTCCACGGCAGGGTGCCGTGAATTTAATTGTACTACAAAGGCCCGTAAGCTTGAGGTCGCACTCGACTGCTAATTCTGCCTTAACAGTTCAGTTACAAGGAAGCCTGCCTCTGCATACCAGGTAAAGATTCTTCTTCATTGCCAATGCGTTTTGAGGCACCAACCTCTTCTTCCTAGGCAGATGAAAACATGTGACACGAATTTGCATGCGCATTTATGTCCTGCCCCCAGTGGGCCTTAGTGATGCATGCAGAGACTTGTGGTCCTTCCAAAAATTATTTTACCCTTAGTGGGTTCCGTATTACATTTTATTTACTTGCAGCATTGTCCTTACATTAAAAAGCCCTCCAGTGGGCCCCTCGATGCCAGGCAGGCTCATTGATTCCATATTAGCAGTGCTGATCCGCAAATCGGCATAATTCCTCCTTGCGCAGCCTCTTCCTCTCCAAGATGGTGCAGACCTCCACGGCAGGGCGTCGTGAATTTAATTGTACTACAAAGGCCTGTAAGCTTGAGGTCGCACTCGACTGCTGATTCTACCTTAACAGTTCAATTACAAGGAAGCCTGCCTCTGCATACCAGGTGTGTCTTTTGCTATCATCTTCCTGTAACTGATATACCACTCCATCTTATATACTCTGCCCAAATGGTAACCGCCCTAGCTGGAGTGCTTCCTATATCAAACATGCAAGTCCGACGTTTTGATTTCAGCCAGCTCTCTGGTGAAGGAGAACTTGGATCCAGCCAATGTATACAGATCTCTGTTCTAGCTAGCAATACTAGATAGAACAGCAAACATTGCTGGGATTTACAGAAAAGAAGTCTTTTTGTAATATTGACTCCTAACAAGACCAGCATAGGGGTCTTCCTGATGCTTGTCCCCAACATTTCCAATATGATGCTCCTCACTGGTCCCTAAAATCTTTCTAGCATTGGGCAATTTACACATACATGTTCATCATTTGCTTCAAGGTGCACGCATCTTCTACATTTAGGGGTCGGGTTCTTTACTAATCTGGCAATCTTTTGAGGTGTCCATTACAGTCTATTCAGGGTGAAAAAATGATTTCTCTTTAAGTTGGCAGATTTAACCGTAGAGTATAGAAATTTTAAGGAAGTGTGCCACAATTAAGACAGTTCTGGCCCTGGAATAATCTCCTCCCATATCTTCTGTGGTACCTGCAACCTCCTATCCTGCCTATCTAATAGCTTCCAATACCACCTACAACTTCTTTGCCCTTAGGCTTCACATCCTGCAAAGATGATTCTTCCTTTGTTAAACTGGCTAGTTCCCTTTCCTTCAACCATTCCCCAAGCCCATTGAGGTCTGGATAGACCTCCTCTGCATATAGTTCTGAAAAAAGGGAAACCAAATGCTCCTGCATCTCTCCTGCCTTTTTAGAGAAATCCCACGGGCGTTAATATTCAACTCCTTGATGTTAGTCCTAGTCATTTCTGCCCTCGCCTTCCATGCCAAAAGTGATCATGATCATTCCACATATTCAAAGAAGACCTAACCTGCCATCTTTCCCTGCACTTTGTCTCCAGCTTGATTTTAAAATTCAAATGGGTCTCTTCCAGCTGTTTCAGTATTTGTTCTCTATCCTGACCTACCGTCATCTGCAGATTAGCATCCACAACTGCAATTTCTTGCTCCAGGAAAATTAGTTCTATTTTCTCTGCTTTATTCCTGAAATTAGCTTGGCTTCTCAAAACACCCCAAATATAAGTCTTAAAGGTATCCCAAACTGTGGCAAGGGGAGCAGATCCCACGTTATTATAAAAAAAAAACCCTCACTGCTCTTTTTAGGGTCCCTACATATTTTTTAACAAATGATACCAATGAGAGCCATTGTTGCTTAAGGAATGTACTCTTACCTGCTTCCCATAGGGTTTGAGTGTTACTCTTGTAGCTTGTTCAGATGTGTAAAAACTAGAGAGTCATTCTGCGAAGTTGCTTGAAGCTTAAGTCCAAGTTTTGTTTTGTGTTTCTGGATCATTAAAGAATTAACTCAGCTTGAATAGACATTGCTGAGCTGAACTTTACTGTTGCAGTGATGATGTATTATTCCAGGAACCATGAGACTCATATTCTTCATTTTGGTTTCAAAACATAGGTTTTGAGGGGCAAGTAGCCTTATAATGACAGAAAATAACTCCTCATAGCAACCCTTCTACCATTTTCCAAAATGGCAGCTATAACATAGGGAGAAAAGACATTTATAGAAATGAAACAAATAATAATCGTTATCAATTCTTTTATGTATACATCAAACAAAGTTTATGATCTGAAAATGAAGAAAATAATGTTTATCACTCGTGTTTTAGACACACTTTCATAGTTCACTTTATTTATTTGTTTTGGCAATTGCTCATGATACATTGGCAGAATGTTGAACATTTGAGAGGAGCATATCGACATGGACATCTTTTTGTGGTTGTATGACAAAAGCAAGCATTACTGACCCACGCGTGCCTCTGCATCTTAATCCCAAATGCCGTTAGCACACATGCCTTTGCCACGCATGCCTTTATAACAAATTTCGTTGTAAAGGCATGTTTTCTAAAGAGATATTCATGGTATATTACCTCTACTCCGACTCCCCCTCCCCGCCCTATGCCCTAAACTCAAATCCCCCTACCTTGACCCCTCACCCTGAGCAATAAAACCATCCCTGCCCTTAAAAATACCCCTTCCTCTCCCCCTCTCTGAGGTCTAAAACCCTGCCCCCTACAGGAAACTACCCTGACCCCAGCCCCGAGCCCTACAACTTACCCTCAACCTGCCTTTTAAAACTACCTGTGGCTCTTCCCTAGCCCTGTGTCCTAAAACCCTGGCCACCTTAAAAAAATAACCCTGACCCCTACCTCCCAAAACTCCCCCCCAAATCCGGCACCATCCCTTAAAACTGACCTGATCTCCCCCGATCTCAGTCCCAAAAGCCTGCCCCCCCTTAAAAAGACTACCCCATCCTTCCTGCCCTGAACCCTAAAATCAACTCCCACCCCTAAAAACTACCCCCCAACCCGGTCCTAGCCCTTAACACTACCCGACCCTCCCCACTGCCCTGAGCCCTAAAACCTTTCCCCCTTCAAAAAACTACCTTAGCCCCTGTCCTGAGTCCTAAAACTTACCCCACCCCTAAAAACGAATCCACCCAAACCAGGCCACAGCCTCACTTACCTGTCCGCTTCCAGACCTTCCAGTTCTGATGCTTTCTATTGCTCTCCCTGCTCAACCAAACACTAGACCACTATCTGCCTTAACCACACATATGTGTGGTTCAGGTAGATGCGTGGTTCAGGCAAGCGTTATGCTTACGGGGAAATGGCACTCATGGCTTAGTCTGCATTGTAAAGGCTGTTTCCCTCTATTTGTAGCATAGGTTTTGCGAGTACATTTATATGTAAGTTCTGTGAGTACAGGCTTTAGAAATGTCGCTGTTTTTAGCACCGCATCAATAACTTCCCAGCCAAATAACCATGGATCTGTCTCTATATATGCATGATCCAAAACATTTACACATCTTCTGATCAAGTAGAAACTTCTTTTAATGTTTCCACTCACAGAGTATGATGTCGGTGGCAGGACACTTAGCCGGACTGATCTCTTGAACTCACTGTACCAAAGATTGTCAAATGTGTGACATTCAGAATATGTTTTCCACATACCCACAAGGTATTTTTCTCCGTCTTTAAAGTCACATTCTTCTTATGACCTAGCAAATCCATTTAGAAACTTCACAGATTCAGCAGTTAAAGCTCCAAGCTTTGTCCCAAATTTGCTCATAGTTTCATCATCCATTAGACTATGTGCCTTGATAAGGACACTGGGCATCTGTGAGTCATGTTTCTTGAAAAGAATATGAAGAGGGATTAAGTGTCTTTTCTCGCTTGTTCCATAATGTATCCATAGCTCTGACAATCCTTGACTTATGAACATTGCAACAAATCTAAGTAGCACAATAATAACATCTGTTTCATTTGACAGTACAATGATTCAATTGGAACCATTTCAAACAGCCCACTCAACAAGTGGCACAACACGAAGGCCAGCTTCCTCCAAAGTGCTGTTAAGTTCTTGAACAATATGGCCCGTACCATTTAAATATATCTCTGCAGACACCAACTCCTCATTGACAGTCGTTCCACTTTGTAGTAATTAAAAATTCAGTGTTCACTGAAGCATCAGCAATGTTTTGGAGAGTTAACATCCCCAAGTCTATCTTGTTCGATGTTGATGAACAGAATTTATCAAGGTGCAAAGGTATAGGTGTCAAATTGTGATGCAGGCTAGGTCAGTTGTTCTACTTGTAGACATTCATCAGATTCTATCACAATCTTTGAAAGATACTTCAAGATAACTGTCAAAAACAATGTGCCATTTTTGCAAGGTGACTTTGATATCTATAGAAGAGTTGAACAACCTCTATGAAGTTTTTCATGAATGAAACCTTGACCATACACAATAGTGACATATAGTCCACAGCAATAGCAGTTTTCAATGAGGATACCTTTTCGAATTGAAATTCTTCAGATTAAATTCTTTTTTGAGCTTCTGTACGAGTTTGTGCTTCCCTGGTTTAGTTGCAGCATCTCAACCAAATTAAGATTTTGTTGGAAGAAAATCATGGGACAGAATGTCCTTGATAAATTCACCTCTTTCTTTTGCTACATCCATCTCTCAATCTGCTTGGTATTTTTTTTTCTGTAACCTTGTAATGGCTGGTTGGATGAAACTCTTACTATGGCAATTAAGGCATGGAAGTTTAGCTTTAGTGATTATGTCAAACAGCTTTTTCTCTTTCAGTACATGTCTCTCCGGCTTCAGTTCTGAATATAGTTTCGATCCATGTTCCAGGACATCTAGTATAAATGTCTTTATATCGTTTGCCACATAATATTTGGTCACAAAGTTGTGTAGTGACACAGGCTCAGTCATTTCAAAGGGATTTCTTTGCTGCTGCATGAAACGAAGAAGGCTGCAAACATGTTTATTAAATTGTTATTCTCTCTTTCCCACAAATTTGGTCAAAGGTGATGGTCTCTTAATTTTGAATTTGTCATCTCTCTGAAAACATTGCAAATAGAAAGAACTTCGAGGTAATCTAGCGGCCAATGAGCAACATATTCACTTTTACGTGTCTGACCAACAATTCCCTTGGAGCTTTCCTGTGACCTCTGGATCATCTTTTCCAGTTTTATATCTGGAGCCACAGCATTGAACCCTCTCTCCCTGTCTTTCACCACAAAATGTCTTTGGATAATTTTTCTGTAGAGATATGGTTTTTCCACCTCTGGCTTCTTCACTCTTTCCAGATAACAGGACCCATATCTCAGGTAGTTTATGCAATCAAATTTGAGAAGCACAGTAATCACTGACCCCCTGGTCTTCAAGTGCAGGTCCCAATCACCCTCCCAATCAACACGTGCCAATTTATTCACTAGAGCTATTATGTGTGAAATATTTACCCAGTACTTGCAACGTTCTGATTTTTCTCTACATTCTTTGACAAGCTCTATAAACTTGGGGGCTCATTCACAAGACCCTTGTGCCACCAGTACATCACTTTTTCCCATATTAAAAGTGACTCACCAGCGGTGCAAGGGGCTTGTAAATAAGTCCCTTGGTTTTTAGGTTTTCTGGTTTTGAACTGAGTGTGTAGAACATCTCCATGCTTTGTATTATGTCTTTTGAATGGAGTGCACCATGTATCTTGTTCACTTCTGAGATAAGATATGCCGCAAAACGACTTTTGTCATGTGGAAAAGGCCCAGCATTGGATAAAGATCATCACACTTTACTGAATTGCTCATAAAAATGTGAGCTACAATACGGAAAACACCTTCATTATAGAACATTGGCAGGATAGGCTGGTCTTCAAGCTGAGCATGCACATTTTGTAAATTTTATAGATCTGTGTATATTGTTGAAAAGTTTGTGATTGGAGATGGTATTACTGGTAAAAACCCAACCTTCTTCAGAAGGATGGTATTCTGGGAGATCAGAGCATAAATTCCAGCCCACGGAGGAACTGACTTTTCTTCATCCTTCAGTCCACACTTAATAAGCAACATGATAAATTCAGTTAAATCAGCTTTGTGGATCACATAATCAGGTAGAAGAAGATCCATGTCCTCAGCCACTTTGAAACTTTCTGGTAGACTGGGAAGTGTTGATGGATTGTAGGATGTTCGCACACATTGTCAAGCTAGTTGATTCATAAGTTTGCAGCTTCATTTGTTTAAGCCTACAGCTAACACAGCGTGTTTTCCAGCAGCTATTTCATTAGTACAGTCTTGAAAAAGCACCATGGCAGTATCATGTGTGCTGGATGTTCCAGACAACGAAGAGTTGTCTTCAAAATCAAAATTATCATGAGCAGCAATTGTAAATCCTTTCCTGGTAAAGTACTTGGAAGTGGTGTGCTCTCGGATTTACAAGATTTTACAGCATGAGCTGCTAACAAGTTCCTGCTCCCTACTATGATATTATAACTTGTTGATAAACCAATCCTATTCATTGAAGTGATTAGCTCTCTACTTTTGCACTTGTCATAGATTGCGTGGACAGTCATCATGTGTAGCGGAGTTTTCTTTTTGCTGTGATGTAATTCATAAAACATGATTAAGAAAACACAGTAGATATGCACAGCATAAGCCTGTTGGTTCATAGGATTGTCTTCAACTTCATTGTTTATATCTTCAAAGCCATCATCAATATTGTCAGCTTCTGTTCCAAACTGGAGGACTTTCATTTGTAAGAGTTTTGCTTTGCTGATGTTGAACAATTATGAAAAAAATGTTAAGACAACATCAGGCATTCTTGTTGACTCCTTTGTCTTGCGGAGCTCTGGGACATCACGATCTTTTTAATTAAATTTGAAATCTGAATCGTTTAGGACATTTCATGGTTCCTTCTGACTTTACTGTATCCTGTGATCTTATTTTGGCAGTAAGAACTTCAGGAGACAAATCAGCTGAGAACACCATAAGTGGCTCATTCATTTGTTAAACTGACAAAAATTAATTCTGCCATTGTACATTCTCACCAGAAAAATTGTAAATTCATTATTATGGATCAAAAGAGTATCATCAATGAAGAGCATTATTTCTCTGATCTCACTGGGTGTGAACCCATTGCCAGTGCTCAAGAGTGGCTTTAAAACTTAATTTGCTTTTTCAAAAAGTGCAAACTTAACTGAAGGCTGGCAGTTACGTTGCTGCTGGGAGCTTGTTGTACATTCATATTTTCGAATGTATGCACGCATGCAGTTCTGGTGAGCATTCAAATCTGCTGCAAATACATTCACCTTGCTGTTTAGATCAGCTTCTCGGGCGAAAATTTCATCTTGGAAGAAACTAGATGCAGATAAAAACATGTTTGCTCTTTGAGACTCAGTAACGGCCCGTGTAGGGCGTTTTACCGGGGCGGTGATGTGGCGCAGAGGAGGGGCAGGGTGGGGGGTTGCAAAATGCGGCAAACGGCCGATTTCAGGTAAGTTACGAAAAAAATTCATAAAACAAATTACGTTGCACGCGCTGCATCGCATTTGGCGATGCAGCGCGCGCAACGAAATTCGTTTTATTAATTTTTTTCGTAACTTACCTGAACTCGGCCGTATGCCGCATTTTGCAACCCCCCACCCTGCCCCTCCTCCGCACCACGTCACCGCACCGGTAAAACGCCCTACACGGGCCGTCACTGTTGAGACTGACATACTCTGTTCTTTGTTTTTTCGTCAATCCCTTTGGCCCTTGTTCTGGATAAACCACAGGTAAAATGTTGACAACCTCTGTTTTGTGATCAGTTTTTGGAGGTAGACAATGAATAGCCATCGATCTTTTAAGTGCATAGGCATTGGTTTTTCTTGTGTCCCTTTCTCAGAAGACTCAGATTCTTGTTGTAATTCAGTGGTTTCTGATATTTTTTGACAAACTGTTTCCAGTCTTTTTTCAATTGTATAACACTTGTAGCACTTGTTGTTACAATTGTAAAATATTGGATCCTCCTCACCATCAGTTTCAATCTTCTGTGAACTTCGTCTTGCCGTGTTATGCAGCATCTCAAACTCTCTTCTGTGCAGCAGCAGTTGATGTTAGCTTTTCTTTAGGATTAGTTTGGCATATGACACATACTTCTTTGCTGAAGGAGTCCTCAGGTTTCGTAGTTAGCAACACACTGTCAGGACGTAACAATCCTCTGCTACCACCTGCTTCACTCATGTTTACGAATTTGAATTAAGAGAAAACATGAAACAAAAACAAGATTAAAATAAAATGCCAATATGATGGCTAAAACACATCATTATAGAGCTGCCATTTTGGCAAATGGCGAAAGGGTTGCTCTGAGGAGTTATTTTCTGTCGGTATCAGACTACTTGACCCCCAAAGCATATGTTTTGACACCAAAATGAAGTATATAAGTGTCATGGCTCCTGAAATAAGACATCATCACTGCAATAAATCTGAAATTTTTTAAAATGTCGCCCAGAAAAATTTGGCCCAAATTAGCAATGTCTAACAAAGCTAAACTACTTCTCCAATGATACAAAAACACAAATCAAAAATGAAAATATCCAGACAACAATTTTTTTCACAGAGGCATATCAAGGTGCCAAGACTAGTCCCTGTTAAGCCCGAAACGACAATTGCTGTCAGTTGTCTGCTCTGAGCAAAATCTTTCAAATAAACAGTATAACGGTGATGAGATCACAGTAAGTAGCTGCTGGATCTAAGGTGGCATTTTTTGATCAGTGGGGTGGGGGAGGGATGGCCAACAGGGACTGAGCACTCGGGAAAGGGAGCTGTGTCTGCTTTTTCGCCAGAAGCGAGGCGCAGGGATTCCCAGTACAATCTCCATGGTTGAAATGCTGCGCTATACAGAAACTGATAAACAGTCAATTGGATCTGGGTTACATTGTCTTATCTCGGCAATGCTTTGTGTTGACAGTATTGTGGCTTCTCAATCATTTCCCTTTTTTTACTCTCCTGCAGAAAATGTGTTCTAAGTAATTCACAAATAAATGTTTTGCGCTTAACAAGCTTTACTTTCCCTCAAATAAACAGATTATTTATTCGCATTTCAAATCGAGGGACAACAGTAGCAAAGCAAACAGAATGAACGTTATTAGGCGGTGGCAGCGAGCTGAGCACACAGCCCTGTCAGATACGGAGGTTCAGACGGCTCGGAGTAAATGCTTTTCAAACACTGCTTGAGTGCACCCGAACTGAACTGTGACGGAATTACTGTGGCTTTCAGTCAGCACTCCCTTTTGATCTGAGTACTTCATCGCCCACTTCATGTTTATTTTTTATTTGCTGTTCATCTTTATTTATTTATTTTTTGTTTGCTGGTAATCTTTAATTTAGCAAAGACAGCCGTTCTCGAACTAGCATATTCCGTAGGTGCAAGCAATACCAGCAATACCGTACGTTTTTATTCCACAGCATCGCATCATGTTTTTTTTTCTTTTTGATGCCAAGGGTGGTTGAAAGGGGCTGCTGCAAAAAGAATAAACGTTGCAGACCAGCTAGTCAAAAATTCTGATGTGTATTTCGTGAGTAGATTTTTTGCGAATTTCTACTCAGCAAGGGATTCCGCTTTTTTTTGTTTTTTGATTCTTTCAACAGGCTTTAATGGCATAAGAGCAATATTCAGCACCTTGTAAAGTCCATTCTGTTGTATTTCGTAGATTTTCGTCTGTCTTCTGTATCAATCATAGCAGAAGCGCGTCACTGCCGGTCGCGTGGGAAGGTTGCATTCAGCAGCTGTCAGAAGCAGAAGCGTCCCCCTCCTGCACAGGTCATAAGACATGACACATGAAAGAACGAGAGGCTCCAGACATGAAAAACTATTTTTTGAAAGTCCTTTCAGGAACTATATTCGTCCTTAGTTAGCTACTCCCCACCCAAGCCTCTTTTATATCCAAATGGTATTTGCATATTAAAGCAGCCATCTTGTAGGAGACAGTCCTCTTTTGTCTTTGCACCGAGTGATCTCTTTGAATGACTCGACTTTTCATTCAGATTCTTAAGGCCTAATCCCTGGGCATTCAAGCAAATATAACACACTTCACAACACAATATTACATCACTATTAATTAACGCTCTTTGGACTATTCTGCTCAGATTTACCAACAGGCGACTTTTTACTAGGCAAAAGTATCCAATATCATGTACAGCATTTATAGTAAACAATTTAAGTTGTGCATTTGCTAATGGGTGAATTTTAATAAAACAAAGTGATGTGCATTGGCCAAACATGGATTGGACAGTTTAAGGGCCTGTCCATTAGTACTCTGGAGAGATGCTCTCTCAAAACCTGTGGTCGTTATAAGATTCTTTTTAATGGTGCCGCTCGGATTTGAGGTCATATCTTATGCACCTGCAGAATGTAAAGTGAATTCATTTAAACAAATATTTCCCAGAGTTTGCCTTCTATTTTCAGATAGTACCGACCTTGCTCAATGTTTCAGATCTATGATATCTAAAACTAAAACAATAACTCGGAGATATATCTAGTTACTTTAATTGACCATATGTCCTGCGGGTGCAAAAAACAGGTACTCGGCTCTGTGCTGCATCAGAAAAGACCATCATGAGATGACCCCTGATGTCCCTGTTGTTCTACTCACCTGCATTCTAAGAGATAGGAGGAGGCATTTGATATTCAACCTCCCTAGGTTTGCCTTCCTCTCACCCTCTCTTCAATGTGCTGATTAGGGAATTGGATCAGAAAAGGTTGCTTGGCCCTCAAAACCTCTTAAGTAGAAGTCTAGATATGCACTAACAACGAGACACTGGGACCTAGAGCTGCATAACATAACATCATTTAATGCATTACCATTAGAATGACAGTCAGACAAACATACCACGACTAATAATAAGTTGATAAAATTACAAGCAGTGCTTTAAATGGGCCGGTACTCACCGGTACTGAGTACCGGCACTTCTTAAATTTATCACTGTGAGTTCTCTACTGTCTTTTGGAGCGAACCGGTACTCTTGACAAGGTAGGCTGTGAGTGCTGGTGAGCAGGAGTGGAACTTGTCTCTGGCAGCAAAGGCGCCGCTTCTGTCTCCCTTCCCGATCTGAGCCCCAGCTGAGCTATTCAGCAGGGCTCATTTGAATAATGTTTGGTGCTCACCATCACGCTGTGCTTGACAAAGCAGGGTCGAGATTCATTTTACCTGCTAGTGTGCGCATGTGATTTTCGAAGCACTGCACTTCAGGTAGGGTAAAGTCCGTGCAGGGTAATACTTTAAACATAAACATTTTATCAGGGGCAAGGGCGGATTCTTACACTTCCCGTACCTTCTCAGGATCAGAGGGTTCATGTCCAGACAATGCGATCGAAGAGGCCCCTGGAGCGCTAATCTAACTGCTTTCTGCAGTGAGGCACCTACCTTCCTAACGCCACATGCCTCAAATACCCGGTCTGTGCATAGAAGGCTTTCTTATCTGTCAAAGAAGCTGAAAACTAGCGCCGCCAACCCTGTGTTTTCCACACATTCCTAACACTTTCCTTTAGATGTGCCTGGCTCCCTTCTTTCTCTGTCACACTGTTGTGGAGGAGCCATGCCCGGTCAGCGCCCAGGCTGTGGCAGGCTGTTGCATTTCCTGCCTGCCAGCCGGTGCTCAGGGCACCCAAGAATTCCCCTGCTACATGAAGTTAAAGGAGGAAGCCGCTGTTCCAGAATCGATCACCTGCTCACCTCCTCCTGACCTGGACATGATGTGCTATTGCTGTGCCCAGCAGAGCCCAAATTCTGTCCCAGACTCACCACGCCAGCGCTACCTTTGTCTAAACTAGCAGTTTTGCTGATTTATTAGTAGTGCCAAGTGTTTAACATCCCTGCTTGACAGTGACACTACGAAGCAGCACCCTTTATTTTCTCAGCATAGTTAGACTTGCTAAGTCAGAGATGTCATGTGATTATTGTTCCCGCTGGAGAGAGGTCAGAGTTTTCTCTACTGGCAGTTTTCACTCTAACCATTAAGTAGCGTAGAGAGTTAATATGCCTCCTTCAAAAAAGCATATTGTATTGTACTGTATTGTATGTGGATAGCTCAGTGGGTTGCTGCTTTTGTCACAGAGAGCCCTTCGTTTCATGTGGTTCAGCCGCATCTGAAGCTGAGGTTGGGGTGGAGGGCGCTGATTTTTGTTAGAAATTGAATAATAGCTTCAAAAGCACTTACTGCAGAGTTTGACTTCCTTGTTGCTTAAATTAGTGTGATTTCTGATATTTGTCTATTTCCATTGACTTCATACCATGATTATGCCCGCAAGAAAGTGCCACTCTAAGTGTTACACTTCTAGTTGTTGCCTGACTCTCTTAAATCCACTGAATCTATGAAAATTTCACACATAAGCAATCTGAAACATTAGCAGCTATACTCAAATGGATGTCTTTTCTGATATTTATATGATTCCCTCGTCTTCATTGCTTAATTGTGCTAGCGAGAAAGTCTCACTCATAGTCGATGAAATGTCACTCATAATTACAATGAAAATATGAAAATGCCACACATAGCAATCTGAAACCTTGGCAGCTATTGGGTCCATTCAGACCCTGTGCTGTCAACCACATTCACACTATCCTCTGCATTTGCACAAACACAGTAATCATGGAAGTCCCCTGGCAGTGGCAATTAAAAAAGCCATGGTGAAGAGTATAACATGCCTTTTAACATACCGGAGTCTTTTGTGTGTCTGCTTATGTTTGTGTATTTGCCTACATTTGTATGCCTGTTTTTTGTAAGAAAAATCGGTGGCACTTTGTGTGTACATGTCTGCTCGGCGACAAAGGTTCATAAATAACTTAGTAAAGAGGGTTAGTGGGTGAGTGAGTGAGTGGATAGATGAGTAAGCAAGGGTGGATGTATGAATGGATGGATGAGTGGGTGGATGAGTGAGTGAATGGATGGATGGGTGAAAGACGGTGGATGATTGGATAAAAGGGCAGATATGGGTCAATAAGTGAAAGATTGGATGGATGAATGAAAGGGAGGGGGGATGGATGAAAAGGTGGATGATGGATGAGTAAAAGGAGGGATTGAGTGAAAGGGTGGATGGAATGAAAGGGTGGATGGTATAAAGGAGTGAAAGGGTTGATGGATAGATGAGTGAAAGGATTGATGGATGAGCGAAAGGGTGGCTAAAGAGATGTATGAGTGAAATGATGAATGGATAGGTTTAAAGATGGATGGATGGGTTTGGATATGAAGGTTGGACAGACGGAATGGTGAAAAACTGAATGATGGATGAAAAACTGAATAGACAACAGGATGAATGGATAGATCGATGGAAGAGACAAGAGATATCTTCTGGAGAGGGTCATGATGATTTGCCTCATTTGCTTGGTGCCATAAGAGCTTTGGTTCGAAGTGGGGTTAGTTTCAGTTTCTTCCTACTCACACGCCCAAAAATATATAGTATTGTGCCAAACAACAGCATTTAACAGTATGGCATTAAGAAGGTGCAACTATTGCAAAAAAAGGAAATGTTAACATATTATCGCATTTCTCTTTCATTTTGTGTAATGAGTTAACCTGCTTTGTTTATATACACACAATTATCATGTGTTTTGTTGTGTGCTGCAACTATTACAGAAGTCGTTGAGTATCATAATGTCTTGCCCTTAGCCCCGCCCCTGGCCCCGCCCACTCACTACACCTCTAGCTCATTTTAATGAGTACCTGCACTTATTTTTTCCCATTTAAAGCACTGGTTACAAGACCTGGCCTCCTATGCATACAATCATAGAGAGAGCCCAAAATCTGCAACTAACAGTCAGCTAGTTTGGGCAGACCATGATGGCACACGCATTGGATACAGGAACCACGCCTGGCATGCTGCATATTACCTTGTTTGCTTTGACGTGAAGCGTGAGAGTGTGAGGAGCAGACGAAGCGATGATTTGTCATCGAAGACGAGATGCACGGTGTAGGCGAGTAGAGTCATTGTTGAAGGTCCACAAGAATGGAGTCAATGCGCTGAGCAGGTGGCGATGCATCAGCGTCGATCCACGCCATGGGAGTGATTCGTCTTTTCAGAGTCTTTCGCATCAACAGCGATGTGTGAATTCTGCTGGAGCAGCACTTTAGACCCACTTTCAATGGTCCAGGACTGGATTATCTTTCCTTAGCAGGTCAGACTTACAGCAGCCAGAGTCCAGGTGCTGTAGTAGGCGAGGTGGTAGTCTTAATGCCCCTCAGAAACAATCAGGAGGCAAGCCAGCAAGCCCTTGTAGTCACTCTGGTTCTGGGTTGCAGAGATGGAGGTCCAGCCTTTCTCACTCCCACTTAAGTGGGCAGCAGGAAGCAGGCAGCAGTTCAGCAGAGTGGCAGTCCTTGTAGCAGCAAAGCAGTCCTTCTTCCTGGCAGAGTATCCACAAGTTCAGAAGTGTACTGAAGTGGTGCTGTCTGAGGTCCAATACGTATACCCTGTTAGACCTTTGAAGTGAGAGAGACTTTAAAGAGATGCCTTTGAAGTGTGTAGAGTCCCTGACCTTCTTACCCTGGCTCCAGACTCACTACAGGGTCCTTGCCTTAGTGAAAAACGAATTTAGGTTTTTTGCATGACCAGGAAATGTAAAACTTCAAATATGTTATGCTTTTTAAATACACTCCACCCTGCCATTGGGCTGTCCACCACCTACCTTAGGGGTGACTTATATGTCTTGAAAAGGAAGGTTTGGGCCTGGCAAGGGGGTTAACATCGCCAAAGGGCTCAGAGTGGCTTTACGGAGATGCTTAACCCTTGATGAATGTTTGACTACAGGGCGGTGTTCCCACTCCGACCCTGAGTTGAGAAATACTAATGTAACTCAGGTAAGAAAGATGAGTGTGGTCACATATCAAGAACGAAGTAAGGTAAAATCATTGAGTACCTTGGTGACTAAAGCCTAAATATTTAAATTTTCAAGAAACATAGAGGGATCAGGACCCTGAGGAAGACCAGAGACCCATTAGGGCCAGGATGATTGGCTGAAACATGTTGGTAGGAGCAGAAGGGGAGTTGATGAGGTAACTTCTCCTACACACCCAACATTTATTTTTAACCCTGTCAAGTGGGACTACGAATAAAATGAGTATAATGGTTCTCACTTAGGCATTTTTATTACCTTCTTTTCTCTGCATTTTGGGACCCCTCATTCGGAGCACTATCTCCTCTTTTCTCTCTTCTTTCCCTTAAAAATCATTGCTCCACCCTGAGTTTTGGTCTGCACCAGGGTGTCTGTAGTGGCCCAACGATGAAGCATGCCACTATTTAGTGGGTGAGGGCAGTCTTCAACAAGCCGGTAGGCTTGTTCTTAGACTCTGGTCTGCAATAACGCGTCACCTTTATCTGACTTTTTCCTCCCCTATGTCAATAATAACAGTAACTAGGGGGATACTATCCGCTTTCCAGTAGGTTGTTGCATACAGCACTGAGCTCTTTCTCCTGTCTCTTCATTAGTGTGGATGAAGGGGGTTAACATGCCAGGTCATCCTGGAAGTTTAAAACTGCACACACAGGCTCGGCAGTGGCAGGCCTGAGACATGTTTAAAGGGCTACTTAAGTGGGTGGCGCAATGAGTTCTGCAGGTCTACTAGTAGCATTTAATTTACAGGCCCTGGGCACATATAGTGCACTTTATAAGGGACTTATAAGTAAATTAAATTTGTTGATTGGGGCTAAGCCAATGTTACTATGTTTTAAGCAGAGAGCATATGCACTTTAGCGCTTGTTAGCACTGGCAAAGTGTCCAAAGTCCTAAAGCCTGCAAAATAGCAGTCAGCGAAACAGGAGGTCGGAAGACAAAAATTCAGAGGAAACTACGCCAAGGAGTCCAGGACCAACATGGTTAGAATACACAAAAAAGTGACAGTGCAAAATCACAAGATTCATTCCCTCAGAAGACCCCTTTTCCATTGGACAACCTAATACAAGACTCTCCAATACACCAAAAAGAAACAAAGGCCATGAAAACGGCACACATTGTTCTATAAAAAAAGCAATTAATCTCACACTCTCAATATTTTGTCATTTGTAAATCATAAATGGCAAGCCTCAAGACTGAATATCCCATCACTTCTGCAATAAGTAACAACAATATATGCAAACATTAGTATATGTGTGCAGGCACGATCTACACAGAAATTTATTCTTAAGTGATTTATTTATGGTTCAAATATGGTATGTGCATGCCTTAAATTCTTACCTTTAGGGTCATGTCTACAGACAGCTTTTAGCTGCCATATGCTGAATGACCTGTTCTGTACAATACCAATTCTTACTGAGTACTTTGGGTTGATCAATTGCTTATGATTTGTTGTATTTCTTGCTTATTTCATTTGCTTCCTTCTTATTTTATGTCTTTCTTTCCTTTTACTTTGTTTGTGCTTCCCTTAGAGCGTAGCTTCTTTAACATACTTTAGTCTGTATGACTTGTATAATTCCAAGGCTGACATCAGTGAACTATTGTTTTTCTTTCTATTCCCACGCTCCAAGAAGTGCTTGTATTTTATTGTCTTCTGCATGAGTGTGCTATTTGAATTGCTCAATGATTTGAGCTTAAATATGGCCAATAATTTAAGTGTATCTGCTGATGTTTTCCAGTGCTCCTATTTTTTGAAACAGAGAATATAAACCACAACCAGTAAAATGATTTATCTAACAGCACACAGTGGGTAAGTGTGGACTAAAGTTACCCTCATAGCCCCAGATCCAAGTTATCAAGGCATAGTTAAAAGACCATATCTTCTTTGCACTGGCATGTATTTAAGGAACAATATATTCAGTTATCCTGTGGCTTTTCAATCTTATTTACACTCTAAGCATATACACTGTCTGGGATCTGTGCACATCTGGCACAGAGGCAATACATCTGATTTGATGAGAAAGGTCGTTCACAGCAGACCACAGAGTTGCTCAATGTATTGGAATCTGAAGGGGCTTGTTCTGGATTGGTGATGGACCACTTTTAAAATACTTGAGGATCTATTGCACACGGTGTGTGTGGTATATCAAAGAAAAATGTGTACTTTAGGTAACACTTAGTGTTTTCCCTTGATGAGCAATGGAGGAATAAATTGCTTTGGGCAATACAGGATTTATCAATGCGAAAATTGTACTCTTTCAAGTCTTCATATAAAAATGAGAAATGTTTAGATAGAAATATAAATGGATTACAGTGAGTAACATGACATATTTCACCTGGGAGATCTGAGTGATATCAAATAGATGAAAGTTTGAGTTCCATATAGTGATATTATTTAACACCCTGAGGGTAAAAACATGCCAGTTAATCATTTTTTACTCATCTATAATTGTAAGTTATGTAAGGCCTCCCAAATCATCTGCCCCTTCTTTCAACTGCTTCACTGGGGCAGAAAAGTAATGGAAAAGCTTTAATACTAATAGTATGATCCGTGGCCCAAATGTAAAAAAAGTTTCCCATTACACCCACCCCACCAACTTCTGTGCCTTTCCTCTACCTGCTGAAGCTCTCCATTGGAGCAGAGAGTAAGTGCTGCACTGACAAGCTTTCTGAGAACCCTGTCATTCCTATATGATGAAGTAATAGTGGGAAGCAGCTATGTCATGGCAGTGAATAGCCACATTTAGAATCTGTCATTCATGATAGCGACTCCCAATGAGAGCCATACATAACAAGATAATTAATTTTTAGTCAAACAAAAAAAAGGGAAAAAAATTAATGTGCTTGGTGAGAATTGTGAGACAAACAATGAAATATTAGCCGATCTACACACATACAATTCAACAAAAAGGGAAAAACCACACCAAGTAGTGTAATGAGGGCTCAATAATAATTCCATTAGTTCTTCAGGACCACAAATCCCTAGAGCAGCTTTGTGGTGAAAAAAGAAACCTGATGCTTGTAGTGAATTTGAAGCAAAACATGATTTGGAGTGAGATGGAGAAGCTGTATGTGGAAAATAGCTTAACTAAAGCTGACAGCAGCATAACCATAGTAACAAGATGGAATGTTCCGCAGAGACGCCAAACATGATACCCCCGAAAACAGTTAGAAACTTACAGTGTTCTCTATCGGTTTGGAAAATGCATAATCAATGTGGACATTTAGGTCTATTGAAATCAGATCCTGCTAATAATGTAGATGAACTTGATAAAAGTCTTCATTGCGAATTCCTTGTTCCTAAAACAGTAATTACAATGATTAGAAATTGTCCATTATTTTTAGGACAAACCAAATCAAAAGTGTGATATGAAATTCAAATTGTTCACATCTGCAATTTGTATTCAATTATTCCGTTGTTCTGAACTTTATGAAAGTATTTGAGTAAAGTGGAGTTCAGGTTTGCACCAAAAACTCATTGATATGACGATGATTGAATAATGTGTTTTCATAAAATGCCACATTACACAACAGGGACCTTCAAAGTCCTACGCCTCTCACTATGGGGTACCAGTAACTCTGGGAATATGAAAAATCCAGCCCATTATGAAAGGGACCCTGAAGAACCACTGAAAAATGAGAAATTATAGGAGAATTGACAATTCTGGTCCGATTTCCCTGGAAGTCTTTCAGCTAGGGGTTTTGGATGCTTTCAGAAGCTCAAATATAAAAATTAAAGTTAAGAGATCTGAGGTGTTGCTGTGGGTCTCATAATTTCCATGGGGCTACTATCTCCTGTTACTGCCCCCGCCAGAATTAAGATGTGACTCCTAATGAGAGCCTAGGAGGTGGTGCATGTAAAACAGGAGGTATTGTGATGTCAGGTTATTAGTGATATGCTTCATACATTTATCGCTGGCTCTCTTTGGCATCAATTCTGTGCTCTTCATCCGATGCAGAACTATCACAAACCACCAGTAGCTCTAATATTATAGTTAACTAGATGTTGTGGCTTGCTGGACTGGAAAAGCCATTGATACAACAATGACCATCGAATTTCTGAATCGATTGCGCATTCATGAAATAATAATTTACTGTTTAACATTTTTTTCAAATTCGCAATTTACTACGTGTATCACGTAATAGGAACCGGAAGTGTTCCTGAGACCTATCTTCTAGAAAACTCACCCACAGATCTTCAGGAGTTGTGAAATCAGCCATAGTATTAACAGAGCAAGGCACCTCCCTTACAATTTTCAGGGTTCTACACAGTGCAGACAGAATCTATGGGCCCAATTACAAGAGTGTAGAAGTTACCACGCAGTAACTTTGAATCAGGCAGTACTAATTCCAGGACATCAGTAAGTCTGGGATGTGGAATTACCTTTCCATCACAATTTGTTGTTGGGAAATGGGAACTAGCTGGAGAAATTGGTGTTTCATTGGTGATTTCCTCATTTCACCTTCCATTTCTGGCTGGTTTCCCATCAGGTGATGTCAGCTTCTTTTTGCTGCCAAAATGTCAAAGGGGGGACATCAGAGAGGATATATTTCCACATCACTTAAAATCTCAGTTAGACCAGTAGTTCATGTTAGCAGTCGAATATTGATTACTTGGCAACTTGTGACAGGGCCCTAGGATGTTTAGAGAGCATACTACTGGATATGAGCCAGCCAGACATCAACTGTCATTGAAAACACGTATTTTATTTTATACGGCAAGCCCTGTCCCTGTCAATCTGCAACAACAAACCGATACTAGTGCAATACATTCATTTCTGCTTCTTGCAAACACATTTTAGAATTCGCAGGTCTTGGTGTTTCAAACTCAGCCCCATTTTTCCATTAATCGATAAAGACATTGGGGCATATTAACAAACGGCAGCGATAATTATCGCTGGCCGCTCTTAGCGAGAAAAATGTTATCGCTGTCTATCGCAGGAAATTATCGCCAGGCTAGCGTTGTATTAACAACGCATAGTGCAATGGCGATAATTTCCCATGGAACATCGCGATGTTCCATGGAAAACAGCGATAACCTTGCTGATACGACCCTGTGGTCGTATCAGCATAATCCGCCCCCAATGGTAAGTATAGCTAAGTCTGCATTTTAGCATACATTCGTTTTTGGAGAAAAAAGCTGTTTTCTCCCAAAATTAACGTCTGCTAAAACGCATGGGCATCCTTGTAAATATAGCGATGTGTACATCAGCGATATTTATAAGGTTGTACTGCCCAGTGACGCCCACTTTGCATCTCATTAGAGATGCAAAGGGAGGCGTCGGGTAAAAGGGTGCTAACATGCGCTAATGCATGTTATCACCCTCTTGTAAATAGGGCGATATTAAAGCCAAAAAAGCGGAGATATGGCCCTTGTAAATATGCCCCATTGTTATTTTTTTTTTTGCTTTTAATTCTCTATTTATTTCATTAACCATGCAGCCCCCTTCTGTCTTCACAAAAGCCTCAGCTCTCTCATTCCCCTCTAAGAGCTTTATTTAGTGCAAGAGGTTATGAGTGCCCACTGATAACTGCAGAGAATAGATTCAGGGGACCATGCTGCTTTCCGTGTGTGTCTTGCTAACATGCAGCACTAAAACGGTGGAACAAATTGCTCAGCTTGATTCTCACACTGCTCTAACTGATTTGGTTTTCACTTCCACTTCGACGAATTTAAGATGCTGCCTGAGAACTCCATACCCTGTGATTACAATAATTGCAAGCCTTACATTCGAAGAACAATACCTTTTTTATGCTCGGCTCCTCTTGCGACAAAATTTAGAAAAATAAGAAAAATTGCAGTGTCTGATCTACGTCTATTTCGTTCAGCTGGATGCAACCAGTGAATAATAGCTGCTTGTGTTACAGACAAAGGGAAACATAACTGGTCATGTTGTTGTTCTCAATAAGGCACTGAAGACTTAAATGCTTCCCACAAGACTATTTATGAAGGTGCCCAAGCTATATGTTTCCGTTTAGTTTAAAATGTGTATAAATAAATGTAACCGTATTTATAATGGCATAGCAGTGAAAATAAATGTGTCCCAATATCACGCATTATGTAGACCAACTGTACTAATAAACACTCATTCACGCATGTATTACTACAGTGCAAAGGTCACATTCGATTTTTTTACAATACAGAAAACTTGACATGCAAAAATGCTTTTTACTGCCTCACACACTGCGTGAAATAAATATTTTACACAGAGAAACAACTTTGATAATTAGGTCTCTTCAATGTGATTGTACCTTGTTGCAAACCCTTACCCCTTGCATTCTGGTTTTCATTAAAACAACAGAGCATTGCAGATAATAGTTGCAGAACATAATATGCTATGTATTACAATCATTGGGTGAAGAGAGGGGCTTAATGACCCTCTTGAGGCTTGATCTCTCTGTAAGCCAATGCCTCACCTCACAATCAACAATGGTACATATGTTATGTTATATTGCATTTGTAAAGCGCACAGTTACTCAAGAGTGTCCCGGCGCTGAGCGCAACTGGGGAACCCATCCTGGCTTTCCCTGTGAGATGATCCCTACTGGGAATCTCCAAGGTGAAGACAAGCATCCCCGGCACTAATGGGGCCGTAAGTGGAGATTAAGCAAGCTATTGCCCAGAGTTGCTGAGTGTGACCCATGATTAGAGAAGGCACCGAGAGAATTATCGTGTCCGCTGACCTTGGCCCAAGACCCTGACGTGTCGGGAATCGAACCGTGGTCCCGGGCCGACTTCTGCTTACGGGTCTGCCGCCTCTAACCAGTGAGCCACACCAATTCAAATCATAGTATATTACACTCTGCATAGCTGCACATATGTTTTTGACACACACATACACACATATATATATTCATAAATATATACATATAAACACACACACATAAATACACACACATATATATTTATTTATTTATTTATTTTCACAACCAGAAGTCTAGAATGTCATTCTCGTCACATGCTGCGCTCTTGTGGAAATAATGGGGACCAAGGTGGAACAATGCCCTGAGCTGCTCATCAGCTGATGTCTGGGCAGCTTGGATGGAGAGATGACACTCCATCACTTGCTGGGATAGTCAGTGGCGGCTCCTCCGCTAAGGCGGAGGAGCGTCGCTCAACTGTTTTTTTTCAGCAGTATAAGAAAACAATAAAATGATAATAACTGAGTTCTTATCATTTTATTTTTCCCTCTGTGGTGCACGTCAGCTTTGCGAGGTGAGGTGGGTGGTGCTGACAGAGCAGCCAAGGACTGGTTTGCCCCCACTCCTAAGTGCGCAATGACTGTCTGGCCGCCAAACTAGTCATGCATACTTTCCATCTTCTCCACCCAGGCTGCATAACAGCCTAGGTAGAGAACATGCCCAGGCCCTCATGCTCTGTCTGAGCGCTGAGCCATGGCGCTCAGACCAATCAAAACGCTGCATTGCAGCGTTGTGATTGGCTCAGGGAAGCCTGGGTACTTCCAAGCTGCTTCCTGTTCTTGCCGATGAGATGAGGAGAGACTCAACCAAGAGGAGCGGTAAGGAGGCTGCGGCAAGCAGGTTAAGTTCAATAAAAAAAAAATGGAACCTTCCCCATTCTGCCTCCTGCCGCCCCTCCACCCCGATGGGTGCCGGCCACCGCTGGGAACAGTGTGCTGGCTGCAGGACATGGATGACACTTATGCCACAGCACAGCCCTGGCCAACTTCCCTTTGGCGGTTTCATGGATGCTCTGTGCTTACCAGCAGCATGAGTACCCGGCTGACCAAGGAAGAGCCAGCATCCTCCGATGACTCCAGGAGACCTTCAGTCAATGGGGGAATGCTCCACTCGAGTTTTGCACTGGCAGTTCTGAGGTAGAGCCTCTGTGAAACAAGGTCGGAAGATGGGCCACGTAGTAAACATGGACTCTGACATTTTCTTTTCTGGAATGAGTAATTAGTCGCAACTCCTGCCTCTACTTCTGCATTCTTCAACTTCTTTGGTGATGGGTAGCATGGACAGGACTGGTGGAGGCCTCATGGTTATGGGCAACAACCACCTAATGCAGTACCCGACTATGGGGCAGATTTATGAGGCCCGTTGCGCCATCGGACCGTCACTTTTTGTGACGTTCCGTGGCGCAGAAGCCTGCGTGATATTTATCAGGCAGCACTGAGCCACTTTTTTTGGCTTAATGCTGCCTCATAAATATCAGTCCCTTTAACGCAGTGTTCTGCGTTAAAGGGGCGTGCAATGGGTGTTGCTGGGGGCGTTCCCAGCAACATCCATGGCCTTTTGACACTGCCCCAGATTTACGAGAAATCGTAAATCTGAGGCAGCGCCAAAAGCTTCCGCCTCCCCAGGGGAGGCGTAAGGGAGGCGCAACGGGGAGAAATATCTTTATTTCTCCTCGTTTTTCCTTTTTCTATGTGTGCTGCATTCTGCAGCACCCATACAAAGAGGAAAAACCTCTTGTGATTATTTGTGTACAGAAAGGTTTCCCTTCCTGTACAAAAATATTCATCTCCGCAACGCAGGCACCCTTGCACCATGGTGCAGAGGTGCCTGCGTTGGCGCAGGCAGCCCATTGTGCGCCGGCGCAGGGGAAAAGGACAGGAATGCGCCGCATTTTATAGATACGGCGCATCCCTGCCCTTTTCTTTCGCCGTAGGGAAGCGCAGCAGGAAGGCCTGCTGCGCTTCCCTACTGCAAAACCTCATAAATCTGCCCCTATATATCTAGATGCAGATACCTTCAGTTTTTGATCTGCCTGTCGAGCAAGAAATAATCCTGCAAAACACCTTTGTTACTGACCTTCCCTGTCATGCTGAATTTTGTTCTCAGTTTTTTGGTCTGTAATGGATCATTTGTGTTTAAGTATTCTAGCTGAACTTATGTTAAACATTCTACTTCGTTTTCAAGTGTTGTCCGAGCACTATACACTTGTAAATAAAGACATCTTCTTTTATCCATATTTAATTTTTAAAAAAGTAAAAGGAAGAGAGAAATTTGGTGAGTATAGCATGATGTCCAGCCCCCATATCAAAAGAGAGATCAGCGCACATATACCAACAGGCCCTTAAACTACGTAATAGCATAAACACAAGTGTCAACCTCCATACTCAAATATTTGAATTGTGATCAAACGTTTGATTACTTCTGAAAAAAATAAAAGTCAGTGATTTATTGAGGGATGCAATTTATGGCATGTTGCGCTGACATTCGGTATGGCATTTAGCAATATTGGTTAAATAACAACTATTTCTAGTTAGCATAGTGAACAATAGTCATTAACCAGTCGGTTGTGGGAAGTGCAGATGCAATTCAACAAAGCACATCGATGACATTTCAACGTTCAAGCAGTATAATAATTTACGTTGGTTTTGAATGCTACTTAATACTCGCCCAGATAGCTTGGCATAATCACTACATGTGGTATTTTTGCAGTTGCAATAGATGATGGCTTGCAAGTTCGTGAAAAAGTCTTCTATTATGCCTAGCAGAAACACACATACAAGGAATGGAAGTAAATGAAAGTAAGTGGTTGATGCTCCCAATGACAGCAATCAAAAATCAGATATTTAGGGGTCACAGGCATATAAATAAAATGAAATAAGATGTAGCATACAAGCCTGTGAAAACGTCAGCAGCCAAATAGCAAAGTATGCAACTATGGCGGGAGGACTGTGAAGACACATACAGATAGAAAATGAAGCTCATTTGCATAAGGGAAAAGGTCATCACTTGTGGACAGGGCTAGATTTCGAATGAGATCTCAGAAAGATGACATGTTTATAAACTTCCTTAACAGCGCGAAAGGTCATGTCATGAGCATCACCCACAAGCATAATGTCCAGATCATATATGAAGCGAAACTCAGTAAAACTACAATGATGTGTCTCCATGGCCTTAGTGTCCAAGCAAGTAAAATGGACCCTCCTCGCCTTTCAGTGGGCCCCTCTGGCCTCTATGCCCCGGTGCTAATGCGCCTGCTGCGTCATTGATAGCCACGCCCTTATTGCGTCCGGTAAGCACACAAGCCTCTTTTTCTCTTTTTGGTCACCTCTGATCAACTGGGAAACATACAGGGTTATCCCTGCACAGATATTAAGCATATTTCTAAAAAGCGTTGCAAACTCGTGCCATTGAAAGCAGTTTCAAATATGGCCACCAAATAACCAATATATATATATATATTTTTCTAAGACCTTATGGCTAATATTTTTTTAGTTGAATTAATATACGGGGACCACCTCCCACCAGGTCATTAGAGTCACAGGCTGCAGTCTTGGACTTTTGTGTGATTGCTAAATGCATTTCGGGTGATTTGGTCTTGTTTTTCCATTGAACCAATTAGACAATTAGACTAACACACTGAAATCAATCATTTCTAGGTGAAAAGTTCAGGACTGAAGACAGTGTCCTTAATGATGAAGAGTGATGCGGTCACAATAAATGTAATAGAATTTTTATATTACATACTCAGTTCAATAAAACTGCTAACAGAGAGAGCTCTTTTAATGCTTATAAAACAGAGCAATTGAAACTGCTAACTGAAAGGAAGAGCCCAGAAAATTCTGATAATTCTGGAATGTAGTACTGGTTGTAATTGATTTGTATTTATATTAGGCGACTGTTCAAGCCAGCCAAATCTGTTACCCATTTGTAGTAAACAGGTGAAAGCATACAATAATAAAGCCTAAATCACATTAATATCAATTAAAGCACACATGAAATATAGTACCAGTTGTTCTGCATTGGTAGCTAGTGTACTTTCTGGTGAGGCAGAAATACCTTCTTCTGTTTTGATTAAATAAGCACACAAAGTGAACAAGCCTGACCTTGAATATGGGAGTTTGCAGGCTTGCCCCAAGAAACTGTTGAAGAAGCTGAGTCACGTGAAGCATTTTACCACACAATTTTCATTAAATTGGCTACAAATCAAGAGTCCCTGAAGGGACACTAAAGAATAATTTCATTTCTGTTTTTGTGTACCAGGCAAGCCTGCCTTGCCTTCAACAGTGCTGTACAAGAAAACTGAAAGAAAGCGTGCAAAACAATGTTTTTTCCAACAAAATGTCCACTAAAATTTGGTTAATGAGCTATATGTAAGAGACGCATATTAGAAAAGCTGAAAAGGCAACGTCAGATGGCCTGTAATTTGTAAAACGCCTATAACAACTTTTTCACTTCATTTTCGAGCTTGTCCCATGCACATAAATCGGAATCATATGTCATGACTCACATCCTACCGGAAGCAGTAGGGTGAACCTTTCCAAAAGTTGGACGAGGCTCACAATTTCAGGCCATTGACAACATAGCAAGCAAATCTGACAGGTTCATACTACTATGCTACTGCAAATTACATAAGGATCATGCGATCAGAAACCAGAGAGGTTCCACCAGTCTTGCATGTTCCACCTGCAGTTGTAATAATATCCTAAAAAATTTATCAATGTCGATGAGGAATTGTCTCCATGCAAATAATGAAATAACAATCAAAACAACAGGTGTGCTCTGGAACCAAAGAACCCAAATCAGCATATAGTGCCCCGCGTGGATTATCAATTCAAATACGACCTTTAAATATATTCAGAATGGCAGTCCTTTTGGGTGCGTTAGCTTGACAGTTTTAGATAAATAAACACAAATCCACAAATAAAAGCTAGACATCATTGGTATGAAATAAAAATGTTGTTTTGTTTCAAAGTAAGAGATTTAAATTTTTAGTAAATTCATTTTAGTCCCAAATTTTTGGCTTTTCAGAACATAGCAAGAATGTTCACTTCCATTGTGTCAGGGTAGCCATAATTGACTTAGGAATGGCCACAATAAGTTAACAAAAAGTTGTAAGTATGCAAAAAAAGCCAGTATTCCACAGAATGGGCCCATTATTACACATTTAGGCTAATACCATGCTGGTGGCAGAATGTTGCCAAGAATGCTCTCAATTTGGCAAGGATTGGCCATTATAAACCGGAGATAGCCAGAATGTCACCATGATTGATGTAAAATGATGAGTTTTGGGGAAAGGGCAGAAGCACCTCTGAGCACAGTTTACCCCCACATCCAAAAATCACCAGTTCCACTGCAGCAGACTATTAGCATGTTAGTAAAGCACAGGCATAGTTATTTCAACAAGGCCACACAAGCCTTAATGCTCCAGGATGGCTGATAGCTGGGGGAGGGGGGGCGATGGGGACTGGCATTGCATGCAGCCGCGGCCCGTGCAGGTAAGAGCGTTGGGGCCAGGTTGGGGGAGAATTCGACAGATGACCACAAGGGGAAATTAAATAAATAATTAAGTTTTCCTCGTCGTCTATCTAAATCCCTGGGGGCCGCAGCTGTTTTCATATAGCCACGGTAATGCTTTTTCACACCAGCTCAATGTCAAAAAATGTCAGTCAATTGTACTGTTTGTATACGAGTAATGTGGAACAGGGTATCACAATGGCAGATTACCCACTATGAATATGTGCTCTGCTCACTGACAGCAATGGTACTTTATATGCCAAAGCAATGTGCAAACTGGTATTTCAGTGTTATATAGCAAGCATCAGAAATTGAAAAAATGATATGACATTAGCACTTTACATCCTGAGGGGATCATGATTATGTGGTCAAGCGCGCTTTTACTTCTGGGGAACGTGAAAGGTGGTACATAAATAGGGGTCCGGTGACAACGTAAGCACTGGCATGTCAATGCTTGCTTCACATACTGGGAATATTTTTATACTTACATGACAGTGCTGCGTTGCAGACCGATGAAAGATTGTGTAATTGGCATGAGAGTGGTACAGTGTATACCAGGGTATTGTGGGCATAACCATGACAACCATTGCTTTGACAATCTGGAATAAGGTTGGTGCTTTACATGTTGATGCTAGGCTGTGCTATGCACACTGAGTATAAAGTGAACACTCTATAAGCAAGGGTGCTTTTCAATGTGCAATTTACATGACAATGTTTCTTTAAGAACTAGTTTGAATGTAGGGTCTGTATCATGATGTTTTAATCACCTATCTCAGGCCTAGACTTTGACCATCAGCCCTGGTATTGAAAAAACATGAATATCAGAGTGTGCTGTACCCAAACACAAACAGCACTACTCTCCTTTTTAGGATATTGAACCCCTATGATAGGCTGGAGAATTGAGCATCATAATTTTAGGAGACCTTGAAATAGTCTAGAAATTTTAAGGAGACTCGAAGACCCATAGGTTATGAGGGGAACAGCTTCATACTGTACAGCCCAAGTCTGATGCTATTATATTTTTTTGCAATGTAGTCTGCTGAACTCATGTGAAGCCTGCGCCCTGTTCTCAGTCATGAAAGTTTCCATTGGCGGTGGGGCCTTTTACTGTATTGTCAATACATAACTTTAGAGGTAGCCTATTGGCTCAGTACAGATACTCTTTTTTTAAAATATGGCAAATTATTTTAAAATCTTTCTGAAGATTGATTGACACACTGAATGTGTTACATTTCACTATTCAGGACTATTCAAGGAATGATGGTTTCAAAATGTGATGTTGTGGTTGTTTACACATATTGTACACATTACTTTTGATAAGGTTAAAACTTTTTGAAATTAATAGTTTCAGATAGTTTCATGAAGGATCCAATCTATTAAAAGTGGATTTCTTCAAAATAAATTAGAGGCATGGCCAAAAATGGTTACGCTGAGAGGAAGGGCAAAACAGATCAAAACTTCTTTATTTGACTTTAGGGGTAAAATCATAAAAGAGCATAGGATAATAAATGCAGTACACTGCATCTTGACTCAATAAAACTATTAAAACAGTTTAGATAATGAATAGTCTTAATACTGTTATTGTATCCGTTGGAAAACAGAGCTCTCTAAGGTGCTTGAAATAAAATTTAATAATGTGCAGTCACCAGAAGACCACCTCTCCATAAATTTCAGACCACAGATTCAGCAGCTAACCAAGTGATACTTCTCAGCCGTCCATTGATTTCCTATTTCTAACTGAACAGTTTAAAAAACACAACACACACTATGACAAACAAACGGGCTGCTAGAAGCAGTAAATATAATAGGGCATCTGTACATTTCTGGAAGGCAAGAGGTTTTAGAATATGTTTAAGACAGCTTAGAAAGAAAGGGCAGAAGAACATAAAATGCACCAAGAACTGCTCAGCCAACCTCAACCCCCAGTAGGCGGCTCCCCCAAGGCTTGGAGTCATCAGGAAAACAGAAAGGGCACCAAACTGTACCAGTCCTGAATCTATAAAGAAGTGACCTTTCCCAACATGGGAGTTCCAAATGCAAATTAAATGCCATCTCCCCTGAGGCTCAAAGAATATAATAGTTTTATGTGTGGCACTTGTTAAAGACACCCTCCATTCTTTGTGAGTAGCCACTTTCCAGATTCTGTTAAGTTAGTCAGAGCAGTAAACATTTCATGGAGCCCAAAATCAGTGAAAACCTTATTGACATATTTTAGCCAGAGTATAGCTAGTCCCTTGCCTAGACTGAGGCAGTTCAAAACAACCTCGCTATTAAAGCTTTGTTCCGGGCTGGACCATACTTTAATCCACAACAGAACCAGTGCCAACTTGACTACATCGGAAACATATTGTTGATTAAGCTCTGAATGCAAAATAAAGTTGGAGCTAGTTGTGGGAGATTTAAGAGTCGCCTACATATCTGAATTTCCATCACCTGCTTGGGTGAAACATTATTGACCCCCCCTCCACCCCTGCCTCATAAATCACCGTAGGGGCTTACTGCAAATTATCAAGTTTATTGTAAGATGAAATATAACCCCTGCTCCTTCCTTATGAGTGAGGTTACATAAAGACCCAGCAGCCCTTCTTAATCTGAGGTAGGCAGCAATAACCTGGGGCTGCCAAGCATGTGGAATCGAAAATTGCACCAAGGTAAATACAATTTTCAATGGAGCTCAGGATTGATCTAAAACCCACAGGGACCTCAGATTTCTCCTTCTTGGGACGCATGCCGTTAAGTGAGATTTCCCAATATTAGTTGTCAGATCTAGACTACCCAAAAATCTGATGAAGGATTGAACCAATATGTGCAGGACAAGGGGTACGGGTTCTTAGGACATCGTCATCAGTGTACAATAGCACCGGGACCAGGACGTTGGCTACTTTAGGTACGTCCTAGTCACTGCCATGAGTTGAACACTTAGCTCATTGATGTAAATAATACACAGCACAGGAGCCAAGATGCACCCCTGCCACACAATCTTGCCTAAGGGAAAGCTTTCTGTAGTTTCCACTACAACACTGTATCTACCCTAGTTCTCTGTTCTCATGAAGTGTATACAGAAGGTTCACCAAGGAGACTTCCAATCCCAGATCTAAAAGTGTCAACCATAATTTAGTCCTGTTTACACTCTCAAATGCAGTAGATAGGTCCATAAATGCCAGGTACAGTGGGCAGCGCCTAGCGATGGTATACCGCCCCACAATCAAATGTACGTTTTAAACAATGATCCATTGTACCCAGTCCAGGGAGAAAGATGGGTGAACACTTTAACTCATTGATGTAAATAATAAAAAGTAGAGGAGTCAAGATGCGCCTCTGTCACACAGCCCTGCCTGGGGGAAAGAAGTCTGTAGTTTCCCCTTCATGACTGTATCCAACCATAGCCCCTAAGTTCTCATGAAGTGTATACAGAAAGTTCATCATGGGGACTTCCACTCCCAGATCTAACAGGGTCAGCCATAATTTTGCGTGAAATACATTAGATAGGTCCATAAAGGATGGGTACAAGTTTAGTATACTTCCCCACAATTATGCATAGGTTTAGACACTGCTCCACTGTATCTAACCCTGGGTGAAAACCGTACAGACAAGAGAACAGAATGTTGTTAAGATTGGCCCAGATTTGCAAATGATTGAAGATTACCCTCCCTATAATTTCTACTGTACTTTCAACCAATGAAATCAGAAGACAACACATGTGACCCACAGTCTACTTTTTTGAGGACGGGTACTGTAACTGAGTGGGCACAAGAGCTCATTATCCTAGTGCATAAAGCATCAATAAACAAATTTGTGAATAGAGAACCCACAGCTCAACACCAGATTTGAGGAGATCCATGTGTATTTTATTGGGTCCAAGAGCTTTAGCACCCAAGCTCTGTCTGATGGCTAACGCTACTTCATCGATGGAACCCTGGAGTGGAGGAGAGTTTTCCAAATGGACACGTAAGAAGCCAATTCAGATCTTGTCCTCATTTAGCTGGTAGATTGAGGAGAAATGCTTAATCCACTCCGCGCTGGAGATATTACAAACTAATCGAGGGGAGGAATATCCCTTTGACGCAGCCTATTGACAGCATCCTAAAATGCTATACTGTTTTTCTTTGGGGATGCTAACTTCAGCTGATCCCAGTACCTGTTATTTAGGAAGTACTTCCTGTATTTAATCACACAATGGTAATCCCTTCTAGCCTCCTGCACGTCCTCAATGTCTCTTGGATGTTCAGAGAGAGCCTTCCTCAAACAACGGTTCACCATAGAACAGAGACTGTCAAACTAACATGGCCCATCTTGAAAATGCCAGAGGGGCTATAACAAGTCATTCCCAATACATAATTGCTGAAAGGCTGCAAATAAAGCTTCTACAGTATCTTCAATTAGACACCCATTAAAAACTTTTGTAGGAGGGAATTTAACGTGGGCTTACGGTCCTTAAGTGGCCAAATGAATCTCAGCCTGTCACTTGAGAGTTGGTTCATTTCAGTAGTTGACTATGGCCATTTGGCCCTTCCCATAGGGAAGACCCCTTCTAAGCACAATGGATTATGATCCCCCATTCGGTCTCCTGTATAGCACATTTAATGAAACATTGAAAAACAATCCTCAGGGAAAATATATAATCAATAAAAGATGATGGCCTCCTCCCCCTAAAGGTGGGTACACTCGGCCCAACATCCTGAGAAAAATGGTACTAAATCTTTTAAAGCTAAAAGGTTTCCTAGATCACTTCCTCTGTATTTAACATTTCTTTCAATACATAAAGATCCTATCACAGCTCCTCCTAATGATTCCCTAATTTGGTGTTAAAGTCACTGCAGAGCAGGAATCTAGATGGGGGATCACATTGGGTCCAATTGGCTTACAAATATCTATAAACTTAAACAGTCCCTCAAAGAGGTAATAAAAATAATTAGTAAAATTGTTGTAGTAGAAATTCACTAAATAGAAGTACGAAAAGCCCTCTATATCTTCTATAAGCACTGTCTGGTATGCATATTAAGACACAGTTTAACCCAGATTGACAGTTCACCCTTCACTCTGCCATCGCAAAGGGTATAGCAGTGGAGGGGTAACATGAGAAACCCCTACAAGAAATTGTTGTGGAACCAAAGGTTTCCTGAAGGACTACAAAATCAAACTTATCAATAAAATCCAGCAAGTCAGGGAAATTACTCTTATCTTTAAGCCCTCCAATGTTCCAGCTTCAAAGAGAGAAACAGTTCCTAGATATAGCAGAAACAATCCTATCCTCATTCTCCAAATATTCTCTCATGTCTGGCGTGACAGAGAGTGGATCTCTAATGGGGGACAGTTTCAGTCAATCGACTGCAGATAGAACATCAAACCAATTCCCCACTGGAACATTAAACCGGTTATTGCTGGAGGCAGATGCAGAGATAGGCTGACCAGATTGCGCTGCGATGAGCGACACCCCTGAAGTTACAACAGCCCCTGTCCTCCCGAGCACTCCATCCTGAGGATTATGAAGAGCTACAGACAAGAAATGAGGCTTATAAAAATAACTGAGGGTGGTGGGGACCATGAAGCTCGCCATGCCATTGCACACTTTTTTCAAACATACATATGTTGGGCCACAGAAGGTGATTTGAAATTTATAATAATACAGTCTCCTTCGCTGGTGATAGGGCTGGGGCCAATCCAGCTGATTCTCCACATAAACAAAATCTCCTCAGAAAGAGCAAATGGGAAATCTCTAAAAAGACCACCACTTTATTCCACAGCTCTGCGTAAGACTCCACATAATTCTTCCGTAGGAGAGGGATACCCGTCATAACCACAACATAGGGTAACACAGCTGAAGGAAGATTTAAGATTGCCTAGTTTGGAGACAGGCTGGTATCAAAACCCTCTGTCTGTGTGGAACCCACTAGTCCCTGAGTCGCCTGACCTGTTGAACAGACAGAAGGAAAAGCCTCCCCTGCAACCCTCAAAAGACTGAATATTCAAATGTTTTTTTTTTTTTTGCATGAGCGGGCGGGAGTGTTGTATATTGCCTGCCTCAACAAGCGCTGGGGAGGCTCTTGCAGTGGAGGGGCACTGCTGCTAGGGGGGCTCAAGTTGTGCTTCAATAGATCTCAGTCGTTCCGATAGAGGTGCAAGTTTTTCCTGGAATGGGGTCTTCAGTTTAATAACACAGTCATCCAATAAATGCTCACTGTTACAAAAAACTTGAAATGGCACAGACGCATCTGTCATTGACTGGAGAGGCACTCGCAAGGCATCAGTCTGGGTTGCTACACCAATTGTAAAGCCTCGAGGCCCCCGCTTAATCTTTTTTCTCTTGCTGGGCACCTTGGACCCAAATATATTGAAGGGAGTAGACTTGACCACTGTTGGATAAATTGCAGAAGGGTCTGGAACTGCACAAGCAGCAGGAAGGCTGCCAGGGAGGCTAAATGAGAGGTCCATAAGGGGTTCATCTACCAGCGCTGGATTGACACCAGAGTTGAGAGACAACCTCCTCTCAGGAAGGGCTACTTCAATGCCAATAACCCCATACTACCCTCTCCAACATTAAATGCATATAAGTACATTTCAGGGAAGGAGCACAAGTTAAAGACACTCTGGGTGCTTTTCTCTTACCCTTAGCTGACTTAAATACGAAAATTAGATTCCCAAGAGGACAGAACTGAAAAAGGAAACCGTATCTTCAGAACGTGAGGTCAAAGAGAGGGGGCCCGGGCTCAGATGGGCCTACACCGTGGGAGCACTATGGCTGATTTATGTGCTTGCCGCAGGAGCTGCTGGGTAATGAAGTCCATCGTGCTCGACCCCCCCCCCCGTCTGAGTAGAATACCACTGTCACCAACCAAACACCTGAGCTGTGAGAGCACTGTGGCTGATTTATGCACCTTGCCGCAGGGGCTGCTGGGGAATGAAGTCCTCTGTGCATGGCCACCCCGTCTAAATAGAATGGCACCGTCACCAACCAAACTCGCTGTGCCGCGGGAGCACTGCGTATGTGCCTTACCGCAAGGGCTGCTGGGCAAACTCATTCAAACATGCATAGGCTGAGGTGGTGCAGAGGAGTTCTTTTGTGCTCTTTTAATGCCTATTTTTAAACTGATGGAGGCTCTGGCCAGCAATTATGTATAGGGCAAAATAATTTCTGATACTAATAATAGCAACTGGTACTACATCAAAGACAACGGCTTTAACTAAATTTGAGTATTTTTAGAAGCCCTGCAATTACTTGAGGAAGTGCTAACTTCGGAGGAGAAATGAACAGAGAATTTCCTCAACCTTAACTATTGTATGGTGGAGGGCATTAAACTGGTAGATTTGCTTTCTATCAACATCAATGTCGAAATAAGGGCCTCTTTGTCTACATATTGGACACTGATGCCATGTAATATGATGTTCAAAGATAAATGTGACAATTCGATTCCTTTTTATCCTTTGTACTCTTTTTAAAATATGTGGTTCTTACACTTTACATTTGGCATGTTTAATACTCACTATGGGGCATATGTACAAGCCCCTATTGCCACGGGAACGTCACTTTTTGTGACGTTCACATGGCGATAGGGGCCTTGCCTATGTATAAGGGAGCGTTAAGCCACTTAACGTGGCTTAACGCTGCCTTGTACATAAGGCACCCTTTTACGCTATGTTTAGCCTGAAAGTGGCGTGCAGTGGGTGTTGTGGTGGCCGTTCCACTGCAACACCCATTGTATTTGAAGCTGGCCCCAATGTACAAGGGTAGCGTACATAGGAGGCAGCGCCAAAATTAAGACCAGAAAAACCCTGGTCTTAAGTTGCTGGAACGAGGAGAAATACATTTATTTCTCCTCGTTTTTGCTTTTTCCATGTGTGCCTCCTTGTGCAGCACACATGGAAAAAGCAAAACGCCATAGTGTGTCCCTTCCTGTACATAAACAAACCTTTTTTTAAAATGCCATTTTGTAACTTTCATGTGTGCTGCATGAAGCAGCACACATAATTGCATTTTAGGATTGATTATGTGCAGGAAGGGACACCTTCATACACATAACCAACCCTCCCCTGCACACAGACACCCTTGCACTCTGGTGCAAGGGTGCCTGCGTTGGAGCTAAGTTGTTAAACTTAGCGCCATTGCAGGGGAAACGCAAGGCTGCACCACATTCTTGTAAATATGGTGCAGTCTTGCGTTTCTGATGTGACGGAGCGTGTTGTTAAGCCCACAGGCTATCGACACCCTCCGTCACTTCTATTGTACATATCCCCCTATGTTTATTGACGAAGTGTGTAACGTTTCCAATGGCTGTACAAGAAGATTATGCAATAGTTTTCTTTGTCCTAGCGGCAACTGTTTGTTATAATTTCAAACCAAACTACAATTCAGAGTTGAAGCTTGAGGTGCCACACACTTAGCATAACTACATTCCAGATCAAGAAAATAAATAAAACTTTGAAGTCAATTTCGAACACTCTAAATGATTCAGATTCACTGGGGCTCAGAAAATTACCATTTCAGTATCAACTACGTTTTGTTTTGTTGCACTGAAACAATGATAAATTATAATCTGTACCAAAAAAGTGGTGTCCAGGCACAATATTTATATCTAATGTTATTTCATTTGAAAGAGGATTTTTAATTGGTATTTTTTCAGTGCGGTGTAACTTTTCAGATTGCCATTGCGTCATCTGATACACAATGTCTGCCTAGAGTTCCTCCAGTGATTTCTGGAAGATAACTATTTTCTCAGAGGCTTTTATATCGCTTTCTGCCAGGGTTTAAGAAAAATATTGGGCCTGGTTGCTCGAAGTACTATGGGGCATATTATCAAGCACGGCGTTAAAATTATCGCCGCTTTAGCGGCAGAAAACTGCCGCTAAAGCGGCGATAATGGGCTTGATGATATGCCGCAGAGAATTCCCATAGAAGCCCATGTTGACACCAGAACATGGGCTTCTATGGGAATTCTCAAGGGCATATTATCAAGCCCATTATCGCCGCTTTAGCAACAGTTTTCTGCCGCTAAAGCGGCGATAATTTTAATGTTGTTTCCTGATAATATGCCCCTATATTATTTTATTCGTTTCCCCTTCTGAACTCTCTTTAGGAACATTGGCTTTTTAGCTAATATATTTGAAACATTGTCAATTTTTGTTGAGATAACAATTCCTATCAGGCTTCTGCCATTCCTAAGCATTGTAAATAGCAAACGTTATCATTACCAAATGTATGATCCCCAATTTAGCAACCTCATCAACGGGCAAGCCTGCTGCCTCTGCTGAATTTTGAGCTGTTGACTTTTAGATCACCACATTTGTCAGTATTCAGTGATCCAATCACTCAACCATCCTGACTGCTTTATCAGGGAAATATGGGAAAATCCCACACAATGAATTATAGAATTTGAACTACAGAGATCACTCAAATTACTTTATGTTTTATTGTTTGCCTGTCTGAATGCATCATTCAGCGAGGCGATTATGCACCTGATTCAGAATGTTGTCAAAAAAACAGCAAGTGCCCCGGCTACCCATTTTAGGGGCATATGTACCAGGGAATGGCGGTGCGTTACGTTAAGCACAAAACTGCTAACACCACGCTCCGCCATTCCGAAAATGCAGGGATGAGCCGTATTTACAAAGATACGGCACATCCCTGAGTTTTCCCTAGCGCCAATGCAGGCACCCTTGCACTATAGTGCAAGGGTGCCTGCGTTGAGGGAATGATTGTTTATCTGCAGAAAGGTGTCCTTTCCTTCACATAAACAACCACAAATGGTGATTTATAACTTGTGTGTGCTGCATTGTGCAGCACACCTAGAATCTGAAAATCGTTATTTTTGTAATGATTGTTTCTGTGTAGGAAGGGACTCCTTCCTACACATAATCAATAATTCATGGCATTTTGCTGTTTTTATGTGTTTCTACACAATGCAGCACACATAGAAACAGCAAAAACGAGGCGAAATAAAGCATTTCCCTCGTTTGCCGTGTTAAGACCAGGTTTTCCCTTGGTGTTAATTTTGGCGATGCCTCCTATTTTGCCATCCTTCTAAATAGGTGGCAGGTTCAAAATCAATGGGTGTTGCGGCGGAACGCCCACCACAAAACCCACTGCCCACCCCTTTCACACTAAGTATAGTGTGAAAGGTTGCCTTATTTACAAGGCGGCGTTAAGCCACATTATGTGGCTTAATGCCGCCTTGCAAATAAGGCAAAGCCCTTATCACCACAGAGATGTTGTTAAAAGTGACATTCCTGTGGCGACAGGAACTTGTAAATATGCCCCATAGAGTGTATTCATGTCTATGTAAATTAAATACGACAGAAGGGACATCTGCCGATGTTTGGCAGATGTCCCACAGCCGTCAAACTCTAAAGGCACCCGTATACAGTCTTCATTGGTGAGAATGCTGTTTTGTATTCAAGCTCTACATATTGATCAAGGCACATATTTCAACAAAAGTAGCAGATGAGTAGGAATCGCGTACACTTCCTCAAAGTGAATCTATCACAGAGCAGAACACATATGGAGCACAAGACTCGAATTAGTACAGCACAGAGGCGTTTGTCTACAGTGAAAAATATTTCTCCATGGAGAATAAAAAGTGCAACTGGACAACGGGTAAGTCATTTTGTACTACACAGTTGTGCATTATGCACAAATATGCAGATGCTTTCCCCAGGTCGTATTTCAGAATCCACAAATATTTTCCAGAAGTACGCCTGGAAATCTGTGACTGTCATGTGTCCATCCCAATGGTGGGATACTGTACAGAGGGGGATATTCTCAAGAATGTGTGATAATTTTTGCAAACTTAGCTTAATGCAACTTTGCACATCGCAGTCTATCGCGGGAAAATAACGCTGTGTTAACGTTGTATTCTCAACACAGCGGTAGCATGCGATAGTCTCATGCTAACGCGTCAAATGAATGCGATAAAATTACTGTGACGGACAAAAACGCGAAACACAAACGCGAAAAAAGTTGCGCTGTGGCCAACCACGATAGAAAAATCAGCGATAACCAGCAACAGGCCTGCAATTCCCACGCGTCATGCAGGAAAATGCACTATAAAAGCACTGAAAAACACAAACAAAATAATTTAAACTGTGTAGCACCATGGAGGAAGCCGGAGCAAGTACAAAGGACGACCAGAACCCCACAAGCCCCCGGAGGACCATCCTGGGACCTTGGGCTCACGGAAGGGCAAGGAGAAGAAGATGAGGAAGACGTGTTTCAGTCTGCAGGAAAACAGGATCATCATCACGGAGGTGATAGAACACCACCAACAACTGTTCGTCACGTTCAACATGTCATTGGCAAATAAAAATGCAATATGGTAGGCCATCCTGGACAAGGTGAATGCAGTCGGAATGAGGAGGAGGACAATTGAAGAGGTCAAGAGGCGCTGGAATGATGCGAAGCGCAAAACCAAAAAGAAACTCGCTGACAACCATCAGGCAGCAATGCAGACTGGAGGTGGCAGTCCAGCGGAACACCAGGAGCTGGATGAGATGGAGGAAATGGTGTCCACAGTCATCAGTGGGGAGACGGTGGCAGGAGTTGGGGGTCCGGACACTGCTCGATATGACCTGACACAACAGCACCAGGGTGAGTACCGAACAGGGAATGGGGGGATGGGGGGAGATGGCACAATGGCACACATGCACAATTAAGTAGAGCACACTGCATACCCACAATGACTCTGGATCATGTCCCTGATCCCCTTGGCACACTGCATCACACATACAAACAACAAGTAGGCCCCCATCCACTATGGGCACAAAGGGGTTCCTCCCCACACAGCACCAATCTCACAACCAACCCATGCGCACGTGTTAAACCCAGCAAAGCTGTGTGTCTGTGAGCCACACTGACAATGCAAGTGACACTGCATGATGAATAGCATGGCTGCAGTCCAATTATCATGACATGGTGCACGCCACTACACTGAGGTGGCTGAGTGTGGAACACTTCCGGAAAGGAGCAGGTCACAGTCTGACTCATCCACGTGCACATACAACCCCTAACAGCAACAACATATCTGTGGATAAACCATGCTCAAGAGTCCCAACTCCCACCAAGAGCCAAAATTAGCCAAGTCTGCAACATCTCAGCACTGTAGAAGCACAGAACTCAAAGGCACACCACCTCAAAGGGATAAGGGGCAGCAAAATCACAGCTGCAGAGGCGACTCACCCACAATGCAGCACACACACATAGCAATAACAGCACATCAACATTGACAACAATGTGGTACAAAGTGCAACACTTTCACTACAGAACAGAGGACACAACTGGTTGCACTTGTTTATAGAAACTGGCCAATCACATCTGGCATAGCAGGAAACTGTGAGATGAGAATGTACATGTACAACCTCACATCCGTGATGTAGTTCAAATGTCCACTGTCCCGCATCAAATAGTCAGCTCCCCCCAAACAGTCACAATGTACATTGTCATGCACTCTGTATGTAAACTTGAACAATGCGTCAACATACATGTCAACACAATGTTAAAATGCACCTCCCCTTCACATTGCAGAGGGACAATCAACACCTCCTGCAGAGCAGACCAGATCAGTGATGATGAAGAGGACCTCCACACCTTCGACACCGGCGCCCTACAACAGCTCATAGACAGCTACGGCAAACCACCTCCAGGAGCAGGGCAGCCCAGCTGCATCGAGGAGTGCCCACCCCCTGCACTGACCACACAGCAGGAAGCACCCTCCACCATGGCTGGCTACCAGCACCTCACCGAAGAACACATTGCATTCCAAAGCCAGGTGTTAGACTGTCAGAAGGAGGTGGCTGAACAGGTGCGGGTGGGGTTCAACCACATGGCAGCCAAACTAGATGACATACCTGGGTGTCTAAGTCACATCAGGGACCACTTACACTCCCTAACAGATATCCACGGTTTGCTCCATGCAACAATCCAAGCCCGACACCGCTGGAGTCATGCCTCTGAGAGGAGAACAACTGTCTAGTCACAGTGGCCTCAGATGCTGAGGATATTGGAGAACATGGAGTGGATGCATGCGGAAAGAATGGCTGCCATGGATGCACACCAGCGAAAAGATGTTGGTATCTTCCATGCCCTGCAGATCTTCATTATCACATTGCTGCCACTAAGGCAGTCGCTGATGAATGTTGCTGGTACTTCCACACACACATCTCCAGCCCCTGATGTGTCAGTGGCACACAGTGCTGCACACCAAACATCAGCACCCACATGTCCGACAGATGACATAGAGGACGAAGATGCGGGTGATTCCACCTGTGTATTAAGAAGAAGCCAATAACAATCTTCTCCACCATATGCCCTGTTTCAGCTTGGTTCTGCCCCCTGCATCATGCCCTGTAACAACACCTCCCACTGTCCCTCGAAACACTCTGTGACACTCACCTTGGACCTCGACATGGATTGGCATATTCTGTTAGCTTACCAATGACACAGCAATCACACTGCGGACTGTACTCTTCCTCTTCCGATGTACTTGTCAATCCCTACATGACTCTGGCTGGCCCTCCACTGGGCTACAATGGAATGTGGGGTTTGTATGGCCATGTACTGCTTCAGCTCCGACACTCCACTGAATGTGAATAATTCATTCATATTCACACAGATGTGTCATGTCCATAATCGCCCAATTATGAAAGTATGGATGAATGGAAGGACATTGATTGCACAAAAAGGTACACCCTGGGAAATGAAGGTAATGCGTTTGTGTGACCGTGACACACATAGGCAGTGAAATGACTGGGAATGTGTGCACTACCTGTTGCCTCATTGCTCTGAAACAACAATTGCGCAATTTCACAACTTTGACCCAAGCAATGTTAGAAATAGGGCTGTGTATGAAATGTCCAAGTTGTTGGCAGGCCTAAAGTAGTGTCCCCCATCACATTTGAAAACAGAAAATCTCTTTGCATACCTACTCAAACTCAACTGGGTGGAAACAGCCTGTAGTGATGGATTACATTGATCCACATGGCTAGAAGTTGGACCCCATACTCACATTGCTGAAGACACTTAAGAGCACAGATCTATCAGCAACTATCCCAACCAAATTGTCTGGCTCACAGAGGTGGAGCTGGTAATAGGGACTTACCGCTAAGTGAAATTCATCAGTCAGTCCCTCACTGTGTACGGACAATGCTCATTGAGGCACACGATTTGTCATTCTAATCAACACTCATCACAGTGGAACACTAGTGAAGTTGCGTAGACTTAATTAGCATGTGCGTGTCAGTACAGGCAAGGCAAGGGCCACAACATGCAGACCAATGCATCAGACACTAACAGGCAGCATTCGTTCACGGTACAGTTCCACGTGACAGGAGTTGTGCATGGGCCCGGGATGTTCTGCCAAAGCGTTGGTGGCTCTCGTAGAACTGGCACTCTTCTGACCTGCTGCAGTTATGTGGATGATATGTCACAGCTCGGAGCAATGATTTGTATGAGTGTGCAACGTTTGGACGTATGTGTTGTTGTGTATGTAAGTGTCAAGGGCATTCCATGCAAGAGTACCTCGAGCAAGGACTTCTGTGTGTGGGGTGTGGATACGTTGCTCTTTCAGTAGCTCTGTGCGTAATGTGGGAGTCATCATCATCTGCTATGGTATCTCTCTCAGGGGGTGCCTGCCGCATGCGAGACCAAGGTCGGAGGTGCAGATGTCCTTCTGCCTTATGTATTGAGACAAAGGTGCTTTCATCCCTAATGTTAGTCTTACTACTGCTTGCATTCTGGAAATGTGATGTGGCTTTCACGCTGCAAATGAGGCTAGGCCTTAGGCGTATGGTGCACCAATAGCGATACACACACAACAGTTGGCATGTATGAGCCAAGAGCCCGAGTGGTCTTGCACTCCTTGTACAATCCCTTCGTGCGCGGCCGCCCTCCGGGTGCATGCAACATTGCAATATTGTCAATTGCGGGCCGTGTGGCACCGACACTGCGACAGAGACACATGCATCAGTTGGTTTCCTGTCCAGCCAGAAATGAACCACGCCCAGAACCCAGGGATAATTATTCACATCCCTACGCTGGCCTGGCGTACGCCGACCCAGCCCACTCGGCTTACGTATAAAGGGGGGGACGACATTGCTACATGTCCCAGTTCTTCACCACTGCCGGAGGTGACAAGGCTGCGTCCACCTGGCACATCACGAGACTCAATCATAAAGGGTCCATGACTTGCGATGCACAGACTTGGTGGCACTGGATACACTGCGGCTGGCACGGGCCTACCGCCACAGGACGGTGACTTTGGGTGCACTGAGGTAGTGGCACCTTAAGTGCTGAGCGGGTGTGTAACCTGCGATGATTTGCGCCGTCCTGTCGGTCCGGACTGGGAAGGATTGGTGTGAGCCCTGCTGTACTGCAGTGTAGTCCTGAGCCATCGGGCAGTGCGGGCCTACCGCCACGTGGCGTTGCCTCGCGGTTCACAGAGTTAGTGGCATCTAAAGAGCTGGGTGGGTGTGCAGCCTGTGATGATGCCATGTGCACTGATATGATCTCAACCATTGCGAAATCAAGACCCAGAATCATGTGTGTGACCTTGTGGCCGACGGTGCGAGCTGCATATTGTGGAGGCTGCCAAGGTCGGGGCCCCAGGCTTGGAGCTTGCACCGGCACATGGTGGGCCCTCTTGGAGACATGCCGGTGGCGGAGGGTGAGCAGTGAGGCCTGGGTGCGCAGGGGCGGGCAATCACCCCTGGGTGGTGGGGGGGGGCTGGGGTGCAGCAGCCTGTGTGCACAGGGGCGGGTAAGCGATGGAGGCATGGGCAATGATATGAACTCTGCCAATCATAAATTTGGACTCTGTTTCAGATAAGGGACCTGGTGGACTGCAGTGTATACCGGCACGTGGTTGGAGACACACTGGTGGCAGCAGGTGAGCAGTGAGGCCTGGGTCCGCAGTGTCTGTACTCTCTCTCCCTCTCCCTGTCCCCCTTTCACTGTCTCTCTCTTTCTCTCTTTTTCTCTCTTTTTCTCTCTCTCTTTCTCTCTCTCTCACTCTCTTCCTTTCACTCTCTCTCTCTCTCTCTCTCTCCCTTTCTTGCTCTCTCTCTTTCTCTCTCTCTCTGTCCTTTGATGAGCGCATGACACACCTTCTTATCTTGAATTTTGTCTTGCAGGCTGTGACTTACAGGTTGTCCAGAAAAGACCTGCCATGACTCTTCCAAAGAGTTGTATTGAGTTAAATTTGAATAAAATATTTTGTTTGGAAATTCAAAGATGAATGAATGATTCTTCTTTTTCTGACCACACATGAATGTTAATTTTTGGAATTGTGCGACGTCAGGCAAATTGTTTTGTTCATGATTTTGTAAAGTTGATTTAAATATCTTTGTCTGGGGGGGGGGTGTCTGCCGGGGGGGGGGGGGTCCAGGGTGTGGTGGCGGTGGGTGTTGTGGCCCACTTGGGACTCCGAGCTGCATGATCAGTGGCTCCATGGCATCTGTTGTTCTTCAGGTGTGGCTCTGGGCTGGGCTCCCTTTTATGGTGCGGGTTGTTGTCCGACTTAATACCAGGTAAGAGCAGGTGGTAAATCCCTGCTGCTAACATGCCTTATCGCATGTTTTGGGATCTTATCACCGATCTGGCTGGTCGTTGGGAATGTTGTGAAGTGGTATTGGCGCTGCTTTTTGCTGCATATCATTGGCGTTAGTTGCCGGTGTTATCTGTGTCAATGTTTTTTGCGGCTGCTATCGCAGGAAAACTGGTGATATCGGCTGTTAGCACCAGCTTGTGAATAGGGCGATAAATTTATCACCACTTTGACTGCTATAAAGTGCCGCTAACTCGGCGATAAGTCCTTGAGAATATCCCCCAGAGATTTTTAACTGGAGTAATCTGGATCAATGCGAGGTTTGAAACCTATGTGTCTAGATTTCTTAGGAACATTACGATTACGAAGTTCACAGCCTTATTTGAGGAAAAATTGCATTAATTGGCAGATGCTCCAAATATTTGATCTTGTCTTTTCATTTGATATCCGAAGAGTGCAGTCTTTCTTCAAAAAGAACACCTCTATAGTCTATATTTGAAAGAATCCAAGCTTGGAAGACAAATGACTTATGTATTTTTCTGCATAATGTGAAAGACCTCCTGTAGTGGAAACCCCATATAGGTGAATGGTAAATACCAATACATCAGGAAAGGCGGCAGGTACTTCATTGCAAGGAGTGGGGCTAGCCCAAGTGTGGAAGTTAATAGGGTTGATTCAGAAATAGGTGTATTGTTTATCCTTCTACTCTGTGTTAATGACTAGCTGATGATTATTTGTTTTTCAAGGATAGATTGAGGTAATGGGCCTTGTCAACTATGCATCAAGTTGCATTAACACGTTTTTGGAATTCTCAATGAAATATTACGTCACCCTTCACGTTTTTTCATCAAAACTATAAAATCCAGTGTTGAGTGTTTTAAAAACAGCATGCTTCTAGAACGAGGCATTGGTACATAGAGCACAGGACATAATACCTGTTCCTGGTGCAACAAGTGTACTTGTTTGTTTCTTAGCATAAGTATAATACTTTGCTTTCAGCATTTTTATTTTAATACGTTCATTAAATAAAACTTTGAAGAATATGACCTTTTTAAGTACATGGCTTTTATTTCCAAATTCTCCACTGCACATTTTTAGTTACACATAATATAGCTCACAATAATACCAAGAACTTGTACATCTAAAATATGAAGGTGAAGCCATAGGAGGTCAAAGCCCATAGTGCTTGAAATATTTTAAAATGACATTAGGATCAGAACCTAATCTCCTCCGATTCAGGAAATGGCTGAACATAGAAATATTAAAAAAATAATTAACTATCTGGACTTAACCTAACTTAATCCTTCTCGTGAACAACATTGAATAGGGACCACAAACATAAAATTATTCCACTGACCACCTCCCCCCCCCCCTCAAAATGGTTATGAAAGATCAATTCTGAGAACATTTTTCACGACCAGAATGGTCAACATAAGAACATGGTAGTTTTCTCAAACCAAAGGCATTCAACTCACAAGGACTAACAATGGCCAATCTAAACATCCAATACTGATTGGGGCTGGGCTCTTACAGCCAAGAAAAGTCAAGTATGCTATTCTTGCCATTACTCAACCAATAAGGTCAACCTCAACTTTCATGAACCATCACCCACAAAGGTCGCCTGTTTACAAATAAATGTTTTCAGCTTCACAGTTCACAGGGCGAACTATGTTCATGCACCTATTCCATCTAAAAATAGAGTTATGAAGCAGTTAGAAGATAAGCCTGTGTGTTAGGAAACTCCATCAATAAATTGGCTATATTTTTTAGGTGATACTTTTGTTCCCATCTTCCGTATTTGTATTTATCATTGAAACCCTTCAAATCTTTACAGTGTTGCCAGATAATGTTTCTGGATATCAATAACTTCACATTTGTAAAACTTAAGACCTGGGTTTTTTGCAGCATTCATTTAAAAGCAATTTGCCATCGTTGTAATTTTATAGCTTCAGCCACCATACTATTATTGGCCAGTTGCCTGGCTACCATCATCAAAGCTATCTGGACAAATCTCCATGCTTGTTGTGGGTTTTCTGTAGTATATAATACTATACAGAATACATGAATACACCTATGCACCATGAGGTTTGTTTGGTTCTTGATTGTACTACCAAGTTATGCATGTAAATGCCCTGTCTATTACTGCTGGAAATCCACAAATATACTGTTGTCCCATATGCTTAACACGAAAGGGATGTCATACATGCTATACGCACTTATATTGAATAACTTTATGCTTTACATTTACAGGTACAACTATAGCAAGGAAGTAACATTTAATGCACAGTTTTTCAGTTGGTGTTTTCTCCTTTCGATAGCCGACTTGACTCTGCTCATGTTCACTCATGGTTGCTTGCGATCACCGCTGTTGTCAAGTATGAAGCAGTGTGATTTTGTTCATACTAGTCATACAAGGGCTCAACCTTAGGGTCACTGTGGTTCTTGGAAAGGTTGGGAAGGTATGCTCTTGCATTCTTCATCAGGCTCTCCACTAGTACTTATTGCATTTTTGGTGTATCGCTCGCAACAAATTAAATAGCAAATAAATAACATTCTCTTCAAACAATTCTGAGAATGTATTGATACCAAACTCTTTAAAATCTCTGAGTGGCGTTGTGTTCACATGTGGAAACATGGGTTTAGTCTGCACTACCCACACAGGACAGCACAGACTGGTTCATTTTCATCTTAAAATAACAACATATTGTCATTGGTGACATAGTTGGTGTTAGTGGTAATATGTCCATGTCACGTTTGACAACAGGAATTTGTTTAAGGATGCACTATGGCAACAAGTCTCTGCCAGGCCATCCACTTTGCAGTCTTTAAATTCAGTTTTGCAATTCAACTTTCCTGGGGGCGATGCATCCAATTGAGAATTACTAGTACACTTCTGCTTGATCTAGTGTCACCTCTGATTCTCCTGATCATATTATGTGTCACAATGTAGTATGCAGGTTACTAAAGTACAACTTGACCATGTAATACAATGAGGAAACAATGATATACATAGGATAATGTACCCCTGAGTAAATTCTAAGGATATTGAAAGTCACTGAGGAGTTCCATGACCACACAGAAGAATGACGCCAAAGGCCAAGTTCCTTTATAAGGTTATGGAGCTCTTGGGTGACTTCCAATATCCTTATCATGTACAGCAAGGGGTACTTATACCTTTTAGTACATGGTCACATCATCACCTTTCACATAAACCATTAAAATCCTTGGTGTCGAGCTCTTTCCTATGAAAGAGAGAGCATGTTTGCCAATATGAAGCATAAAAATAGAATCTCTTGTGCAAAATTAAACCCATCAAATAGTTGTCTGATATTTGTTGCACAACGAACCAGTTAAATACAAGTCTGCTTTTTTTATTTTAAAGTGCAGTAGCTCGGAATGTGTATAAACATGCAGAAAGTTTCTAACACATCTATAATTACCTAAGGAGTGTAAAAAATAAACAGGTTGCCATGAATATCTCATCTCTGCTTGTCAGTGTACAGCTAGAAAGACAGAGCACACAAAAGAAAAGCAATATTGGGTTTTGTTTCTTAAACAGCTGCTTTACTTATGCTCTGTGGCCTGACCTGCCTTTCCCCTTGGCTGCTGGGTCTGACTGGCTCAAATTGCAGTTGAGATCTGACCTCATTTTTTTATAATAGGTGACTGGGTGCATCACAATTAGCCTAATTTAGCGAATTTAGAGACATATTTTTATAGAGGGATTGCATAATCCAGGTATTATATAGATATTTAAGTAGAGCCACCACTTTGTTGATAACATCAATAACAGGGGGTTATGTCATTAAAGTGAATGTTTTTTGTTCCCACTTGCTATCTTCCTGGTAGCATCACCGTAGCAAGGCAACTCAGCTAGTGTTATACATATTCCTAGGGATTTGAAGTGTTACCAGGAAATTATCACAATGCCAATTGCATCTTACAATGAAGAATGCTTTAATTAATGGACCTGAAAAAAGTATTTAATGCCTGTAAAGATTAAAAAGGTGAATTGTATTTTTAATAGTTATCAGATGTGATCTATATTGTAAAGACCAAACCTTACAGCTAAAAAACATTGTCATGTCTCAGGAGCAAAGTGAAAACATTGGGAATAATGTAAAGTGCAAATGGGTACATGGCTAACTCAAATGTTTTTTTTTATATATACAAAAACAATTATTTTGAAAAGCATGAAGTAACAAAAGACAGGTTAAGAGTGAAAAGAAATATAAAAAACAACCCAGAACACTTGATCAAATACTATGCCAGTGATTTTCAAAAATGAGGATCTAAATAATAAATGATTTGTAATTTTTGAAAACCAAATTACAATCACTGTGTATTGCTCTATATTATTAAAGACTGGGATTAAACAAGACCAATGGGCCCACACATAATACTACTGATACTAAACATGGCAAGATTTGCCACCAGTGAGGCAATATTACAATGAAATTCTACTCTGCCAGTGGTAACATAAAAACATGCTGTCTATGTTATCGCAGGGGTACATGACTGGAGTGGCTCATCCACTGGAATATTGGGTGTAAGGGACAAGTTTGTACCTAGGGACAGAGGGACCCACACATATATTCCAGCACTATATGGACCAGTGATACTCAAAGTACGGCCCGAAGGCCGCAAACTACCCTCCTGACCTTTGCATGCGGACCCCTGGGCAGCAGCAGCACAGGGCTGCTGTTTACTCGACTCAGCACTAACACGAATAAAAATGTTAAATATAAAGCAAGCACTTATGTGAAAGTTAATTGCAGAAAGGGAAAGGAAGTAACTAGTCCCTTAACTTTAGGAACACCTTTATTTTTAAAAGACAGCAAACATGTAAAAATAGGATAGTGTTTTCAAAATTCAAAAAGTGTATTTCATTGACCTGTAGAACCATTTTCACATTAGTAAATCAAATGATGCATTATGACGTATTTTCCTTAAAGTGATGGTTTTCAAACATGAATTTAGCCACTAAATAGACATGCTTTGCTTCCCCTATACAGGCTTCAACACCCCCACCTGCAGGCATCAGTGCGGCCCTCGGTCACACCGAAAAACCAAACTTGGCGGCCCCTGAGAAAATGTTTCTGAGTACCCATGATATAGACCATATGCATTGTGCTGTATGCCAAGAGTATTGATAAAAATAATATTATCTGAGATAACTACAGTGGCTTAAATATAATCTACAAAAATGTCACTCCAGTAGGTCTATATTTTCTACGATTAACTCAAAAGGGGCGATGTTTCCTGCGGCAGCCTGCACAGGTAAGCATGGTGGGGTGGGGCAGGGTGCGGCGGGGGGGAAGCTGACAGGCGATGAAATAGGTATTATTTATTTATTTAATTATACCTATTCCGTTGTCTGTCGACTCCCCCTCCTCCCACCCCACCCCACCGTGTTTACCTGTGTGTGTCTTTTGCTTTCTGGCCCCCACTGGCATATTTCTGTAAATTATATTTATAACACAATATTTTTGTCAGGCGATATTTAGGTCACATTATTCTGGGACCACACCATAAATTGCTACCTAAAACACCATCCAGAGTAAGATCAGCCAAAAGGGGATCAATTGCCGTCAGTTCACACTTGCACCTTCTCTAAACTGCAGAGTATCTCAGCCTAGTAGTTTGCTATTTTCTGCTCTACAAACAATACATGCTCTGTCTGAGATGAGGGTGTGCTATTCTACCCGTTTCATTTCGAGGGTCATGGAAGGTGGTATCTCAATGACACTTTATAAACTGAAGGCATTGCAAACACTGACATGACCATGTGTGCTGTACATAAAGGAAGCAATGCGTATATTGACATAACAATGGTATGCTATATGCCAGGGCAATCTGTCAATTGGCATTGCCATAATACCTTACATACATGGGTAATTTGGAAATACTTTGTAGTCAAGGAGAAGGGGCTCTAAAATCCAAAGGAATGGGGCACCAAATAAATATTCCCTTTGGAAATAGCGTATGCTCAACCATTCATCTTCATCAATCCACCAAATTTATACTCCACGCATGCTGCATTCAACAATGATTAAGGCACTCATAAATTGATTACCACTTCTTGTCGCGATATTAATGTATTTTAATCAATATAAAAAGTATACAACTTTATATTGCACACTGAGAATTTGATCACATCGTTAAAAAACACACATAATAAACACAATAGTCCTTGCAAGGATCCCGGTCGAGAAAAACATAAGGTTACGCAGTCACGTCGGAATAAAAAGCCACGAACAAGCGACCCTATTGTTATAGTGACGGGAAAACAGTGAGAACCCGCAATCAGCACATGAAATACGACGTAATGGTGATGGTCCTAAACTCAATTTAACATTGGTTTTGATTGAGACCATCATCTGAGCATTTTGAAGAGGTTTACCAAATTTTAAGTATCCCATACCCATCTGCATTGAATAATTGAACGTACAGTTTATAAGATATTAAGAAAATCGTCTTGTTAGTCGTCGTGATTTGGGAACAACACTTTAACCTGAGTGCAGCTGCACCAGCATGATACACGGTCAGTATAGGACTGATTATTTTAAATACGAGGAGAAAAAAACTTACTGTCCTGAAGAAGGTGGCCTTATCGCGAGTGCGCCACCGAAACGCGTCGACGCCTAGAGTATATTTTGTGTTAAATTTGGAAGAGTCAGCAACATGTTATAGACAGGGAACTTAGATCTATGCTTTTTTGCTGTCTATATGTATACCCAAGTTAACACTTAGATGACACAGTGAATTGTCTCTTCAAATTCTCCTTTTTAATTGTGTATTTTAGACTATTGTGTTCATTGTGTGTGTTTTTTAACGATGTGATCTAATTCTCTGTGTGCAATATATAGTTGGATACTTTTTATATTGATTAAAATATATTAATATCGCGGCAAGAAGTGGTAATCGATTTATGAGCGCCTTAATCATTGTTGAATGCAGCATGGGTGGAGTATAAATTTGGTGGATTGATGAACATGAATGGTTGAGCATACGCTATATCCAAAGGGAATATTTCTTTTAACGTCATAATTTGGAAATACGCTAGAGAAATATGAATATATATTAACAACAATGTATGCCATAGATTTTAGGGAAATATGAAAGCTGGCTTGGCAATGGGGTTTAGCACACATTTCAAATACTGGAAAAATGTTAGTTTCATATACTGGTGCCATTTGCATACTGAAATGGCAACAACGCTTCACATATAGTGAAAATGTGGGAACGGGCATGGCAATGGTGTATTAGCCTACAGCGTATTCGCAGCCAAAGCCACTTTGGGTACACAGTAGGTTTGAAATTCTGCCTCATTCAGCTCCCTTTTATATAGGAAATTGGGTAGATGAAGACAGAATTCCAAAGAACAAAAAAATTATATGAAACATGGGGGTATGAATGTGAAAGGGTATTACCTAATGAAAAATCATTGGGATCTTGGTAAAGTGTGTGAAATATAAATAATTTTACTTTTATTTGTGTATTATTGCCTTATCAAGAATAGAACTTTTTTTTAAAACTAATGTTTTGGCAGTGATACGCACATACTTCAAAATAAAGTCGGAATACTCTACAAATGATACCTCACTGTGTGCAAAATTGTGAAATTTCAAGAAAATACAAGAAATTAAGTTAGCACATATAGGAGACTTTAGGAGCTTTAGATAAAAGTATGACAATGTGAATATAGTATAGCACTGGAAAACATATTTTTGGGGGACCTGAGCCAGCTAATTACTGAAAGTAGGTGTGGCTCTCTTCTGATGAGAACTTCTCTCATCTGAAGAGAGCTCATCCGAAGGAAGTCAACTCGAAAAACTGTAGGGACAACTTGGTGGTCATATGTTGTTAGGACTACTCCACTGACAGCAGCCCCTTCTATCATTGCTTGTGAGCGGACAAGTGGATGGATTAAACCCCATGTGCATTCCCCTGCAACTGTGATTTCAGCTGAATTCCTATAATTAGTTATTATTGAACTGGCTTTAAATTATTGGTTGGAAAATTGGTTGTTTAAGCATGAGTCACTGTTTGGTCTCCCCCAGATACCCCCATATAAGTGTATCTAGGTGTTAGTAGGGATCGTATACGCACTCTGGAAGCGGGATTACAAAGCCTACCTATCCTTACAGGGAAAACTTTGCAAATGAGAACCTGATCTGCTCAGCCATATTTCATGCACACTCTTGCAGCAAAGGGCTTATTTATGCAAACCCACTCAACGTGATCACCAAGCAGAGTAAAGTATCGTCAGCCTAAGTGGAAGGATATTTACATAAAATGAGGGACCACTAAAATGATGTGATCTGCATGAGAACATTTTGAAAAATTTAAAGAAAGATCTACTAACTGTAAAAATGTGCCTTTTTACTTCGGAAGTAGAAACTTCTTCAGAAGAACTAGATCTAAAAAAACAAAACCATGGAGTTGATTTTAATACTGGGAAATGCAAAAAGTAAAGAAATCGTACCTTTTAAAGTGTCTTTTACCTGCACCGATTATTATGCATACTTATTGTCATTTTCTTTTTATCTTAAATTTTGTCAAACTGCACCATAATTCGAATTATTTGTTTTCTTGGATTTTAGTTCAACCTATACGATTATTTGCTGTTTCATTATTTCTTGTATTGTCATTTTGACTTTTGCAATAAAATTCTTTTTTGAACTTAAAATGTACTGAGTTCAAAAATGCTTAGGAGTTTTTCAGAAAAACTTACAAGAGCCATTACATTAGAGACCTTATTAAAATTGTGTTAGGAGAGGCCGAAATTTCGCCTCTCCAATTGTGAGCCCAACCCACCAATTACCTGATTAAAGCGTGGCCATTGATATGGGTTCCGTGAGTTCATGCTAGCGGAAATCACTCCATGGACAGCATTGTGTGTTGGGTTGCCACAATTTAGCTTAAGTAGACAGTACGGGCCACCTCAGCCTACGTGGACAGATCACTGAGGAAAAGAAAGGTTTGGACAGCTTGGGTGGTGGAATGCAAGGTGTTCCTTAGCAAGTATCAGCATTCTCTGCCTCTATACTTGGTCCTGAGATATCACAAGGCCAAGCCCTAGACATCACAATGTGTGTTTCAGCTCACGGAGTAAAGATGAAGTAAAAATTCTGATTGTTGATGAGGGTAGAAGAAACTGCAGCAGCTCAGAGATTAGGAATATATAATTCTTAATAGTAATATGCTGATGTGGGCCACTGGGGAAACAGCATTTACAAATCAGGTTGATCCACATGTGCCATTTCAATGCAAGTGGAACGTTTGCCTGAACCACGCATATGCCTCAACCACGCATATGTCTTAACTTACATATACGTGCTTAAGGCAGTCAGCAGTGTAGATGCAGAGCAGATGGGTGGGGAGAGGAACAGGAAGGATCAAGAGAGGGAGGGCTGGGACGCGGCTTGGTAAGTGAGGCTGGGGCTGAGTTTTTGGGGGGGAACTTTTAAGTCTGGAAGCCGGTTTTAAGTCTCAGGGCGCGAGGGGTCAGGGTAGTTTTTAGGGCTGGGGCAGGGTGGATTGCAGGGCTGGTTTATCAGGTTTTAGGGCTCAGTACGGAGGGATGGGGGTGATGTTTACCAGGGCCGCACTGGCCGTAGCGGGCACCGGGCAATCCCCCGGTGCGCCGCTAGGGTGGGGGCCGGTTTTGGGCCCCCGGGGGCGTTTTTGTTACAGGGCCGTTTTTGCAGCGTAGCTGCAAAATCGGCCCTGTAACAAAATCGGCCGAAACCCGGCCCTAGCAAAGACTTCGCCCCCCCCACCCCCCCCGGGGTAGGGGGGGCAGCATAGGAGCACTTTGCCAGGGCCGCTTTTGGTTCCCAGTCCGGACCTGATGTTTACCCCGCATATCCCTTTACCAATCATCCATTGGCAACAAAATTAGTTGTAAAGGCATGCATAGGAAAGGTGTGCGTGGTAAAGATGTAGTTGTGGTTCAGTCCACGTTGTTTAGGCATGCGTGGATAAGGCATGCATTGTTTTGTCATACAACCAGGCACTATGCACCATAAGTCAGTTGCTTAGGTAATTAAGAAGTGATACCCTGCAATCAGTGGAGTGAAGGTAGCAGGCCAGAATGTGAGTAGTGACTGCCCTCTGAGTGACAGTAACCAATGTTTTATAGTGTTCTAAATTGTGCAAGTGCTAGTCACAGATACAACAATTACAAAACAAAGGATCGCTGCCGTGAGGGCAATAACACACAGGGTTATCAACTCAGGTTGAAAATTCAAAGAAGGGGTTCTATCGACCACTACACATTAAAAGAATTACAGATGAGAGTGCTTAAGACAATCATCCTACCATCACCAGTAACATATTGTTGGAAAACGAGGCAGCATCTGTGAGGCCTGCACAAATAACATGACTACATTTATCCTTCATTGGGAACCAAACACCCAATTGTAGCGCCTGACTCTGAGGGTAGCGTTGCAGAGCAGTCTGAGGCTTACTCAAGGGAGGTGGTGTGGGCTATTAATCACCATTTGCAGGTGCGCAGAAATAACACTCAATAATTGATTGTCCAGTCTGTACTTTACTTTATAAAAGTAAGAGTACATTTATTAAACACACATTCTACTCAATACGATGCACCTATTTACAAATATACATAATCTGTTGGAATTGCTTTGTGACATTTCATAACATCTCCACCCCTCCCGCAGGGGGGGTGGGGTCTAGTACCATCACTCTCATGTATGCACTTCATCTTGTCCCCAATGCAGTTAGTTGAACATAACTTGGAGCGAGGGCCCGGCGCACTGGCACCTTCCCAGTGGTGACCCACCCCATTATCTCAACAATCATTTAAAATAGGTAACCCTACCTTGGTGACACACAACCCTGACTGAGCATTTCCTACTGACCATGAAGTATACACCTCTACATTTAAGGGCTAGCAGTCTGGGTTCTTCACCTAAGCTCAGCAGCATGTTTAAGCATCACTTTAGAACGACGTTACTCATCACATTTGTGGATCATTAGAATGCATTGCAATTATAGCCCCCAAAGGCAATACAGATAAAATCACAGGATTACTCATATACAGCCAGACACCCTAGCAGGAATGTCTGGCAACATAACCCCACTTTGCTTATCACATCACGTTACATAGGTACTTCAAATTACACATGTGACCTTCAGTCCCTCTAAAAGAAATAACATTAGTAAATGCACTACGGGTGCACTTACACCTTTTCACATCCAGGGAATGCCCTTCTCCGGACATCCCCAACTCAGCCCTTCACTCCTTGATGCACCTCTCCATATATCCTCAGCTGAAGAACAAAAGTTCCAGCCCAGAAGATGTTAAAATGCTGGCTGAGCCCTTGAGGGGTTATTTCTTTGAAGTCCCCGGGACACTTAGGTTGGGACTATTCTTCTTCATACTGGGGAGGCTGCATTGCTTCTACAGCTCCCCCTGCACCTCTTTCACAAATGAGGGTAACCCCCCTCCTCTGGGGGCCACCAGGCACCAAAAACAATGGATTTCCCCATATCTAACAAGGCATTATGGGGCACTTCAGTCTCCTTTCCTTGAATATTATAACAGGAACTCTCCAGCTGCGTCGGCGATGGCCGCGATGTGGTCCTCCAGCCGCTGCCTCCACTCGTTGGAGGGTCCGGTCCCACCTGGACCCCCAGGTGCGTGATACGGCTCGGGGAGCAAACCCCTGGCCGTTTATGCTCATTTCTGGGGCCAGGTTCCACCCGGGCCCCTTCACGGGTGCACGGAGTCCCGGTCCCGCCCGGGACACCCGCAGGATCTCCAGGTTGGAAGGCAGCCTGGGGAGACCACCTCTGGCTGCCCCCGCCGGCTCCCCACACGACCAGCACCCTTGTGTGCTGCCACGGGAGCCGGCACAGCAGTTCTGGTCTGCCCGCTCCGGCGGGCAGACGCGAGGACTCCCGTGGTCCAGTCGGGACCTTGGGGGAGTGTGGTGGCACTACCCCGGCCTCCTCCTCTTTTTTGGGGCCCGGGGATGGGGTGCCAAGCCTCCGGACATCTTCGGGTGGTGCAACAGCACTTCCCCCCATATTGTTCACTGCGAGGCCTGGAGATGGGGTCCCGGTCCCCTCCTCCTCTTTACGGGAAGCGCAACGGTGTTTCCCGGCTGCTCTACGCCGGCGAGGGCCAGGGTGGGCTCCTGGCCCCCGTGGGGGATATCTTCACGGGGAGCGTGACGGCGCTTCCCAACTTTGCTTCGGGTCCCGGGGATGGGGTCCCGGGCCCTTTAAGACCTCTTTGGGGGGGGGGCGCGACGGCACTCCCCACCCGCCTCCATCTTTGGCGAGGGCCAGGGTGGGCTCCTGGCCCCCTCTGCAGGGCATTTTTACGGGGAGCGCGACGGCACTCCCTGGATTCCCTTCTATTGGGGACAGCCCCTGGGGACCTGACCCACCCTGAGGGCATAGTTGAGACCGGTGGAAGAGTTCCACGTGCTTTGTTGTCAGTCCACTGAGGGGTCAAAGGTCACCTACTGTCTGAAGCAATATCTTGGCCCTCAGGTGGCCGATTTACAAAATGTTCGCCTCTTCTTGCTCCTCTTGGCCAGTCCCAGTCACTGGGAACACTTTCCTTTGCCCTCCTGGTCTCAAGGAGGGTGCATTCAGCAGGGAGCTGTCTTCACTGGCTCCCTGCACCAGCCTTTCGCTTGGCTCTCCTCCTGGGTCTCTCTTCTCCCTGCGCAAAGGCCCCTGCTTCTGTGCACTGGTCCTGGACTCTTCTCCTGGCGCTGTTCAGGATCCTGGAGCAGTCAGGGGGTTCTTCCTTCCAACTGCCCATTGTGCCAGGCTCCAGCACCCTCTGCCTCAGCAGACCACACCCCAGAGAGAGCTCCTCTTCCTGTGCAAGTTCTTTTAAGAAAGTTGGGGAGGGGAGGGGGCTGGCAGTAAGTCTCTGGTTGCCCTATCACACAGCAACACATCACTTGTCTGCCCCTGCTCCCTCCTTCTTGCCCAGGCCTCTGGGTTTCTTTAAGTTGGCGTCGTCCAGGGTCTCCTGCCACATGGTCTCTGAAAGCCCCTTCCCCCCAGTGCTGCCTTCACCCTGGTGCAGCTTGGTGCCTGGCACCCAGTGACAGCTGCTGATAAATTAGCCTGTAGCTCCACCCATCTTCTCTCCTTGGAAGGAAGGTCTTCGCTCTGGGAAGAAAGGTCATTAATCTAACCTGCCAGGGCCAGACCCCAGCCAGGTCCTGGTTATGAGCTGACTCAGAGAAATATGACAGTTCTGGATGACCCAAAGGCAGTACAAATATGACTTTGGACTCTGCAGAATACTTCTTCTCACACCTGTTACAGGGTTCTTTATTGCATGTCTGGAATATGTAGGCCTTAGGAAAGCTAATCTAGCTCATGGGATCCGCATCCCCTTAAGGGACTAATGAAGTGAAAAACACAGTAAAACACACTGACTTTCCCTGGCATGTTTCCTCCCAGTGTATAAAGCTTATTCCAGGTCACCACCCCATTCTGCTTAAGTCCTTCCACACCAGTCGACCTGCACCTGCTCCTTGGCTTCGCATGCTAGGAATCTCCCCAGTGCAGCCCCTACATGTGTGCACACGCATGTACACATGTGTCTGCATGTAACCAGCCCGGTGTCCCTTACTCCAGCTGCTGCGCAGTGGCCTGGTCAAGCCAGGGGGACACCAGTAAAATCCTCATGCAGTTTCTTTCAATAGGAGTTCACTGTGTGAGTCCCAACTTATGAGGCTCCCCCACAGTAAAAGCTCAACAATTAGGTGCTCAAAAAGCGAAAAATCCGGGCAGCCCATAGTGTCAGAACCACCTTCTAACACCTATGAATGTAGGCAGCGTCCTCAACCAGCAAACAAGCCAGCTGTGAAAAAGTAAGATAGAAGCACGCCTTGCAAGCACTTCGCCATAAGGTGAAAAATCTCTCTGCATAGACAAGACTGTAAATGTCATTGAGGGAGATATAATCCAAATTAAACGGGAAGGCCATTACTGCTTTACACTCAACCTTATGAGGTTTTGTATTGAAGCGTTGAAACGTTTTAATGAGATCAGCCAGGAAATTAGTGCATGCACTGCAATTCCTGCTCAGGTAATTCCGTTGATTAAGACATTGCGCACAGAGTGGCATACGTCAATGATAGGTGGCGTTGCAGAAAGGAACTAATATTCTTTTTAACCTTGTGCAAGATGGCGGCGACCATTGCTTTACGGTTGACAGCAGAGCTTATTTCAAAACAAAACGAGGAAGGAGCAAGATTATTCTACCACCAGATTGACGGCATTAAGTGGGATGCATCCATATAAATTAAAATCAAATATATCGTCTCACTCCAAGAAAAAAGAAAAGGCCCAACGTTTTAATAAAAGAAAAGGACACATAAAAAGGCCGCTCCTGTCAAACACCGCGCTGATAATTAAAACGACGACATCATGACAGCTTCAAGGGCCACTGCCCTAATCTGAATCTCTGATGCACATTACCCATTGCTTACGCCTTCACACCAAAATGCTACACCAGCAATCAGCAGAGAAGACCTTACTCCTTTCGACAACACATTACAGAAAAAATGAAATACGACTCTCGATGGAAGATATCGTTACTTCTATAATGCAGTAAAATAACGTCATAAAAATACTGTATCAGATATTATCCTATGATTGACGTAGGTGCAGTGTACCCTTGAAATCATATGTCCACCGAGCACTGATAAAATGTATCTCGTGCACCTATTGCTTGAAAAGTTGGGGAGTTTACTTGTATCATATTACATTGTAATTGCATTTATGAAGCACTTACTACCTCTAATGAGGAGTTGAAGCACTCCACTAGGGTACTGTGCTGAATTTTCCCACTTTCTACGTTGCACACATATGAATATAAGAACACCCCCTAATTTTAGGCACTAAAATATAAAGATTAAATTCTGAGAAGGTAAATTTAACATGTTTAAACATTAATCACCTGACTGTTGGACGAGGCCTACACACCACTCAACAGCAGTAGATGGTTGTAATGCAAAACATCCCTTATTAAGCAGACAAGCATGCTAGGATATGAACTGTTGGCTCTCGGTGTTAATGTCATATGTCCTGAAGGACTATGTATATGTTGCACTGGAAAATGAAAAACATTAAGAAAATGTGTGTAACGAGCAAATGAAAAAAAATGTTTAAGCATTAAAATAATGACTTGGCACTAAAAGTATAAGACTAATGCATGAGTTACCATAAATCCTCAGAGGCAGCGGTTTAATGCAAGTTAGCAGTTTAAATCAATTGGCACAAATTATATACGAACATTATTAGGTGGCTGATCCCTACAGCAAGCGCAAAGAACAAGCTATAAAAACAGCCAGAGACACGTTGGTTTCAAGTCTCCATAGGAATCAAAGTTATTGAAAATGTTCTTGATAAAGGGAGGCAAATGATGTGTTTATAAACAAATAAGAACACATTGAGGTAAATGTATATCTCTTCGATTAACAGAAAAACAATCTGGCCTACATTCCTAAAACAAGTGCTTTCCTGTCTGGAGTGGAAGCCATTTTGACACCGACAGATGGCAACAGATAAGGTATTTTGACCAAACCTTTAAATATTGTCTGCTTGTCTTTTCCGAACATCAGCCTCGTGCAAAAATCATTTGTGTATGCGGTTCTGTTTTCTACATGGTGGTACTTCTGGAGCACAAAATGGTTGAGTCAGTGTCAGGAGCCATGCTGTAAAAGCGACATGGCTTATCAGTGGTACACTGGCTCACAGATAAAGCTACAACTTTCCAGTGGCGGCTCCTCCATAGGGGCGTTTGGGCGTCGCCCCACTGCTTTCTCGCAGTGCGAGAAGCAGAAACATAAAATGGTAAAAACTACCATTTTATGTTCCTGCTTCTCGCACTGCGAGAAAGCAGAAGTGCCTGGTTGGGGGCGGTCCTGCTCAAGGGCGGGGGGGAGTGGTTACCCACTGTTGTGGGTACTGACTGTTTGGTCGGCCCCTGGAGCCGACCAAACAGTCAGTACCCACAACAGTGGGTAAGCCACTCCCCCCCTGCTCTCAAGCATGACCGCCCATTCTCCCTTTTACTTTATCCAGGAGAAAATAGCGCGGCTGGTGCGCTCTCCCATGCGCCTCACCAATCATAACGCTGCCATTTCAGCGTTGTGATTGGCTCCAGTGTTAAGGTTCATCCGGCGGCATCATGACTCATGAGTCCACCGGCCGCAACTGCATCCAACAAGAAGTTGCACTGCCTCGACATTCTCGAACCTTAGCATTGTCATTGTGGGGGGCGTGAAAGAAACCGCAACCTGTAGGGAGCTGTACAAACGCATCAATGAAACATCGCTGAGGTTCCCGAGGCACATGCCCATGCTCACCATCACCACCATGCTCATGATCTGGAAGGAGTTCAAGGCAGCCATCACCATACAGCAGACTTTCAGGCAATGGAGGATAACCAAGGCGCTTGTGACGAAAACGTGGGACGGCGGGAGTCGGGACCCCTGAGGCGGTGTGGGATGGTGAGTTTTATTTTAGTTTAATTTTCCTAAATATGTTTACTTATTTCGGAAACGAGTTACCCAGTCTCGGCCAGCAACAGTCGCACCCGGCACATGTGCATAAAATGTTGTGTGGCCCCTCGGTAGTGCAGCCCCAAGAAGTTATTTCGTTACAAGTTAATTTTGTTACTATTTTCCAGACAGACATGTTTGACGTCTTTATCGGTATAAACCAGCGGTAAACGGATTACACTTTTCTGAGGAAAAAGAGTCATTATGTGAACTTCTAGGTAAAATGTCTTCTATGCACGTACTATATGCATGTTACATATCTACGTGTAGGATGTTGGAAAGTGATAAAAGGCCTCCTTTCCATGCAGTAAGGAAAGCAGACTGCACTTCCTGCTAACAGGACACAGCATCGTGGATTCAGAGTGACCCCTTGGTGTTTCTCTAAAAAGCCTCCCAGCGCGGGCTTTTCCAGTATTCTATGTTTTTCAGCCTCCCCCATCTTCAGGTGCCAGTATATCTTGCTATAATATGTGCTTTTTATTTCTATACCGCCTCAAGCTAGGCTACGTTATTTATCCTGCTAGGCCTGGCCATTACCTAATTTAAACGTACTCAAACTAACGAGATCGGAAGAATGAGTTTGTCCTGCATGGATTCGAACAGGTTACCAGCTAATTAAACACAAATGTTAGCAGCAAATATTTAACTTACTGAGCTACTATGCATGCATGTATAGATGGTTTAAATTAATCTGTAATAAGGTTGTTGTGGGTTTCATATAGTGCTACTTGACTCATGCATGCAGCTTAAATAACAGAAAACAGTGTTATGTCAGCTTTAACTCATAACAAATAAGATGCTTTTGTTTAGCTACTGAATTGCTCATTCTTATGTTTTCTGAAAGAAATTGAACAGCTTTTGTATGCTTAAATATATGTTTGTTGAAGGACGACACCAATATAGTATAGGGATCGCTGTTCTCTTAAGCAGCGCGTCTCCCGGATACATCACTGCCATTGTACTTACTTTTACAAGTGTTTGGACGGAAGCTCCTCAGTTTAAAAAACTATGCCTATCCTGTCTACGTCAGGCTGTGACTAGGTGCTGAATTCCTGTCATAGCCGCTCCATAGAAGCATACAATTGTGGCCTAAGAAGAATTCACAAGGTGTCAATTATATGCCTGGCTGAGAATAGACCCACCTACTGAAGAAGTCATGAAGAAAAGAAAGGCATTTATGTAGCAAAGCTTAATGCAGAATTCAATAACTATTACCAGATTATCTGGAAGATTTTATCGAATGAATATGAAGGTACGTCTTCAATACGTTCTTTATAAATTACATTCATACTCCCAATTTTTTTTTACGCCCTACCACTTTGAAATGCCACCAGCCGCCACTGCAACTTTCATACACAGATGTATATGACCGCAAACCACATATACTTAATTAAGATATGAGAATTTGTCTAGCATCAACACATTTTTGCAACAAAGCACCAGCACTACGTTTTCCAGCAGGAAGTCGTGTTTTTTTCTCCATTAAGATTTGGACACCCCTGCAACTGTGCATGTTGTGTTCTGTGCACAAGCCTAACACCACTCTCATAACGAAATAGGCCTCGAGGAATCATTAGTCTGTACTCAACTTCTCAGCTCAAGAAACAATGTCAAGGGCCAGAACACGAAAGAGAAGCAAGAGTCACTCCGGAAGCACATGTCACACCTCAGAACCTCTGTAGAGAAACAGGCGAATGTTGTTATTAGGAGCTCACCAGCCTCAAAATGTCTCAGCCACCTACAGCATTATGTGCAACATTTCCTTCTTTGACACCGAGCTTGTATTTCACTTCAAAATTGATGAATTAAAAGCAGCCTCTCCCTGAAGGTCAACAGGGCCATGCTTTATTGAAGCCGACCGGCACTCTACCACTTGCTGAATAATTTCATTGCCACCCCCCTTAAAACTCGCTGCTTTCCAACTACACATTTTCTTTTACTACAGATGCACTGGGCCGTCCATTCTTTACACAAGAGATTAACTTCTGATGCTAAAGGACATTTTGCTCATGGCTCGCTCCTCCGCCCATATGGAAGGATTTTCTATATTTCTCATCAATGCACACGTTATAGTCTGGTGCAAAAAGGAGGGAGACAGGAAGGGAGGGAAAGGTGATGACAGGAGGGAGGGAGGCTGGAAGAAAGGGTGAGACAGAGAATGACAGAGATGCATGCAAATAGAGACAGATAGATAGATAGATAGACAGACAGACAGATAGACAGACAGACAGACAGACAGACAGACAGACAGACAGACAGACAGACAGACAGACAGACAGACAGACAGACAGACAGACAGACAGACAGACAGACAGACAGACAGACAGACAGACAGACAGACAGACAGACAGACAGACAGACAGACAGACAGACAGACAGACAGACAGACAGACAGACAGACAGACAGACAGACAGACAGACAGACAGACAGACAGACAGACAGACAGACAGACAGACACACACACACACACACACACACACATACGGGAGAAAGAAGTGAGGAAGAGACACTTATGAGAGAAGTGCTTATTAAAGCGAGAGAAAATAGACATAAGGGGAAAGAGAAAAGGGGCTCATAAAACAGAAGAGTGAGAGAGAAGAGAGAAAAGACAGAAGGGGGCGAAACAAGAAGGATTTTGGAAGAGAAAACGTTTTGAAGACATCCAGAGCACACGACGTGGTATTATCTGGGGGTTTCCCGCAATATTTCGCACATTTTAATCCTGGCAAAGTATTAACTGAAAACCACAGCGTCAGATTCGAAGAGGTACGGTTACGGATTGGCTTGATAAGCCCTTCAGAGTCGATAACCATTTTGCGACAGCTCGTCGTGACCAAATCGGCAATTAAAGCACGAAGTGAACAAAACGCACGTAGACGATTTAGTAAATCTTGCAGCAAAATAACACAATGTATCACCGGCGCCCAAAATATTCATGCGCACTGATAACTCAAGTGCGGACCAATTTACGGTGATTCTTTTGTCGATTGATTTCCGCCTTTGCTATCCATTTCATTTTATACAAAATGACTGCAATGACTGAATCTCTATGCGCCAGTAATCCATTTTAAACCCTAAACAGATTATGTGCTCGAGCTTCATTAGTTGAATTCGTTTGTGGCTGTGTATTATGAATGCGTTTCACTTGGCCTTCCCATCACAGCGAATCAAGACAGAGCCTGCGGGCCGCAACAAATGACCCACCCGCCCTGAGAGGGCAAGCAGCTCAGGACAGGCCACGTGACCTCTGCCCTTTAGGAAATCCCTATCCCTGAAAGCTTTTTGATGAACAACGAAGAGGGGGCGCCGCTCTTTTCCTTGATAACATTATCCACGTTTGTTTTGCTGACAAGAATTCTGTTATCAGCATTTTTTTAGGCCGCTGTGAAACAGAGAGAAACGTGGCCTTGTTCGTTTAGACCCTCGTCAAGGGGAGAGACGCAGCAGGACCCTTTTAGCTGTTCAGTATTTTCTGGGAGTCAGATTCCTTCCGGTCTCCATTTTGTAAAATTCTGTTCACTATTTTTTTTTCTCACAGCCCTACATTCGGGCAGACTTATCATCATTGGACAACTGAGCTGCATCAAATCGCGAGGGCAGGAATGTACCATGTCTATCAAGATATCTGCCATTCCTGCTCTCTCACTGCGCTGGTGCACTCAGTGCAACTTAGCACCAACGCAGGCACCCTTGCGCCATGATGCAGGCAGTATTGTTTTGTGCAGGAGGGGTAGAGGGCCGCACAAGTTTTGAGGGCAATGGCTTCCACTCAGCTGTTTCCTGCCGTTTCAGGGCACCAATCTGCCCACCCGCTCTTTAATGCGGCATCAAGGGGGTGGCAAGAGAAGCTGAGAAAACCGCCAGCACCTCCCCCCCCGTACTCAATGCGGCCCCGGCCACAATGCGGCTGTCGTGGGGTGGCAAATGCAGGGACTGCCCCGAGCGGTCCAAGGGCTAGCTACGCCACTGCTCGGAGGTGTTTTCACATTCTACGTGTGCTGCAGAATGCAGTTCACATAGGAACAGGGAACAATGAGGAGAAATAAGTATATTTCTCATTGTTGCGCCTATGTTGGGATGGTGTACAAATTTAACCCATTCCCAGGTTGACCAGTCTTGGTAAATCTGGGAATGCTTCAGAATCCATGGGGGAACACTCAGGCTCCACCCATACAACGACTTGCAGGCGAAGAGTAACGCAAGGCAGTGACTTCCGCTGCCTTACAGTACTCTAGATTTCCAAGCCACGCAGGGCCATTCAAGGTGGCCTGGCATGGCTTGGAAAATCAGATTTAGGGATTATGTTGTCCTTGTGTCACCTTGCTTGACTTAATGGCAACGCACTCCTAGGGTAAATATGGCCCTCGGTATCTAACTGTGAACTTCACCATTCGTGCATTGTTTGCAAAGGGCCTCATTAAGTGTGCTCTGGTAATCCACCTATTAACTCTGCCCACTGAAGTTACCAATACAAGTGGTATCAGTAACTTCAGAGCGAGGAATTCATAGGTTTTACAAGTGGGACCCCCAGATGTACATTTTAGGAAGGACAAGATTCAAGGAGATTTAGTACTTCTGATCTCAATTCTCCTGGTTATGACTCACTTCATAGCCAGTATTTCACCGGGAGATTACAACGACTTCCTGCAGCCGAAGTCTCCTGGTGAAGTACACCTGGTCCACATTGTTCTTGCCAATCTTGTCATGGATTTGGGGCCTCTGCTTCCTGTTACTTTTTTAACTGGAATTGAACAGGAAGTCGAAATCGAGGCACTTATGCACTAAGAAGGCAGAATCTTTCTTCTTGTCTAGCATATTGCTCATTTAAAACAACTTACATCAGTGCTCAATTTGGCACTTGTTTTATTTTTGTAAAAAAACAATATCAACTGGCATATTGAAGCCCGTTTGAGGAATATATTTTAGGTATACTCTCTCATTTCCGCCAAACTCATACCCAAAAAGTTGGCTGTCCACAGCATTGTGGATTTACAAATGCTACAAGAATCATCGTGTGGCCTCACTGCCAGCTGATCTGGCCCTAGTCTTAGCGAAATGAACGACTACTTCTCAATGGAAATAAAGATCTCCCACCTCCATGATGGCCATGACTCGGGCCCTCCTTAAATTGAGCCGGAGCCAAGGGCTCTGCCCTGCTTCAGGAGACAGCCAGAGGCCTCTATGAGCAGCCGCGGCTCGTGCAGTTAGGAGCAGTGGGGCCAGGCTGGGGGGTGATTTCGATGAACGATGTCGGGGGGGGGGGGAATTAATTATTCATTTAATTTTCCCTGGTCATTGTCCGTTGAAATCCCCCCTCACCCAATCCCACTGCCCCACCGCTCTTACCTGCACGGGTCACTGCTGTCTATAAGAAACCCTTAGCAACACAATGCAGATTTGCTCCTGGAACACCTGAAGAAGACAAAGTCTGAACCCCCCCCCCCCCAACATATTAGAATGCTATGCATGACACTACAAATCCAAAGCACAAGATGAGCAGTATAATCTAGGATTCCAACAGTTACCCTACCTGCAGGTCAATGAGCCACTCAATCTATCATAGTTACCGATCTCTAGGCCTCCATTTACCACTATGCACATCCACCCTAGGGCCACCAAGGAGCCATAACTCTCCGCCTCCACCTGTCCCATGTCCCTCCATCCCTTAGTTTATATCCAAGTTTTATACAATAATTGAACAAAAATGTTGAGGTCCCCCCCTCCTCCTCATGTTTGTGAGTTACAGCAGCACTTGACTTGAAGTATCCACTATGTAGAAATATAGTGGAACTCAGTCTGTAACAATCATTCATTTATTTAATTGGCACCATCCACTATATTTGTTAACAGTGATTTGCATGCTAGTAACTAATGGAATCTATCCATCAAACTGTAATGTTTAAAATAACGAAATACACATAAAGATGTGAATAAAAAATCAATTGACATTTCAAAGGCCCTAAATGGCCACATAACGAGTTTGCAGGACATATATCTGTTAAAACTGTCCCCCCCCATTTACACATGCTGTGGGGTTTGGGGCAGAGTTAACAACGGATTATCACTTTGACTTTGTGTGTCAACTAAAAAATGAGGAATTACCAGGGAAATCGATATTTCAGGGTCTGATTCCACCAAGACTTCCTTATTTCCCGTCAGGGTTTCACCTATGGATGTTGGCGGGCTTTAAGTGGGATGAAAATATTGGGGGGTCTCTCAAAGGGGCGTGGCCAATGTAATTAAGGGCATGGCTTAAAAACACGTAAGCTAAAAATCTGTGCTTTGCATTGTGTGCTGCCCGACTTGTATTTTGCTGTTTCTGTCATTACATCCAGATATATAAGCAAATAGCATTACACCTACAACAAGCCAGGACTATTGGCTTTGTCAATGGTTGTTAGTTGCATAAGATAAACAAGCAGCAATTGTGGCTTGTATATAATATTGAAAAGGCTTCCACTTAAAGCCTTGTGACACCACGACAATGTTGCTACTCCTGAGTCTCAGAAAGAGAAGGGAAAACCGGAGAGATAATGACTCTCTTTGAAGGGTTTCCCTTGCCCTACATGACGTCATGCCGTAACTTCTCCACTAGTGAGAAGTAAGCACGAGCAAGCACATCGATGTGCCTGCTGTCACTGCAGTCCAGAAAAAAAAGGACCGCTTGTGCCACTGGCTCAAAACAGAGCATGATAGAGACCCGTTTCGAGGCCTCCTTTAAAAAAAACTGCCGGTGCTCAGCACCGGTGAGACCCGGCCCACTTCAACCCTGGATGTTGGATTCTATGAACAGAGAAAATCTCTAGGAGAAACAAAAGACATTTGCGCTGCTTCGGCAGACCTTGCAATTCCGACATAGCAAGTAACTCTTGTCACTGGTCTTCCAAAGATGTAGAGGAAAATATTTAATGAGGTCCTTAATGTGAATTTCCAAGGGAGGATAAGTCTATGCAAACAATGGTCATGGTTTCTTGTTGGTTTTAAGGCTTGAGCGTCCCCCCTACACATGAAATAAGGTCGCCTGTTTACCATTCTCTTTTATAATGTGCTTAACGTCTCCGATTATGTATTTTATATTAATTGATGGCTTGTGCATGTACAATATGTATTCACTGGTGCGAGTTGACATATTGTAATTATATTTTGGATCTCAATAAAAATGTTTAAAAAAACATAAGGTCGCCTGTACAACTGTAAGGTAAAGGAGCCATACATGCCATGCCAAGAAACAGGGGCCTCTGGACTTCAATGGGTGAAAGTGACAGAGACAAGTGCTGATCGAAAACTGCTGAAGGAACAAGCAATTGGTGGGGGTATGCTACATAAAAAGTGCATAATATAGTAAAAACAATATAGCATATGGGGTAGGCAGGGCAATGCACCATTGCAGGGCGTAGCACAGGCCTTGCACGGCTACAAGAAGAAAGTGTCTGGGATCATTGGGCAGGGAGTACAGAGCCATGATCTGCCAAGCACTGCATAAGGGGCATAGTTCCATGCAATGCTGAAGGAAGTCACAGAGCCGTGTGCAGCTATATGGGTCCAGAGAGCCATGCACTGCTAAAGGGAGACTGCACAGATCACGCAATGAATTATGGGAGCATGGAGCCCGCAGGCCTCAAAGGGTTACTGACTCATGATCGGGAGCAGAGGGTGGGAGCAGGGGCCAGCCTTTGCTACTGGGAAAAGTCAAAGAGCATTTTACAGCTATGAGCCAATCACAGCCATGGACTGATGCAAGGGTGGGGAACCATGCCCTGTTTTCAGAGGATGGTGTGGAGCCATGAGGCACTTCACAGTACGGAGAAGAGTAGCTGTAAGAGAAGCACATCGCAAAGAACTGCTCCACGGAGGGTACAAATGATATCTACTGCTACAGGCAGAGTTCACACAACCGGGCACAGGGTCACACGCCACGCACAAGTAGAGGAACAGGGCACCAAGGCTTTCATAGGTACTATGAGAGACCCATGAACTAGGGAAGGGAATCTCAATATGGGCCCTGCCATGGGGGCACAGGAGCCACGGAATAATGTGCTGGGACATGCAGAAGGGTTAAAGTTATAAACAGCTACAAGGAGAAGGCACAGGGACATGCATTGGTAGCCAAAACAAAATAAACACACACACACACAAAAACACAACAGTCCATTGTTACAGGATGCACAGAGCCTTCGAGCTCGGAGCGGGCGCAAAACCATGCCTGTAAATGGAGATGGTTTAGAGCCGGGTACTGCTCCAAGGGAGGGCGGGGGTCGTGCCCTTCTAGAATAGAGAGCGTCAAGCATTGCACAGGAGGCAGGAACTAAGGCAACGTGAAAGGGACTGCCAAAGGGCCGTGCACTTCTGCAAGAGGCACAGAGCTATGGGATGCTACAGGGGCACGACGCTATGCAATGCAGCAGAACGGCGGCACTACAGCAAACACTACTGTGAAACCAGAGCAAAAACCCACTCACTGATTCCCGAGTAAAAAGGGTCATACGAGGGGGCAAAAATCCTCCCACCGCCGCATGGGGGCACAGAGGCATGCACCAGTCCAGGCAGTGAGCACACAGCCATGCGTTACGAACTGAGCACAGAATCACACAGTGCTATGAGTGGGAAGCCTAGAACAAAATGTGTGTGGTGTGGGGGGGGGGTGTTAGGGCTACTCGTCATCAGTACAGAGGTGTACTGAGAGAGCGGCGTTCAGAACAGAAGGTCCCTAGTGTCAAAATGAGGCTGCACTGGAAGAGAACTGTGAAGAGACGAGGGGGGTTGAATGTAATGAAAATGAGACATTAAGAGAGCCATGCACGCAATGAAAGGACTGCGGGTGTCAGGATAGAGGGGCACCGAAAGGGCTGTGCGAGGAAAGGGTCTGGTACTCACTGCTAGGATGGGTGGGTGCTGGGACGGAGGAGTGAGAGAGGGCTGGGAACCCACGATTAAGGGAAGGGGTGCTCTTCGAGACCAATGTACGGAATATCAGGGGTACTTAAAATTAGCATAAAGACCCCCTATTGGCTCAGTAAGAAAAGAACGAGGGGCACGTTCTGTCACGGAAGAACAACATTGGGAGAGCGGCGTGAAGAAAAAGGGTTACCCGATGCCAGGACATAGTGGCACTGGGACAAATGTGTAAGAAACATCAAGGGAACACAGTTGCAGAATGAGGTGCACTAGAAGTCCAGCGTGTGTGGTTCATAAATGATAAAGTACATTTCCTACCAGAGAAGTGCCCTTTTTTCTTGTTATCACTTAGACTCGTTCAAAATAATATCAAATTTAAATTAGGGTTCATTAGTCACTCACTTATGTAGGATTATTTGCATTTCACCCTTTTACCACTGGCTCTCTAAAATGTGCTTATCCGAGGAAGCGGTGGGCCCCAAAAGTCATTATAATGCAATCATATTGTTGAACATCCACCCTTTATAGCTGATTCTCTCAAACGGATATATATGGCACGGCAGCAAACATCGATGTGGGTCAGACCAGCAAGCAATAGCCTTTAAAAAGCGTATTTAATTTATTTTTTATTTTTCAATATTAAACATTGTTTTTTGCAAGTCGTGCTGACTAAAAACCTCTCCGAAAAATGGAGTAACCGTTACTCAACTTTTCGGAGAGGTATTTAGTCAGCACGACTTGCAAAAAACAATGTTTAATATTGAAAAATAAAAATTAAAATAAATTACTCAGCACCGTCATACCTCGTTAATCTCCCTCCCTCTATTGCGCAGTTCCCTGCTTCAGATAAACTCGCCTTCTCTCACTGCCCCTAAACAATGATGACTCTTGTAAGTAGCTTCTTCCTGTCAGTCGCCGGCAGCCAAATCATATTCAGGGGTCAGCTGCGGGGCACTTTCATTGTGCCAAGTCCTTCCCTGTGGCGCGCATCCAGGCCACAGCCATACTCAAAACCCTGCTTAACTTCCTGGCTGCTGTAGAGGTGCCACGCATTGTGAGTTCTCTGAAAAAAGGCATTGGTGGAACTCGGTGCAGATGCCAAGCAACCATCTTGTCCTGGCAGACCAGATTATTTCACTACAGCGTTTTTTTGCAGTGCGCTTTGCTCTGAGAGTTTAAGGCGCTTCTGTCAGCTAAAGTTGAGGTTAGCAAATTCCGTTTCGTCATACAAACGGGTAATGAGCGGGCTTCGAAGAGAATTTTGATTAGCCACGGGAGAAGCAAGTTGAGAAATGACCCAGTAAGGGCTCATCAGCCCCAAATGAAGCAAATTGACAAGAAACCTCACAAAAACGCAGTCGTTTCCTGCGCAATGAATTCCTGTCATCTCCTCGGTAACGTTTGATTGCATAACCCCTAAATAAAACCATTCATGGTGAGGTATTGCCTCCCTTAAGCGTGCTTGTGAGCCAAGCATACAATTAGAGTGCGTGCGTCCCCCTCTGAGCGAGAAAATATTCTAATTCCTAAATGTGACCTCTGGCTGCGACAGCCACCCTCAGCTTGGGAGGGAGGCCGCTCCCTGCTGACCCGCGCTTCTCTGCCGGCCTGTCAGCCAAATTAGGTCTGTCTGTCAGGGGGGGGGCGTCCTGGCTGGCCTGTGCGCCATTGTTTTGCATGCAGTCGTAGAGCTCCCTTTGCCAAAGGGGCCCCGAGGGGACAGTTTTGTTTATAATTAAACTAAATTCTTCAAGCAATTGACCGCGCAGTAAAGGAATTGTTGCGTAAAAAGCGCGCACACTACCACCTTGTGGATTCTTCCAGGAAGGACAGCACTGCATTTTTTTTTACATGCAAGTGTCGTTTTGCGGTTTCTTCACATGTTAAGTGTCTGACGCATGGGTAGCTAGGAGACTTCACGAATAGAGCAGTGCGTCCTTCAACTAAATGCAAAGCGTAAACGTGCACAACCCAAGGCTTGTTTTTTTGCCTCGCTCAAAAAAGAGTAGTCCACTGCTAAAACTAAATAAGGACGAGACAGCCGTTGTGTGTTTTTTTATTATTGCGGGCACTGATTCACTAATGTCTGACAAGTATTTTTAGCCACCCTCTTGAAGTACAATTTCATTACCGTACCTCTGCATTGTGATTTTTGAACCACCAAAACTGGGAGGCATAGTGTATTTCTAAACGGAGGATATGGTGTTATTGATTTTGATATTCAAAATAAAAGAAATCTTACTATGTAAGAAGGAGAGGAAAACTACGAGAGATCTCTCGCTCGCAGGGTCTTCAAGAGAATGAGGTCTGACTAAACGACGGCAACAGGCGAGGTTCCATCTTGTTCCTCTTTTTATCTGAGGCATAATTCAGGCATTGCTTGGAGAGTGCATTTGATTGCGGCACCTGTGATTCAAATCTGAGGCGACTGACTATCTGAGTGCTGACTGAACTCCTTGATCTGGTCTGTGTGCGGGATTTACGAGGGAGTTTTTAAGGTAAACACGACTGCGAGTCTTCTCAACCCGCACACCTAATACACCAATGAAACACACTCAGCTCAACCGCCCCGCCCCCATAGCCTCACGCTGCAGTCTCCTGGAAGGTACAGTAGCGGACCCACCAGCACACAAGTATTGGAGCAAACCAAAGAATCCTTTCTACAGGCCCCCCTCCTAACACCCCCCTCCACCCCCACCCACTCTAGTTTCAGGAGCCCCACTCGTTGTGCCTGAGGCTAAACCGGTGAGCAGCCGCAGCTCAGACAAGGTGGACACGATCATCAGGTTGTGAGAATATTACAAATCGCAGCAGTGCCCCCCCAACCCCCGCCACCCCGTACCAACCATCACAAGGCAGCAGGGAATGAGAAATGTCGCGCGCCGCGGTGCAAGGCATAAGTGGTGGGATTCGCTAACCTGAAAGTTTATGATGCCCGGTGTGATGGGAGGGCGTGATGAATCATTCTGCAGGGGACGCCAGTTCGTGTGACACGTCCAGGGCACGCTTTGCTCCAAAGTACGTTTCCACTCCCGAGCCCCGGGGTGGGAGAAGGGGACGGTATGGGGGCACAAAAACAGCTAACAGGGAGGCGATGAGTTTTGTTTGGGGGGAACATACACGCAATAAAGGTGAAGGAAGGAGAAAACTTGGGTTGGGGGGCACAATGCAGCTGATAAGGAAGTGGAGGGTGCGAAATTGGGGTTTAATCCGCTTGCAAAAAAGGAGAACACAAGGACATTTATAAGCCTAGGTGAAATCACGCCAGCAAAGCAGCTCAAAGAAAGACAGGGTATAGTCGGCTCGCCTTTATGTGCAGAAGAAATACACGACGCCGACCTCAGCGAGGAGAGCGGGACAGCAACATTACACACAGCAGAGGACATTAGTATGCATACCATTCAGTGGGGGTTATGACAGCGGAGCGCCCTCCCCGCTTTTTGGGAACACGACGTTTTGCATTTTCCTCACTGCGAGAAGGCGCTTCTTTCACTCCCAGTCCCTTTGCAGAAATATTCCAAGCAAATGGGTCTGCGTACGGTGTGCCCCGAAACACCAAACCAGAAATTTCAAACAAAACAGGCCAGCAGCTCGAGCGTTGTCCACGATAATAAGAATGAAATGTTTGTTTTCAGTCCATTGGCAGCCAGAAGGTTCTTTCCCCCAAGTCTTGTCCGTAAAAATCCAGTCGTCGACATCCAAGATTGTTTTTAATCGCTACATTTGGAAGTCGGTGATTTTAGTCTCGATGTGAAGCAGATCTCGCCAAAGGGGTTGAAAAGCCGTTTAGTTGGGAGGTGAGGGGTTGTTGCTTATCCGATGAAAATGAAGCTGCAGGCAGTTTCCAGATATCTCCGCACACCTCTGAATACTGCAGACAGTTGCTGGAGTACCACCCCCTCCCTGTCTTCAGCCCTGTGAGAGAGGACCCCCGAGTTTTGCTCTTTTCTCTCTGTTCTGCAGTTTTTCCTCTCCCCACTTTTCGGTTTATTTGTCGGAATGGCAGGGCTGCTGCTGCGTAAACACCCCGCACATTGCCAGTCCCTTCTCCAATAGCCGTTCCCGGCGAAATGCCTTCAAAAATAAAACTCCAGCGGGGTAAACGCACGTAAGGTTGGAACTGGAAGCTTGTTTTCGCAGGGAAATGCAAGTGTCGCCTAAAACGGACGGGGGAGGGAGGCACGGGTGCAAAAGACTGCAGCAAAACCGGGCTTTCTGACACACACACTGTGCTGACAACCAATGTCACCCCCGACCCCGATAAATGTCGGATCTTCACTTACCGTGGAAATCGGGCAGCGGTGCAGGTGCAGGGGGAGTTCTTTTTACACAGCCGAACGCTACCAGGGAATCCTTTAACAAACCCACATCAACTCAATCCAAGCCCCTCTCCTCCGTGGTTGGAACCAAACCGATTTCCCATCCATAAGGGAACCAGTGACCACAGCTCGCCTTGCGTCCTCGCCTGTAAATCAGCCCCACTGTACGTTCATTCAGCAGGAAAATTTATTGCAAGCGGCACAGGAGGTAAAAACGGGTCTGTGAGTAAAGAGACCTGATTGCCTATGCAGAGAGACAAAGACAGGGAGAGAGACAGATCTGCAAGAAAAAAAAGAGATTGAGGAGGGAGAGAGGTACAGGCTGTACCATTCTCACTCCTCCTGCGATTGGACCAAACTGAATGAAATTACAAAGCCGGCAGCCAATAGATCTCAGCATTCTCGCCCATCGCCACAGAAAGCACAGCTCCATCTACAACCTGCCGCAAAAAACATCTAATCCGAGGGCAAAGAAGCTGTAACAGCATAATCAAGGGGGCTTGTGTGGCTGAACAGGTGGGTATGTTACACAATGTATGGAGGCCCGGACAAGCCCACAGAGAACTACCCAGCATCGCTAATGGCATTCATCTTATGTTGCAATGCAGCAGATGTGTTTTCACTGATCTGTGCACATGCAGCAGTGTGAGCACATACGTCTTGCAAATATTTTTGGGTATGAAAATAAAAAATACAGTTGATTTGCATAAAACTAGATGGTAATCACATTTACATATTGTGCATTTGATGGAGATGGTCTGACATCAGCAAGGGTGGAAGCGGTTCTACTCATACTTGTGTGCTGTATAAAGTCCGCTCGGGAGCCAAGATTTGGGAACTTGGTGGCGTGGCGATGTTTACATTTCCGCTTACCCGTCAAACCTCGAAGCGTGCCGATTGCCTGCTTGGATGCGCAGGCAAGGGTTCATTGGTCCATTTGGAGGTAATGTTTGTTCCCGAGACCTGCAAACTGGCTGGTGTTTACTGCAGTCTGGACTGGATGGGACTGAAACGGAGCATTGTGGGACGAGTAGTCCCGTGAGTTGGTGACTGAATGCAGGGCTGCAGTTGAGCTCCTCAGGACACTTGGTGTGGCGACTTTCAAAGCAAGATTGACGTTGCTTTATGACCCAGCATGTAAAACACGCTCCGCATCGCAGACATGAATCAGAGCCACCGATTTGGCGCCAGGGGGTTTCTTAATTAATTTAAGGGACAGTCACACATAATCCTATCTCCCTATTGCACTACATTCGTGCAGCATATTCGATTGTTGTGGGATAAAGGTGTTTATCTTTACACCATTCACTACGCATTGATATCAACATGACTACATACCATAAGTTTTGATTGTGACCACCATTACTTTTCATTGCATCTCATGTGACTACACCTGCATGCTTGAGCTTAATTTGTATGTGTTGTTTTAAAATTGAAAGCGATATGTTTTCTATGTCTATGCAGTTGGACAGAGTAAAAAAGATTTTAAGAAAATGGCACTTACCAGATTGAGCAAGGCTGCTGTGACAGCCGAAACGCGTCTCTCTGTGTCACCCAGTCGGAGGCGGCCCTATGGATTATAATGCCTTTGAAAACCTTTGAAAACCTAGCATTCTTCGTGTGCGTGCTCTCTTCCGAGTGAAGCAGGGTTGGTTTTGATATATATATATATATATATATATATATATATATATATATATATATATATATATATATATATATATATTATCTACTGGCGGTCGCCAGTAGATAGTTATAGTTAGGACCACGTTTCCATAGGAAATCCGCAACATTCTATTTTGAATAACTTTGGCGCCGGTAGACGAATCCTCGCGAATTTTTCAAAATAGGTGGGGCGCTACGCTCCGCTCCTACCCTGAAAGTCTCGGGGGGATTCGTCAAGCGGGGGCTGAGATAAAAGGGGGGTCCCAAAACGCGTTTTTTCCATGCATTTTTCTATAGGACCTTTAGACACAGCTACAGCCCGAACGGCTGAACAGAATTACTTGAAATTTGGCAGAGAGGTAGTCCTCAGGTCAAGGAAGTGCCTTTTGTAGGTTTGGTGTAAATCTGTTCAGTAGATCCTGAGAAAATAGCCTTTAAATCAATATATATATCTGTGGCAGCTTACGGTGCGCTTACCGTGCGCTTACGGTGCGCTTACCGTACGCGTACGGTGACGTGCGCGATTCTGATTGGCCCTTAGATCTTAGTAAACATTCGAATCGGTCGAAACCAGGAAGCGGCGTCTGCCATTTTCTCTCTCGCACTCTGACAGGGGGTTGAAAAACAAAGTCCAAAAACATGTAAAGGGGCTATTTAGACAGCTCCCAAGCACCTAGCCATGTTGAGGGAGTCCCCAACGATCCCCCAATTAAAAAAAAACAAATTTAATTTTTTCGAAAATTTCGCCGATTACGCTTACCGTACGCGTACGGTAAGAAATATAAAAAAAAAAAAAAAGATCCACATTATCCCCACCCCGTGTTCAAAAGGTGCCCACAGGGCACCTTTTGTGCATGGCTTATAATTGCTTAATCAAACATATATTTTACCTGTCACAACGATGCTCATCATATGTCCTCCATGTGTGCACGGTGCGCGAAGCGCATCGTGCGTTCATGGCCCATGTAGCGTAACGTGGGCACGCGGTGCGCGAAGCGCACCGCGTGCTCACTGTGCGCGCACGGTGCGCGAAGCGCACCGTGCGCGCACGGAACGAACTGCGTTAAGTGGGCGCGCACGCCACAAATGGCGTAAAGTAACTTAGCATTTAAAAAACCCTACAAATTCACTGAAAAAACCATAGGTTTCACACACGTTATAGTTAGGAATTAGCATTTAAAAAACCTTGCAAATTCACTGAAAAAACCATAGGTTTCACACAAGTTATAGTTAGCTGGACATTTTACTGATAAAAAACCAATGAAATTCCCCCGTTATAGTTACTGTAGGCAACTATAACTCACGCGACCGTAATCCTCTGCTGATGACATATGTGTCTTTATGAAAAAAAAATATTTGTAATATATGTATAGCTAAAATTTAATGGAAGAAGACATGGGCAAATAAGTGTCTAAATACAGTATTAGCATCAGCAGAGGATTGCGGTCGCGTGAGTTATAGTTGCCTACAGTAACTATAACGGGGGAATTTCATTGGTTTTTTATCAGTAAAATGTCCAGCTAACTATAACATGTGTGAAACCTATGGTTTTTTCAGTGAATATATATATATATATATATATCCCATGCTTGCAGTCTCAAAGAATCCGTGTCCACGGAAAGCAGAAACCACGCAGATCTAAAGTCAGGCACAATAGATGTTAATTTATTTTAAAGCCGAGTCTTCACAAATATCTGACGCATTTCGGGCATCCGCCCTTGCTCACAGACAATCAGTAAAATAAAATGAGCCCATTTTATACATCAAGGCTTTCAATTGGCTGCATTTTTTTCACCATTTTTTTTACACCATGTGACATTTAGAAAGTGAAGACACATTACTCAAACTTAGACAGTCTGTTTTCCAAACAATTCATATTGGACCACTTTAAACATGTTGTGCAACTAAATAACAGGTTAAAATCCAAAATATATATATATATATATATATATATATATATATATATAAAGTACAAATATTTGATTGTATTTGGAGAAAAAGAAATACAATCAAGGTAAACGGCGATACATAAATAACCACTGTTAATAAGCTAACGACTTGTGAAAATATTTTTGTTAGGTCCCTTATTTCGGTACCTATCTCAACTCCTCTAATTCCCCTTTTTTTTTACCTTGGGTGAAAGAGAATTGGTGATCTGGCTGCTCTGAAACCCTTAACCTACTGGGTGCGTTTATGGATAACCCCCCAACTTACTGATTATCGAGACTCTCTGTCGGAGGTTATGAAGATCAATGGTGCATCAAAAATACCATGGTTTAAGCACATTGCAGATTGGTGCAAGCAAATGAACATGATGGATTTTGGGAACATCCAGATAGGGCTACAAGAGAGGATCTATTCATATTAAAAGTCAAATACTGGGAGGTGGTGGGCAATCACTACACTAATAAGTTGTCTAGTGGTCAGCTATCTTCCAAATTCTTAGCAATAAAATCATGTCCGCAATTCCAACCTTTTTTGGACCAAATTTCGCCCCCTCTCGCAAAAAAGCGTATTTGTTAGATTCAGATACAGCAATTTGCTGCTAAAATTTCCTAGAAAGGAAGAGGTTGGCTTACTACTAGATTCTTGTCCTGCCTGCACTAATGTTAAGGAAACTGAAGAACACGTTTTATTTTTTTGTCCTAGATACCATCAGTTACGCAGGAGGTGGATAAAACCAATCTGCCTTAACTTAGGAGCTAGGTAACATAAGATTGCGTATAGAATCCTAAAAGCGGATGTATCTGAGCCGATAGTTTTTGCTGTCAGCCGCTTTTTAGTTGCCTTCTGGACAAGTCGACAGAAGCTTTTATCGCAGATTGCACCGTAATATAAACTGTTTTCATGTCAAATATGCACTTTATGTATTGTGGATTGCTGGATTGTTTTCCTATTATCCTTTAGGGTCTTGCATGCTGTACGGTTTATAGTAGGAAGCATGCCTCACAGCTCTTATTCAATGGATTTTGGTGCATGCTTGGCTGGTCATTTTTATGTTTTCCTCTTTTTAATAGCAATTGGATATGTATTTGTTTTTACACTCTTTTAAATTGTAAATAGACATGTTTTATCTTTTGTATACTTTGATGGTTTTGGGTAAATAACCGAATAAAGTTATTTGATGATGATCTATCTATCTATCTATCTATCTATCTATCTATCTATCTATCTATCTATCTATCTATCTATCTATCTATCTATCTATCTATCTATCTATCTATCTATCTATCTATCTATCTATCTATCTATCTATCTATCTATCTATCTATCTATCTATCTATCTATCTATCTATCTATCTATCTATCTATCTATCTATCTATCTATCTATATATATAAAACCTACTGGCGGTCGCCAGTTGGTAGTTACAGTTAGGATCTATTATCCATAGGAAATCCACAACATTCTATTTAGAATAACTTTGGCGCCGGTTGAAGTATCTTCGTGAAAGTTTCAAAACTCGTGACCCGCTCCGGTCCGCTCCTATTCTGAAAGTCTCGGCGTGATTCGTCAAGCGGGGGCTTAGAAAAAAGGGGGGCCCCAAAACGTGTTTTCCCCATGCAATTTTCCATATGGACCTTTAGTCGCAGCTACAGCCCGAATTGCTGAACGGAATTACACCAAATTTGGCAGAAAGGTAGATCTTTGTTCAGAGTCGTGCCTTTTGCTTAAATGGTGTAAATCCGTTCAGTAGTTCCTGAGAAAATCAAAATCAAATATATATCTGGGCGGAGCCTAACCCCACATCTCATCGTGAGATCTGATTGGCTGTCAGCACTTCATCCAAGAAGTGTTGGCAGCCATCTTGGGAACAATATACGTGATACCACCTCAATAAAAAGCAATGCAGTTAATAGAAGGTTTTAAGACTTTAGTTACATCATAAATCATTTGTTGATGGTACCATACTCATTTTAGGAATTGTGGTGTGTTCTAAGATGATTTTACCATGTGAAAAAGACTTCTGCTGGGATATCATGAATCATGTTTGAGAGAAAACTATTTTCTCATGCATTTCCCCCAGAGGTTTGGAAGGTGATCTATAAGCTAAACTGAGAGCATATTGTCTGTAAATTCACATTATCTTTCTCAGTCATGTGAGAATGTAGAGAGTGAGTAGTAGAGAGTGAGTAGTAGAGAGAGTAGTAGAGAGTAGTAGAGTAGTAGAGAGTGAGTAGTAGAGTGAGTAGTAGAGAGTAGTAGAGAGTGAGTAGTAGAGAGAGAGTAGTAGGGAGTAGTAGAGAAGTAGAGGGTGAGGAGTAGAGAGCAGTTGAGTAGTAGAGAGTGAGTAGTAGAGAGTGAGTAGTAGAGTGAGTAGTAGGGAGTAGTAGAGAGTGAGTAGTAGAGTGAGTAGTAGAGAGTAGTAGAGAGCGAGTTGTAGAGAGAGTAGTAGAGAGTGAGTAGTAGAGAGAGTAGTAGAGAGTAGTAGAGTAGTAGAGAGTGAGTAGTAGAGTGAGTAGTAGAGAGTAGTAGAGAGCGAGTAGTAAAGAGTGAGTAGTGGAGAGTGAGTAGTAGAGAGTAGTAGAGAGTAGTAGAGAGTGATAGTAGAGAGAGAGTAGTAGAGAGTGAGTAGTAGAGAGTAGTAGAGTGAGTAGTAGAGTGAGTAGTGGAGAGTGAGTAGTAGAGAGTGAGTAGTAGAGAGTAGTAGAGAGTGAGTAGTAGAGAGTGAGTGGTAGAGAGTAGTAGAGAGTAGTAGAGTGAGTAGTAGAGAGTAGTAGAGAGTGAGTAGTAGAGTAGTAGAGAGTGAGTAGTAGAGTAGTAGAGAGTGAGTAGTAGAGAGTGAGTAGTAGAGAGTGAGTAGTAGAGAGTGAGTAGTAGAGAGTAGTAGAGAGCGAGTAGTAGAGAGTGAGTAGTGGAGAGTGAGTAGTAGAGAGCAGTAGAGAGTGAGTAGTAGAGAGTGAGTAGTAGAGAGAGAGAGTAGTAGAGAGTGAGTAGCAGAGTAGTAGAGAGTGAGTGGTAGAGTAGTAGAGAGTAGTAGAGTGAGTAGTAGAGAGGGAGTACTAGAGAGAGAGTAGTAGAGAGAGAGTAGTAGAGAGTGAGTAGTAGAGTAGTAGAGAGTGAGTGGCAGAGTAGTAGAGTAGTAGAGTGAGTAGTAGAGAGTGAGTAATAGAGAGTAGTAGTAGAGAGTAATAGAGAGTAGTAGAGAGTAGTATCGAGTGAGTAGTAGTGAGTGAGTAGTTTAATTTAAAAGGAACACAATGAGGGGTTTCATTTTGCCATAGAAATTATGATTAGTGCTGAAAAAAGAAAAATTAGGGCACATTTTGAGTGACTTCTCAAATCCTCTTCTATTTCATTGAAAAATTCTGACATGCAGACTGAAACATGCACTTTCAAGAGGTTTGGAAGGTGATCTATAAGCTAAACTGAGAGCATATTTTCTGTAAATTAACATTATCTTTCTCAGTCATGTGAGAATGAAGTCTGACATTCTCAGTAAAACATGTACATCCAACAAGGGCAGAGACTGTTAGTTTATTCCTATTGTTCTACTGCAGCTTCCCAGAGTGTTCCAAAGAACAACTAGAGCGCTAACAGTCCTACTTATGATAAACGTATGGCACACCTGAAGCCATCTTGATTGGAATAAAGTGGTAACTCTTAAAACATTTCATTTAAAAAGGAACAAAATGAGGGGGTTAATTTTGCCATAGAAAGTTTGATTACTGCTGCAGAAAGAAACATTAGGGCACATTTTGAGTGACATCTCAAATCCTCTTCTATTCCATTAAAAAATTCTGACATGCAAACTAAAACATGCACTTTCAATACCAGCAGCAGACTTCCCTGGTGAGCAGTAGCTTTACTACAGTGATCTAATGAGCAACTAGAGTGCTAACAATCTGAATTTATGGCAAATGTGTGACACATCTGAATGCCTTCTTGATGGAATCAAAGTAAAAAACTGAAAGTATTTCCTTCTGACGAGACTGTAGTAAATGAGGAAATTAGGAAACTTCATAACAAATAAGTCTCCCAAGATGGCCACCAGAGACAAAAGAGCCCAAATGTAGCACAAATATCACCCAGATGTAGCCCAAGTATAGCCCAATGACAGAATGTCTCAGAGTGTTCTAAAGAACAACTAGACCGCTAACAGTCTTACTTATGACAAAAGTATGGCACCCCTGAAGCCATCTTGATTGGAGTAAAGTGGTAACACTTAAAACATTTAATTTGCGAAGGAACCAAATTAGGGGGTTCATTTTGCCATAGAAATTATGATTAGTGCTGCAGAAAGAAAAATTAGGGTACATTTTGACTTCTCAAATCCTCTTCTATTTCATAAAAAAATTCTGACATGCAGACTGAAACATGCACTTTGAATACCAGCAGCAGACTTCCCTGGTGAGCAGCAGCTTTACTACAGTGATCTAATGAGCAACTAGAGTGCTACCATTCAGAATTCATGGCAAATGTGTGACACATCTGAATGCCTTCTTGATGGAGCCAAAGTAAGCAAGCATTGAAAATGCAATAGGTCTCGCCCTCGTTTAAGTTAAAGCAATTCTGTTTGTAATTAGGTGGCTTTTTAGCTTTTCTTGTATTAGTTTTTTTCAAACTTTCATGTACATAACATGCATATGTATGCATATATGTATATGTATATGTATTCATGAATTTATATTTTTATTTATGTAGATATGCAGATTATATATATGTTTATATATGTATGTATGAATATATTCACTGAAAAAACCATAGGTTTCTGGCTCGTTATAGTTAGGAATTAGCATTTAAAAAACCTTAGAAATTCACTGAAAAAACCATAGGTTTCAGGGGCGTTATAGTTAGCTGGACTTTTCACGACGAAGAAAAGTGCAGGAAGAAGGATAACGTGCAGAAAGAACAAACAGAAGAGCAGACAGAAGCCTTGTTGCAAAATCATCCTGTACCCTCAACTTTTTCAGACAGATACTACATACACTAGGGAACACTATGTGCTGGGGTCCCCCTGTGATTAGCTTGACCTCCTCTGTAAGCCCCTAGTATATAATAGGGCAGGGGGATTAAAACTACCTCTTAAAACGCGCCACAGGGTGTGTTTGCACACGTCACCTCAGGCCCCGTACCCTCCCTTCCCCACGGTGTAAACACGCCCTGTGGCCGTTTTAAGTTGGGAGATTAAGTCCCCTTGAATTCTGAGGGTCCCTAGGGTCCAACTAGCCCACTAGGTACCTCCAGTAAGCGACACAGAGCTGCGTTGCAGAGATGGAAAGAGGGGCATGGCCTAGACCACCTCTCTGCAACGTAGTGCAGTGGCATTTACTGGAAGCACCTGGTGGGCTGGGTGGCCCCCAGGGTCCCTCAGGATTGAAGGTGAATTATTTCCCCAACTTAAAACACGCCATAGGGCGTGTTTGCACACGTCACATCAGGCCCCGTCCCTGTGGCCGTTTTAAGTTGGGAGATTAAGCCCCCTTGAATCCTGAGGGTCCCTAGGGGCAAAATAGCCCAATAGGTATGTCCAGTAAGCGCCATTGCAGAGAGGTGTAAAAAGGGGCACGGTCTGCACCACCTCTCTGAAATGCAGCGCAGTGGCCTTTACTGGAAGCACCTGGTGGGCTAGTTGGCCCCCAGGGTCACTCGGGATTGAAAGGGAATTATTTCCCCAACTTAAAATGCGCCACAGGACGTGTTTGCACACATCACCTCAGGCCCCGTCCCTGTGACCGTTTTAAGTTGGGAGATTAAGTCCCCTTGAATCCTGAGGGTCCCTAGGGGCTAAATAGCCCAATAGGTATGTCCAGTAAGCACCACAGAGCTGCGTTACAGAAAGGTGTAACAAGGGGCGTGGCCTCAGAACACCTGTCTGCAACGCAGCTCCCTGATGCTTACTGGAGATACCTGTTGGGCTAGTTGGCCCTCAGGGACCCTCAATATTGAAGGGGAATTAATTCCCCAACTTATAACTCGCCAGGGGGCGCGTTTGCAGAGTGCTGCAAGGAGGGGGCGGGGCCTCCGGCGCGATGCCGGTCTTTTATTTATTTTATTTTTTTAAGAAGGGGGGCTGTGGACCCCATCCCTCAGGGCCAGCCCCCTAATTTTTTTTTTAGGAACAAAAAGTTTGGAAGGGGGCTGCATGGACCCCCTCCCAAGGCCGTAATCGGCCCCGGGGACCCCAACCCCCGGGGCATGGCCTTTTTTAAATAAAAATTCTTTAGGAGGGGGGCTGCTTTGCCCCCCTCCTCAGGCCACTTATGGCCTCGGGGACCCCATCCCCCGGGGCCTTTGTTTTTTATTATTTAAAAAAAAAAAAATATTTATAGAAACACCTAGGACATGCTGGACAAACCGTACGTACCTATCACCATGACGATTTGCGTGATATTAATTAAAAGGCGACTATGCATACAATGAATCCACGTGGAATGTATTTACACCGCTAGTGAAGCTCTGACGTGTCTGACGCTCTACCCTGCCTAATCCCGGTGCCCCCGCCAGTGGGTACTTTCCAAGTAGACACCCTTGTCGTTTATTTATACAAACATGGGTAGCTATTGACGGGCACATTTAATACACATGCACACCAAGCCATTCAAAGGGGATTTGACTAAAATTCGACCAAAACTATGCAAGAAACACCCCTCACGGTTAATAAAACACATCCACCACCGAATGTGTAATACTTATTATTTTACTCTCTGGAAAGGAGACGAACCTCACTTGAGAGTCACAGCGTGCTCCTGGCTGAGCCCAATGCTGTGTTGCACCCACCAGTGCCCGCCGAGCGCCACACAACTCTGTGTTGTATTCCACCAGCTAGTGCGTATGTTATGACACTCTCTAGCCCATGTGCACTGTAACACCACCCGTGAATACGTCATGCCACACTTGCCTTCACACGGGCTATATTGCCCCATCTAACGTGCCTTCCTCGATGCCTATGTTATAACGCACAGCGCTATGCCATACATATTACAATCTGGGATCCATATCTTTGTCACAGTGCATATGCAACGTTACACTCCCCAGCACATATTTTATATTACAACTTTAGAGACTAGTTAGGTTACACAACACTGCCCTGTGCATATTAAAATCCAATGCGCAAATCGCATAGCACACGCTAGTGCCTGTTCTATCTCGCTGTTAGACCTGGCAGCTTGGCGTGAGTCTCCCTTCCACTTTTTTTCGCTGTGCCTCATGTGTTTTGCTGGTGTTAGCTGCTCAGAGCACTGTGCCACTGCCAACCAGTGCCACAGTGCAAGTGCTCCCTATGTAAAATGTATATGTTGGTTGGATTCCATGATTGGCTTATTTGGTTTACTGTCAGACCCCAGTAAAGTGCACCAGGAGTGCCCAGGGCTTGTAAATACAAATGCTGCTGGTGGGCTTGCAGCACTGGTTGTGCCACCCACAGAAGCAGCCTGGTAAAATGTATCTAAGGTCTGCCATTGCAGAACCTGCGTGCAGTCTAGTACTGTCATGCTGACTGGGTAAGTGCACACACTTACCAGTCCCTAAACCTTCCCTTAACTTCATTTTAGTCACCCCTATGGTAGGCCCAAGGGCAGGGTGCATTGTAAGCATAAGGTAGGACAAGCCCCGATGTGTGTGTCATGTCCTAATAGTGAATTACAGCCATTTTCGTTTTTCACTATTGTAAGGCTACCTGTTCTCCATAGGCCAGAATGGGCTGTTAGAATTGTTACATCCTATGATCCTAACAGACCCAGGGAACATGGTAGAAATTCGAGTTTAGTATGCCTGAACTCAGAATAATAAAATACATATTTTAGTAAAGTTTATTTTAATATTCTGTGTTTGTAAATACCACTTTTAGAAAGTTGGTATTTGCTTTCCTTGACCATTTCAGCCCGCCTCTGCTATGATGTGTATCTGTCTGTCTGGTTGTGTGAGTGACAGGGCTGGGGAAACCCAGAGGGGCAGGGCTAGGTAGCCTGGTGGTGAATAGGAAGATTGGCAGTCAGATGGGTGGGAGGAGTACACCTGGGCTCTGAATAGGGTTGTGCTCTGCTACCACAATGCTGGCTCCACCTCCTGCGGAGCGGCTGATGGCTCTGCCCTGCACCCTGAATAGAAAGGCAGAGTCATGTCAACAGAGTGCTCAAGAACTGGTTTGGACTGGGCAAAGGCCCCTCAACCCCAGAGGAACAAAGGAATTAGGGGTATAAGTATTGGGACCCTGCTCCCAAGAAATGAGATCCTGCTGAAACAAGAAGAACCTCTGCCAGAGGAGAAGAAACTGGGAAAGCTGTAGGAGGAGTGCTGTTGTTGGGCCTTCTGAGGGACTGCGTGTCACAAGGAGCTGGAAGCGTGATGCCAGGAAGAGAAGCGTGCCGCCGTCGGAGCTATTGCCGTAGCATCCCGCAGAGAGTGTCGCCGCTGCAGCATCGCAATGAGTGGAAGCGTCTCGCATCATTCCGGAAGTGTCTCGCAACGCCGAAGAAGCGTGTCGCCATGGCAGCCATCGTAGCTGTCGCATTGCACCGCATCGAGAGAAGAGTCTCGCATCGAGGAGGAAACGTGCCGCCATTGCAGCCATCGTAGTTGTCGCATTGCACCGCATCCAGAAAAGCGCCTCGCATCCACGGAGAAGCGTGCCGCCGTCGGATCCGCTGCCGTCGCATCTCGCAGAAGGGGTGTCGCCGCTGTAGCATCGCATCGAGCGGAAGCGTCTCGCAACATCGGAGAAGAGTGCCGCTGCCAAGGCCGCTGTCGTCGCATCTCGTCAAGGCTGACGCATCGAGTCGAGTCTTCTCGCTACATCGGAGAAGCGTAACGCATCTGGAAAATCCCGTCTTTATTTCTTTTGCACCAAGAACTTCAACGCATCTGCATCGCTGCAACACTTTTGTTGCCCTGCATGTCGCATCTAAGGTACATTGACTTAAATCGTCGCATTTAAGAACTTAAGAGAAACTAAGCAATCTTCTACCAACTAAGCAACCGTATTGTGTATTTTTAATCGTTTAATGGTCTTGGGATAATCCTATGTAAAGAATTCTTATTTTTAATATAAATACCTGTGTGGTGTCCATTTGTAGTGTTGTCACAGGGTTACTGTATGTGTTCACAAATGCATAACCTATAACGCTCTGAAATAAGCCTTGTCTGCTCGAGCCAAGCTACCTAGAGGGTGAGCAGGGGTTGTTTTAGTAGTGTAACCCCTTACCCTGACTAGAGGAAAGGTTCCCTGCTTGTCACAAGTACCTACCTGTGCCAACCAGTGAACCCGGATTCTAACACTCGCGCTCTCCAATGAATCTGTCATTGTGCACAATGTATTGCATTTTATATTTCACGCCTGGTTCATCTTATATGACACTTTTTGGTGCATAGTTTATACCATACACTATATCTAGTTTTCATTTTCAATCGTGCTATCAGGACTATGTTCTAGATAACACTGTGTACACCTACCCTTTTCACGGGCATTACATATTACGATGGGAGGTGGAGGGTCAGGGGGTGTTTCTGCCAAGTGAGCCCGGAGTCACTGTCACAAACGTCCTCTTCTTCCTGAATAAAAGTGAGATTAAGCTGCATACTTGTTCATATTTTAAGTAGTTCGCACAGACACACATTTTGAAAACAATAAAGTTCCTAATACCCACCTTCTCTGAACAGTTAGCTTGCTGCCCCATCCACCTCCTCCCTACCCTCTGTTGTCTCAATCCATGGACTAGCCTCCTCCCTCCTGCCATGCATGGTCTGATATGCTGCCTCTGCCCTCCAATTAGCATGATGTACCAGTCCACTCCTCCTGCCCTCCATTGCCCAATTCTATGCCCCATCATTGACCTCCTGCTTAGCCTCTGTTCTTATCTTGCTGTCCCTATTCTCCTTCCCCCTGCCCTTCGATGTCTTTGTGCATGCTCCTGCTCCATCCTTTTTCCCACCATGTTCCATGGACCTGCCACTCCGATCTACTCTGAGTGTTCTGTTGAGCTGCCACTCCCCTCCCACCTGCCTAGCATTGTCAGATGACTGTAACCTGTCCCTGCCACCTCCACCCTGCCTGTCCTCATGCCATGCCCCTATCCCCTTCCTCCTGTCCTCCATGGTCCATTTTACTGCCACACCCTTCTGCCCTCCCTGGTCTGTTGTACTGCAACTGCTCCTCCTGCCTGCCCCGCGCGGTCTGTTATGAGGCCCCTTCCCCTGAACTCTCTTGTCTGTGCCCAGGTCCTGACCCTCCCTTCTATCCTCCATGGTCCTTTGTGCATGCCCCTGCACCCTCCTTCTTGCCCATCATAGCCATTGTGCTGCCACTAACCCTCCCGCTTCCATGCATGGTCTTCTGTGCTGCCACGGCCCCTCCCACCTTCCCTGTGTGGTCAGCTAGCTGCCCCTGACCCCCTCCCACCTTCCCTCCATGGTCTGTGTGTATGCCATCATAGTCTCACTGTTGCTCTCCATGGTGTGTCTTGCTTCTAGTGCCCATCCTGCCTGACCTCCATGGTCATCTTGCTGCTCCTGCCCTGTCCCCTTGCCCCTAGCCCTCTGTTTCCATGTGCAGACCCCTATTCCCTCCCTCCTGGCTTGTCTGTTCCATTGTAATGCCCCTGATCCGTCCCTCCTGCCCTTTCTGGTCTGTTATGCTGCAGCTTTCTCTCCTGTCTGTCCATTATGGTCAGCTAGCTACCATTGCCTCTTTCCCCTCTGTTCTCTGTTGTCCATGTGTATGGTCCTGTCCCCTCCCTATTGCTTTCTATGGATTGTTGTGCTGCACTCCCGTCCCGCATTCCCTGTGTGGTGTATTGTGCTGCTGCAAACCCTGATGCCTGCCCTGTAGGGTCATGTCCCTCCTGTCCTCTGTTATCCGAGTCCATGTCCCTACCCCAATTCCTCCTGCCTTCCATGATCCAATGTACCATACTTGCGAACATTTTGAACTTGGTAAGAGGGAGATTTTGAAAATAAAACTGGGGTATTGATTTTCCCCTTTGAGTTACATTGAAAAAGAGGAGATTGTAGATAGGAGACAGATCAAATAAAGCCCATTTGACCTTAAAAACATTGGACGTTTCCTGGCTGAATCGGGTCTGTTGGCATGTATGGTTGTACTACCACTGCCTCTTCCTTCTGCCCACAATGGTCTAATATATTGACACAGCCTCTCTTGCCAGTCCAGTATTGTTGGTTTGTTGCCCCTGCCCCCCTTTCCACTGCCCTCCATAGTCTGTTGAGCTGCCACTGCCTCTCCTGCCTGCCCAGTGTGGTCTGCCTCTCAACAGTATTCTAATGAACAACTAGATTGCTAACAATCTATATTTATTACAAAAGTGTGGAATGCCTGACGTCATCTTGATGTAATCAAAACTGTTATACCTAGAGCATTTCCTTTAGGAATTACATATATGAGAGGGTCTTATTTGCATCAGAATTATGGTTAGTGCTCTAAAAAACTAAAATGAGGACATATTTTCTGAGTTTTCAAATAACGACAAAGCACTTTTAAATTATTTGTTATATTTATGTTTTTTTATCCAGTTGACCACTTGATTAAATGTTGCACTTAAGGGTGAGGATGTGGTGTTTCTTCCAGAGCTGCAGACTTTGCAACTGGGGAACCAGTTTGGAGTTTCTGCCTCAGCTCGACATTCTGTGATTCTGGTCAAATCACTTAATCTCCCCATGTCTAAAACCAAAATGAATTTGTTCTTGTATGATGTAACCAATGCTCAAGTAAAGCACTCCAATACCTGACAAGTCTGCACTATATAAACTGCAAAAACACAAAAAATGTTTTGCACACCTCTGTCATTGGGCAACATGTGGGTTACATCTGGGTGATATTTGTGCTGCATTTGGGCTCTTTTGTCTCTGGTGGCCATCTTGAGAGATTTATTTGTTATGAAGTTTCCTAATTTCCTCATTTATTGCAATCTCCTCAGTAGGAAATTCTTTCAGTTTTTTACTTTGATTCCATCAAGAAGGTATTCAGATATTTCACACATTTACCATAAATTCTGAATGTTAGCACTCTAGTTGCTCATTAGATCACTTTAGTAAAGCTACTGTTCACCACGGAAGTCTGCTGCTTGTATTAAAAGTGCATGTTTCAGTCTGCATGTCAGAATTATTTAATGAAATAGAAGAGGATTTGAGAAGTCACTCAAAATGTGCCCTAATTTTTCTTTCTTCAGCACTAATCATCATTTCTATGGCAAAATGAACCCCCTCATTGTGTTCCTTTTTAAATTAAAGGTTTTAAGTGTTACCAGTTTATTTTAATCAAGATGGCTTCAGGTGTGCCATACTTTTGTCATAAGTAAGACAGTAAGCGCTCTAGTTGTTCTTAAGAACACTCTGGGAAGCTGCAGTAGAACACAAAGCAATCAACTGACAGTCTCTGCCCTTGTTGGATGTACATGTTTTACTGAGAATGTCAGACTTCATTCTCACATGACTGAGAAAGATAATGTGAATTTACAGAACATATGCTCTCAGTTTAGCTTATAGTTCACCTTCCAAACCTCTGTGGGAAAAGCATGAGAAAATAGTTTTCTCTCAAACATGATTTATGATATCCCAGCAGAAGACTTTGTCACATGGTAAAATCATCTTAGAACACACCACAATTCCTAAAATGAGTATGGTACCATCAACAAATGATTTATGATGTAACTAAAGTCTAAAAACCTTCTATTAACTGCAATGCTTTTTATTGAGGTGCTATCACGTATATTGGTCCCATGATGGCTGCCAACACTTCTTGGATGAAGTGCTGACAGCCAATCAGATCTCACGATGAGATGTGTGGTTAGGCTCCGCCCAGATATATATGTGATTTTTTATTTTCTCAGGAACTACTGAACTGATTTAAACCATTTAAGCAAAAGGCACGACTCTGAACCAATGTCTACCTTTCTGCCAAATTTGGGGTAATTCCGTTCAGCAGTTCGGGCTGTAGCTGCGACTAACGGTCCCTATGAAAAATTGCATGGAGAAAACACCTTTGTCTCGGCCCCCACTTGACAAATCACCCGAGGCTTTCAGGCTGGGAGCAGACTGGAGCGGGCCACGAGTTTTGAAAATTTCGCAAAGATTCGTCAACCGGCGCCACAGTTATTCCAAATAGAATGTTGCGGATTTCCTATGGCTAATAGGTCCTAACTATAACTACCTACTGGCGACCACCAGTAGGTAATATATACACATACATATATATGAATGCATATGCATATATATGCATATATATATGCATATGTGTGCGTGTAGAGAGAGGTAGAGAGGTAAAGGTGTAGAGGTAGAGGTAGAGAGGTAGAGAGGTAGAGAGGTAGAGAGGTAGAGAGTAGTAGAGAGAGAGGTAGAGAGAGGTAGAGAGGTAGAGAGTAGAGATTGAGTACTAGAGAGTAGAGAGTGAGTAGTAGAGAGTAGTAGAGAGTAGTGGAGAGTAGTAGAGAGAGTAGCAGAGAGTGAGTAGTAGAGAGTGAGTAGAGAGTGAGTATTAGAGAGTGAGTAGTAGAGAGGGAGTAGTAGAGTGAGTAGTAGAGAGTAGTAGAGAGTGAATAGTAGAGAGTAGTAGAGAGTGAGTAGTAGAGAATGAGTAGTAGAGAGTAGAAGAGAGTGAGTAGCAGAGAGAGAGTATTAGAGAGTAGTAGAGAGTGAGTAGTAGAGTGAGTGGTAGAGAGTAGTAGAGAGAGATTAGTAGAGAGAGAGTAGTAGAGAGTGAGTAGTAGAGAGTAGTAGAGAGTGAGTAGTAGAGAGTGAGTAGTAGAGAGAGTAGTAGAGTGAGTAGTAGAGAGTGAGTAGTAGAGAGTAGTAGAGAGTGAGTAGTAGAGAGTGAGTAGTGGAGAGTATTAGAGAGTGAGTAGTAGAGAGTGAGTAGTAGAGAAAGAGTAGTAGAGAGTGATTAGTAGAGAGTAGAAGAGAGTGAGTCATAGAGAGTAGTAGAGAGTGAGTAGTAGAGAGTGAGTAGTAGAGAGAGAGAGTAGTAGAGAGTAGTAGAGTAGTATAAAGTGAGTAGTAGAGAGTGAGTAGTTGAGAGAAGTAGAGTAGTAGAGAGTGAGTGGTAGACAGTTGTAGAGAGTGAGTAGTAGAGTGAGTGGTAGAGAGTAGTAGAGAGTGAGTAGTAGAGTGAGTACCAGAGTGAGTAGTAGAGAGCGAGTAGTAGAGAGCAAGTAGTAGAGAGTGTGTAGTAGTTAGTGAGTAGTAGAGAGTAGTAGAGAGTGAGTAGTAGAGAGTGAGAAGTAGAGAGAGTAAGAGAGAGTAGTAGAGTAGTAGAGAGTGAGTAGTAGAGAGTAGTAAAGAGTGAGTAGTAGAGAGTGAGTAGTAGAGAGTGAGTAGTAGAGAGTAGTAGAGAGTGAGTAGTAGAGAGTGAGTAGTAGAGAGAGAGTAGTAAAGAGTGAGTAGTAGAGAGTAGTAGAGAGTGAGTCGTAGAGAGTAGTAGAGAGTGAGTAGTAGAGAGTGAGTAGTAGAGAGTGAGTAGAGAGTGAGTATTAGAGAGTGAGTAGTAGAGAGGGAGTAGTAGAGTGAGTAGTAGAGAGTAGTAGAGAGTGAATAGTAGAGAGTAGTAGAGAGTGAGTAGTAGAGAGTGAGTAGTAGAGAGTAGAAGAGAGTGAGTAGCAGAGAGAGAGTATTAGAGAGTAGTAGAGAGTGAGTAGTAGAGTGAGTGGTAGAGAGTAGTAGAGAGAGATTAGTAGAGAGAGAGTAGTAGAGAGTGAGTAGTAGAGAGTAGTAGAGAGTGAGTAGTAGAGAGTGAGTAGTAGAGAGAGTAGTAGAGTGAGTAGTAGAGAGTGAGTAGTAGAGAGTAGTAGAGAGTGAGTAGTAGAGAGTGAGTAGTAGAGAGTATTAGAGAGTGAGTAGTAGAGAGTGAGTAGTAGAGAAAGAGTAGTAGAGAGTGATTAGTAGAGAGTAGAAGAGAGTGAGTCATAGAGAGTAGTAGAGTGAGTAGTAGAGAGTGAGTAGTAGAGAGAGAGAGTAGTAGAGAGTAGTAGAGTAGTATAAAGTGAGTAGTAGAGAGTGAGTGGTAGAGAGAAGTAGAGTAGTAGAGAGTGGGTAGTAGACAGTTGTAGAGAGTGAGTAGTAGAGTGAGTGGTAGAGAGTAGTAGAGAGTGAGTAGTAGAGTGAGTACCAGAGTGAGTAGTAGAGAGCGAGTAGTAGAGAGCAAGTAGTAGAGAGTGTGTAGTAGTTAGTGAGTAGTAGAGAGTAGTAGAGAGTGAGTAGTAGAGAGAGTAGTAGAGAGTGAGAAGTAGAGAGAGTAAGAGAGAGTAGTAGAGTAGTAGAGAGTGAGTAGTAGAGAGTAGTAGAGAGTGAGTAGGAGAGAGTGAGTAGTAGAGAGTGAGTAGTAGAGAGTAGTAGAGAGTGAGTAGTAGAGAGTGAGTAGTAGAGAGAGAGTAGTAAAGATTGAGTAGTAGAGAGTAGTAGAGAGTGAGTCGTAGAGAGTAGTAGAGAGTGAGTAGTAGAGAGTGAGTAGTAGAGAGAAGTGGAGTAGTAGAGAGTTGTAGAGAGTGAGTAGTAGAGTAGTGGTAGAGAGTGGCAGAGAGTGAGTAGTAGAGTTAGTACCAGAGAGAGTAGTAGAGCGAGTAGTTGAGAGCGAGTAGTAGAGAGTGAGTAGTGGAGAGTGAGCAGTAGAGAGTAGTAGAGAGTGAGTCGTAGAGAGTAGTAGAGAGTGAGTAGTAGAGAGTGAGTAGTAGAGAGAGAGTAGTAGAGAGTAGTAGAGAGTGCGTAATAGAGAGTGAGTAGTAGAGAGAAGTGGAGTAGTAGAGAGTTGTAGAGAGTGAGTAGTAGAGTGAGTGGTAGAGAGTAGTAGAGAGTGAGTAGTAGAATTAGTACCAGAGAGAGTAGTAGAGAGAGTAGTTGAGAGCGAGTAGTAGAGAGTGAGTAGTGGAGAGTGAGCAGTAGAGAGTAGTAGAGCGTGAGTAGTAGAGAGTGAGTAGTAGAGAGTAGTAGAGAGTGAGTAGTAGAGAGAGAGTAGTGGAGAGTGAGTATTAGAGTAGTAGAGAGTGAGAGGTAGAGAGTAGTAGAGTGAGCAGTAGAGACTAGTAGAGAGTGAGTAGTAGAGAGAGTAGTAGAGAGTGAGTAGTAGAGAGTGAGTAGTAGAGATTGAGTAGTAGAGAGTGAGTAGTAGAGAGTAGTAGAGAGCGAGTAGTAGAGAGTGAGTAGTGGAGAGTGAGTAGTAGAGAGTGGTAGAGAGCGAGTAGTAGAGAGTGAGTAGTAGAGAGAGAGTAGTAGAGAGTGAGTAGTAGAGAGTAGTAGAGTGAGAAGTAGAGAGTGAGTAGTAGAGAGAGAATAGCAGAGAGTAGAAGAGAGTAAGTAGTAGAGTAGTAGAGAGCGAGCGGTAGAGAGTAGTAGAGAGTAGTAGAGTGAGTAGTAGAGAGTAGTAGAGAGTAGTAGTAGAGAGTAGAAGAGAGAGAGTAGCAGAGAGTGAGTAGTAGAGAGTGAGTAGTAGAGAGTGAGTAGTAGAGAGTAGTAGCGAGTGAGTAGTAGAGAGTAGTAGAGAGTGAGCAGTAGAGAGTGAGAAGTAGAGAGTAGTAGAGTAGTAGAGAGTGAGTAGTAGAGAGTAGTAGAGAGTGAGTAGTAGAGTAGTAGAGAGTGAGTGGTAGAGAGTAGTAGAGAGTAGTAGAGTGAGTAGTAGAGAGTAGTAGAGAGTGAGTAGTGGAGAGTGAATAGTAGAGAGTAGTAGAGAGTGATTAGTAGAGAGAGAGTAGTAGAGAGTGAGTAGTAGAGAGTGAGTAGAAGAGAGTGAGTTTTAGAGAGTAGTAGAGAGTGAGTAGTAGAGAGTGAGTAGTAGAGAGAGAGTAGTAGAGAGAAGTAGAGAGTGAGTAGTAGAGTAGTAGAGAGTAGTCAGTCAGTGTCAGTCAGTCAGTTAGTGTCAGTGTCAGTCGGTCAGTGTCAGTCAGTCAGTGTCAGTCAATCAGTGTCAGTCAGTGTTAGTCAATCAGTGTCAGTCAGTGTCAGTCAATCAGTGTCAGTCAGTGTCAGTCAGTCAGTGTCAGTCAGTGTCAGTCAGTCAGTGTCAGTCAGTCAGTCAGTGTCAGTCGGTCAGTCAGTGTCAGTCAGTCAGTGTCAGTCAGTCATTGTCAGTCAGTCAGTTTCAGTCAGTGTCAGTCAGTGTCAGTGTCAGTCAATCAGTGTCAGTCAGTGTCAATCAGTCAGTGTCAGTCAGTCAGTGTCAGTCAGTCAGTGTCAGTCAGTCAGTGTCAGCTAGAGCAGCTCTGCTGACCTGGTTCTCTGGCTCTAAAGCAGCTCTGTTGACCTGGTTCTCTCCCTCTAAAGCAGCTCTGCTGACCTGGTTTCTCTGACTCTACAGCAGGTCTGCTGACCTGGTTCTCTGGCTCTAGAGCAGCTCTGCTGACCTAGTTCTTAGGCTACAGAGCAGCTCTGCTGATCTGGTTCTCTGGCTCTACAACAGCTCTGCTGACCTGGTTCTCTGGCTCTAAAGCACCTCTGCTGATCCGGTTCTAAGGCTCTAACGCCGTTCTGCTGACATGGATCTTTGGCTCTGGAGCAGCTCTGCTGACCTGGTTCTCTACCTCTAGAGCAGCTCTGCTGACCTGGTTCTCTCCCTCTAAAGCAGCACTACTGACCTGGTTTCTATGGCTCTACAGCAGCTCTGCTGACCTGTTTCTCTGGCTCTAGAGCAGCTCTGCTGACCTGGTTCTTAGGCTCTAGAGCAGCTCTGCTGACCTGGTTCTCTGGCTCTAGAGCCACTCTGCTGACCTGGTTCTATGGCTCTAAAGCAGCTCTGCTGACTTGGTTCTCTGGCTCTAGAGCAGCTCTGCTGACCAGGTTCTCTGTCTCTAAAGCAGCTCTGCTGACCTGGTTCTCTCCCACTAAAGCAACTCTTCTGACCTGGTTTCTCTGGCTCTAGAGCAGCTCTGCTGACCTGGTTCTCTGGCTCTAAAGCAGCTCTGCGGACCTGGTTCTCACCCTCTAAAGCAGCTCTACTGACCTGGTTCTCTGCCTCTAAAGCAGCTCTGCTGACCTGGTTCTCTGGCTCTAAAGCAGCTCTGCTGACCTGGTTCTCTGGCTCTAAAGCAGCTCTGCTGACCTGGGTCTCTGGCTCTAGAGCAGCCCTGCTGACGTGGTTCTCTGGCTCTAAAGCAGCTCTGCTGACCTGGTTCTCTCCCTCTAAAGAGCTCTGCTGACCTGGTTCTCTCCCTCTAAAGCAGCTCTTCTGACCTGGTTTCTCTGGCTCTAAAGCGGCTCTGCTGACCTGGTTCTACGGCTCTAAAGCAGCTCTGCTGACCTGGTTCTATGGCTTTAAAGCAGCTCTGCTGACCTGGTTCTCTGGCTCTAGGGCAGCCCTGCTGATGTGGTTCTCTGGCTCTAAAGCAGCTCTGCTGACCTGGTTCTCTCCCTCTAAAGAGCTCTGCTGACCTGGTTCTCTGGCTCTAAAGCAGTTCTGCTGACCTGGTTCTTTACCTCTAGAGCAGCTCTGCTGACCTGGTTCTATGGCTCTAAAGCATCTCTGCTGACCTAGTTCTCTGGCTCTAGAGCAGCTCTGCTGACATGGTTCTCTGGCTCTAAAGCAGTTCTGCTGACCTGGTTCTCTCCCTCTAAAGCAGCTCTGCTGACCTGGTTCTCAGCCTGTAGAGCAGCTCTGCTGACCTGGGTCTCTGGCTCTAGAGTAGCTCTGCTGACCTGGGTCTCTGGTTCTAGAGCAGCTCTGCTGACCTGCTTCTTAGGCTCTAGAGCAGCTCTGCTGACCTGGTTCTCTGGCTCTACAACGGCTCTGCTGATCTGGTTTCTCTGGCTCTACAGCAGCTCTGCTGACCTGGTTCTCTGCACTCACGATGCACGCACCCGACTTCACAAAAGTATATTTAAAAATAATACAAGTTTATTATAAGTACAAATATATTATTTTATGAATATCTTAGATAATCTCTTGCCCTCATATGTATATTAAAGACACATACATATCATTTTGGAACATACATTTTTTTTGGAGTCGTGCACCCAGCGCGACCCAGCACGTATATGACATCACGCGGGACCCGCAACCAAGCAAGCATCTCGTACTGGAATGCGAATGCGCGGGAGCAGGAGTCGCGGACTGGTCGCATACCAATCACGCACATCACGTAATATTATATGTATATGATGTAACTGAAAAACACGCATCCATCGCACACCATACGCGGATCCTTCACAATTTTTCTAAAATGGCGGCTCGAATGCGCGCACCCACCGTGATGTGTACGATTTGAGTGCGCGGCTCCAAAAAAAATTGGATTTTTTTTAAAAAAAAGGAAATAATATAAATATAATAAAATAAAAAATGAAAACAAGAAAATTAATCAATATTTCAGTTTGAATTTTCAGAAAAATATATCATGTTATTTAATGAATAAAATATTTATAAATAAACAGTTAAAAAACTGTAGCAAATCAGTTAAAAAAATAGGTATAACTACTATCACACTTAAAAATTAGCATTTAATTAAAGCTTTGAAATTCACTGAAAAAAACCTGTGTTTCAAAGACATTAAAGTTAGAAATTAGCCTTTAAAAAAGCTTTGAAATTCACTGAAAACATAGGTTTCAGAGACGTTATAGTTAGAAATTAGCATTTAAAAACCTTAGAAATTCACAGAAAAAAACATAGGTTTCAGGGATGTTATAGTTAGCTGGCCATTTCACACGTACAAAACCATAGAAATTCCTCCGTTATAGTTAGTTCTGCTAACTATAACTCGCGCGCCTGCAATGCACTGCTGATGATGTCACATATTGCATCATTCATGACATGGTCAGTGACATCACTGATGACATCACTGATGACATCTCAAATGACATCACTGATGACATCATCCACGTGACATTGTTATCAAGAAAGGGGGACTGGCGGGCTTTTGTTTACAGGAGGTCCAGCATACGTGCCCAATTAATCATATCAAAAAGAAAGAGTATGCAGTTCCTCAGAGAAACGGGGGAGTGAAGGTGTGGAGAAGAGACCGTGAGAAAGAGGAATTCCTCTTTTCGGAACTAGGGTCCTCACACACCCAGCAAGCTAGGTGTCATGCTTCATCATATGGACCTGCTCCTCGTCGGGCCGGCGCTGCAATGCCCGACGGGCACCCTTAAAAGGGGCTCTTTAGCGGAGATCTTTAGTTCCTGGCCGTATGATGCAGTGTGTGTGAGAGGGACCTAGTGGTGTAGATGTGAATGCAAGTGTGTGGTTAAAACAAGTTGGAAAGTCCAAAAATAGAATTTTATTAGGAGTGGCTCTCCACCTGATTAAAAATGAAAACAGAGTGGCAGCTGGCTGATATTATGATTCAGCTTGGCTATGCTCTTCTGTGGTGGTCGACATGTTTCTTGCCCGGTGGTCCTAATGATCCGTGGCAATTCTTCAGGACCTACTGAACTGTCATTAATCTACACAACGTGGTGAGTACAAATGTTACCTGCCACACGTTATATGGAAAACGATCTCGCCATATGTCTAAGGGGACCTAAGAAAAAAGGAAAGTTTTTTTAGGAAGGCAACCCAAGCATAGGCAGTGATTAAAATTAGTACTGTACAGGTAGATCTCACATAGTAGTGATTAACCCCTCGACCAAATGGCACAAGTGTATGTCCAATGTCACCAAGTGTCAAAATATCCTATACAGTGCGTAGGTATTCTCCTCCAAGAGTGAATGTAAAAACAAGCTACATAAAACAGAAGACTGGAAGTGTTGTACTCCATATGAGGAAGTAATTATGAAGTGACAACAGGTTTCTTCATTGTGGAGTAATAGGGCACTCACCTATTGTGGTGTGAATCCCTGCTCCTATCCGTGGCCGTGGCACCACCGGGACACCAAGATTCTGGTGTCCTAATGAGAAACAAAATGTTAAATGGAAAACAAAATAAAACTCGGAGGGCAACTGGCCCGACATGTAGTGTCAGCACACGTAAAACAATATTGCCCGTGTGCGATCCCGTCATATGAGCTGCAGTAATGCGAGTCATGAAACAGGAGGGATAATGAGAAAATAAAGAAGCACCACGAGGCAAACTTAAAAGGAGTCACACCAGAGGCCTATGGATCGTGAATGCCAACCCGGACAAGGTATTTGCCAGCCGGAGATGCGTAGCCACAGAATAAAGGCCCCGCAACGCAGTCGCCCACACCACGAGTCGAGTCTAGGGCAAACCCGGTCTGCCGTCACGGTGAAAAAGGAACCGGCGAGAACCCTGGGATGCTCCCAGCCCCCACGGAGTGCCAAGCAAAGTGCGCCAAAGAACCGATAGATGAAAAGCTGGTGCCGTACACTGACAGCATGTAGCATCAAAACTTGTATACAAGAGAGCATTGACAACACCGCGTCTTAGTCATACTTCTCAAGTTAAGCTGCGGGATTCCAATCACTTGTTACCATCGCCCCATGAGTCGCGGACACACATTCAGACCACTCACATGACCCATCACACTCAACCGGGCGCATTGCAGTATCGCCGTTGCACTTACTTAAAGGTTGTTGCCGGAATGGGCCGTCAACCTACCCTCGCGCCACTCAACCCGGGAGGAGTAGTACCCGGCCAGGTACCTGATAGATATACAGGCTGACGTGTTAGGTAGGGGGCGGGCAGATTACCCGGAAGCGTGTAGTGTGAGTGCGTGGAGCCAGATCTATGGAAGGGAGTGTCAAATGCAGCGGCCATCTTAAGAAGGGGTCATAGCTCATATGACGGGATCGCACACGGGCAATATTGTTTTAAGTGTGCTGACACTACATGTCGGGCCAGTTGCCCTCCGAGTTTTATTTTGTTTTCCATTTAACATTTTGTTTCTCATTAGGACACCAGAATCTTGGTGTCCCGGTGGCGCCACGGCCACGGATAGGAGCAGGGATTCACACCACAATAGGTGAGTGCCCTATTACTCCACAATGAAGAAACCTGTTGTCACTTCATAATTACTTCCTCATAGGGAGTACAACACTTCCAGTCTTCTGTTTTATGGGGCGATGGTAACAAGTGATTGGAATCCCGCATCTTAACTTGAGAAGTATGACTAAGACGCGGTGTTGTCAATGCTCTCTTGTATACAAGTTTTGATGCTACATGCTGTCAGTATACGGCACCAGCTTTTCATCTATCGGTTCTTTGGCGCACTTTGCTTGGCACTCCGTGGGGGCTGGGAGCATCCCAGGGTTCTCGCCGGTTCCTTTTTCACCGTGACGGCAGACCGGGTTTGCCCTAGACTCGACTCGTGGTGTGGGCGACTGCGTTGCGGGGCCTTTATTCTGTGGCTACGCATCTCCAGCTGGCAAATACCTTGTCCGGGTTGGCTTTTACGATCCATACGCCTCTGGTGTGACTCCTTTTAAGTTTGCCTCGTGGTGCTTCTTTATTTTCTCATTATCCCTCCTGTTTCATGACTCGCATTACTGCAGCTCATATGACGGGATCGCACACGGGCAATATTGTTTTACGTGTGCTGACACTACATGTCGGGCCAGTTGCCCTCCGAGTTTTATTTTGTTTTCCATTTAACATTTTGTTTCTCATTAGGACACCAGAATCTTGGTGTCCCGGTGGCGCCACGGATAGGAGCAGGGATTCACACCACAATAGGTGAGTGCCCTATTACTCCACAATGAAGAAACCTGTTGTCACTTCATAATTACTTCCTCATAGGGAGTACAACACTTCCAGTCTTCTGTTTTATGTAGCTTGTTTTTACATTCACACTTGGAGGAGAATACCTACGCACTGTATAGGATATTTTGACACTTGGTGACATTGGACATACACTTGTGCCATTTGGTCGAGGGGGTAATCACTACTATGTGAGATCTACCTGTACAGTACTAATTTTAATCACTGCCTATGCTTGGGTTGCCTTCCTAAAAAAACTTTCCTTTTTTCTTAGGTCCCCTTAGACATATGGCGAGATCGTTTTCCATATAACGTGTGGCAGGTAACATTTGTACTCACCACGTTGTGTAGATTAATGACAGTTCAGTAGGTCCTGAAGAATTGCCACGGATCATTAGGACCACCGGGCAAGAAACATGTCGACCACCACAGAAGAGCATAGCCAAGCTGAATCATAATATCAGCCAGCTGCCACTCTGTTTTCATTTTTAATCAGGTGGAGAGCCACTCCTAATAAAATTCTATTTTTGGACTTTCCAACTTGTTTTAACCACACACTTGCATTCACATCTACACCACTAGGTCCCTCTCACACACACTGCATCATACGGCCAGGAACTAAAGATCTCCGCTAAAGAGCCCCTTTTAAGGGTGCCCGTCGGGCATTGCAGCGCCGGCCCGACGAGGAGCAGGTCCATATGATGAAGCATGACACCTAGCTTGCTGGGTGTGTGAGGACCCTAGTTCCAAAAAGAGGAATTCCTCTTTCTCACGGCCTCTTCTCCACACCTTCACTCCCCCGTTTCTCTGAGGAACTGCATACTCTTTCTTTTTGATATGATTAATTGGGCACGTATGCTGGACCTCCTGTAAACAAAAGCCCGCCAGTCCCCCCTTCTTGATAACATAGTTTAATGCACGGGCCTCCCCCGTGGGACGTTATTTAGGATACCACACGGCGCTAATTGCACTAAGTGGACCATCTTCATCTCTATAGCGCCGTTCATTTAACGGCTGCTGTGTGTTGACCTACCTACCATGGAGGACCACTTAGGACTCAGCTTCAATGACGAAGCTGTGGCCGACATTTTAAGAAAAACTCCCTCCCTTCTTGGGGCCGGGGGTTCTGTGGCCTCAGGGTCACAATCAGAAGACTGGACCTCTCTTACAGCATTAAAAAGGGAATGGGTCAAGATCACGCTGCATGGGGCTCTAATGACGGAATATCTAAGAGCCAATATAGCTCCTAGTGGACTCATCATCAACATTTTCCCCAGGCTATTCCTGGAAGACCCAACTTTCAAGAAAGAATGGAGCCTAGTCTCTTGGAAGTGCACCAGAGACCTCTTGGTTCTCATTATTAATACGGCCCAACGACTCGCAGATGCCCTATTAGCGAGAATTCAGGCAGCAGAAAGTGCACTTAAATCCACAACCCAGAACACGGCTTTCAAAGCGAAACTGGCGGAAATAAATAGTGAGATCTCTGAAAATAAAGAGTATCTACTCAAATTAAAGATCACCAAGCTTCAGAAGGACATTCAGAAATTTGATAAAGAGAAGATCTATCCCTATCTGAAAGCAGACTTCCAGGCAACTAAGAATAGTTATTCATCTGATGATAGTCCAGACAACTCAAGAAGGGGATCAACGAGTAGTGACTCGAGCTCAAACAGTTGGGGAGGTAACCAGCAGAAAAGAAATTTCCAATCTCCATACCCCCTTTAAAGTAACGCTCCGGTCTATACAGGTCCACCACAACCCCCCTTTTGGCAGTTTCCTATGTATCCGCATGGACAGCCCCAGTTCTATCCCCCAGGCAACCCTCCTTTTTTAGACAGAGGTTGGGGCAGAGGAAGAGGGCGAAAAAGAGGGGCCCCCAAGGTAGTTCAATGGCAGGATCAGGAACAATTCCCGTCGGCTCCCAGGGGCAGAAACAGAGGGAAAAAGAACTAGTTGTGAATCTGTCTGACAGACCCTTGAGTCCCTTGGAAGAGGCGGTCCTCGACAAGGGACTCGGCTATGTCCCTACACCGAGAACAGACAGATTTAGAGACAATTGTGAGATCCATGAATTCCTCAGAAAAATACGTCTAAAGGCATTCTTTCAAGACCAACCAGCTATTGAATCCACGGATACGGGTTTACGTAATCCATCCAGATTTACTCCCACCAATAGCATGGTCCCCCCGGAAGTACTTACATTTGAAAAAGCTGTCCTCCGTGACCTGGGCACGATTCCTGCGAGAGGTATTTTTCATAACATGTCCAATGCGGAGTTGTCAGCAGCAAGAACCTTAGCCAATGATAACAACATCATTATCAAACAGGCTGACAAGGGAGGGGCCACTGTGATACAAAACACTATTGATTATGATCGAGAATGTAGACGACAACTTGACAACACAAGGTACTACACTCCCATCTCCATCGACCCTACACCTAGACTCACCACCAAGATTGCGACCATCACTTTTGAAGCAGATAGCAATGGTTGGATCAGTAAAAAGGAAGCTGAATTTCTCAATACAAAGGAGCCTAAGATCCCATACTTTTACATGCTGCCCAAAATACATAAGGGCACAACACCAGTCCCAGGGCGTCCTATTGTATCGGGTATAGGTTCACTTTTGGAACCTCTTTCCAGGTTTGTTGACCACTTTTTACAACCCTTGGTCAAAAAAACTCCCTCCTATATCCGCGACACTACGGATATCTTGCAAGTTATAGAGGAGACACACGACACAAGCAATATTGACCTGTTGGTCACGCTGGACGTGGAGGCACTATATACTAATATCCCCCAGCGTGCCACCCTGACGGCAATTGAGAGTGCCCTAATGAGAGAGGAATGGACATCACCTACCCCCATCTCCTTTGTTATGGAATGCGCCACACTGGCCCTTACTGAGAACTATTTCGAATATAACAAACAACTGTTCCACCAATCGCAGGGCACTTTGATGGGTAGCACCTTTGCCCCTAGTGTGGCCTGTATTTACATGGCCACCTTTGAGGAGGAAGTCATCAGGCACCCTAGCAATCCTTATATCAACAATTTAACCTTGTGGAGGCGTTTCATAGATGATATTTTAATTTTCTGGAAGGGGGACCAGCAGACGTGTCTAGCATTCTGCGAATGGATCAACGCACAGAATCTATTTCTGAAATTCACACACACCATCTCTGACTCCAATGTACCCTTCTTGGACCTCATGGTCACACTAGAAGACACAGGCCTTAGCACTACACTTTACAAGAAACCTACAGATAGGAACAGTTTACTCCTATACAGTAGCCATCACCCTAGGGCCCTAAAGGACAATTTGCCCTTTGGGCAGTTCCTCCGTATCAGGAGGAACTGTTCCTCTACTAATGATTACCTAACTGAAGCCCACCAATTGAGTTCTAACCTTAGACAAAGAGGTTATCCTGACCGCCAGGTAAAATACTCATTGAAGAGGGCTCGTAATAATCCACGAGAAATCCTACTACAACCCAATAGTAAGGAAAAGTCAGAGACATTGACCTGTGTCACATCTTTCACTCCTGACTCTACATTCATAAAGGGTATTATCAAGAAACACTGGGGGATTCTCACTGCAGGTGACCTCACTATCCCGCCCCCACGTTTTGCCTTTAAACGCACCCAAAATCTGAAGGATATCCTGATTAACACAAGACCGAGACAAACTAGCCACCAGGATCAAAGCACCCTCTGGGGTCTCCCCCCAGTGAAAGGACACTATCCTTGTGGATCGTGTACTGTATGCCATCAAACTGCGGTGATTAAGGAGGTGGTTTTTTCAGACTCCTTTACTTGGAGGATACAGCGACATACCAATTGTAACACCACACAGTGTATTTACTTAATAACCTGTCCATGTGAAAAGAGGTATGTAGGCATGACCATGCGACCAGTTAAGACACGCATAACAGAGCACAAGAGTAATGTGAGATGCCAGAGAATTACCACCAAACTCTATACCCACTGCAAAGAAAATAACCACACACCAGACTCCCTTAGATGGCTAATTCTTGAGGCACACCATAGGATCACACAAAGAGCCTTATTTAAGATTGAACAGCGATGGGTGCATCGTCTGAGGACAGACCTAGAAGGTTTGAATGATCAGATTTCATGGGCAGCACTCATGGACAGATAATACAGACTTTCTCTCATGTTACTACTCCGACAACTGTGTTCTCTTAGGAGTAGACGTATCATGAACTCGCTACCCTGGGCCTTTACCCCTAGTGTGGTTGTGCTTTATTTCATTTCCTAGACACACTGTGGACACTTGTTAGGTTCACTCACTCTAAGATGGCCGCCATCATACTTATTCACTCTATGGATGCAGCCTCATACGCCATACACTGACACACGCTTCTAGCTAGCCGACCCATTGTTCAGGCTACATGGCCACCGTATTGTCATACCCTAGTTTGCAGGACAATGTTTTCCACTCCTTAACTCAGCAGGATTTACATCACTAATCAATGAGAAATGATGATTTCACTTACTATGACCCCTTCTTAAGATGGCCGCTGCATTTGACACTCCCTTCCATAGATCTGGCTCCACGCACTCACACTACACGCTTCCGGGTAATCTGCCCGCCCCCTACCTAACACGTCAGCCTGTATATCTATCAGGTACCTGGCCGGGTACTACTCCTCCCGGGTTGAGTGGCGCGAGGGTAGGTTGACGGCCCATTCCGGCAACAACCTTTAAGTAAGTGCAACGGCGATACTGCAATGCGCCCGGTTGAGTGTGATGGGTCATGTGAGTGGTCTGAATGCGTGTCCGCGACTCATGGGGCGATGGTAACAAGTGATTGGAATCCCGCAGCTTAACTTGAGAAGTATGACTAAGACGCGGTGTTGTCAATGCTCTCTTGTATACAAGTTTTGATGCTACATGCTGTCAGTGTACGGCACCAGCTTTTCATCTATCGGTTCTTTGGCGCACTTTGCTTGGCACTCCGTGGGGGCTGGGAGCATCCCAGGGTTCTCGCCGGTTCCTTTTTCACCGTGACGGCAGACCGGGTTTGCCCTAGACTCGACTCGTGGTGTGGGCGACTGCGTTGCGGGGCCTTTATTCTGTGGCTACGCATCTCCGGCTGGCAAATACCTTGTCCGGGTTGGCATTCACGATCCATACGCCTCTGGTGTGACTCCTTTTAAGTTTGCCTCGTGGTGCTTCTTTATTTTCTCATTATCCCTCCTGTTTCATGACTCGCATTACTGCAGCTCATATGACGGGATCACACACGGGCAATATTGTTTTACGTGTGCTGACACTACATGTCGGGCCAGTTGCCCTCCGAGTTTTATTTTGTTTTCCATTTAACATTTTGTTTCTCATTAGGACACCAGAATCTTGGTGTCCCGGTGGCGCCACGGCCACGGATAGGAGCAGGGATTCACACCACAATAGGTGAGTGCCCTATTACTCCACAATGAAGAAACCTGTTGTCACTTCATAATTACTTCCTCATAGGGAGTACAACACTTCCAGTCTTCTGTTTTATGTAGCTTGTTTTTACATTCACTCTTGGAGGAGAATACCTACGCACTGTATAGGATATTTTGACACTTGGTGACATTGGACATACACTTGTGCCATTTGGTCGAGGGGGTAATCACTACTATGTGAGATCTACCTGTACAGTACTAATTTTAATCACTGCCTATGCTTGGGTTGCCTTCCTAAAAAAACTTTCCTTTTTTCTTAGGTCCCCTTAGACATATGGCGAGATCGTTTTCCATATAACGTGTGGCAGGTAACATTTGTACTCACCACGTTGTGTAGATTAATGACAGTTCAGTAGGTCCTGAAGAATTGCCACGGATCATTAGGACCACCGGGCAAGAAACATGTCGACCACCACAGAAGAGCATAGCCAAGCTGAATCATAATATCAGCCAGCTGCCACTCTGTTTTCATTTTTAATCAGGTGGAGAGCCACTCCTAATAAAATTCTATTTTTGGACTTTCCAACTTGTTTTAACCACACACTTGCATTCACATCTACACCACTAGGTCCCTCTCACACACACTGCATCATACGGCCAGGAACTAAAGATCTCCGCTAAAGAGCCCCTTTTAAGGGTGCCCGTCGGGCATTGCAGCGCCGGCCCGACGAGGAGCAGGTCCATATGATGAAGCATGACACCTAGCTTGCTGGGTGTGTGAGGACCCTAGTTCCGAAAAGAGGAATTCCTCTTTTTCACGGTCTCTTCTCCACACCTTCACTCCCCCGTTTCTCTGAGGAACTGCATCATCCATGTGACAATCTGATACACCTCATCATACACTAGTATAAACTTCCATCACTCACTGTAAAATACAGAGTACCATTTTTGAAATCATTGACACACCAATACCAGTTACTACATACCCACTCACTGGTTCCTAAGTCTACACACACAACTTCCCATTCAACAACAGTACATTTATACATACAGTCACTAATTAATAGAACACTATCAAATGCACTTATACACATATATAGACATTGACACATCAGCAGTCATCTTTGTCGGTTATGCAGTCATCCTACTCACTCATGAAAAAAAATAATCACACTTAAAAATTATCCAACAACACCTCATTTATTCAAACACATAGGGGCATATCAGCAACAACCAGCGATAATTATCGCTAAGCACACTTAGCGCTAGGATAATTATCGCCGGCTAGCGTGGATTTTTATTGCTGAGATAGCGTGCTATTAGCAACGCTTATCTCAAAAGCGATAAAAATCCTCGCGCTAACTGCCTAACGTGAGATTATCGCTGGAAACCCAGTGATAATCTCATGCAATGTGGCGTTAGCTTGTTGATAGGGTCCCACAAACTTAGCCATGATTTCCACCTTCCATAGGATATCATGGCTAAGTCAGTCCTGAAGCAGGCGAAAGGAAAGTAGCGATAACAGGGGTTATCGCTACTTTTCTTGCCGCTATGCTTCATAGCGTGGGGCTTGATGATAGGAAAAATGTCGCTTAGCGACATTTCTCCTGTCATGTCAGGTCAGGAATGCCGACTTTGCATCTCATTAGAGATGCAAAGCTGGGCATTAGGAATTAGTGCGCTAATGCAAGGTTTCACGCGTTAGCGTGACCTTGCTAATTAGGCGATAAAATTATCGCAGCTTTTTGGCCGAAAACGGCCGCAAAAGTGGCGATAATTCTATCGCCTTGCTGATATGCCCCACTGTAACTCATAGTTAATATGTTAAAAAATTCACCATTGCAATTATACACTCATTCATATAGTTACTCTCACAATCACTGACTCTTGCACATACTTATTTATATACACCAACTCTCACATACAATGCCTTTTATTTTTTTACTTTGTTGAAGATGTACAACTAAAACATATATTCGCTCACCAACACACAAATAAATACACTCAGTCACCCAAACAACTGTTTCCACATGCACTCTTAAACCTATACACCTAGTCAATCAACCATTCACACATCTATGCATAGAGTTACACACACCCCATCCAACCACACACAAACTCAGTGTCCCATACAAATACTCACCCAACTAATCAATAACTAATATACACACTCATGTAGTTAGTGACCAACTGATGCAGCATGTTATACAACAACAGAGACAGTGCTGCACACATTCACACAGTTTAGTTACTAATCCATGCATTAAGTGAGACACTTTTAATTACTCACTTAAACAGACAGTCACAGCTACTCAATCCTCCATCCAGACAGGTATATATCCACTCAATCTTCAATACAGATTGGTATATGTATAATACATATTTAAATTTCAAACTAAACCACATTCACTTGATGATGTCATCTGTGATGTCATTTGAGATATCAGCAGTGATGTCATCAGTGATGTCACTGACCATGTCATGAATGATGCAATATGTGACATCATCAGCAGTGCATTGCAGGCATGCGAGTTATAGTTAGCAGAACTAACTATAACGGAGGAATTTCTATGGTTTTGTACGAGTGAAATGGCCAGCTAACTATAACACCCCTGAAACCTATGTTTTTTTCTGTGAAAAAAATAAATAAATATATATATATATATATATATATACATAGTTCAAATATTTGATTGTATTTGGAGAAAAAGAAATACATTCAAGGTAAACGGCGATACATAAATACCAAAATTGATGCATACATGAAAAAAATGTTACAAAGTTAAGAAGTCACATGACAAAGAGTACTCGTATTAGGATTATGAGTGAACAAAATTATTTTATCAAAATGACCATGTAAATACTGACAGAGACCAAATGATAAATATCATCCCAAAATAAAAGGGTCCGAACAAAGACAAAGACCACCATATAACACAGTAATATCATGTGTGGTAGAGTGTGTATCACTTGATAAATAAGGTATATAGCAAAGGGGGATGAAATGAAAAAAGGGGAGGGGAAGAGTAGAAGGGGAGAAGGAGAGAAGGAGAGGATAGTGGGGAGAAGGGGGTAGAATGGTGTAATGGTCAGCGCTCTTGTGTTTCTGGTTCCACGCCGGAAACACACACACACACACGTCATCCGCAGTGTGGCCTGCGGGGTTAATAAATGGGGAGAGCCCACTTGGGGACTACTTCTGGCACTGACACCGAGTCTACTGTGTGTTCCTTCAGTGCCCACGCCTGCGCCACACCGCAGGCCCAACCAACGCGTGCCCGCAGTTAACACAGCACCACACTGGCAATGTGGTTGGGGGCTGAAATCCTCGCCCTCCATACTGCACTGCCCAACGTGGCCACACGGTGTCCCGTGACTCCGCACAGTGCAAGGAGCCGCACTTGTGCCCCACATCAACCCACGAGTAAGTGCGACCCGCACCGCTGCCGCCTACCCACCGTCAGCCCTGGTCCTGCGCTAACTCGCCCCACCGCCGGCCCTGACATGCACACAGGCAGCTGATTCCTCACCAATCACCGTAGCTTGCTAGTGCTACGCGGGCACGGCATGTGCTGCATCTCACTGCAAGGGAGGGGCGAAGACCTGTGCTCCACACTGCTGTCTCCTCCATTTAAGGACCCCGGCTACTGCCTGAATTCTGCACACCAGGTGCTCACCAGCAAGTGTCTCCGGCCACCCACACCCCTCTGCCCCTGCCGGCTACTACTCCAGCATTGGGTACCATGCTATACCTGCCCAGGGACACCATGGGAGATAATGCCCCAGCCCCTACCCCGGTCCATGTCCCGTTCCAACATGCAGCCTCAGGGGTGCTACCGCCATTCAGTGAGTTGGAGGACCCTACAACGGCGTCCCTCAGATGGAAAGTATGGATCGAACACCTCAACAACTACTTTGTTGCCACCAGAGAAGCCGACGATTCAGTGAAACGGTCACTTCTCCTCCATTACGCAAGTGATGAGATTTTCAAACTCTTCAAACACCTACCGAACACAGGGGCAGCAACAGACTATGGCGCAGCAGTCGCCGCTTTGGATGCTCATTTCGACCCCCAACTCAACCCGGATTTTGAACGTTTCAATCTTCGCCAAGCTCGCCAAAGAGAAGGGGAGTCAATGGACGCTTTCTATGCACGTTTGCGCGAGCTCGCAAGCACGTGTACTGAAGACGATCAACCAAAAGAAATTAGAGTGCAGCTTATTCAAGGGTGTAGGGGCAAGACACTAAGTGGACTCATCCTACACCAACCGAAAATCGCGCTGGAAGACTTCCTCATACTAGCGAGGTCTCACGACCTGTCAGCAGCCAGGGCCAACAAAATGGACCAAGCCCTCACCAAGCCCCCAGGTTGGACAGACATGATCAAGACAGAGCGGGCGGATGCCCTCAGAACAAGACCGCGCACTGACACAACCCGAAGAGCAAAACCTTACACACCCAGATCGCGGTGCAGCTACTGCGGTTATGAATCATATGCCGCCAAAGATTGCCCTGCACAAGGAAAGAGTTGCACCAACTGCGGGATCCCAAACCACTATGCCACCGTGTGTCAGTGACGGAATCGAGGCCGCGACACTAGAAGCCAAAAACCACCATCACGGGCAATACGACAACTATCCCTAGCAACGGCCATGCCACCAGAAGAGACACCACAAACCGGCCCCAAGTACCAAGGACCAGTCGACTCGTCTCCAGAGGAGGGAGAAGAGGAAATATACCTCGTATCCTTTGCGAAATAACTCAAACGAAGCAGAAGACCACAACCCACCTGCACTGTCCAGATCGCAGGCAAAGAAGTTAAAGCTGTCATCAACACGGGAGCATTAGTAAACGTAATGGGCCTCCAACAATATTGACGTCTGTGACCCTGCCCACCAGTCACCCCATCACGGTCCAGGATATACGCATACGGAGCTGAAATCCCCCTGCCACTGAAGGGAATGACATCCGTCCCCATCAAAGCCGATGACCAGGAAGTCACTGCAACCATCCACGTAATTGACAGGGAGGTGGACACACTGCTGAGCAGCCACACAGCGGAAGATCTGGGTCTCATTCACCAGGTATGTCCAGACCCACCAAGTAGTAGAGCTGCTCGACCAATTTCCTGAACTTTTCCAGGGTCTCGACTGCATCAAGTGTGACCCCATCAGACTCCACATCGACAAGACAGTCACTCCAGTTGCCCTACGCCACAGAAGTGTGCCATTCCACCTGAGACCGCTGGTGGAGAAGGAACTGGGGATATTGGAAAAGCAAGGTGTGATCGAAAAAGTTTCTGGACCAACACCCTGGGTGTCCCCGATAGTCATCGCAGAGAAACCGGAGCAGCCTGGGGCAATACGCCTTTGCATCGACATGAGACTGCCAAACAAAGCCATCAAAAGGAAGTGGCACATCACGCCAACGATGGACGACATCATTGCAGACGTCAACGGATCAAAGTAGTTCTCTAAAATCGACTTAAACTCAGGATACCACCAACTACCGTTGTCCGAAGAAAGCCACTACGTCACTACATTCAGCACCCACCTGGGGCTAAGAAGGTACAAATGTTTGAACTCCTCTGCAGCAGAGGTATTCCAGAACACAATTAGAGAGCTGTTGTCAGGCCCACCGGTAGTGTTAAACGTCTGCGACGACATACTAATACACTCAGCAACCGCAGCTGACAACCACAAACACCTCCGAAGCACACTGAAACGCCTGAGTGAGCATGGAGCAACGCTCCACAAAGACAAGTGCAAGTTCTTCCAGCCATCCCTCAAATTCTTTGGGTACGTGTTTAATCAAGACGGCATCCAAGTCGATCCCAGAAAGTCGCATGCCATCAAGAACGCTCCTGCCGCCAACGACACCCACAGAAGTAAGAAGCTTCCTGGGGACAGCGACATACTGCGGGAGATTTATCCCAGGACTGGCAACCCACTCTGAACCGCTCAGAACCCTAACCAGAACAGACTCCTAGTGGCAATGGGGAGAGAGAGAAGAAGAAGCATTCAAAGGGATGAAGGACACGCTCCTAGAAAAGGCCACACTCGCATACTTTGACCCGACCAAGTGAACCGAGTTGCTTGTTGACGCCAGCCCGGTAGGGCTAGGAGCAGTACTGGCTCAAGAACAGGAACCAGTCAGATGGGCAGCACTGTCGTTCGCCAGCAGATCACTCACCCCCACGGAAACAAGATACGCCCAAATCGAGCGGAAGGCGCTTGCCATAAAGTGGGCCTGTAACCATCTTCATCTATACCTATCAGGACAACCCTTCACTGTGGTCACTGAACATCAGCCCCTTTTTCCTCTCTTCAAAGCAACTGCTGCTCATACGCCCCCCCGGATCGAGCGATGGGCCATGTAGCTACAGTCCTATGAGATGGAGCTGTTGTACCGGCCCGGTGCAAAGAATCCCACGGATTTCCTGTCCCAGCACCCGGTACCACAGGAGGCACAGGATGAAGACGTCGAGCAGTATGTCCACATGGTATCCACAGCAGCGTGCCCTCAGGCCATGACCCTCGAGGACATCAAAGAAGCTGCCACGGCTGATACAGTATACACCAGAACCCTTCAAGCGGTCCAAGAAGGATCATGGGCAGGCTACTTGTGACATGCAAACGCTTGGAGTCCAGAAGACAGGGACGACCTGACGAAAATATGGCGCATAAGGAACGAACTCAGCGCCACAAGTGACGGAATACTGCTAAGGGGATCACGATTGGTCATACCTCATGCGCTGAAACACCGTGCAACCCAACTAGCTCACAGTGGCCATCAAGGGGTGACGAAAATGAAGGCATGAATGGGGGAAAAAGTTTGGGTTCCGGAACTGGAACAAATGGTTGAAGATCTCGTCCGTCGTTGCTCGTCCTGTCAACTGACCAGTACCCCGGAGAGACCAACCCTAGTAATCACCAAAGAGGCATGCACGGCCCCGTGGTCCAAGGTGAGCATTGACTTTGGGAGCTTACCCGGAGGGAAGCATATCTTAGTGATCGTCAATGCTTTCTCGAAGGACGGCGTTGTACACGGACAGAGGGACAGCTTGCCAAGACGGATATTACGATTTATGAGTCGACCATGACTTGAGCTTATTGAAGGAGCTTACTTTTAAAATATCTGCGCAAATACGGATTTTTGGACGGATGTACAGCTTTGAGCGTTGCCACTATTTTGAATTGGATACATAGAAAAGATATATAAGAAAATACCTCAATGAGATTGGGGATTACGATATCCCAGTTGTACAGAAAGGATAATACGAGGTAGATGGGACCAAAGCAAGAAGAAACCGTGCACTATTCGAAGAACAAATGATGAGCCCTGAAGAAGTCCTTAAATAGGACAAAACACGTTGGCTACTGTGAAAAAAGAAATTATAACTCAAAGAATAATGGAATATATAAACTACGACAACTTGTTAGAATTGCTTTCTTACTTTTTATTGTGTGCGGATCAAATCTTTTGTGCAGCTGTTTGTTGTGAAAGTCTCTTTCACTCATTTAGGAAACCAAGGGGTCTTGTTTTCTTGATCTTCGCACCATAAGCCGACAACACTCCTGAGATATAGATAAGTGCTGTATTGTATCTTAGCCCTCATTTGGTAAATCCTTTGCTTTCTCAAAGTACCCAGTCGTAGAACCAGTGACATCAACCGCCTTCACACACGACGTGAGCCCCGTCCTGGAGAAAGTATTCACCATGTTCAGTTTCGCCCCACGAAATCTGAAGTGACAATGGACCGCCATTTCAAGGTTTGGAATTCGCTGTCTTTCTGAAGCAGCGAGGGATACACCACCAGCGTGTCACACCCCAATGGCCACAGGCAAATGGTGATGTCGAGAGATTTATGCGCACTTTGAACAAGATGTTCTGTATCGCTGTTCTGGAGCAGGCCGACCCGGATAAGCAGCTCCACGAGTTCCTAAGAGAATACAGGAGTACCCCAGACTGTACCATGCAGCAAAGCCCCTGGTCACTAATGTTACAAGGCATGAGGAGAGACCTCATCCCCACTTGCCCAGGGTGGACACCCTCCCCCTGGAGGCGCAAGAAGTGCAAGACCGGTGAGAATGACGGAACATACAAGCCAGTACCCGACACCACGCAGCACCACAGACTCTTCGGCCGGGAGCAACTGTTATCCTCAGAGATCGCCGAACAAGGTGGAAAATTCAGGCCGACCAATGAGCCCGGCACATGGACAGTAGTTTCCAGCAACGGGACCATGGTACCAGCCAGGAAGGGAGGTGAAGAAGTCTCTAGAAATGTCTCCTGGTTCAAAGAAGTTCCCCCCGACATTTCGAGCGAGTCAGCTGGTGGCCAACCAGACATCCCAACAGCCCCGGCCCAAGAGGCCACAGACAGAGAACCAGCGGGTGGAGACAGCCCAGCGGAGCCGGACACCAATACCTTGTCGCTCCCTCACCTGTCTCCAGCCAAGGCACTACCCGAGGACACACACCAAGGAGGCCTTTTCCAGAGGTACAGTCTGCGACCCAATCCTCACCAGAGCCAACGGCTCCGAGACTTTGCATGCAGATGTTACAGAGGCTGGTGCCATAAGACTGCACGCAAGTATCCCGAACTATACTCATTTTATTCTCAGTAATGTTTTAAGTTTATTGTTCAAGAAGACTGAGTTGAAAAGGTATGTAACAGTCAGTGCTCTTGTGTTTCTTTCTCCGTGCTGGAAACACACACACACACACACACACACACACATCATCCACAGGCCAGGCGTGGCCTGCGGGGTAAATAAATAGGAAGAGCCCGCTCGGGGGCTACTTCCGGTACTGACACTGAGTCTAATGTGTGTTCCTTCAGTGCCCACACCTGCGCCACACCGCAGGCCCAACCATTGCATGCCCGCAGTTAACCCAGCACCACAAATGGGACATCTGCCTCACTTATAATGATACAATTAAGACAGTGACCCAAAAGGATGCTGCGCTACCAAACCCCGAGCAGATAAGTCCATGTAATTATACAGAGATCGCCATACATTATTAGCGATTGGAGGTGTAGACTGTTTACCTTCAATAAGTGTATGGGCTCCACGAAGGTATGACATCTATGCTCACCAAGTGTGATATGATAGAAGATGAAAGCATTTTCATTCTGTGAGTATGATTTTGACTGTTATGGATAAGAGCAAATCCAATAATTCCAGATTTCAGAGAGGTGTAAAAAGGGGTGTGGCCTCGGACCACCTCTCTGCAACGCAGCTCTGTGGCACATACTGGAGGTACATGGTGGGCTAGTTGGCCCCCAGAGACCCCCAGTATTCAAGGGGAATTAATTCCCCAACTTACAACGCGCCACGGTGCTCGTGTGAAAAGGGATGCACTAAGGGGGCGGGGCTTCCGGCTCGAGGCCTGTTTTTTTTTTTAGAAAAGGGCAGTGTAGTCCCCCTTCTTTTTCTTTTTTTTAGACCCTGGGGACCCCATCCCCCAGGGCCTGACCGCTATTTTGATAAATTGTTTAAAAAATACCGGAAGGGGGCCATGTAGCCCCCCTCCCGAGGCCATTTTTGGCACCAGGGACCCCATCCTCCGGGGCATGTACTGTATTTAAAATTGTATTTTAAATATTTGGAGGGGGGCCGCGTTGCCCCCCTCCTCAGGTCATTTATGGCGCCGTGGGCCCCATACCCCGGGGCCGGCCTTTCATTTCCTTTTTATTTTTTTCATTTTTTAGGGAAGGGGGGCCGCGTGGCCCCCCTCCCGGGCCACTTATAGCCCCCGGGGCCTGGCCACTCCATTGGGGACCGCGGGGGGAGCCCCAATGCCCCCACAGTTCCACCAGCTCCCCGCCTCCCGCGGGAGCCGGCATTGCTTTTCCACAAGGGGGGTTGCTGACATGAAGCTCCCCTTGTGGAAAAGGAATCTGCTTAAGATTTTGAAAGAAAGAGCAGGAAACCTGCTCTCGCTTCCAAAATCCAAACCAGTGTTTGCTATGACAGGGCGGGAGCTGTGGCGCACGGCTCCCATCCTACCATAGCAAACAGCAGTGTCCTGGGGGTGGGCACCCCGGGACACTGCAGGAGCCGGCCCTGGGGGTTGGCGGTCCCCAGGGCCATTAAGGGCTCCTGGAGGGGGCCATGCGGCCCCCTTCCTTCATTTAGAAAGCCCCAGGGAGGTGGTGGTCCATAAAGTACCCCCAAATTGAAAAAAGAGTGCCCTGGGGAGGTGGTGGTGGTTCCCCAGGGAGTGTGGGGGGGGGCTCTTGCCCCATCACACTTCTTTTTTTTAAAATCAGAACACCGGGGAGGTGGCAGTCCCCGGGGCTGCGGGGATACGGGGGGCCGTGTGCCCCCGCATACATTTAAAAAAGACCCAGGGAGGTGGCGGTTCCTGGGGCAGCATGGGGGGTTGGCACCCCCAAGCATTTTTTTTCAAAAGCCCCGTGGAGGTGGTGGTCCCTGGGGCTGAGGTGGGGCCGCGTGCCCCCACAAATAATCAGCATAGCCCCAGGGAGGTGGTGGTCCCCGGAGGTGCGGGGGCCCCCACAGGCCCCGCTATTATTATATGGGCAATGCCCCCAGGACCTGGCCCACCAGGGGGCCTCATTTAAATGAAGCGCGGGCTCCATTTTTTTTATAATTTCGGCGGGATTCGCGACCACAATGTGAATTCTGCCGAAATAAAACAAAAAATGCTTTTTTTGGCCATGGGGGTCCTTGTGGGACCTCCTGAGCAGGCCTAGGTGTCAGGGCGTTTCTACCCTGCCCCCTTTTCTTGTTTTTTAACCTTTTTTTACTGTTTTCTTGTGACTTGGTTCTACCGAGTCTCAAGATGGCTGCCAGCGCTTCCTGGTTTGGAGTGTTGGCAGCCAATCAGAGTGAAGATCATGCTCGGGAGGGTTCGCGAATCCACCGCGTCCCTAGATATTACAACTTTTTCTAATGTCTCTGGAACTACTGAACGGATTTACACCATTTAATAAAAGTCTCTTACTGAACCAAGGGCAACCTTTTTGCCAAATTTGGTGTAATTCCTTTCAGCAGTTCAGGCTGTAGCTTTGTCTAAAGTTCCTACAGAAATTAACATGGGGAACACGTGTTTTGGGACCCCGCTTTTTTCTCGGCCCCCACATGACGAATCACCCCAAAACTTTCAAGACAGAAGCTGACCGGAGCGACCACTAGTTTTGAAAATTTCGCAAAGATGTGTCAAACGACGCCAAAGTTATTGGGAAAACAAAAAGCACTCTTGAATAGAAATGAGGTCCTAACTATAACTACCTACTGGCAACCGCCAGTAGGTAATATGTATATATATACACCAATAATGTTTCATTTTTTACAGGTAAATATATATTTGTTTTGAATAGCCAATAATGTTTCATTTTTTACAAGTAAATCTCCAAATTGGAATGTATATTCGAAAACAATCTACATTGAAAAGTAGAACAACACTCACAAACTTGTGAGTTTGTGGTTATTCACATACTATGATGAGATATCCCATCCTAAATATCGTCAGAGATTTAATACTGCCAAGGGCAGGAGTAAGTTTGTCTCAAGTGTGAGAATGGGGAGGGAGCATAAGGTGTACACCCACAATTAACTGGTTAGCGCAGAAAGGGTTTATCCATGGAGACAATATTTTTCTCTGTTGAGAACTAATTGCGTTCATTGCAAGTACACTTTTTAAAAGTATTTAGGAATGCTTAAATGTACACCTTGCTGCACTACGTGATAAGGAAAGGGCAGGAATTTGCCATATTTAACAATATACGGCACATTCCTATCATTTTCCAGTGCTGGGACACAATGTCATGCCTTACGCCTGCATTGTTAACAAGATTGTTTTTGTCCAGGAAGTGACACCTCCCTGCACAGAAACAATCTTGTGAGGCACTTTAATTTTTTAAGTGTGCTACAGAGTGCAGCATACATAGAAAGAGGGAGTAACAAGGAAAAATAAAGATATTTCCCCGTGCTACGCCTCACCTGTGGAGGCGTAGCCTTCTGATGCATTCCCAGGTCTACCACTAATGGTAAATATGAGAATGTGCCAAAATTCATGGGTAGATGCGTAGGAGCACCCTTGCTCCACCTATCGAACGCCTCCTTGGTGCAGTATATCGCAGTGATTTGCACTGCGTTGCGTTACACCTGATTTATCAAGCCGCTCAAAGCCACGCAAGGTGGCCTTGCGTGGCTTGACAAATCAAACTTAAGGGTTGCATCCTTTTTGCACCCTGTTACATGGCGCAAAAGCGATGCAATTCTGTGGTATATTTGCCCCTAATTCTTCAAACACCTAACAGACTTGAGGTTGGGTGAAGTGAACAACTTGATGAATATAAAAAAATTGCCCAAAAATCGAATAACAGGTTTGATGTGTGAAAAAGTGTGAAACAATGTGTAATTTTAAAAGGAAGTACAAAGTTGAATATTGAGGAAGTGTTGTCTGAAGACAGGGTGCGGAATCTAAGCCTCATTTTGTCAAGGCCATAGTTGATGCTTCTCCGCCCATTGACAAGGCTGAAGTGAAGTCTTTTCTGGGACTTATTGATTTTTTTGCTTGTTTAGTATCCCAGTTTATGCTTCCAACTTTAGGTATTTGACCCAAACATTTTTTGGTTGGATCAATAATCAGCTGATCAGTTCAAAGACGTTAAAACCATATATCGCTATGCTACCCTGTTTTATGACTGTTGATGCCAGTATCTTAGAACTGGGAGTGATTCTCATGCATAAGAAAGGTGATATGGAGTATAGCATGGGGGATGCCTCACAAATTTTTAGGGATGCAGAGTTACCGTACTCTGTGATAGAGAAAGAACTTTTGGCAAGCTATCGGCAACTTAAAAAATTGTACAACTATCTGTGGGAAAGAAAGTTTGTGATATAAACTTGTCATACACCTCTAATAAGGGATCTCCAACCTTTTGTGTAATAGGAGCTACTTTTGGCCAATGAAAATTATTGTTAGCTACTAATATGATTAGTGCTGTAATAGTCACCAGTTCAGACACGAATACACCTTAGGTAAGATTACTAGCAGTGATCACCGCACTGTGTCAGACAGAGCGTCCACCACCAATGTAAAAAAGGCTTTGCCGATTTGGAATGCCTTTACATGGGAACATCCACAGTTGGAGTGTCCAGCACAAAAGTAAGAATATAAGTAATAAGTCTTCCTGGAGACTTATTACTTCGTGGAGAAGTGTGGCTCAATGCTTAGAGCGGCAGACCCTGATGCAAAGGTCTGGTCTGGGACCAGGGTTCAATTCCCACCATGGCAGGTCTTGGGCTCAATTTCCTTGGACCTGTTCATTCTCGCCTCGGTGCCTATTCTAATCATGGGTCCCACTCTGCAATTCTGGGCAATAGCTTGCTTAATCTCCACAATGGCCCCAACAGCACTGGGATGACTGGCTTCACCTTGGGGGTGCCCAGGAGAGGACATTTCACAGGGAAAAGCCAGGAAGGGTTCCACAGCAGTATGAGTACAGTGCCAGGACACCCTAGGGTAACAGTGCGCTATACAAGTACAACACATTTACATTCCTGTGTGATGTATCACTCAAAAACAGCTTTAAATATATTTTGGAAATTCAGCCATTTTTCTCCAAACTCCAACTTATGAGGTCTGAAAATACACACATTTTTGGCTTGATACACGCTTTTGGCACACATTCATTAATTCAACCAAGAAAAGTGATGCAATTTATTAGGCTTGGATTCACACAGAAGAGTTACTCACAGGAAGTTGGAGAGCTACCACTGGCTCAGGCGCTACTCTTTGGGAAAGCCTGCTCTAATACATTGTACACAGTGGTAGGAAGGTGAGAGAGTGCAGGCCTAGAATTGTTGGCCTTGCCACTAAGCTTCCACAGTTCAACTTTGGCACTGTATATATGTATGTATAAGCATTTACCGCATATAGCAGCTCGAGGTGACTGGTTTTTACCTATTTTAAAATTGTTTGACCATATATATTTGCACATCTATTGGCACGCTTATTTGCACATTTGGTTTTAAAGCCTTTTTAAAACAAACAGTGCACTGCAGCTGCTCCTACCTTGTTCCTGTTCACCCTGACGCAGCATAGACCCGAACAGGTTTCACCTGTGGAACGGGTTTACTGTTTAGCGGCGGCCATCTTGGAAGGCTAGTTTCAGCTGGGCGGTCTAGTCTTCCGGAGACGCCTACATTAGGGGCACTGGCGCGACCGCGCTGTGTCCACACACTCATGAGGCTTGAGCCGGGAGTAGGAATAGCGCGATACCACTTTTACAGGCAGCATTTACCGCATATAGCAGCTCGAGGTGACTGGTTTTTACCTATTTTAAAATTGTTTGACCATATATATTTGCACATCTATTGGCACGCTTATTTGCACATTTGGTTTTAAAGCCTTTTTAAAACAAACAGCGCACTGCAGCTGCTCCTACCTTGTTCCTCTTCACCCTGACGCAGCATAGACCCGAACAGGTTTCACCTGTGGAACGGGTTTACTGTTTAGCGGTGGCCATCTTGGAAGGCTAGTTTCAGCTGGGCGGTCTAGTCTTCCGGAGACGCCTACATTAGGGGCACTGGCGCGACCGCGCTGTGTCCACACACTCATGAGGCTTGAGCCGGGAGTAGGAATAGCGCGATACCACTTTTACAGGCAGCATTTACCGCATATAGCAGCTCGAGGTGACTGGTTTTTACCTATTTTAAAATTGTTTGACCATATATATTTGCACATCTATTGGCACGCTTATTTGCACATTTGGTTTTAAAGCCTTTTTAAAACAAACAGCGCACTGCAGCTGCTCCTACCTTGTTCCTCTTCACCCTGACGCAGCATAGACCCGAACAGGTTTCACCTGTGGAACGGGTTTACTGTTTAGCGGCGGCCATCTTGGAAGGCTAGTTTCAGCTGGGCGGTCTAGTCTTCCGGAGACGCCTACATTAGGGGCACTGGTGCGACCGCGCTGTGTCCACACACTCCTGAGGCTTGAGCCGGGATTAGGAATAGCTCGATACCACTTTTACAGGCAGCATTTACCGCATATAGCAGCTCGAGGTGACTGGTTTTTACCTATTTTAAAATTGTTTAACCATATATATTTGCACTTCTATTGGCACGCTTATTTGGACATTTGGTTTTAAAGCCTTTTTAAAACAAACAGCGCACTGCAGCTGCTCCTACCTTGTTCCTCTTCACCCTGACGCAGCATAGACCCGAACAGGTTTCACCTGTGGAACGGGTTTACTGTTTAGCGGCGGCCATCTTGGAAGGCTAGTTTCAGCTGGGCGGTCTAGTCTTTCGGAGACGCCTACATTAGGGGCACTGGCGCGCCGAAGTGCGCCTAAGGCAAGCCCGTCTGCGCCCATCCGCGCCCAGGTCGCGCTCAGCGCACAAATCCCTGCCCGGTTGCACTCTAATACAATACGCATAAGCGGCTCCAGTACTCTAGAGCTGCATTGCTGGAGTTAAACTCGAGGGGTACTATTGGCAAATGTACTCGTCGGCCGGCCGAATCTGGCTACTCTCAGTCCCCTGGCTCCTGCCCTAATTGCTCAACGCCTTTCCCACCAATATGGTCAGGACCCAGCAAAGCCTTGACAGAGAGCGAACTCTCAACTTGTACTGTGGGGGAGTCCGTTTCTTGTATTCTTATAAATGCCAGATCTTTGGTGAAGTACAGCATTGAATGTGCTCATCTGTTGATGGATCTAGACATTAAAATCGCTTTCATCACAGAAACCTGGACGGACGAGGCATCCGGTCCAGACTTAGTCAAAGCTACCCCCCCTGGTTTTCATTGCGAGGTTCTCAACCGACCTAACAAGAGGGGTGGTGGCCTGGCCATCCTTTATCATAGCGCATATTTGGGAACTTTTAAAGCACTTTCCCCGCCGGCTTGCGAAGCACTCGCTTTTAATCTTAGGTTAACAAATCATTTTTCCTTTAAAGGTATCCTCATTTACAGACCCCCTGGTGCTAAACATTCTTTCTTTCCCACATTAGGAACCCTTTTAGAGGATGCCCTGCTGGGGAACTCGCACACCATACTAGGGGATTTTAATTTTTACCTTGAGCAGGCAGACGAGCCAGACACTGCTCGCCTCCTAAATTTTATGGAAACAGCAGAGCTGTTACAGCACGTAACTGGCCCCTCTCATCTGGCTGGACACACTCTTGATGGGGTTTTTTCAAACACCCCTGAACTATCTTTCTCAGCTTTGTTACCTCTGGCCTGGTCAGTCCACGCGGGAGTTTGTTTCAATCTCAGACCCACACCCCACACAGCCAATAGGCAGTACCAAACAGATCGGAAAGAAGTCAGAGCCTGGAACAGGGTGGACTCGGAGACTTTATCAAAAGCACTTACCACCTCTTCCATACCCATTGCCAGCAACATGGAGGAGGCTGCATTGTCTTACACAAAATGGCTCACGCAGGCCTGTGCAGACCTCGCTCCTCCCAAACAAGCCATTTTTAAAAGAATGGTGCCCTCAGCTCCCTGGTACTCAAGCGACCTTAAAGTACAAAAATGTACTTGTAAGAGATTGGAGCGAAATTGGAGGAAGGGTTATACTGTTGAGAAAAAATTGCTATATCTGGCAAGCTTAGCCACATACAAACGCATGTTACGCGAAGCCAAACAAAAGCATTACGTTGCTCAGATTTCAGCAGCTAAAAATTCAACGAAAGAGCTTTTTTCCACCATTATTAAGATAACCGCAGTCAAATCTGCCCCCGTCCCGTCTAGCACAGAGCTCTGTGAAAAAATTGCTTCATTTTTTTCAACTAAAGTAAATAATATTTTTACTAGTCTTAGCGACTCAATTAGGATTGAGCAGGAGTCCGAGCAAGTGGCCAATGAGGTGGCCATGTCGCCGGTCATCCTGGAGGAGTTTAGACCTCTCACTTTACAAGACACTCTGGACCTACTTGCCAAAGCCAACGCTGGATCCCCTCTGGACCCTTGCCCAGTGAGAATCATTAAACTGGCTCCTGTGCCTATAGCCATCCACCTTACTCCTATTTTTAATGGCATATTTGAAGGTGGAACTTTTCCAAAAGTTTGGAAGGAGGCCTCTATTCTCCCTCTGCTGAAAAAACCCAGCCTGGATCCGTCTGATCCAAACAACTTCCGACCAATTTCCCGTCTCCCCCTCCCAGCCAAACTAGTGGAGAAGGCAATGAACCAACAACTCACCGCCTTTGTGAAGAATACCTCTGTACTGGATGCTTCCCAGCACGGATTCAGGGAGGGACATAGCACCGAATCCGCTCTGATCACGGCCACAGAACAGATTAGGTCAGCGGTGGATCAGGGAGGCAGAGCGGCTTTGATCCTCTTGGATCTATCGGCCGCGTTTGATACGGTCCACCACGGTTTGTTGATGGACCGATTGAGGAAAGGTGGAATTCAGCAAAAAGCATGGGAACTGCTAAACTCCTTTCTCTCTGAGCGGAGTCAAACAGTAGCCTTAGGAAATTTTTCTTCCCGACCTTTTTCTCTACCTTGTGGGGTCCCGCAAGGGTCCTCACTGAGTCCCACCTTGTTTAATATTTACGTGTCCTCCCTTGCTCCCATTATCAGATGCCACGGTTTCAGTGTCACCTCGTACGCGGATGACACGCAAATCATCGTGTCTCTACTTCCCGGATGTGAATTGGGGTTGGACCACAATTTCCAGGCCTGCATGTCGGAGGTGGCCCGCTGGATGGCTAGTAACTGCCTCAGGCTAAACTCAAACAAGACCGAGGTCATGCTGTTTGGGAACAACCCTAGCTTCTGGACCCCGTTATGGTGGCCGCAGGAACTGGGGGCCCTTCCCAGCCCTGTTACTAAAGTAAAAAATCTCGGGATGGTGATGGACGACAAACTCACCATGGCAGTACAGGTTAAGGCGGTAGCCTCTAAAACAGGCTTTATCCTGAGAATGTTGAAAAAGATTCTGTTTCTGCTACCTTATGAAAGCCGACAAATGGTGGTAATGGCCCTTGTAACTTCCAGGCTGGATTACTGCAATAGTCTGTATCTGAATATTCAGGAAAACTTGCTGCACAGATTACAGCTATTGCAGAATGCGGCTGCCAGACTGCTAACCGGCATCCCAAAATTCTCTCCCATATCTAAGGCCATCCGTGACCTACACTGGCTTCCAATTAAAAGCAGAGTCCAGTTTAAGTCTCTGTGCCTGGTGTTCAAGGCCTTGAATGGAGAAGACTCTGAATACCTTACAAAACGATTCATAAGGTATGTTTCTGCCCGGCGTCTTCGCTCATCAGAAGCCAGTCTTATCACGGTCCCTGTCATAAAAAAAGCCCGTTGGGGAGGACGCAGTTTTTCCTATGGGGCAGCCAGGCTCTGGAACGGTTTGCCGCTCCACTTGAGACGCATGGATAACGTATTGCATTTCAGGAAAGCATTGAAGACCTGGTTGTTCGGCAAATAATTTCGGCCTTTAGGATCAGGGAGTAGTGGACAGCACCAGGACACCTACTTGGTAATCGCGCGCTTTACAAATCACCATAACATAACATAACATATATTACCTACTGGCAGTCGCCAGTAGGTAGTTATAGTTAGGACCTCTTTTCCATAGGAAATCCGCAACATTCAATTTGGAATAACGTTGGCGCCGATTGACGAATCTTTGCAACATTTTTCAAACTTTTGGCCAGCTCCGGTCCGCTCCTATCCTGAAAATTTCACGGTGATTCGTCAAGCGGGGGCCGAGAAAAAAGGGGGAACCCAAAACGCGTTTTCCCTATGCATTTTCCCATAGGACCTGTTGATGCAGCTAGAGCCCGAACTGCTGAACGGAATTACACGAAATTTGGCAAAGAGATAGTCCTCAGTTCAGACTTGTGCCTTTTGCTTAAATGGTGTAAATCCGTTTAGCAGTTCCTGAGAAAATTTGAGTTAAAAAGATAGACATATCGGGCGGAGCCTAACCACACATCTCATCGTGAGATCTGATTGGCTGTCAGTACTTCATCCAAGAAGTGTTGGCAGCCATCTTGGGACCAATATACATGATAGCACCTCATTAAAAAGCATTGCAGTTAATAGAAGGTTTTAAGACTTTAGTTTCATTATAAATCATTTGTTGATGGTACCATACTCATTTTAGGAATTGTGGTGTGTTCTAAGGTGATTTTACCATGTGAAAAAGCCTTCTGCTGTGATATCATGAATCATGTTTGAGAGAAAACTATGTTCTCATGCTTTTCCCACAGAGGTTTGGAAGGTGATCTATAAGCTAAACTGAGAGCATATTTTCTGTAAATTCACATTACCTTTCTCAGTCATGTGAGAATGAAGTCTGACATTCTCAGTAAAACGTACATCCAACAAGGGCAGAGACTGTCAGTTGATTCCTTTGTGTTCTACTGCAGCTTCCCAGAGTGTTCTAAAGAACAACTAGAGCGCTAACAGTCCTACTTATGACAAATGTATTGCACACCTTAAGCCATCTTCATTGGAATAAAGTGGTAACTCTTAAAACATTTAATTTAAAAAGGAACAAAATGAGGGGGTTCATTTTGCCATAGAAAGTATGATTAGTGCTGCAGAAAGAAAAATTAGGGCACATTTTGAGTGACTTCTCAAATCCTCTTCATTAAATAATTCTGACATGCAGACTGAAACATGCACTTTCAATACCAGCAGCAGACTTCCCTGGTGAGCAGTAGCTTTACTACAGTGATCTAATGAGCAACTAGAGTGCTAACATTCAGAATTTATGGCAAATGTGTGACACATCTGAATGCCTTCTTGATGGAACCAAAGTAAAAAACTGAAAGTATTTCCTACTGAGGAGACTGCAGTAAATGAGGAAATTAGGAAACTTCATAACAAATTAATCTCCCAAGATGGCCACCAGAGACAAAAGAGCCAAAATGTAGCCCAAATATCACCCAGATGTAGCCCAAGTATAGCCCAATGACAGAATGTCCCAGAGTGTTCTTAAGAACAACTAGAGCGCTTGCTGTCTTACTTATGACAAAAGTATGGCACACCTGAAGCCATCTTGATTGGAATAAAATGGTAACACTTAAAACATTTAATTTAAAAAGGAACGCAATGAGGGGGTTAATTTTGCCATAGAAATTATGATTAGTGCTGAAGAAAGAACAATTATGGCAAATTTTGAGTGACTTCTCAAATCATCTTCTATTTCATTAAAAAAGTCTGATATGCAGCCTGAAACATGCACTTTTAATACCAGCAGCAGACTTCCGTGGTGAGCAGTAGCTTTACTACAGTGATCTAATGAGCAACTAGAGTGCTAACATTCAGAATTTATGGCAAATGTGTGACACATCTGAATGCCTTCTTGATGGAACCAAAGTAAAAAACTGAAAGTATTTCCTACTGAGGAGACTGCAGTAAATGAGGAAATTAGGAAACTTCATAACAAATTAATCTCCCAAGATGGCCACCAGAGACAAAAGAGCCAAAATGTAGCCCAAATATCACCCAGATGTAGCCCAAGTATAGCCCAATGACAGAATGTCCCAGAGTGTTCTTAAGAACAACTAGAGCGCTTGCTGTCTTACTTATTACAAAAGTATGGCACACCTGAAGCCATCTTGATTGGAATAAACTGGTAACACTTAAAACATTTAATTTAAAAAGGAACGCAATGAGGGGGTTCATTTTGCCATAGAAATTATGATTAGTGCTGAAGAAAGAACAATTATGGCAAATTTTGAGTGACTTCTCAAATCATCTTCTATTTCATTAAAAAATTCTGATATGCAGCCTGAAACATGCACTTTTAATACCAGCAGCAGACTTCCGTGGTGAGCAGTAGCTTTACTACAGTGATCTAATGAGCAACTAGAGTGCTAACATTCAGAATTTATGGCAAATGTGTGACATATCTGAATACCTTCTTGATGGAATCAAAGTAAAAAACTGAAAGCATTTCCTACTGAGGAGAGTGCAGTAAATGAGGAAATTAGGAAACTTCATAACAAATAAATCTCCCAAGATGGCCACCAGAGACAAAAGAGCCCAAATGCAGCACAAATATCACCCAGATGTAGCCCACATGTAGCCCAATGACTGAAGTGTGAAAAACAGTTATTTTTTGTGTATTTGCAGTTTTATATAGTGCAAACTTGTCAGGTATTGGAGTGCTTTACATGAACATTGGTTACATCACACAAGATCAAATTCATTTTGGTTGTAGACATGGGGAGATTAAGTGATTTAATCAAAATCACAGAATGTTGAGCCGAAGCATAAACTCCAACCTGGTTCCCCAGTTGCAAAGTCTGCAGCTCTGGAAGGAACACCACATCCTCTCCCCTAAGTGCAACATTTAATCAAGTGGTCAACTGGATAAAAAAACATAAAGTTTACAAATAATTTAAAAGTTCTTTGTCGCTATTTGAAAACTCAGAAAATATGTCCTCATTTTAGTTTTTTAGAGCACTAAAGATAGTTTTGATGCAAATAAGACCCTCTCATATATGTAATTTCTAAAGGAAATGCTCTAGGTATTACAGTTTTGATTACATCAAGATGACGTCAGGCGTTCCACACTTTTGTAATAGATATAGAATGTTAGCAATCTAGTTGTTCATTGGGATACTGTTCAGAGGCAGAGGCCAGGGGCACGGACTCTGAAAATTGAAGGCAGGTAGGATAGTGCAGAGGCAACAATTTGACCACACTGGGCAGGCAGGAAGGGCAGTGGCAGCACAACAGACTATGGAGGGCAGTGGAAAGGGGGGCAGGGGCAACACACCAACAATACAGGACTGGCAACAGAGGCTGTGGCAATATAATAGACCATTGTGGGCAGAAGGAAGAGGCAGTGGTAGTACAACCATACATGCCAACAGACCCGTTTCAGTCAGGAAACGTCCAATAATTTTAAGCTCAAATGGGCTTTATTTGATCTGTCTCCTGTCTACAATCTCCTCTTTTTCAATGTAACTCAAAGGGGAAAATCAATACCCCAGTTTTTTTTCCAAATCTCCCTCTTACCAAGTTCAAAATGTTCGCAAGTATGGTACATTGGATCATGGTAGGCAGGAGGAATTGGGGTAGGGACATGGACTCGGATAACAGAGGACAGGAGGGACATGGAGAGGTGCACCAAACTGACCCTACAGGGCAGGCATCAGGGTTTGCAGCAGCACAATACATCACACAGGGCATGCGGGACGGGAGTGCAGCACAACAATCCATAGAAAGCAATAGGAAGGGGACAGGACCATGCACATGGATGACAGAGAACAGAGGGCAAAGAGGCAATGGTAGCTAGCTGACCATAATGGACAGACAGGAGAGAAAGCTGCAGCATAGCAGACCATAAAGGGCAGGAGGGGTGGATCAGGGGCATTACAATGGAAAAGACAAGCCAGGAGGGAGGGAATAGGGATCTGCACATGGAAACAGAGGGCTGGGGCAAGGGGGCAGGAGCAGCAAGATGACCATGGAGGTCAGGCAGGATGGGCACTAGAAACAAGACACACCATGGAGAGCAACAGTGAGACAATGATGGCATACACACAGACCATGGAGGGAAGGTGGGAGGGGCCATGGCAGCACAGAAGACCATGCATGGCAAGCGGGAGGGTTAGTGGCAGCACAATGGCTATGATGGGCAAGAAGGAGGGTGCAGGGGCATGCACAAAGGACCATGGAGGACAGAAGGGAGGGTCAGGACCTGGGCACAGACAAGAGAGTTCAGGGGAATGGGCCTCACAACAGACCGCATGGGGCAGGCAGGAGGAGCAGTTGCAGCACAACAGACCAGGGAGGGTAGAATGGTGTGGCAGTAAAATGGACCATGGAGGACAGGAGGGGATAGGGGCATGGCATGTGGACAGGCAGGGTGGAGGTGGCAGGGACAGGTTACAGTCATCTGACAATGCTAGGAAGGTGGGAGAGGAGTGGCAGCTTAACAGAACACTCAGAGTAGATAGGAGTGGCAGGTCCATGGAACATGGTAGGCAAAAAGGATGGAGCAGGGGCATGCACAAAGACATCGGAGGGGAGGGGGAAGGAGAATAGGGGCAGCAAGCTAAGCACAGAGGCTAAGCAGGAGGTCAATGATGGGCCATAGAATTGGGTAATGGAGGGCAGGAGGAGTGGACTGGTACATCATGCTAAATGGAGGGCAGTGGCAGCACATTAGACCATGCATGGCAAGAGGGAGGAGGCTAGTCCATGGATTCAGACAACAGAGGATAGGGAGGAGGTGGATGGGGCAGCAAGCTAACTGTTCAGAGAAGGTGGGTATTAGGAACTTTATTGTTTTTAAAATGTGTGTCTGTGCGAACTACTTTAAATATGAACAAGTATGCAGCATAATCTCACTTTTATTCAGGAAGAAGAGGACGTTTGTGACTGTGACTCCGGACTCACTTGGCAGAAACACCCCCTGACCCTCCACCCCCCATTGCAAAATGTAATGCTCGTGAAAAGGGTAGGTGGACGCAGTGTTATATAGAACATAGTCCTGAGAGCACGATTGAAAATGAAAACTAGATATAGTATATAGTATAAACTATGCACCAAAAAGTGTGATATAAGATGAACCGGGGTGTGAAATATAATATGCAATACATTGTGCGCAATGACAGATTCATTGGAGAGCGCGAGATAGCACAGGCACTAGCGCGTGCTATGCGATATGCACCTTGGAGTGTAATATGCACAGGGCAGTGTTGTGTAACCCAACTAGTCTCTAAAGTTGTAATATAAAATACGTGCTGGGGAGTGTAACGTTGCATATGCACTGTGACAAAGATATGGATCCCAGATTGTAATATGTATGGCATAGCGCTGTGTGTTATAACATAGGCATTGAGGAAGGCACGTTAGATGGGGCAATATAACCCGTGCGAAGGCAAGAGTGGCACGACATATTCACGGGGTGGTGTTACAGTGCACATGGGCTAGAGAGTGTCATAGCATACGCACTAGCTGGTGGAATACAACATAGAGGTGTGTGGCACTAGGCGGGCAGTGGTGGGTGTAACAATCAATCAATCAATCATCAATCAATCATGATGACTCTCAAGTGAGGTTCGTCTCCTTTCCAGAGTAAAATAAAAAGTATTACACATCCGGCGGTGGATGTGTATTTTATTAACCGTGAGGGGGGTTTCTTGCATAGTTTGGTTGAATTTTTGTCAAATCCCCTTTAAATGGCTTGGTGTGCGTGTGTATTAAATGTGCCTGTCAATAGCTACCCATGTTTCTATAAATAAACGACAAGGGTGTCTACTTGGAGAGTACCCACCGGCTGTGGGCGCCGGGATTAGGCACAGTAGGGCGTCAGACACGTCAGAGCTTCACTAGCGGTGTAAATACATTCCACGTGGATTCATTGTATGCATAGTCACCTTTTAATGAATATCACGCAAATCGTCATGGTGATAGGTACATACGGTTTGTCCAGCATGTCCTAGATGTTTCTATAAATATATATTTTTTTTAAATAATAAAAAACAAAGGCCGCCCCCGGGGGATGGGGTCCCCGGGGCCATAAGTGGCCTGAGGTGGGTGGCAATGCAGCCCCCCTCCTAAAGAATAAAAAAATAAATAAATAAGGCCATGAGCCTGGGTTGGGGTCCCCGGGGCCGATTAATGCCTTGGGAGGGCCAAATGTATTTTTTTCAACAAAAAAAATTAGGGTGCAGGCCCTGGGGGATGGGGTCCCTAGGGTCAATAAATTAGAAAAAGAAGGGGGGCCACACAACCCTCCTTCTTAAAAAAATAAAAGCCCGGCATTGTGCCGTAGGCCACGCCCCCTCCTTGCAGCACTCTGCAAATGCGCCCCCTGGCCAGTTATAAGTTGGCGAATTAATTCCCCTTCAATACTGAGGGTCCCTGAGGGCCAACTAGCTCAACAGGTATCTCCAGTATGCGCCAGGGAGCTGCGTTGCAGACAGGTGTTCTGAGGCCACGCCCCTTTTTACACCTCTATGCAACACAGCTCTGTGGCGCTTACTGGAGGTACCTAGTGGGCTAGTTTGACCCTAGGGACCCTTAGAATTCAAGGGGACTTAATCTCTAAACTTAGAACGGCCACAGGGCGAGTTTACACAGTGGTGAAGGGAGGGGACGGGGACGGGGCCTGAGGTGACGTGTGCAAACACGCCCTGTGGCACGTTTTAAGTTGGGGAAATAATTCCCTTTCAATCCTTAGGGACCCTGGGGGCCAACTAGCCCACCAGGTGCTTCCAGTAAGCGCCACTGCTCTGCCTTGCAGAGAAGTGGTGCAGGCCGTGCCCCTTTTTACACCTCTACGCAATGGCGCTTACTGGACGTACCTAGTGGGCTATTTTGCCCCTAGGGACCCTCAGGATTCAAGGGGACTTAATCTCCCAACTTAAAAAACGGCCACAGGGCGTGTTTACGCAGTGGGGAAGGGAGGGGATGGGGCCTGAGGTGACGTGTGCAAACACGCCCTATGGCGCGTTTTAAGTTGGGGAAATAACTCCCCTTCAATCCTGAGGGCCCCTGGGGGCTAACTAGCCCACCAGGTGCTTCCAGTAAGCGCCACTGAGCTGCGTTGCAGAGAGGTGATCCAGGCCTGCCACTTTTACACCTCTGCAATGCAGCTCCATGGCGCTTACTGGAGGTACCTAGTGGGCTAGTTGGACCCTAGGGACCCTCAGGATTCAAATGAACTTAATCTCCCAACTAAAATCGGCCACAGGGCGTGTTTACACAGTGGTGAAGGGAGGGGACGGGGCCTGAGTTAACGTGTGCAAACACACCCTGTGGCGCGTTTTAAGTTGGGGAAATAATTCCACTTCAATCCTGAGGGACCCTGGGGGCCAACTAGCCCACCAGGTGCTTCCAGTAAGTGTCACTGCGCTGCGTTGCAGAGAGGTGGTCTAAGCCGTGCCCCTTTTTACATCAATCTGCAACGCAGCTCTGTGGCGCTTACTGGAGGTACCTAGTGGTCTAGTTGGACCCTAGGGACCCTCAGGTTTCAAGGGGAAGTGGGGAAGGGAGGGGACGGGGCCTGAGGTGACGTGTGCAAACACGCCCTGTAGCACGTTTTAAGAGGTAGTTTTAATCCTCTGCCCTATTAAATACTAGGGGATTACAGAGGAGGTCATGCTAATCACAGGGGGACCCCAACGCATAGTGTTCCCTAGTGTATGTAGGTGTTTTCACTGTATTCTGAGTGTCTTTTAACATAGCACTGGCTCTAGGACTGGTTAGTCAGACTCAGTTACCACCAGTATCCGTCTGAAAAAGTTGAGGGTACAGGATGATTTTGCAACAAGGCTTCTTTCTGCTCTTCTGTTTGTTCTTTCTGCACGTTATCCTTCTTCCTGCACTTTTCTTCGTCTTTGAGGACTTCTGTTGCTTCTTTCTGCATTTCTTTTTTTTCTTTCTGTGCGTTTTTTCTTCTTTCTTCACATGTCCTATCTCTGTAGGCATAGTTAGAAATTAGCATTTAAAAAACCTTAGAAATTCACTGAAAAAACCATAGGTTTCAGTGGCGTTATAGTTAGCTGGACTTTTCACTCGTACAAAACCGACTGCTGATGACGTCACATATTTCATCACTCATGACATGGTCAGTGAGATCACTCATGACATCACTGATGACATCTCAAATGACATCACTGATGACATCATCCTTGTGATAAAGTGGCAGACCTCCTCTCCCCCTAATATAACCTTTGATACACACATTCAAAAAGAGAAACTAACATTTTCAAAACAATGAACATACCAATACCAGTTACAACAACCTATTTAGTAATTCTAAGATCCACATACACATCCACTCATTCACCGACAGTCCTATATACTCACTCGTCATATGTACTCATACACCTATACATCCTGTTACACAATGCCACTCATCCATAGAGTTACTCACACACATAGTCACTCATGCTAATAAAGAATCAAACATCCATTTACTTGCATATACAGTTATATACACACACCACCACACTTACTTCTACAGAAACGTTCACATACTTAGTCTTTTAAGCAATCACTTATAGAAACACATACTTATTCATACAGGAACTCTTTCAATCTGTCTCTCTCACATATACTCACTTATATACACCAATAGTCACATATACTAGTTTAAAACATATGTAGTTACTCATAAAGACACTATTGAGATAGTCATTCACTCACTAACACACCCATGCACACACTCATCCAGCCATACAGTCCTGCACACATGCAGTCTTCAACACATACAAACAGTGAGTCACTCATTCATGCACCTATGCACTACGTAATACCCCCCACCGAACCATACAGCCACTCAGACACTCATACTGATACTCACAAAACCAACTAATAACCTATATAGACACTCATGTAGCTACTCACCAACCCATGCAGCCACCTATACACAAAGCGAGAGACTGATACAGATATTTACATATTTAAACATTACTCACTGAGCCATGTATTCACTAAGATACACTTAATCAGTCAGTTATACAATCAATTTTTCAAAAACAAATCATCCATTTAGACACTTATATACCCATTTATTCTTCCATCGACCTTGAGATATACATATATAAAACATATGTAATTTTCAGATGTCATCAGTGATGTAATTTGAGATGTCATCAATGATGCCATGAGTGATGTCACTGACTATGTCATGAGTGATTTAATATGTGACGTCATCAGCAGTGCATTGCGGGCGCGTGAGTTATAGTTAGCTGAACTAACTATAACGGGGGAATTTCAATGGTTTTGTATGAGTGAAAAGTCCAGCTAACTATAACGCCCCTGAAACCTATGGTTTTTTCAATGAATATAAATATATATTTATATATATATAAAAGCTCCAGGTTTGCCCCACAAACGAGAACGCACTCTGTCTGCAGCGAATCCCCTCAAACCTCCACACACTGCGGGATGTAGCCGACGCGTTTCGGAGTAAATTCCTTCTTCACAGGCTGGTAACCACAGTTCGTAGCGTTTCTTTCCACACCTTTATTCAATTACTAGCCTCCTGATAGGCCGGTAAGCTGCTCCAATGAGCATCGCCCAAGGTCTTTATGGGAAATGTAGTGCGGTGATTCTACCCAGATGGGTGCAGCGTTCTGAGGGTCCCCAATCAAAGCCCACAGATGGGCCCCAAAGTGTGCAAGGTCTACATACTCGGTACTGCTTCTCCATATAAAAGCCTTTCAAGCTTCATGGCCCGCTGTCCATTAATGCGGTGGTGCGTTCTTGTGGGGCAAACCTGGAGCTTTTATATATATATATATATATATATATATATATATATATATATATATATATATATATATATATATATATATATATATATTATCTACTGGCGGTCGCCAGTAGATAGTTATAGTTAGGACCCTGTTTCCATAGGAAATCCGCAACATTCTATTTGGAATAACTTTGGCGCCGGTCGATGAATCCTCGCGAAATTTTCAAAATAGGTGGGGCGCTACGCTCCGCTCCTACCCTGAAAGTCTCGGGGGGATTCGTCAAGCGGGGGCTGAGAAAAAAGGGGGGTCCCAAAACGCGTTTTTCCCATGCATTTTTCCATAGGACCTTTAGACACAGCTACAGCCCGAACGGCTGAACAGAGTTACTTGAAATTTGGCAGAGAGGTAGTCCTCAGGTCAAGGAAGTGCCTTTTGTAGGTCTGGTGTAAATCTGTTCAGTAGTTCCTGAGAAAATAGCATTTAAATCAATATATATATGTGGGCGGAGCCTAACCACACATCTCATCCTGAGATCTGATTGGCTGTCAGCACTTCATCCAAGAAGTGTTGGCAGCCATCTTGGGACCAATATACATGATAGCACCTCATTAAAAAGCATTGCAGTTAATAGAAGATTTTAAGACTTTAGTTACATTATAAATCATTTGTTGATGGTACCATACTCATTTTAGGAATTGTGGTATGTTCTAAGGTGATTTCACCATGTGAAAAAGCCTTCTGCTGGGATATCATGATTGAGAGAAAAATATTTTCTCATGCTTTTACCACAGAGGTTTGGAAGGTGATCTATAAGCTAAACTGAGAGCTTATTTTCTGTAAATTCACATTATCTTTCTCAGTCATGTGAGAATGAAGTCTGACATTCTCAGTAAAACATGTACATCCAACAAGGGCAGAGACTGTCAGTTGATTCCTTTGTGTTCTACTGCAGCTTTCCAGAGTGTTCCAAAGAACTACTAGAGCGCTAACCGTCCTACTTATGATAAATGTATGGCACACCTGAAGCCATCTTGCTTGGATTAAAGTGGTAACTCTTAAAACATTTAATTTAAAAAGGAACAAAATGAGGTGGTTCATTTTTCCATAAAAAGTATGATTAGTGCTGCATAAAGAAAAATTAGGGCACATTTTGAGTGACTTCTCAAATCCTGGCATGCAGACTGAAACATGCACTTTCAATACCAGCAGCAGTTTTCCCTGGTGAGCAGTAGCTTTACTACAGTGATCTAATGAGCAAAAAGAGTGCTAACATTCTGATTTTATGGCAAATGTGTGACACATTTGAATGCCTTCTTGATGGAATCAAAGTAAAAAACTGAAAGTATTTCCTACTGAGGAGACTGCAGTAAATGAGGAAATTAGGAAACTTCATAACAAATAAGTCTCCCAAGATGGCCACCAGAGACAAAAGAGCCCAAATGTAGCCCAAATATCACCCAGATGTAGCCCAAGTATAGCCCAATGACAGAATGTCCATAAAAACAACTAGAGCACTTACTGTCTTCATTATGACAAAAGTATGGCACACCTGAAGCCATCTTGATTGGAATAAACTGGTAACACTTAAAACATTTAATTTAAAAAGGAACACAATGAGGGGGTTCATTTTGCCATAGAAATTATGATTAATGCCGAAGAAAGAAAATGAGGGCACATTTTGAGTGACTTCTCAAATCCTCTTCTATTTCATTAAAAAATTCTGACATGCAGACTGAAACATGCACTTTTAATACCAGGAGCAGACTTCCATGGTGAGCAGTAGTTTTACTACAGTGATCTAATGAGCAACTAGAGTGCTAACATTCAGAATTCATGGCAAATGTGTGACATATCTGAATACCTTCATGATGGAATCAAAGTAAAAAACTGAAAGCATTTCCGACTGAGGAGACTGCAGTACATGAGGAAATTAGGAAACTTCATAACAAATAAATCTCCCAAGATGGCCACCGGAGACAAAAGAGCCCAAATGTAGCCCAAAATCACCCAGATATAGCCCAAATATAGCCCAATGACAGAAGTGTGCAAAACACTTATTATTTTGTGTTTTTGCAGTGTTATATAGTGCAGACTTGTCAGGTATTGGAGTGCTTTACATGAGCATTGGTTACATCACACAAGAACAAATTCATTTTGGTTGTAGACATGGGGAGACTAAGTGATTTGACCAGAATCACAGAATGTCGAGCTGAAGCAGAAACTTCAACCTGGTTCCCCAGTTGCAAAGTCTGCAGTTCTGGAAGTAACACCACATCCTCTCCCCTAAGTGCAACATTTAATCAAGTTGTCAACTAGATAAAAAAACATAAAGATAACAAATAATTTAAAAGTGCTTTGTCGCTATTTGAAAACTCAGAATATATGTCCTTATTTTAGTCTTTTAGAGCACTAACCATAATTTTGATGCCAATAAGACCCTCTCATATATGTAATTTCTAAAGGAATGCTCTAGGTATTACAGTTTTGATTACATCAAGATGATGTCAGGCGCTCCACACTTTTGTAATAAATATAAAATGTTAGCAATCTAGTTGTTCATTAGGATACTGTTGAGAGGCAGAGGCCAGGGGCACGGACTCTGAAAATTGAAGGCAGGTAGGAGGGTGCAAAGGCAACAATTTAACCACACTGAGCAGGCAGGAAGGGCCGTGGAAGCACAACAGACTATGGAGGGCAGTGGAAAGGGGGGCAGGGGCAACAAACCAACAATACAGGACTTGCAAGAGAGGCTGTTGGAGGGAAGATCTATTACGGGTCAAGGAAGCTAGGGGCGGTCCCCAGAGCCCCGGGAGCCACCACAGAACTGAGCAGGAGAGTGAGTCAGGGACAAAAGGGGCACCTTAATTTGAGCCGGGGTGCCTAGGAACGCTTGCTCCAAAAATGAAGAAAACAGACATATGAGACATGGAATTGGAGGCAGAATACAATGGCAGTTTAATGAGAAGATGCAACTTCAAAGAAACCGCAGAATAGAGACCTAAAGTACAAAATACAGAATCCAGATAATCATACAGCTGTCATGATATTCTCTGTATCTCAATTAATGGACTGACAGAGAGAGAGAGAAAACACATCTATAAATGCATCATGAGAAACAAGTTACACCAAGGAAAATGTTACCTAGGGACACTCACATTTACTCTTAGAGCAAGCATTCCTGCAATTACAATACAACATCTTTTAAATGCAAAAGTAAAGAGAACAATGGTTAAACATAACATGACATTTCATATAGGTAAAATAGAATAAGATACTTCAAGCAAAGCCGAGCAAGACATTTTAAGCAAAGGAAGACAAGAGCTCCCAGTTCTTGGGGAAAACCTGCACAGCCTGTTAACCTACATACAGACGGCGAGGTTGTCCGTCGATATCTGTGGGTGCTCCCTTTTTATATCATTTTGTGGGCTCCTTTGCACGCTACATCTACCTACGTATGCTACCCAAAAGCTTCGTCTGCAGATTTTACCAGACATTTCGTCATTTACCCACTTAATGCTGACAATGGACTGGGTGAAAAGGTCAGTCTCTCAGGCCAATCGCTTATCGTAAGTTCCATAGAGCAAGCAGAAAATAATGGGTATTGTACAGGAATTCAATATATTCATGTATAAAATCTCCTCAGTTCTCCTAACTTGACGCTCTGCGGTTGCCACTTCCTTAAAAGCGGGAAACCTGCCCAGGAAGCAAGTACCAGTGCAGGATGCAGCCTACTGTATGTCGACAGCTTCAGGGGGATGTTGAACTTTGATACCGAGCACGGAGCACTCGGGTAGGGTGGGGGCTACTAGTTTGGAGCAGAAGGCCTCGCAGACCTGCCTTCAGACTGCTATACACTAAAATTGCAGAGCTATGGTCAATTTAACAAAGAGGCCTACATATTGAACAGAAGGGCCTACACAGGGGTTTTATGCTGGCTGAGTGGTAAGGATGTCTCAGGATAATTATATAGCAACACAGGACCCGCTGGTCAATTTAATACGGCCTACAAATGCGGCTGTCAGGGCAAGGACAAGGGTCTCATACTTCAGGTGTGGACAGAACGGGCCAGGGGCCCCCTGTGATACAAAATCTACCCTCCTTCAAGGCTGTGGCAATGTAATAGACCATTGTGGGCAGAAGGAAGAGGCAATGGTAGTACAACCATACATGCCAACAGACCCGATTCAGCCAGGAAACGTCCAATGTTTTTAAGCTCAAATGGGCTTTATTTGATCTGTCTCCTGTCTACAATATCCTCTTTTTCAATGTAACTCAAAGGGGAAAATCAATACCCCAGTTTTTTTCAAAATCTCCCTCTTACCAAGTTCAAAATGTTCGCAAGTATGGTACATTGGATCATGGAAGGAAATGGGATAGGGACATGGACTTGGATAACAGAGGACAGGAGAGACATGGAGAGGTGCACCAAACTGACCCTGCAGGGCAGGCATCAGGGTTTGCAGCAGCACAATACACCACACAGGGCATGCAGGACGGGAGTGCAGCACAACAATCCATAGAAAGCAAGAGGGAGGGGACAGGACCATGCACATGGACAACAGAGAACAGAGGGGCAAGAGGCAATGGTAGCTAGCTGACCATAATGGACAGACAGGAGAGAAGGCTGCAGCATAACAGACCATAAAGGGCAGGAGGGACGGATCAGGGGCATTACAATGGAACAGACAAGCCAGGAGGGAGGGAGTAGGGGTCTGCACATGTAAACAGAGGGCTGGGGGCAAGGGGGCAGGGCAGGAGCAGCAAGATGGCCATGGAGGTCAGGCAGGATGGGCACTAGAAGCAAGACACAACATGAAGAGCAACAGTGAGACTGTGATGGCATACACACAGACCATGGAGGGAAGGTGGGAGGGGGTCAGGGGCAGCTAACTGACCACACAGGGAAGGTGGGAGGGGCCATGGCAGCACAGAAGACCATGCATGGCAAGTGGGAGGGTTAGTGGCAGCACAATGGCTATGATGGGCAAGAAGGAGGGTGCAGGGGCATGCACAAAGGACGATGGAGGATAGAAGGGAGAGTCAGGACCTGTGCACAGACAAGAAAGTTCAGGGGAAGGGGCCTCACAACAGACCACACGGGGCAGGCAGGAGGAGCAGTTGCAGCACAACAGACCAGGGAGGGCAGAAGGGTGTGGCAGTACAATGGACCATGTAGGACAGGAGGAAGAGGATAGAGGCATGGCATGTGGACAGGCAGGGTGGAGGTGGCAGGGACAGGTTACAGTCATCTGACAATGCTAGGCAGGTGGGAGGGGAGTGGCAGCTCAACAGAACACTCAGAGTAGATAGGAGTGACAGGTCCATGGGACATGGTGGGCAAAAAGGATGGAGCAGGGGCATGCACAAAGACATCGGAGGGCAGGGGGAAGGAGAATAGGGGCAGCAAGCTAAGCACAGAGTTTAAGCAGGAGGTCAATGATGGGGCATAGAATTGGGCAATGGAGGGCAGGAGGAGTGGACTGGTACATCATACTAAATTGAGGGCAGTGGCAGCACATCAGACCATGCATGGCAGGAGGGAGGAGGCTAGTCCATGGATTCACACATCAGAGGATAGGGAGGAGGGGGATGGGGCAGCAAGCTAACTGTTCAGAGAAGGCGGGTATTAGAAACTTTATTGTTTTTAAAACATTTTGTCTGTGCAAACTACTTAACATATGAACAAGTATGCAGCATAATCTCACTTTTATTCAGGAAGAAGAAGACGTTAGTGACTGTGACTCCGGGCTCACTTGGCAAAAACACCCCCTGACCCTCCACCCCCTATCGCAAAATGTAATGCCCGTGAAAAGGGTAGGTGAACACAGTGTTATATAGAACATAGTCCTGAGAGCACGATTGAAAATGAAAACTAGATATAGTGTATGGTATAAACTATGCACCAAAAAGTGTGATATAAGATGAACCAGGCGTGAAATATAATATGCAATACATTGTGCGCAATGACAGATTCATTGGAGAGCGCGAGATAGCACAGGCACTAGCGTGTGCTATGCGATATGCACCTTGGAGTGTAATATGCACAGGGCAGTGTTGTGTAACCTAACTAGTCTCTAAAGTTGTAATATAAAATATGTGCTGGGGAGTGTAACGTTGCATATGCACTGTGACAAAGATATGGATCCCAAATTGTAATATGTATGGCATAGCACTGTGCGTTATAACATAGGCATCGAGGAAGGCACGTTAGATGGGGCAATATAACCCGTGCGAAGACAAGTGTGGCATGACATTTTCACGGGGTGGTGTTACAGTGCACATGGGCTAGAGAGTGTCATAGCATATGCACTAGCTAGTGGAATACAATACAGAGGTGTGTGGCACTCGGCAGGCAATGGTGGGTGTAACACAGCATTGGGCTCTGTCAGGAGCGCGCTGTGACTCGCAAGTGATGTTCGTCCCCTTTCCAGAGAGTAAAATAAAAAGTATTACACATCCGGCAGTGGATGTGTGTTTTATTAACTGTGAGGGGGGTTTCTTGCATAGTTTTGGTCGAATTTTTGTCGAATCCCCTTTGAATGGCTTGGTGTGCATGTGTATTAAATGTGCCCGTCAATAGCTACCCATGTTTGTATAAATAAACGACAAGGGTGTCTACCGGGATTAGGCACGGTAGAGCATCAGACATGTCAGAGCTTCACTAGTGGTGTAAATACATTCCACGTGGATTAATTGCATGCATAGTCGCCTTTTAATGAATATCACGCAAATCGTCATGGTGATAGGTACGTACGGTTTGTCCAGCATGTCCTAGGTGTGTCTATAAATATATATTTTTTAAAAATAATAAAAAACAGTGGCCGGCCCTGGGGATTGGGGTCAAAAAAATATAATTAGGAGACAGGCCCTGGGGGATGGGGTCATCAGGGCCAATAAATTAGAATAAGAAGGGGAACCACACAGCCCCCCTTCTTAAAAAAATAAAATAAATAAAAGACTGGCATCGTGCCGGAGGCCATGCCCCCTCCATGCAGCACTCTGCAAACGCGCCCCCAACAGGCATCTCCAGTATGCGCCAGGGAGCTGCGCTGCAGACAGGTGTTCTGAGGCCAAGCCCCTTTTTACACCTCTCTGCAACGCAGCTCTGTGGCGCTTACTGGAGGTACCTAGTGGTCTAGTGTGACCCTAGGGACCCTTAGGATTCAAGGGGACTTAATCTCTCAACTTAGAACAGCCACAGGGCGCGTTTACACAGTGGTGAAGGGAGGGGACGGGGCCTGAGGTGACGTGTGCAAACACGCACCATGGCACGTTTTAAATTGGGGATATAATTTCCCTTCAATACTGAGGGCCCCTGGGGGCTAACTAGCCCACCAAGTGCTTCCAGTAAGCGCCACTGAGCTGCATTGCAGAGAGGTGGTCCAGGCCGTGCCACTTTTTACACCTCTCTGCAACGCAGCTCTGTGGCACTTACTGGAGGTACCTAGTGGGCTAGTTGGACCCTAGGGACCCTCAGGACTCAAATGAACTTAATCTCCCAACTAAAAACGGACACAGGGCGTGTTTACACAATGGTGAAAGGAGGGGACGGGGCCTGAGTTAACGTGTGCAAAAACGCCCTGTGGCCTGTTTTAAGAGGTAGTTTTAATCCCCATGCCCTATTATATACTAGGGGCTTATAGAGGAGGTAAGGCTAATCACAGGGGGACCCCAACGCATAATGTTCCCTAGTGTATGTAGGTGTTTTCACTGTATTCTAAGTGTCTTTTAACATAGCACTGGCTCTAGGACTGGTTAGTCAGACTCAGTTACCACCAGTATCCGTCTGAAAAAGTTGAGGGTACAGGATGATTTTGCAACAAGGCTTCTTTCTGCTCTTCTTTTTGTTCTTTCTGCACGTTATTCTTCTTCCTGCACTTATCTTCGTATTTGAGGACTTCTGTTGCTTCTTTCTGCACTTCTTTTGTTTCTTTCTGTGCATTTTTTCTTCTTTCTTCACATGTCCTATCTCTGTAGGCATAGTTAAAAATTAGCATTTAAAAAACCTTTGAAATTAACAGAAAAAACCATAGGTTTCAGGCACGTTATAGTTAGGAATTAGCATTTAAAAAACCTCAGAAATTCACTGAAAAAACCATAGGTTTCAGGGGTGTTATAGTTAGCTGGACTTTTCACTTGTACAAAACCATTGAAATTCCCCCGTTATAGTTAGTTCAGCTAACTATAACTCGCGCGCCCGCAATGCACTGCTGATGACGTCACATATTACATCACTCATGACATGGTCAGTGACATCACTCATGACATCACTGATGACATCTCAAATGACATCACTGATGACATCACTGATGACATCATCCTTGTGATAGAGTGGCAGACCTCCTCTCACCCTAATATAACCTTTGATACACACATTCAAAAATAGAGACTAAAATTTTCAAAACAATGGACATACCAATACCAGTTACAACAACCTCTTCAGTAATTCTAAGATCCACATACACATCCACTCATTCACTAACAGTCCAATACAGTCACTCATACATGTACTCACTCATCATATGTACTCATACACCTATACATCCTGTTACACAATGCCACTCATCCATAGTTACTCACACACATAGTCACTCATGCTAATAAAGAATCAAACATACATTTACTTGCATATACAGTTATACACACACCACCACACTTACTTCTACGGAAACTTACACATACTTAGTCTTTTAAACAATCACTTATAGAAACACATACTTATTCATACAGGAACTCTTTCAATCTCTCACTCTCACATATACTCACATATATACACCAATAGTCACATATACTAGTTTAAAACATATGTAGTTACTCATAAAGACACTATTGAGACAGTCATTCACTCACTAACACACCCATACACACACTCATCCACCCATACAGTCCTGCACACATACTGTGTTCAACACATACAAACAGTGAGTCACTCATTCATGCACCTATGCACTACGTAATACCCCCACCGAACCATGCAGACACTCAGACTGATACTCAAAAAACCAACTAATAACCTATATAGACACCCATGTAGCTACTCACCAACCCATGCAGCCACTTATACACAAAGTGAGAGACTGATACAGATATTTACATATTTAAACATTACTCACTAAGCCATGTATTCACTATGATACACTTAATCAGTCAGTTACACAATCAATTTTTCAAAAACAAATCATCCATTTAGACACTTATATACCCATTTATTCTTCCATCGACCGTGAGATATACATATATAAAACATATTTAATTTTCAGAATAACACACATTCACTGGATGATGTCATCAGTGATGTCATCAGTGATGTCATTTGAGATGTCATCAGTGATGTCATGAGTGATGTCACTGACCATGTCATGAGTGATGTAATATGTGACGTCATCAGCAGTGCATTGCGGGCGCGCGAGTTATAGTTAGCTGAACTAACTATAACGGGGGAATTTCAATGGTTTTGTACAAGTGAAAAGTCCAGCTAACTATAACACCCCTGAAACCTATGGTTTTTTCAGTGAATATATATATATATATATATATATATTGTAAGATAATGGAAGGTGCATCAGGAAAAGAGTTCAAACGATCATTGGAAAGTCCTTTAAGTTTCTTTTATTCTTTATAGTAAAACTTGCAGTCAGACATCAGCCAATGCGTTTCGTTCTTTACAAAAGAACTTCTTCAGAGCTGAAACAATTGACACAAGACAGCACATAAATATACACAAATACATATATATAAAAACACTAATACAAAAAAACTACAATACATATATAAATACAACTAACAACGAACACATGACAAAGAATATATATATGACAATATGTGTATACAACTCATAATTATAATAAATTCTTATGACGCAACACTAAAGTAAACCAAGTACCGTGAGATCCAAAATTTCAACCAAACCCTAATATGAAACACAAATATACATAACCAATATAAAGAATACCACAACGTGTACTAACCCTCAATACCACAACATTCAACATAGAGCAAACATTATGTTATTTATATGCACTTATATACATTAGTTCATTTATTAAAAAGTTTTTGTTAAAAAAGAATAATAGATATTTAAAGAGAGAGTAGAAAAATGGTAGAAAAAAATCAGTAGAAAGAAGGGGGGAAATCATCATTAAGACACAAAGGTGTCAGGCCTTATTTGAAACCATATTTCACTTTAATGTCGTATCCATATTAAAAAAGAAGGGGGAGTATATATATATATACGAATATTAAGGTAGATGAGAAAAAAGGTAAAGGGAACGCCTGAGAAACTAGCAAACAAAAGAGAGTCAAGTTTCTCACCAATATCAGTAATGAGCAGAGGTCATGTCGAGTTCAAGTTACGGCGGTACGTTACAGAATCCCTACTGGAAACCCCTCAATAAGAGTTTCAGTACATCAATAGAAGTCACAACGTTCTAAAAGTAAGAGCACCAAAGGTCATGTAGTTATAAAATATATATATTTGAGCAACGATTGTTCTAAGCCTCCCAGAAGGAGGTGCAGAGGAAACAGAGTAAGGAGGCCTAAAAGATTGAAAAACGAATTAAAGTCAAGAGTCTCATCTATATCAGTAGAGTGAAAAAGTCATAACGAGGTGTATCTCAAAAGGTATGTCACAGGGAATCCCATCTGGAGGCTCCACAGTAAGAGTTCCAGTGCATCGATTCCAGCCCCAAATGTCTAAAAATAAGAACACAAGGGGTCGCTTTGTAAGATCGATATAAATTGAGTCAGTATTAAGCCTCACTAGTAGATCAAGTATAGCACAAGGGAATGGAAGCAATGCATACATAACCCCAGTCGTAGATTTAAGGGGAAGTCAGGATGCCGGCACGCACGTCTAAGTGTTATATGAGTCAAATTGAGTATCATAAGCCAGGATCCCATCTTAGCATCCTGGTAACCATGACAGTGTTAATGCCTAGATGACCGATTGGTGTATGCCCCATGCTCAAAACATCCACTTCATTATAAACATCGATAGTGGCCTAAAGCGTAACCGGTTAACAATTAATAAATTCATACCACCCCCTGGCGCCACTTTATATTTTACTACTGCGCATGCGCCTGAGGATAAAGCAACGTGGAGTTAGCATGGCGGGGCGCATACGCCTGTATATAAAATAGCATAGAATTCACACGGCGGGGCGCAATAAAGTCACATCACTAAACTTACCTAAGGGGTCTTGGAAATGTGGATGGCAGGTGCGCCTGACAAAGGTGTAACTGGACGCCACTAAAGGTTCGAAATTTAAAACCTTGCAGCAGTGTGGCGTCCAATCCAAAATGAGTCACGATTGTAAGCAAATGCCAACATAACCTTCTGTTACGGGCTCCATATTGGAATGGTAGGCTTCCTAACCTATGCCTGTGGAAAAAATATATATAACATAGAGTTCACATGGCGGGGCGCAATAAAGTCGCATCTCTAAATTTACCTAAAGGATCTTAGAAATGTGGGTGGCAGGTGCGCCTGACAAAGATGTAACTGGATGCCACTCAAGGTTTGAAAATTGAATTCTTGCAGCAGTGTGGCGTCTAGGTGGAAATGCGTCACAACTGTAGGCAAATACCGAAACAATGTTTCATTAAGGGCGCCATATTGGAAAGGAAGGTTTCTTAACCTAAAAAAAGAGTTGCGCCTTCCGTGCAGATGTAATACAATATAATGGATGGAAATAGCGAAAGAAATCAATGATTGAAAAAATAAATATATAAGAAAAAGATAAAAACATTTTAACACCAGGCAACCAACTTGTTTTAACAAGATCGAGAAATACCGAAGAATGTGAAATCATTATGTGCTCTATTGCCAGATATGGGACCACAATAAATAAGCCGAACTGTGGGTGCCATCTTGTAACGGCAAGTCACCAAATATCATGTGCATAGGTAACATGTTTACCCAATTTTCCAACGTAGGACAACATGAAGAGTACAACAGTCTAAAGATAACACTCCTTCGGAATGGCAAGTAACCAGAAATTGGTAACCAAAATAGGAGGCAAATAGGTAAAATAACTACGCACTGTCATAGCGAGAGGTAACAGTGAGTGAATCTATAGTAGAAGAACCATATAGGTCAAACTAAATAGATGTCGGCGAAAATGCATATGCTACCAAACCATTATGGTAAGGGCCTAACAGTCACATCAGAGTTGCATGCAAAATTATAGGGTAATCGAATGTCTCTCCTATACACGAAAAAGATGAAAATAGAAGAGAAATATGCTCCCCTGAGTTATATTAGCAAATCTTAAAGACTATAAGACAGCAGAGTATGAAAAACAAGAGTAGACAAGACCCACATTCTAAATCAAGTATAATACAAAATAATCAAAAAAGATAAGAACGGAGAAATAGAAAGGGAAAACAATAAAGACCAAACTGACAAAAATTGCAACGATTCAAATAAAGAATGGTGGAATCAACACCAGCAGGTACATCCAGTTGGATTACATGTATGGGTGCCTAGTCCCTTTCGATCTGTTCATCTAAGGAGTACCGGGACCTAATAACTTCATAGGAAATAATGCATTTCCCCGTCTGTATTATGACAAAGGGTAGTTGTCCGCAATTGACAAATCCACTTGGATTCCGCTTGTCTGAGTAGTAGCTCTCTATTGCCCCCTCTCTTGCTCATCGGGACATGATCAATGCCGTGGAACTAAAATGTGGCATCTCCATTGTGTTCCTTGTTGTAATGTTCTGTAATGGGACATCTGATATCCCTGCTTATTAGTGCTCTATGATGTTCCTGAATGAGGATTTTCAGACAGCGTGTAGTGCTTTCAACATATATTGTTCCGCATTCACACCCCAGGACATACACTACATGGGTGGTATTACAGTTATTAAACTGTTTAATGGTGTACGTTCTTGGGCTGTTGTAAGAAAAGTTCTTGGTTCTATTCTTCTCCATTGGGCAGATGTTGCAACTTCCACAGGTAAAAAAACCTTTAGGTTTACCTGATAGCCAGGTACCACTAGTTTGCAGTGTTGTCACATAGCTTGGACATAGATGTTTTCTCAAGGATACCACCCTCCTGTATGTGATAGCAGGCATATCAGTAATACAGTCCTTAAGGCCAGAGATATCAGTCAGTAAGTGGCAGTTCTTTCTTAAAGATCTAATTACTATGTGTGGTATATTGTGTGATGAATCTGGCTTTCTATCTGTTCTTGGACTTCCCCCGGGGTATTACCTTATCCTGAAGAGTAAGTACCCTATCAGTTGATAGTATCCTGGTTTCTGCTCTATCCAAAACCTTGTTGCCATATTCTCTTTTTTTAAATCTCTTTCTTGTCTCTCTAGAATTAGACAGGAAGGACTCTTCTTCACTGCAATTTCTCCTAATGCGTGTGAATTCACCAAAAGGAATATTATTGATAACGGAGCTGGAATGGGCACTAGAGGCATGTAATAGAGCATTACATGCCGTCTCCTTTCTGTACAATGTACTTTGTATCACCCCGTGTTAAATGTAAAAACGAATGTCTAGGAAGTTGATACTATCATTGTGAAAAGACATTGTTAGTTTGACATTGAATGCATTATCATTAAGGTAAACAAAGTATTGCTGTAGCCGTTCAACAGAACCAGACCAAAGGCAGATGATATCATCTATGTACCTCCCCCAGAACACTATGAATTCAGTCCAGGGGGAGGCACATCGGGCCCAGGCATGCTCCTTCTCGTACCACCCCATGAAGAGGTAGGCATCCGAAGGAGCAAATCTGGAACCCATCGCTGTCCCTTTGATCTGTTGGAACCAGCGATTATCATGATGAAAGAAGTTGTTCATAAGTATGATGTCTACCATCTCAGCAATTATTTCGTTATATTCATATAATTCTGCACCCTCCCTCTCCAGGAAAGAGCGCATCGCCATAATACTATACTGTTTGTCGATGCATGCATAGAGACCCTCAACTTCAAAGGTAAGAAACAACAGTTCTTCAGACCACCGGAAGTTTTTAAATTTCAAAGAATGTCTTTGCTGTCCCTAATATATGATGGTAGGTCAAGGACATGTTTGTGTAATCTGAGGTCAACAAACTCAGATAGTTTTTCGGTGGGTGAGCCCACCCCCGAAATGATAGGTCTTCCTGGGGGGAACTGTCCCCCCTTATGTATTTTGGGTAAAATGTATATACACAGGTGGGATGGGCAATCCACCTTCAGGTACCTGAATTCGTCCTCCGTAATAGGACAAACGTCTCTCCAGTCACTAAGTCTGGCATTGATCATGGTTGTAGGTCCGGGGATAGGGTTGGGTACAACCTCCCTGTAGCAAGTGTTGTCACAAAGCTGTCGGTTGATCTCATCGAGGTAGTCAGAACAATTCATAACTACTACGTTGCCGCCTTTATCGGCCTCATGTATTACAATGTTCATGTCATCGCTCAAGCATTGTAAAGCCTATCTCTCCGAGTGGGATATGTTTTGACAGGTCTGAGGTTTATACTTGTTAGGAATTCCTAAAGCATATAATTCTTCAGATATTTCCCTGTATCGACACTACTGATGACGATCAGGGCGGAGGCAAGATGGCAGCCGCATAGCTGCGGTCGGTAGCAGTAGGTCACAAGGAGGGTGAAGAACGAAGTCTGAAATCGGTGTGGGAAGCAAGGATGTCTGTAACTGCAGCCTGAACAAGTCTAGAACATCGATAATGAAGCGATGATCCTTTCGGTTTCCTGTAGGCGCTTAGACGGTTCTTTCATCCGTGTAGTGGTTGCTGCGGCTGTTCGTGTTTTCCGCTGCTGGCGTGCATCGGCAATTTGTGGGCGGAGAACGCGGAGGCTGCGGAGCAGAGCAGTCTTTCGTGCGGAGTTGTTGATCAAAGACGGAGCGAGGGACCGTAACCGCGATCGGGACTGGTGTTCTGGCATTTTGAGCTCCCCTATGACAAGAAGAAGAGCCCGCCTGACGAATTCAGCTGTCATGCCCCCTAAATCAAGCAACTCTAAGACGGCCGCATTCAGAAAGAAAGCTGGAGCGGAAACAGGAATGGCGGCGCAGGAGGAAACAAATCTACCGGAGCAGCCCGAATCTCTATCCGCTAGGAAGAAGCACTTCGCTGGTAAGACTCGTCAGGCTACCGTTACTACCGCTGCCACTGCCACAATTGCCGAAATGTTTATGAATTGCAGCAAGGAGAAAGGGGTACAAAGTTTTCCGTTGGAGCCCCGTGGGGAAGTACTTGGGCCTATTACTATTGAAGATTGTATAGAAGCTACTGGGGAGCAGGCCCTGAAAATCCCCCTATTGGATAGTAGGAGTGGGCCAGCAGATATCCCCGTTGCAGTCACTGTACCCCCGGCAGGGAGAATATTTGAGGACGGTGAAGCTATGGTCATTAAGGCTGGAGTCATTTCTAACTCGGGTCAACAGCTCAGTAGAGGAGATAAGGGGGGCGCACAGCCTTGGAAGGACGAGGTTCAGGGGATTGGCAGCTGCCCTCCAGTCATGGTCGAGACTGCCCCAGGGGGCTTATTGCGGGACATGGTTGAAAAGGTCTCTAGTGAATGCTTTTTTTCGGTGTCTGAGAATGCGGAGTGGTCGGATGAGGAACACAGCTCCTTTTTGGAGGGCAGCATGCAAGGCACGGATAGTGATATAGAGCAAGAACCTCCTATAACAGCGGTTAGGCCAGCGGTAGCCTCTAAGGGCCAGACTAATTATGAACTCAGCTGGGATCATCCACTGGCCACGCCACCGCAAGGGAATCCCTCAGCGGAAGCTTCTCAGGTGGCGCTACTGGAGACAATACATCAGGAAATTATTTCTCATCGAGAGGAGACACGCCAAGATAGCAGGAAATCACAAGCTGCTCTGAGGAAAATGCAGGGGGCCGTGAGGAGGCTGTCAAAGGCCAGCGCGACACTGGGTGACAGAGTTTCAAATTTGGAGGAGAGGATTGTGTCAACGGAGGCCCAGGCTGTAGATGCAGTAAATAAAGTAGATGCCCACTGCTCACAGGTGTCTGATATCCAATGGAAACTTGAGGATATGGAAAACAGACTGAGACGGAACAATCTTAGGGTCCTGGGGATCCCGTAGGGGGCCGAAGGGTTGGATATTAGAGAGTTTATCATAAAACTTTTTGATCAAGCATTTCCGGAGCTTGCTAGCTGGAACTGGCGCTGTGAGATTCAGAGGGTGCACCGTACTCCTTTTAACGTCCGTAGAAATGCGAGAGAAGGGGACAAGCCAAGGGCAATTTTGATATTTTTTGGCAATTTTTTATTGAGGCAGTTAATTGCTGAGAAAGCTAGACCTGACGCAAGGAGGTCTTGTGAAGGGTTGTCTTTCTTCGTTCGCCCAGATTTCTGCCATGCTACGGTAGAAAGGAGATGGAGATTGCGACAGCTTATCAAACCCTTCCAGGAAAAGAAACTACAAGTGTTTTTGATAAACCCTGCTCAGCTAAAAGTTATTAAGGAAGGGAAGACTTTTTATTTTGCTTCTGAGATAAAGGCGAAAGAGTTTCTTGATTCTCTGGGAATCTAGGTATCCTTGTGTAAAAGAGATTCGGATTGGGTCTTTTGTGTGTCAGGAAGTCCATATGGCTATATAGCGCCATTTTCCCTGTTCTTTTTTTTTTTTTTTCTTCTTCTTTTTTCCCTTTTCCCTTTTTGCCTTTTTCGTCTTCCAGGCTTTTAGGTTTTCAGGATGTTATCACTTTTGTCCCTCACTTGCGACCATTGCTTACATCACATGCACAGACTAGGTCTGAGCGCCTCGTTCAAGGGGGGGTGCAGGGGAGGGGGAGGGGGGTTTGGAGAGTAGGGGGGGTGTGGGGGGTGGTTATGGGTAGGGGGGGAAAACAAAAAACAAAAAAGAGTTGTTCTGGTGTTGTAGGAAGTTAACTGACCTGAATGTTGCTGTTCTAGTGGTGCTCTTTTTGCTTATCTTGTTAATCCATTGCTATGGTCTTGGATGTGTCTTTAGCTGGGTTCGGTATGGCAAGGGTGTTTAGAAAATTGTATTATTATGAATATTAAAATTTGCACTGTCAATGTTAGTGGATTGAATGACTGGAAGAAGCGTCAAAGGCTGGATCATTTTGTAAAATATAATAGGGTTGATGTAATTTGCCTGCAGGAGACCCATTTGCCATGGGCCAAACAACATTTGCTCAGTATAAGAGGTTTTGATCTGATAGCCTGCACTTCTCAGACTTCTACGACCAGGGGAGTAGCTATGTTGGGCAGATCATTTCTAGGGGGGGCGAAGAGGGTTAAATGTGATAAGCTCGGTCGCTGGGTCATTGCAGAACTATGGTTTGGACATACAATCTGTTCGATTTATGGGTCAAACTGTGATGACCCAGATAGTTTTGATTATCTCGAAGAAAAGTTAGCAGGTTGGCCAACCCCTATGATAGTTTGTGGCGACCTAAATATATCCAATGATTGGCATAGCATATCTAAATATACAGGACGGAAACCTAGGGTGTTTCGAGCTTTGTCCTCCCTTATAAGTTCTCATGGGTTAAAAGATGTTTGGGGTGAAAAGGAGCCACAGGATCCAGGATATACATACTTCTCGAACCCGTATCAAAAATATTCTAAATTAGATTATTTATTTATCTCACAGTCTGAATTGAATAAGGTTAGTATTAGGAAACTTCCTAAAATAATTTCGGACCACAATCCTCTCATTCTATCAAGTAGAGTAAATCTTACAGAGAAAAAGTATACTAACTGGACTTTTGAAAGAAGGCTATTATCAGATCAAAGGTTTCTGGAACATATCAAAAAATGGACAGGGGAGTTCTTTGATGCAAATCGATATAGTACCTCCAGGAACGGTGTTTGGGAAGCCTTTAAGGCAGCTTTTAGGGGTGAAACCATTAGTTGTTCAGCAAGACTAAGGAAATTGGATACGGCAGAGGTTGATAGGCTTATGGTCGATCTAGTAAAAGCGGAGGAGCTGCATATTATGGAAATTGGTAGTGGAAGGGATGGGTCGGAGAGCCAACGAAGTATGTTGGTTATTAAAGCCGATTTGCAAAAGTTGGTTATACAAAAGGCGGTTGGTGATTATCAGGCTACAAGGGCTAAGCGGTATGAGACTGGGGAACAGGCAGGTAGGGTCCTGGCATTACGTATTAGACAGGATAGAATTAAGAATGTCATTACGAGTATACAAGAGGACGGTAAGGTATACTCGGAGCCCAAGGATATTTTAAAAGTTTTTAAAAACTTCTATCAAATACTATATGATGATGAGAGCCACCAAGTTCAACCGCAAGATCAATGTAGGTCGGAGTATGGTGATGTGGGCACCCCGCTCGATGTACTATCAAGAGAGGAGCTGGACAGGGACTTTACTGCTAGTGAGATTAAGGATGCCCTTCGAGAACTTGCTGCAGGGAAAGCGGCCGGCCCCGATGGAATCCCCCTAGAAGTGTATAAAATTTTAGAACTGGAGTTACTCCCTATTTTGTTAGACCTCTTTAATGGTATTCTCTGTTCAGGTGTTATCCCGGATTCCTGGAAGGAGACCAACATAATTATTTTTCAAAAGAAGGGTAAGCCCAAGGAGAACCCAGGGTCTTATCGACCTATATCACTTATTAACGCAGATACAAAATTATATTCAAAAATTTGGGCTAAAAGGCTGGGGGGGATCATTGGTGGTCTTGCCTCCCCCTGGCAGCATGGGTTTGTGCCCGGGCGGGGCACTACGGATCACATTCGTCGAGCTATAGCTTTATTTGATGCCCATGCTGCCGGGGGGAGGGAGATGGCCATGATCCTCCTCGACGCGGAGAAAGCATTTGACCGTGTAGCCTGGAGATATTTGTGGGGTATTCTGGTAGCAAGGGGTTTTGGCCCCAAGGTTATTATGGGTCTCCAGGCAATGTATAAAGATCCGTTGGACAGGGTGACGGTTATGGGAGAGAGTTCGGACAAGATATTGATTAAGAGAGGAACGCGTCAAGGCTGCCCCTGCTCTCCAATACTTTTTTCGCTATATATTGACCCCCTGATCCAAAGAATCCTGGGTAGCCCTCGGATTAGCCCTGTTATATTTAATGGCCATATAACTAAATTGCTAGCATATGCAGATGATTTGGCGATCCTTACTTCCGACCCACATCAGGCAATTTCTGTACTAGTGGATGTGGCCAAGGATTTTGGTAGTAGGTCCGGGTATTTGCTTAATGAGGGGAAGACCCAGATTATCTGTACCAAGAATATTATTAAGTTAGATAACAGATATGTAGATTCAGCAGTTTACCTGGGGGTTTGTATTAATGCTGCTGTTGATAGGATCATTACCGATAATTACTGTCCTCTTATGGTATCGATGGAAGCAGAGCTAAAAAGGCTAGACGCTTTACACCTTGCCCTGGTGGGAAGGGTAAACGTCCTTAAAATGACATTTTTTCCAAAGATTCTTTATTTGTTCCGCGCTATCCCTCTGATGTTGGAGGAAAAAATCCTAAAAAATTTGGAAGTAATATTCAATAGGTTCATTTGGCAGTACGGGAAAACTAGACGCTCTATGAAGTTTATGTCACTCCCGTTTGATAGAGGTGGTATGGCCCTTCCAAACCTTCGATTATATCACTTATCTTGTCTCCTGGCGCATATGTCAATTTTGTTTCAACGAGCTCCTAGACCAGTATCGACTCAGGGAGATAGCCTGGACCCCCCTACTATCTTTGAGCTCCTATTTTGGAAGAACGCCGTAGGGTTACTCCTGAGGGAGGTTGATCGGAGATACTATAAGAAGGCTAGGTTAAAGATAGCGAGCGGGGTGTGGGGGACTTGGAAAGCATCCCAAAAGCTACTGGAAATCCCCAAGTTTAATTCTCATCTCCTCCTTTGGAATTCTAACCTGTTTCCGTTTCTGGGTATGAATAAAATCAGTTTGTTCTGGATTGAAAAAGGAATTAGATCTATAGGGGATATTTTGGAGGGGGGGTGGCTCTCGGTTTTGAAGCATTCCAGTGTAAATTTGGGATCCCCTCTAACCATTGGTTTTTGTATGGACAAGTAGTCCAATCATTGATGGCTCTCAGACCAAGAATGCTGGCAACTACATGCTTCCCTCTGGTGGATTATTTAGGGAATGGCGGAAATAAAATAAAAATTATTTACAGTCATTTAATGGAGGGAATTCAGGATGACCTGGAGAAAGCTGAATCTACACTAGCAGCTAAAATAGGTGATCCTGATGTGGACTTAGATTTAGCTCTTATTTTAAATAAGAAACTATTGCGCTCATCTAATCTTCGGGCCCAGCACTATAAAACGCTGTTTAATTTGTACCTTACTCCGGCAAAGCTGTTTGCCTGGGGTGTGGTGTTGAACGATAAATGCCCTAGATGCCATAAAGGCCCAACGGATCTAATACACATGTTCCACCAGTGTGAAAAGTTGTCTTCAATTTTGAGGAAAATATCAATCTTTTTGGAGGGGCTATTAAAATGCAGAATTCCTATTTCTTCCACATTGATGCTAACGGGAGTAGATAGGAAAATGAAATTGTGTAGCGCTGCGGAAGCTTTGGTTTTTATCTCTACTGCAGTGCTGCGTATTCTCATTTCTGCTGGTTGGAAGGATTCTACTCCCCCTTCTTTTCAAATGTGGATGGCAAGGTTGCTCGGGGTACACAATATAGAGTCCTGTTTATATGAATTAAAGAGTAATAAAGTAAGGGAAATGGGGAGAAACATTTGGGCCCCACTAGCCAGCTGGAGAAACCACAGTTTGTAGGTTCCTTTCTCTTTTTGTTTAGCAGTTTTATCCTCTGATCTTGAATAATGTAATCTGATTGTTTTCCATCATATGCTCCTTTTCTTATTCAGATTGTTATGGATTCTTTGGATAGATAATCTAATGTATTTGTATATACCTTTGTATGACACCAGATAACTCAATAAAAAAAAAAAAAAAAAAGAATGCATTATCATTAAGGTAAACAAAGTATTGCTGTAGCCGTTCAACAGAACCAGACCAAAGGCAGATGATACCATCTATGTACCTCCCCCAGAACACGATGAATTCAGTCCAGGGGGAGGCACATCGGGCCCAGGCATGCTCCTTCTCGTACCACCCCATGAAGAGGTAGGCATCCGAAGGAGCAAATCTGGAACCCATCGCTGTCCCTTTGATCTGTTGGAACCAGCGATTATCATGATGAAAGAAGTTGTTCATAAGTATGATGTCTACCATCTCAGCAATTATTTCGTTATATTCATATAATTCTGCACCCTCCCTCTCCAGGAAAGAGCGCATCGCCATAATTCCATACTGTTTGTCGATGCATGCATAGAGACCCTCAACTTCAAAGGTAAGAAACAACAGTTCTTCAGACCACCGGAAGTTTTTAAATTTCAAAGAATGTCTTTGCTGTCCCTAATATATGATGGTAGGTCAAGGACATGTTTGTGTAATCTGAGGTCAACAAACTCAGATAGTTTTTCGGTGGGTGAGCCCACCCCCGAAATGATAGGTCTTCCTGGGGGGAACTGTCCCCCCTTATGTATTTTGGGTAAAATGTATATACACAGGTGGGATGGGCAATCCACCTTCAGGTACCTGAATTCGTCCTCCGTAATAGGACAAACGTCTCTCCAGTCACTAAGTCTGGCATTGATCATGGTTGTAGGTCCGGGGATAGGGTTGGGTACAACCTCCCTGTAGCAAGTGTTGTCACAAAGCTGTCGGTTGATCTCATCGAGGTAGTCAGAACAATTCATAACTACTACGTTGCCGCCTTTACCGGCCTCATGTATTACAATGTTCATGTCATCGCTCAAGCATTGTAAAGCCTGTCTCTCCGAGTGGGATATGTTTTGACAGGTCTGAGGTTTATACTTGTTAGGAATTCCTAAAGCATATAATTCTTCAGATATTTCCCTGTGAAAGTCATTAATGTTGGGATGATAAACACCCACGGGCATTACTTTTGATTTCGGACATAAGCCACTGTCCGTGGAGAAATCCTGCATGATGTCAAAATCCTTTAACAAAGTCGGCATATTAAATACTTCATTCTCACAAATAGACAGTAAACATTGTATGTGCGCCTGGCTCCCAAGGCATAGAAGGCCCCCTGGTTCAAGAGGTCTGTTTGAGAAATAATCTCGAAGTTTCAAAATCCTTGTAAACTTATAAAGGTCTATATGGGTATTAGCAAAGTCCCCACTCTGAGTAGGGCAAAAATTAAGACCCTTACTTTGTAGTCGAATTTCATCATTGTCAAGGGTTTTATTGGAAAGATTTACAATTTTCAGATCACAGTTGTCATCAACATCCACTCAGCTAAATCTCTAGCTAAATTCTTTTTTACTAAAGTAAATGATATCTATGTAGAATTCGCATCCAGGGATAATGTAGACAACAATTTTTCTAATCATGGGCAGCTGAACTGTTCCTTAGACCAATTTAAAGATATAGATACCGCACACATGAGGACCATCATACAGCAAATAAAATCGGGATCGGCATTGGATCCCTGCCCTCCAAAAATTCTTCTCCCAGTCTTGGAAACGATTATAGAGACTGTCACCTTAGTCTGTAATACTGTATTTAAAACAGGTACCTACCCAGATAGCCTAAAAAACACGACAATTAAACCTCTTCTTACGAAACCCTCTTTGGACAAAGAGGAGCTTAAGAATTACAGACCTATTGCTGGACTACCATTCCTGGCAAAAGTGTTCAACAAGGCTATAAATTCCCAGCTGGCAGAATATATAGAACAACATAAATTGCTGGACGACACACAATTTGGCTTCCGTAAACTTCATGGCACGGAGACGGCCTTGATTAAAGCCGCAGACGACATTAGAGTCATCAAAGACCAAGGTGGGACAGCAGTATTAATACTGCTGGACCTCTCGGCGGCCTTCGACATGGTCAATCATTCCATCTTGATTGACCGTGTCGGAAATCTAGGCATTCAAGCAAAAGCCAAGGATCTGCTCGCCTCCTTCTTATCAGGCAGAACACAGGCGGTAACGCTAGGTCCTTTTAAATCTGTAAATCTGGCGTTACCTTGTGGGGTTACGCAGGGCTCATCCCTAAGTCCGACACTTTTTAATATCTATGTGTCGGACTTAGCTAGGGTGATTAAACAACACCGGATGAGCCTGACCTCTTATGCGGATGATACCCAGCTTGTGCTTGCCATTAAGAACGATGGGCAGGAGTTAGCGGCAAGGTTCCAGGATGGTATGCTGGCAATCAGAGATTGGATGGCAGAGAATTGCCTGAAATTAAATTCTGAAAAGACCGAGGTGATCATCTTTGGGAAAATTTCCCCAGGGTGGTCATCCGTCTGGTGGCCTCCATCCATGGGAACGCTGCCGACTCCGGTATCTAAAGTTAGGAACTTAGGTATCATCTTCGATGATAAACTTAATTTCGCCTCTCATGCAAATCAGATGGCCTCAACTGCATTTCAGAAATTAAGGATTATTAAAAAAGTCATTCCGTTCCTACCTGATAATGCGGCTAAAACAGTGGTGAGCACTTTAGTTCTCTCATCTTTAGACTACTGTAATGGCCTTTTTGCAAATGCTCAAACATGGGTGATAGCGAAAATGCAGTCAATCCAGAATGCGGCGGCAAGACTGCTTTCTAAAACCCCCAAATTTGCTTCTATTAGTCAAACCATCAGGGATTATCATTGGCTTACAATCAGGAATAGGATCAAATTTAAGACCTTATGTCTTACTTTCAAAGCCCTAAACAAGCAAGGCCCACAAGTTCTTCAAGATCAACTAACCTTATATCAACCCACCAGATCCCTAAGATCTGTGACTAGTTTACAAATCACTGTCCCACGTACTAAAACTGGGAGACAGACGTTTCGTGGTATCAGCAGCTAGAATGTGGAATATGTTACCACTACACATCAAACAAAGTCATACTCTCCTTCAGTTCAGGAAATTACTGAAAACCTGGTTATTTAACCAATAATCATGCCTACTGTATCTGATATATTTCATCCCTTCTGATTATTGCTGAAAATCATAGCGCCAAGACGCCTACAGGCAAACGTTGCGCTTAATAAATTGTAAAAATAAATAAATAAATAAATGAGTTACCCCCATCTGGCACTAGGTTGTGTTCCCCTTCTTGGGTCTGGTCGAAGTGTCCGCCTTTCCAGTTGTCCCTTTTGAATTTCCTTTTTTGACCACCTCCCTCCCCTCCTGGTCTTGACTGTTCTCTTTTTTGTTGCAGTCTGTTGGAAATGCGTAACTTTGGAAGTAAAGGGGTCTCCTGTTCCATGGAAGAGGACGCAGTACTGCTCTGTGATGAGATTGAGATGTTACTCACCAAGCGGGTATATTAACTCTCATCCCTTTCTTCCATGTTCTTTTTCTTTTCCTCAGCTACCTGCACATTATCAAATATTTTATGGAAAGTATAAATTCTTCCATCTTGATAATCTCGGTCATCCCTTTTGATCTTCCTTAGTTTTTTATCGTTCAAATATACTTGGTGGCTATCAATAACTTGTTTGAGGACGGCATAATTCTTCTCTATAAAATCTTTCTCTTCCATATTACTTATTTGCTTTTCAATTGCTTCTATCTCCTCTTGAATCTTCTCCCCTTTCCCCATAGCATGCTTAACCAAAATCCTCATCATAGTATGTGATGCTCCCTCCAAGTTACTTTCCCATTCTTTCAGTAAGACTTCGCTAAGGTCCTTGAAGGCGGGGAAGATGAGAATACGAAAACCCCTGGGAACTTTACCATTCTCCATATATTGTTTTAGGGTTACCCCATCTCACCACCGACTGAGTTCTTGCTTCTTTAAACATTCTAATCTCATAAACAATGTTTTCAGGCTAGTCTTGTGTGATATCTCCTGAGTCACTGTCTCTTTTGAAGTCCATGTGCCAAAGAGATTATGTGCCATCTCTTATGACTGCTATTATAACTCAGGGGAGGGTATTTCTCTCCTATTTTCATCTTGTTTGTGTGTAGGAGAGACATTCGATCACCCTATAGTTTTGCATGCAACTCTGATGTGACTGTTAGGCCCTTGCCATAATGGTTTTGTGGCGTACGCGTTTTCACTGACATCTATTTTGTTTGCAACAAACAAATGATGGACGGAATGCTGACAATGCAGACATTCTCCCCCAGTCAAGAGATCTGGGTTAAATCCATCGTTCTTTTGCCCACTACACCACCCCAGTTTAGACATGGCCATATGCAAATCAGTCTTGACCCTGTGCCTAATGGGAACAGTCCAGCCTGAACTGCCAAGCCATGTCTTCCCTGGACCGGAATCAAGCATCCTAGGACCGGTTTCTGGCTATCAGCCGTCATCAGCCAGGATAGCTTGACTCCAGTGGCGTAGTGAGCACGGGTCCCACGTCTGGGAATACCCATCCCACTTAGGGCGAAAAGCGTTACAACAAACAAATGATGGACGGAATGCTGACAATGCAGACATTCTCCCCCAGTCAAGAGATCTGGGTTAAATCCATCGTTCTTTTTTGCCCACTACACCACCCCAGTTTAGACATGGCCATATGCAAATCAGTCTTGACCCTGTGCCTCATGGGAACAGTCCAGCCTGAACTGCCAAGCCATGTCTTCCCTGGACCGGAATCAAGCATCCTAGGACCGGTTTCTGGCTATCAGCCGTCATCAGCCAGGATAGCTTGACTTCAGTGGCGTAGTGAGCACGGGTCCCACGTCTGGGAATACCCATCCCACTTAGGGCGAAAAGCGTTACAACAAACAAATGATGGACGGAATGCTGACAATGCAGACATTCTCCCCCAGTCAAGAGATCTGGGTTAAATCCATCGTTCTTTTGCCCACTACACCACCCCAGTTTAGACATGGCCATATGCAAATCAGTCTTGACCCTGTGCCTCATGGGAACAGTCCAGCCTGAACTGCCAAGCCATGTCTTCCCTGGACCGGAATCAAGCATCCTAGGACCAGTTTCTGGCTATCAGCCGTCATCAGCCAGGATAGCTTGACTCCAGTGGCATAGTGAGCACGGGTCCCACGTCTGGGAATACCCATCCCACTTAGGGCGAAAAGCGTTACAACAAACAAATGATGGACGGAATGCTGACAATGCAGACATTCTCCCCCAGTCAAGAGATCTGGGTTAAATCCATCGTTCTTTTGCCCACTACACCACCCCAGTTTAGACATGGCCATATGCAAATCAGTCTTGACCCTGTGCCTCATGGGAACAGTCCAGCCTGAACTGCCAAGCCATGTCTTCCCTGGACCCGAATCAAGCATCCTAGGACCGGTTTCTGGCTATCAGCCGTCATCAGCCAGGATAGCTTGACTCCAGTGGCGTAGTGAGCACGGGTCCCACGTCTGGGAATACCCATCCCACTTAGGGCGAAAAGCGTTACAACAAACAAATGATGGACGGAATGCTGACAATGCAGACATTCTCCCCCAGTCAAGAGATCTGGGTTAAATCCATCGTTCTTTTGCCCTCTACACCACCCCAGTTTAGACATGGCCATATGCAAATCAGTCTTGACCCTGTGCCTCATGGGAACAGTCCAGCCTGAACTGCCAAGCCATGTCTTCCCTGGACCGGAATCAAGCATCCTAGGACCGGTTTCTGGCTATCAGCCGTCATCAGCCAGGATAGCTTGACTCCAGTGGCGTAGTGAGCACGGGTCCCACGTCTGGGAATACCCATCCCACTTAGGGTGAAAAGCGTTACAACAAACAAATGATGGACAGAATGCTGACAATGCAGACATTCTCCCCCAGTCAAGAGATCTGGTTTAAATCCATCGTTCTTTTGCCCACTACACCACCCCAGTTTAGACATGGCCATATGCAAATCAGTCTTGACCCTGTGCCTCATGGGAACAGTCCAGCCTGAACTGCCAAGCCATGTCTTCCCTGGACCGGAATCAAGCATCCTAAGACCGGTTTCTGGCTATCAGCTGTCATCAGCCAGGATAGCTTGACTCCAGTGGCGTAGTGAGCACGGGTCCCACGTCTGGGAATACCCATCCCACTTAGGGCGAAAAGCGTTACAACAAACAAATGATGGACGGAATGCTGACAATGCAGACATTCTCCCCCAGTCACGAGATCTGGGTTAAATCCATCGTTCTTTTGCCCACTACACCACCCCAGTTTAGACATGGCCATATGCAAATCAGTCTTGACCCTGTGCCTCATGGGAACAGTCCAGCCTGAACTGCCAAGCCATGTCTTCCCTGGACCGGAATCAAGCATCCTAGGACCGGTTTCTGGCTATCAGCCGTCATCAGCCAGGATAGCTTGACTCCAGTGGCGTAGTGAGCACGGAACCGAAACCGAAACCGGTCCTAGGATGCTTGTTTCCAGTCCAGGGAGGACCTGGTTTGGCAGTTCGGGCTGGACTGTTCCCATGGGGCACAGGGTCAAGACTGATTTGCATATGGCTGGGTTCAAACTGGAATGGCATGGTGAGCAAAAAAATGATGGATTTAGGCCCAGATCTCTGTACTGGGGTGAATGTATGACATTGTTCTGCATTCTGTCCATCAATTGTTGTTTTTGCATTTGTCACCCCGAGTGGGAAGGGTATGCTCAGACGTGAGTCCCTTGCTCTCCATGCCACTGGAATCAGGCTATCCTGGCTGACGAGGGCTGAAAGCCCGAAACCGGTCCTAGGATGCTTGTTTCCAGTCCAGGGAGGACCTGGTTTGGCAGTTCGGGCTGGACTGTTCCCATGGGGCACAGGGTCAAGACTGATTTGCATATGGCTGGGTTCAAACTGGAATGGCATGGTGAGCAAAAAAATGATGGATTTAGGCCCAGATCTCTGTACTGGGGTGAATGTATGACATTGTTCTGCATTCTGTCCATCAATTGTTGTTTTTGCATTTGTCACCCCGAGTGGGAAGGGTATGCTCAGACGTGAGTCGCTTGCTCTCCATGCCACTGGAATCAGGCTATCCTGGCTGACGAGGGCTGAAAGCCCGAAACCGGTCCTAGGATGCTTGTTTCCAGTCCAGGGAGGACCTGGTTTGGCAGTTCGGGCTGGACTGTTCCCATGGGGCACAGGGTCAAGACTGATTTGCATATGGCTGGGTTCAAACTGGAATGGCATGGTGAGCAAAAAAATTATGGATTTAGGCCCAGATCTCTGTACAGGGGTGAATGTATGACATTGTTCTGCATTCTGTCCATCAATTGTTGTTTTTGCATTGGTCACCCCGAGTGGGAAGGGTATGCTCAGACGTGAGTCCCTTGCTCTCCATGCCACTGGAATCAGGCTATCCTGGCTGACGAGGGCTGAAAGCCCGAAACCGGTCCTAGGATGCTTGTTTCCAGTCCAGGGAGGACCTGGTTTGGCAGTTCGGGCTGGACTGTTCCCATGGGGCACAGGGTCAAGACTGATTTGCATGTGGCTGGGTTCAAACTGGAATGGCATGGTGAGCAAAAAAATGAGGGATTTAGGCCCAGATCTCTGTACTGGGGTGAATGTATGACATTGTTCTGCATTCTGTCCATCAATTGTTGTTTTTGCATGTGTCACCCCGAGTGGGAAGGGTATGCTCAGACGTGAGTCCCTTGCTCTCCATGCCACTGGAATCAGGCTATCCTGGCTGACGAGGGCTGAAAGCCGAAACCGGTCCTAGGATGCTTGTTTCCAGTCCAGAGAGGACCTGGTTTGGCAGTTCGGGCTGGACTGTTCCCATGGGGCACAGGGTCAAGACTGATTTGCATAAGGCTGGGTTCAAACTTGGATGGCATGGTGAGCAAAAAAATGATGGATTTAGGCCCAGATCTCTGTACTGGGGTGAATGTATGACATTGTTCTGCATTCTGTCCATCAATTGTTGTTTTTGCATTTGTCACCCCGAGTGGGAAGGGTATGCTCAGACGTGAGTCCCTTGCTCTCCATGCCACTGGAATCCGGCTATCCTGGCTGACGAGGGCTGAAAGCCCGAAACCGGTCCTAGGATGCTTGTTTCCAGTCCAGGGAGGACCTGGTTTGGCAGTTCGGGCTGGACTGTTCCCATGGGGCACAGGGTCAAGACTGATTTGCATATGGCTGGGTTCAAACTGGAATGGCATGGTGAGCAAAAAAATGATGGATTTAGGCCCAGATCTCTGTACTGGGGTGAATGTATGACATTGTTCTGCATTCTATCCATCAATTGTTGTTTTTGCATTTGTCACCCCGAGTGGGAAGGGTATACTCAGACGTGAGTCCCTTGCTCTCCATGCCACTGGAATCAGGCTATCCTGGCTGACGAGGGCTGAAAGCCCGAAACCGGTCCTAGGATGCTTGTTTCCAGTCCAGAGAGGACCTGGTTTGGCAGTTCGGGCTGGACTGTTCCCATGGGGCACAGGGTCAAGACTGATTTGCATATGGCTGGGTTCAAACTGGAATGGCATGGTGAGCAAAAAAATGATGGATTTAGGCCCAGATCTCTGTACAGGGGTGAATGTATGACATTGTTCTGCATTCTGTCCATCAATTGTTGTTTTTGCATTTGTCACCCCGAGTGGGAAGGGTATGCTCAGACGTGAGTCCCTTGCTCTCCATGCCACTGGAATCAGGCTATCCTGGCTGACGAGGGCTGAAAGCCCGAAACCGGTCCTAGGATGCTTGTTTCCAGTCCAGGGAGGACCTGGTTTGGCAGTTCGGGCTGGACTGTTCCCATGGGGCACAGGGTCAAGACTGATTTGCATATGGCTGGGTTCAAACTGGAATGGCATGGTGAGCAAAAAAATGATGGATTTAGGCCCAGATCTCTGTACTGGGGTGAATGTATGACATTGTTCTGCATTCTGTCCATCAATTGTTGTTTTTGCATTTGTCACCCCGAGTGGGAAGGGTATGCTCAGACGTGAGTCCCTTGCTCTCCATGCCACTGGAATCAGGCTATCCTGGCTGACGAGGGCTGAAAGCCCGAAACCGGTCCTAGGATGCTTGTTTCCAGTCCAGGGAGGACCTGGTTTGGCAGTTCGGGCTGGACTGTTCCCATGGGGCAAAGGGTCAAGACTGATTTGCATATGGCTGGGTGCAAACTGGAATGGCATGGTGAGCAAAAAAATGATGGATTTAGGCCCAGATCTCTGTACTGGGGTGAATGTATGACAATGTTCTGCATTCTGTCCATCAATTGTTGTTTTTGCATTTGTCACCCCGAGTGGGAAGGGTATGCTCAGACGTGAGTCCCTTGCTCTCCATGCCACTGGAATCAGGCTATCCTGGCTGACGAGGGCTGAAAGCCCGAAACCGGTCCTAGGATGCTTGTTTCCAGTCCAGGGAGGACCTGGTTTGGCAGTTCGGGCTGGACTGTTCCCATGGGGCACAGGGTCAAGACTGATTTGCATATGGCTGGGTTCAAACTGGAATGGCATGGTGAGCAAAAAAATGATGGATTTAGGCCCAGATCTCTGTACTGGGGTGAATGTATGACATTGTTCTGCATTCTGTCCATCAATTGTTGTTTTTGCATTTGTCACCCCGAGTGGGAAGGGTATGCTCAGACGTGAGTCCCTTGCTCTCCATGCCACTGGAATCAGGCTATCCTGGCTCACGAGGGCTGAAAGCCCGAAACCGGTCCTAGGATGCTTGTTTCCAGTCCAGGGAGGACCTGGTTTGGCAGTTCGGGCTGGACTGTTCCCATGGGGCACAGTGTCAAGACTGATTTGCATATGGCTGGGTTCAAACTGGAATGGCATGGTGAGCAAAAAAATGATGGATTTAGGCCCAGATCTCTGTACTGGGGTGAATGTATGACATTGTTCTGCATTCTGTCCATCAATTGTTGTTTTTGCATTTGTCACCCCGAGTGGGAAGGGTATGCTCAGACGTGAGTCCCTTGCTCTCCATGCCACTGGAATCAGGCTATCCTGGCTGACGAGGGCTGAAAGCCCGAAACCGGTCCTAGGATGCTTGTTTCCAGTCCAGGGAGGACCTGGTTTGGCAGTTCGGGCTGGACTGTTCCCATGGGGCACAGGGTCAAGACTGATTTGCATGTGGCTGGGTTCAAACTGGAATGGCATGGTGAGCAAAAAAATGAGGGATTTAGGCCCAGATCTCTGTACTGGGGTGAATGTATGACATTGTTCTGCATTCTGTCCATCAATTGTTGTTTTTGCATTTGTCACCCCGAGTGGGAAGGGTATGCTCAGACGTGAGTCCCTTGCTCTCCATGCCACTGGAATCAGGCTATCCTGGCTGACGAGGGCTGAAAGCCCGAAACCGGTCCTAGGATGCTTGTTTCCAGTCCAGGGAGGACCTGGTTTGGCAGTTCGGGCTGGACTGTTCCCATGGGGCACAGGGTCAAGACTGATTTGCATATGGCTGGGTTCAAACTTGAATGGCATGGTGAGCAAAAAAATGATGGATTTAGGCCCAGATCTCTGTACTGGGGTGAATGTATGACATTGTTCTGCATTCTGTCCATCAATTGTTGTTTTTGCATTTGTCACCCCGAGTGGGAAGGGTATGCTCAGACGTGAGTCCCTTGCTCTCCATGCCACTGGAATCAGGCTATCCTGGCTGACGAGGGCTGAAAGCCCGAAACCGGTCCTAGGATGCTTGTTTCCAGTCCAGGGAGGACCTGGTTTGGCAGTTCGGGCTGGACTGTTCCCATGGGGCACAGGGTCAAGACTGATTTGCATATGGCTGGGTTCAAACTGGAATGGCATGGTGAGCAAAAAAATGATGGATTTAGGCCCAGATCTCTGTACTGGGGTGAATGTATGACATTGTTCTGCATTCTGTCCATCAATTGTTGTTTTTGCATTTGTCACCCCGAGTGGGAAGGGTATGCTCAGACGTGAGTCCCTTGCTCTCCATGCCACTGGAATCAGGCTATCCTGGCTGACGAGGGCTGAAAGCCCGAAACCGGTCCTAGGATGCTTGTTTCCAGTCCAGGGAGGGCCTGGTTTGGCAGTTCGGGCTGGACTGTTCCCATGGGGCACAGGGTCAAGACTGATTTGCATATGGCTGGGTTCAAACTGGAATGGCATGGTGAGCAAAAAAATGATGGATTTAGGCCCAGATCTCTGTACTGGGGTGAATGTATGACATTGTTCTGCATTCTGTCCATCAATTGTTGTTTTTGCATTTGTCACCCCGAGTGGGAAGGGTATGCTCAGACGTGAGTCCCTTGCTCTCCATGCCACTGGAATCAGGCTATCCTGGCTGACGAGGGCTGAAAGCCCGAAACCGGTCCTAGGATGCTTGTTTCCAGTCCAGGGAGGACCTGGTTTGGCAGTTCGGGCTGGACTGTTCCCATGGGGCACAGGGTCAAGACTGATTTGCATATGGCTGGGTTCAAACTGGAATGGCATGGTGAGCAAAAAAATGATGGATTTAGGCCCAGATCTCTGTACTGGGGTGAATGTATGACATTGTTCTGCATTCTGTCCACCAATTGTTGTTTTTGCATCTATTTTGTTTGACCCGTATGGTTCTTCTATTATGGTTTCGTTCAGTGTTACCTCTCGCTATGACAGTGGGTAGTCATTTTACCTATTTTGGCTACCTATTTCTGGTCACTTGCCATTCCGATGGAGTGTTATCTTTAGACTGTTGTACTCTTAATGTTGCCCTAGGTTGACACATTGGGTACACATGTTACCTATGCACATGATGTTTGGTGACTTGCCGTTATAAGATGGCACCCACAGATGAGCTTATTTACTGTGGTCCCCATATCTGGCAATAGAGCACGTTATGATTTCACAGTTTTCCGGTATTTCTCGATCTTGTTAAAACAAGTCGGTTGTCTGGTTTAAAAAAAAAAAAATATATATATATATATATATATATATTTTTTTTTTTTTCCATATATATATATTTTTTCAATCATTGATTTCTTTCGCTATTTCTATCCGTTATATCGTGTTACATACATCTGTGTGGAAGGTGCACCTGAGGTTTTAGGTTAAGAAACCTTCCTTTCCAATATGGCGCCCATAACGGAACGTTGTTTTGGCATTTGCTTACAGGGTGACGCATTTCCGCTTGGACGCCACACTGCCAAAAGGTTTCAATTTTCGAACCTTGAGTGGCGTCCAGTTACATCTTTGTCAGGTGCACCTGCCACCCACATTTCCAAGACCCTTTAGATAAGTTTAGAGATGCAACTTTATTGCGCCCCGCCGTGTGAATTCTTTGTTAATTTATCTACAGGCGTATGCGCTCCGTCATGCTAACTCCACGCTACTTTATCCTCAGGCATATGCGCAGTAGTAAAATTTAAAGTGGCGCCAGGAGTGATATGTATTTTTTGACTGTTATTTGGTTACGCTTTAGGCCACTATCGTGTTCATAATGTGGTGGATGTTTTGGGCATGGGGCATACACCAATCGGTCATCTAGGCATTAACACTGTCATGGTTACCAGGATACTAATATGGGATCCTGGTTTATGATACTCAATTTGACTCCTATAACACTCAGACGTGTGCTCCGACATCCTGATTTCCCCTTAAATCTATGACTGGGGTTATATATGCATTGTTTCCATTCCCTTGTGTTATACTTGATCTACTAGTGAGGCTTAATACTGACTCAATTTATATTGATCTTACAAAGCGACCCCTGGTGTTCTTACTTTTAGACATTTGGGTCTGGAATCGATGCACTGGAACTCTTACTGTGGAGCCTCCAGATGGGACTCCCTGTGATATACCTTTTGAGATACACCTCGCTATGACTTTTTCACTCTACTGATATAGGTGAGACTCTTGACTTTCATTTGTTTGTCAACCTTTTAGGCCTCCTTACTTTGTTTCCTCTGCACCTTCTTCTGGGAGGCTTAGAACGATCGTTGCTCATATGTATAAATTTTATAACTACATGACCTTTGGTGCTCTTACTTTCAGATGGTTGTGACTGCTATTGAAGTACTGGAACTCTTTTTGAGGGGTTTCCAGTAGGGATTCTGTTAACGTACCGCCGTAACTTGACCTCGACATGACCTCTGCTCATTACTGATATTGTTGAGAAACTTGACTCTCTTTTGTTTGCTAGTTTCTCAGTTTTTCCCTTTACATTTTGTCTCCTCTACCTTACATTTAGTCTCCTCTACCTTTATATTCATATGTATATATACTCCCCCTTCTTTTTTAATATGGATACGACATTAAAGTGAAATATGGTTTCAAATAAGGCCTGACACTTTTGTGTCTTCATCATGATTTCCTCCCGCCTTCTTTCTACCAATTTGTTCTACCATTTTTCTTCTCTCTCTTTCAATATCTACTATTCTTTTTTAACAAACACTTTTTAATAAATGAACTAATATATATAAGTGCATATATAACATAATGTTTGCTGTATGTTTAATGTTGTGGTATTTAGGGTTAGTACACGTTGTCGTATTCTTTAAATTGGTTATGTATATTTGTGTTTCTTATTTGGGTTTGGATCTCACGGTACTTGGTTTACTTTAGTGTTGTGCCTTTTGGATTTATTATAATTATGAGTTGTATACACATATTTTCATATATATATTCTTTGTCATGTGTTCGTTGTTAGTTGTATTTATATATGTATTGTAGTTTTTTGTATTAGTGTTTTTTATATATATGTATTTGTGTATATTTATGTGCTGTCTTGGGTCAATTGTTTCAGCCCTGAAGAAGTTCTTTTGTAAAGAACGAAACACGTTGGCTGATGTCGGACTGCATGTTTTACTATAAAGAATAAACAAAACTTAAAGGACTTTCTTATTAGCATTTGGACTCTTTTCCTGGAGCACCTTCCATTATTTTACAATTTCTTGTCTGGATTTCCGTGGAGCCCAACTGCGGCGGACTTCGGAAGTGTTCTGCACAGGACACTTACATTTATCTAACGGGGATTGAGGTGCTGAACCAAGGGTCAGCTGCAGTTTTGGAGTTTGTAATGACTGTATATATATATATATATATATATATATAGATATCCCTGGTTGGAAAAATGTCTATGCAAACTACTTGTTGCTTTTCGCCATCAATGATGAGTCTCTCGGAATGGAAGATGATATTAATATTTTGGAGGGTTGCATTATTGATGCCATGGATGTTAAAGAGGTAAGTACTTTCTCTGAGTGGTGGAAGGCATTTTAAGGTGATTAAGTATTGAAGGAGGTAGCGAATCTTATTGCAAGTGCTAGGCCCAGGGAAAAGAATGTTGATATTGGTCTTCAGCCATTTGGAGAAATTACAGATGGGTTTAATGTCGAAGATGTTCTATTGATGAGAAATGACAAGTTTGTACCTCCTGAGAGTTTGACACCAACCTTGATTGCCAGTGTACACGAGGGGCATTTGGGGTGCAAAATGGATAAACGCAGTCATATCAGTCTTCTGGTGGCCTCTCATAGATAGGAATATCTAATACCTTATTATTGATTGAATGAGAACTGCAAGTTGTGATAGAAAACTGAAGGTTGTTTAGACACCCCTCCAATTTACAGACCTCCCAGCAACATCTAGGGTGGTTGTGGATTTTTCTTAAGAGAGGGCTTCCTTGAAAGATTGGTCTCTCTAGTGAGGTGCAATATATTTGCACAGAATTGTCTGAGTTCCTGAAGTTGAGTGGTTTGAATCATCTTGATAGTTCATTATATCATAGCAGGAATATTGGGCTCATTGAACACAAGAATAGAGTCCTGGGGGAATGCGTACTTGGACTTTGGCCAACAACTGTATGTTCCCCAGTTGGGGGGAATCAGTACTTTGATTTTCTACACGGTATTCTGTAAGTGATATATTTCCTTTTACATTCTGGTGGGGAAGGAAGCCGGCTACCAAGTTTTGTCAATCTTGGATGTGTAAGTGGGTCAAGAGCAATGTCTTGATCAGCGACCTTGATGTTAGTGTGAGAGTCATTGTGCAAGGGGAACAAGAAAAACTAAAATGTTGCTACAATCAAAAGAAATGTGAGAAAGTGGTTCAGTTCCACGTGGGGGATTTGGTACATATAAAAACAAAGGGGCATATGTACAAGCCCCTATCACCACAGGAACATCACTTTTTGTGACTTTCCCATGGCGATAGGGGCCTTGCCTTATTTACAAGGCAGTGTTAAGCCACTTAACATGGCTTAACGCTGCCTTCTAAATAAGGCGCCAGCTTTCACGTAATGCTCAGCATGAAAGGGGTGGGCAGTGAGTGTTGCAGTGGGCGTTCTACTGCAACAACCATTAATTTTGACGCTGCCTCCTATTTACAAGGGCAGCGTAAATATGAGGCAGCGCCAAAATTAAGACCAGGGAAAACCTTGTCCTAAGCTGGCGAAATGAAGAGAAATGCATTGTTTCTCCTCGTTTTTGTGTGTGTTGAATTAAGCAGCACACATAGAAGTGACAACATGGCATTTCAGTTTTGTTTATGTGCAGGAAGGGACACCTTCCGACACATAAACAATCCTCCCCTGCACACAGACGCCATTGTACTATGGTGCAAGGGTGCCTACATTGGCGAAACATTGCCAAGTGTAGTGCCAGCATAGGGGGAAACGCAAAGGTGCACCACATTCTTGTAAATATGGTGCAGCCTTGCATTTCTGAAGTGGCTGAGTGAGGCCTCACTCTGCCACTTCCTTGAACATATGCCTCAAAATGTGATATAAGGAAGGAGGACCCAAAGTTTGCAGACCCCGTAAAAGTGTACAAGCAGTTTGGTAATTCATGCTGGGCAAAAGGACATCAGTGGTGGAACAATGAATGAGTGGTCAAGCTGAGTTGTAGTGTAAACTTTTCATTAAATCCTGATGAAGGCAGAGACTCTAGTAGAAGTAGTAATCTTTCCTTTGTATTGGGCAATTTTTTGATTCATACAAGTGCCTGTGAGAGAAGGCTACCCCTTGGATATAGACAATTTATATTTATTTTTCATTGATACTGTGTAGCATTGTGAGTTATTTTTGTTAACGAGGAATTGCTATGTAGTGCCTACCTGTTTACAGGCTGTTTCTATGATTCATCTTTACGTTCTATATTGGAAATGGCATGGAGTAATTTTTTGTGGAATGTTTGTTCTTTAATGTTCCTAAATTTTAGTGGTGTTGCAGCTGACCTTCAGCATGCGTAGGCCCAGGCAACCACCTCCACTTATTTTTGTGAAAAACCTCCAAACGTATCACCTCTGTTTGCTTGCTCAGCTGCTTTACTACACCAGGCCATATTACAACCATGGGTGCAAGTGCTAATAAGCTGTTGGTAGGCTCACATGTACTGAGCATCATGTGAGGTGGCACACAGTGAATGCTCCCAAAAGTGCATCTGTTTGCTGTGGATCCCTGTGCTCCTTTGAACGTGAGGCCAGGTCTTGTCTGCAGTGAAATGTGGGCAGACAGCTTCAAACTACTCATCCACTTTTCACTAAAGTGCTGATCAAACTGGAGGCAAGGGCTGTGCTTACACTGTGTGAGGCACATTTTCTGTAATAAAGTGTGCATCCTGCGCACTTAGGTAAATGTATGTCTCAACGTACAGTAGGACTGTTTGCTCTATGTACAACATGGCCCCCTGTGCTTAATTTTATTAACTGGGCCTTTTGTATTTCGCACTGCAGATAACAGCCCTAACCAACTTCAGTGTCAAATTTGAATACACTGTGTCCTAAGCCAATATTACTATTCAACATACCGTTATAAAGTGCTGGCATCTGAATCATACTAGAGCCAATTACAGTGCTTAGTTTGAACCGGTGCATTGCAAAAGAAACAAATGGTGAATGGAATGCTGAAAAATGCAAACATTTACCTCCAGTCACAAGAATCTTGGTTTAATCCATCGTTCTTTTGCTCACAAGCATCCGGTCCCAAGATGCTTAATTTCGGTCCAGGGACGACCTGGTTTGGCAGTTCTGGCTTGACTGTTCTCATGATGATCAGGCTCAAGACTGATTTGCATATGGCTGAGTCCAAACTGCGGTGGCATGGTGAGCAAAAGAACAATGGATTAGATCTTTGTAAACAGGGGTGAAAAATTGCATTGTCCAAGCATTCTGTCCAACATTTGTTCCTCTTGCATTTGTCACCCTAAGTGGGAAGGTTAATGCCCAGACGTGGGTCTCCTGCTCACTGCGCTACTGGATTCAAGCTAGCCTGGCTGATGAGGGGGGATGCCCTGAAACCAATACCATGATGCTTGTTTCAAGTCCAAGGAGGCCCTGGCTTGGAAGGAAGTTTGGGCTGGATTCTTCCCATTGCAAACAGGGTCAAGACTGATTTACATATGGCTGGCTCCAAACTAGGGGGGCGTGGTGAGCAAAAGAACGATGGATTAAACCCAGATGTTTGTGACTGAGGGTAAATGCATTGATCAGCATTCCGTTCATCATTTGTTACTTTTGCAGTTTGAATTGCTGTCTCTCCTTTTTGCTGCAGCACATATTTTTCCTTACCAGAGAAAGGAAAAACACAAAAGAAGGACAATTAGGGGAAATAAAAGACAGAACAAAAGTGACAAAAGAAGAAAGTATGGATGAGAAAGAGATTGCAAGAGTGAAGTACAGGGGGAGAGAGTGGATATGGACATTTCTACACAAATGTTCATCTCATCGGAATAGGTGAAGAACTTCTTTGTAGATCAGTTTGTAGTTGTATTTTATTGGTTCTGTTCTAAAGTTGTATGATTAATCAAGCCTTGGCACGAAATGCCTCATTTTAGCTAACTCTTTCTTTCGCTGACTCTCTTACTCTCTTTTGCTGTCCTTCTCTCCCTCTTTCCTTATCTTTCAGTCTGTCTCTGTAATACCCAATTGGGAAATTATGGATGTTCAGATTTGTATAATACAATCCCTTTTCTGAAAATTACTCTCTCTCTTCTGCTTAGTCCAGGTAATAACTTCAGCATATTCTCGAGGCTTAAACCATAATAATCACCTTCATTCTTTGTCACCACTTCCTTTTGTACTGCTCTCAATTTCTCTTAGTTTTTATCATCAATTTAAGGGCGTAATTACGATGACTGCTGGATGTGTCCTGCCATCACATTTTCGGCGGTGCCACTCTCTTGGGGAAATACTACTCACAAGCATGCATGAAGGTATTCATCCTGTTCTGTTTTCTTAGGTACTTAACAGGGGGGATTGGAAAAGCTGTTTAGAATTTCGCTATACCCCTGTGATGCTAAGTGGACACAATCAAGGGTAGGTTTCTTGAGGGGAAGAGTAACTATTCACATGCCTCTGACTAAATGAACAGAGGGCTGATTTAGTTTGTACCTGGTTATTATATGGTTGTTCTTTTGTCTGTTCTTACCAGAGCAGAACATTATGGAATTACTGGTGTGGGCAACATTGGAGCCACAGACTAAATGTGGACTATCTCTGGATTCACATTTGTTTCTTTACAGGTATACATTTTTTTATGATCTACTCCATCTGTGCACAGCTGTATACTACTTATAGGTTAGAGTAAGGGATACTTGTGTTTATAATTTCTTTGTGTCATTTCAACTCTAAATAACAGTCACACATATAATGTTGAATGTTCATGTAAGAGCTGGATTCCCTCAGGTAGTGATCCAGAATGAGGACCTAATTTGCGAGGCTACATGTAACCTACCTTCAGATATAAAGCATTTTAACATCAAACAGAACGGCTGGCATTTCCAACGCTATCAGTACACATCCAGAATATAAGTAGGACACTGATGTGCAGCCCAGCCATGATGACACATTGACACTTCAATAATGCTTTGTGTCAATGATCCTGCCGAACCATGTGCTTCTTCAATTCCTGAAACCAAGGAATTTGTTAATTAAGTCAATTCTAGCCCAAAAGTATTTGCTTTCAAAATCAGAGTATTAGATCTGTGGACTGGCCTACAGGGAACCATCAACTCCTTTTGTGAATTTAATATGTAGTGTTACCAAAAATAATTTTATCAGGAGTGGCAGGAGTTAAAATTACTTTGTGCCTACTACGAATATCAGCTCCAAATGACTGAATTAATTAGAAGATTAGAAGCATTTAAGAGAAAATAGTTAAGAGGAATAATTGTTGTGATTTCGAAATTCAATACAAAGATCTGTACAGACCTGGAAGGGTTCAGCAAACGTGCAGTCTAAAGAGAAATTAAAATGTCATATAAGTGCCTGTTCAGCTGCCAAAATGCATGTTCTGCAAAAGTGGTAAGATGTTATGCAGGTTTTTTATGTCTGGTCATTTAAAATAAACAATTATACTCTGGCTAATGTGTATTCAATAACAAATACTGGAAGGTTTGAATTAAAATCTCCAATTAATATAAAACAATTGCCAATATACATTTTTAATACTTTTTGTCCTAGAGCTGTAATGTTTGGGATGAAGAGCTCATGGGTCATCACACTTTATATGTCCTACTTGGAGACACTTTTATATTTATAATTCTGAGAAAATGCCCTTATTGCTGTGGCTACCCCCACATTTTTTGCTATATTTTATTGATGGTGTAAAGACTTTGCTGCTGCCGTCTAGTGCTTGGTGTATGTCCTCTGAGCCCTATAAATATGTTGAATTGGCTAATACCTGATTGGCATATTTAACTTACCTATCAATCCTAGTATATGGCATACTGTGTACCCAGGGCCGGTCAGTTAAATGTCACACGTGAACAGCAGAACCTATTGTTCCACCACTAAAGTGACAATACAAAGCATGTCTTTAGGCCTGCCCCTGCAGCCTGAGTGTGCAGTTTTAAAACTTCAGATTTGACCTGGGAAAATAAACCTTTTGCCAGGCCTAAACCATCCTTTTTAATACTTAAAAGTCAACCCTAAGGTAGGCTCTACATGCCTATTGGGCAGGGTGCATGGACTTCAAAAAGTAGGATGTATGTACTTAAGTTTTACCTGTCCTGGCAATGTGGTGATGAAAAATCTTCAAGGTCATTTTGCACTGGCAAGGCTGACTCTCTCAGGAATGGCACTAGGTTACATTACAACACCTTATAATGCATGACCTTCAATTTGGGAATAGCTAAAATCATGTTTCAAGAAATAAAATATTAGGAATTTAAAATCCAATCCAATGATCACGTAAAATTTTAAATTACAATTTTTAAAATGCCACTTTTAAAAAGTTACAAATGGCGAGAGGCGTGTGGCATGCTGCGTTATGTAGAAAGTAATCAGTGTTGCTTATTTTGACTGATCTCTCTTATTTGTTTGGGTGCTGGTGGGTGTCGCCCTTTGACCCTGGGGAGTTGAACTGAACAAATAAATTAATAAACAGTGTTCCCATCAGGCACTCCTTTGGGACGGTGTCCCCGAAATTTCTCCCTTTTTCTCAGAAATTTCAATGAATCATATAACCTTTTTCAAATCAAATGTCTTGAAATGTATTCTTTCAACATTGTTGCATCACAATGGTTCCATCTATATGATTGTAACGGTATTCTTCTTTTCCTTTACTTTACATCCATAACCTGGTGAATGTAGAAGCTGTATGCATTATTGGGTTACCATTCCCTATGCATTTCGGGACTGAGCCCTTCATCAGGGGAGGTATTTCATCTGTAAAATGAAATGTGTGTTGTTGAGAACCAAGGTGGTCTAAACCTCCATGAATAACTACTGATAGTACATACAAGGGTGTGTCTCACTGTGAAAACGGATTTAATCGAACTTCCGGGTGCTCTGTGATCGATAGATGTCTGAAATTAAGATTATCTATACATGCCAAGGAAAGAAAACGAATAAAACAAATGAATAAGTTAATGGTGTGCTGATCGCATATATATTAACCATGTGTGTGAGCCTAAAAAAACAAACGGAAAAAGTGCTCCCGAATGTGAATTAAGTATGGTTGGACATCCTGTTATTAGTTCAATAACTGCACTTGTCTGTTACGTGAGCAAGCGAAAAAGACACGTGCTTATGGTGTTAAAATCGTGTGGGTGAATAGCCGGGTAGATGAAGTTTGGTGAGACGGCATCTTTTAGTTTGCTTGCGGCGCTTGCCTGCCACGTCAGATGATCGGTGACGTTAAATACAGTTTACCGACATCCCGAAGTGTAACTGTATAAAAGTACACGCAAAAGCCTATGGATGCCCGTGTAGCTCAAACAGTGAAACCCCCGTGCTCTCGAAGGTTTCATTTCTTACCGTATTCGAATAAAAAGGTGGTCTAGCGTTCTGGTGGCTCGTAAACAATGGTGGATGGTGTAGGTGTTTGTGCCGATTTAAAGAAAGTGCAAAAGGAAAAAAAAGCGGAACCGTGGGTTACGGTGGAAACTGAAAAGGGGTTGTGGTGAAGTCAGTATAATTGGCGGCCATTTTAAGGTGGGTGAAGTAAAAGCAGATTGAATGTGAAAGATGTAACAATTATAACTGTCAGTAGATTTGTTATTTTATCAAACATAGAAATTAAACATATGACATTAACATAAGTAGTCATTAGCATGTAGTCACAGGAAACAACTAAATTCCAAACGTTGATTAAGACCCTTTGGGTGGCAAGAGTCTAAACTCTTAATCCAGTACATTTCGCGTTGTAACAGTTTTTTCATATTATCAACACCCTCTTTCGCTGGAACAATCTCCCAAACTAGAAACCTCAGTTGGCTTACGTTGTGTTTATGGGTGGAAAAATGAGCTGCCACTGGGGCTTTCTCAACTTTATTTCTTATTGTGCTTTTGTGTTCAGTCAGGAGTGTTTTTAGTTTTGGCTCCGTCTCTCCTACATAGGAGAGCCCACACGGACATTTGAGTAATTAGATGAGATTGTTTGTTTCACATGTGGCATTGGTGAATAGTTTGATGGTTGTACCCATAGTAGGATGATTTATGCTGGTGCCCGGGATAATGTTTTTACAGTGACCACAGTTCAAGCATGGTACAGTTCCTTTGTATATAGTTCCTTTTGAATGAGGTGTTGCCTCTAGTAGATCCTTAATGTTCCTGGAGCGTTGATACGCAAATAGCAGTGTGTAATTGAAAATTCCTTTAAAATCAGGTTCATTCTTTATCATTGGCCAATTTTTCAATATAATTTTTTTCATCTGGTAACTTCTGGTGGAAAATTTAGACACGAACACTGGTCTGTTGTTGGTGGTTTCTCTTTCATGTGGAATTAGTAGATCTTTCCGATTGTTGGCTTCTGCCCTCATTTTTTTTTTTTAAAGATTTTTTATTGGACAACTCCAAAGAAATCACAAACAATAAGGTCATCAATAGCGGAAGATACAAATTAAGAAAAAAAACAAAAGAAGGAGAGAGAAAAAAAGAAAGAAAAAAGAGGAAAGAATCAGAAGCAGATGATACGTTAATACCTGTACAATCAAAATGAAAACATAAGAGTTCGTATATAATCCAAATACACAGTAAGAGCTATTGCAAAATAAGAAACATATTACCAAGGGTTTATGCATTAGTTTGAAGCAGCTGCAGTGCTCCATGCAGTGACAGGAGACCAAATCTTATTGCCTCTTCTTTTAGACTTAGGACCCCTAGTTGCGTATATTGCAAGCTCGTAGTTGTGTACAGACAGAAATCTGGAAAGCCACATTTGAAAACTAGGGGCATCACAGTTTTTCCATAATGCAGCAAGAATAATTCTATATATCACAGTTCCAATAAAAAGAATAGCTTCCTCATTGGAGTTCAATTTTAACGTACCATCGTATCCAAGCAGGCAGATAGTAGGTGACTCGGGCAGTTTACGCCCAAAGATCTCCTCCCAAAATTCCCAAATCATTTTTTTTAATAGTGTCAGCTTATCACAATAGTAAAACATATGAGTTAGCGTGGCGGGTCCACAATTGCACCTTGGACATTGATCGTTGCTTCTTCTACCCCATAAAAATAACTTGGCTGGAGTGAAATAAAGGTTATAAATAGTTTTATACAGTTGAGATTTTAGATTAGTGGAAAGTAATAGTTGTGATGACATGGCAAGAACCTTATCAATGTCTATATCTGAATTATCGAGCCTATTTACCCATAATAGTTCTGTCTGTATTATATCATCTGGTGAGTTCTCGTGGAGAAACGTATAAATTGTACCAATTCTAGAAGAAGGGCTGATGGTAGCTTCAATAAGAGAGCTTCTAGTCCAGCTTATGTTAGGCAGCTGAGAGTTTATACTTGATCTAATTTGAAGAAATTTTAAATAATCCGTCGCAGGTATATTGAATTGATTTTGAAGAGTAGTAAAATTAGCCTTCATGTCTATACCCAGAAAATCATAAAGGGAGATAATTCCCTGTCTCTCCCACCTGGCAGAGATAGCATCATTCATGCATTGCGGTAATAAACAGGAATGCCAGAGTGGAGTGTTACGGCTTAGCCTAGGAATATTCATAAATTTTGTTATTCTTCGCCAAACTTTCCATGCCCCGATGACAGTCTTGAACTTAACTTTCTTATAATAACTGGGCTCGACTTGTCTTAACAATAGTCCTCTAGTATTGTGTCCAAGGGCTAGTTCGTATATGGACGGAATATCAGGCTCTTCCCGGTTATCTACTGGGTTAACCATTGGGGTGAGTTGTTTCAAAAAGGAAGCCCAAAAATAAAGAAGTAGCTGTGGGATTGCCAGCCCCCCTCTATCAAGTGGAAGAGACAAATATTTCAGCGATCTTCTAATCTTGCCGTTTTGCCAAACAAATTTGGAGAACTGTGAATCCAGAATTTTAATACATTTATCTTCGACTAGCAAAGGGATAGCACGAAATAAATACAATATTTTAGGAAAAATAGTCATTTTGATAAAGTTCCCTCTCCCTATGATAGATAACTGCAAGCTATTTACCCTTGTTAGATCTTGACTAATTGAGTCAATCAGGGGTTCATAATTGGTTTTAATAATATTTTGTACTGTAGTGGATATATGGACCCCTAGATATTTTGCCAGTTCGGCCCGTCTCACATCCACAAACTGTGTATTTTCTGTACATAATATTATGGTTTTATTTTTATTCAGGGAGTATCCTGAATAGGCACCAAACTGCTGTGTAATTGCCTTTATCTCAGTTAGGGCTGTCTCGGGGTCAGGTGTAACAACAGCAACGTCGTCTGCGTACGCTAGAACTTTGGTTTCACTGGTGTAATCCTGCTATTTTCTAAGATTTTAAGTATCAAAGGATTAATGTAGAGGGCAAATAATATCGGGGAGCACGGGCATCCCTGCCTTGTTCCTCTTGAGATTTTAATGGTATTAGATTCACACCCCATAACCTGGAGCTTAGCCCTTGGGTCAATATACATAGCCTTAATTGATTTGATAAACCTATGCCCAAAATTATATCGCTCTAGAATAGCCCACATAAATTCCCATGACACTCTGTCAAATGCTTTTTCGGCATCTAGGAGAATCATTGACATCTGGCCACCCGTTGTTGCAGTGATGTCAAATAGTGTAAATATTCTACGGATGTGATCAGTAGTGCCCTTTCCTGGGATAAAACCATGTTGCCATGGCGTGACCAGATGCGCAATGACCCCCCTAAGCCGATTAGCAAGTATTTTTGAGTATAGTTTCGAGTCTGAGTTTATCAGTGAGATTGGGCGGTAAGAAGATGGAGAATCTGTATGTTTGCCTTTTTTGGCAAAAATGATAATGTTGGTATCCTGCCAAGATGCAGGCGTGTTACCATTCCACTGAATTCCAAGAAATAGGTCTAATAGAAGTGGTAATATTATTTTGCCTAAGACTCGGTATATCTCTAGCGGGAGTTTGTCGGGGCCTGCTGCTTTCCCCGAAGCTAGTTCTGCGAGGGCAAGTTCAATCTCAGTTAATGATATTTCTTTCTCCAAATTATTCTTGATGACATTATCCAACCTACTATCTGAACAAGTTACAAAGTTACCCAAAAATGTATTGATTTCCTCTTTATTATAGGGAATGTCGTTCTGATAGAGGCTCTGGTAGTAGTGTTGGAAAATATCAACTATATCTTTTGTTTGCGTATAATCTTGACCGTTTGATTTAATTAAGGAGATAGTATTTTGAGATGCCCTTTGTCTTGTCCGTAAAGCCAATTGTCTACCAACTTTTTCACCATTCTCGTAGAGGTTTCTTTGCTGTGTTCTGAAGGTTTCCGCAGACTTCTTTGATATTACTTTATTTAGGTCGTTTTTTAAGATCAGAATCTGCCGAAGTAGATCTGAACCATCTGTTTTTTGTGCTAACGATAAGGTATGCGCGGTTTCTAAACTTGCTAATTCACCCAATTTCTTAGTGAACTCAGTGGTCTGCTGTTTCTTGATCCTAGCTACATAGCTAAGGGTTTCCCCTATGAGCGCAGCCTTAAAACAATCCCAAACTATATTTCTAGGGGCGCTGTAGCGGTTGATGTCAAAATAACCCTGAGCCCAATTCCTGATAAAATCAACATACTCGCTATTAGCCAATAATTTCCTGTCAAACGTCCAGACTGAGGGTTTCCTAGCAGTACTTGTTAGATTGATGGTGAGAACTAGCGTTATGATCAGAGATTAACTTAGGATATTTTACGATCGTTGCTGAATTGGAGATACTTCTGGTGGAAAATATATAGTCGATTCTGCTGTATTTATTGTGTGGATTTGAAAAAAATGTAAACCCTGGGTCCCCTTGGTGTCTGAGCAACCAGATATCGGCTAAACTATGGCTCATAAGAAATGAGTTAACAGCTTTAAACACCCTAGGTTTGCGACCATAATACCTATGCCAACCTAGAATATCACAAACTAAATCTAGTGTGATATTGAAGTCGCCGGCCAAGATTAGCGGGCCAGACCAGCCTGCCAGCTCCTCTTCTAAGCTTTCGAACATAGATGGATCATCTAGGTTTGGCCCATATACAGCACAAATGGTTAGCCCTACGGCAAGCTCAACAATTACCCATCTACCATGCTGATCCGTTGCTTGGCGTGTGGGCATTCCTAAGTACCTCTTGCCTAAAATCGCCACCCCGAGTATTTGTTGTTTGAGTTGTAGTAGCCAAGATGTTATAACCCTGTATTTTTAGTAGGCTTCGCATTGCCCATGGTAGATGCGTTTCTTGCAAACATAGAATATCCAGTGAATTTTGCTTTACTATCTCAGACAGCCGCCCTCGCTTACCTCTGTCATGTAGCCCTGCAATATTCCAGCTACAGATACTTATCCTCCCCATATAACTAAGTATTTTGATCCTTTACTGATACTGATACTTAAATCTAAATTTGCCCTATAATACCAAGATATTTTATGATTTGTCATGATAGTTTGACTTCTTTTATATGGAGTTGTCTGCATTTTTTTAATTTTGCTCCCTTCCCCACCCACCCCCCACCTTCTTGCCCGCCCCCCCCTGCTCCCAACATAAGGCAGCAAGACTCAATAAGAGTCTATTTGTGATGAAGGTGCATCACGCTATCAGGTCCCCAATCGGTTAGCCGAGTAAGAAAATACAGAACCGTCATTTTTAGACCCCTCTTCCCAATTTTTTTTTTTTTGCACTATTGTGCTATTCTTAAACAAATGTTTCACGGACCACCGACCCCCCACATTATGTTAGCATACTTTGGATTACTTTGGATTACTTAGATAGCTCAAACAAACTCAGCCGTGCCCTGCCTCTTATACAATTGTCAGATAGAAACAATTATTTTAAGCTGTCCAGATATTCTTGCGCTGCTATCTCCGAGACAAACAATTTCACCTGTCCCCCATAAATAACTTTCAGCCGCGCTGGGTTATTAAGGTACACTATTGACTTTTTATCTTGAAAGGGTTTTATAAGCTGACGCAGCCTCCATCTTCTTTCAACGGTTGTGTGGCAAAAATCGGGACGTGAGAAGTATGTAATATCCTTGGAGGTGCGTTTAGCATCAGGCCTTGCCTTCTCAAACACTGCCTGTCTCAGCAAAAAATTGCCAAAATATACTAAAACAGCACTCAGGTATGCACCAGGTTTATCGGGGTTTTTTTGAGTAAGAGGCATACGGTGTGCCCGTTGGACTTCGATGTCCCAGTTCCAATTTGAGAGCTCCGGCAGAGAGTCTCGGAGGATGTTAACCATAAATGAGCGGATATCCTCCCCCTCTGATATCTCGGGTATTTCTAATATACGCAAGTTGTTTCTGCGCTGACGATTTTCAAAATTCTCCAATTTCCATCTCATGTCCCCTATCTGTAGCTCATTTGACTCCACCCGCTCTTGGATTGCAACAACTTCGGTTTCATTAGCCATGGTTCTGGACTCTATTTCGGTCAATCAATCGCCAAAAGAGCTACATGTTTTGACCAGCTTTCTCACCACACCTTGCACCTTGCGAAGTGCTGCTTGTGCCCTTCGCCCATCCTGTGAAGTATCTTCGCGGTGTGAGGCTATCACCTGTAAAACAGTTTCTATAGATGCAGCCACCGGGTTGTTTAGGGTAGGTGAATTTGTTGGATTTATTGGAGTTAGCTGCTCGGTATGCGTGTGATCCCAGAGTAGAGCCGTTCCATGTGATTTATTACCCCAATTGTTGAGGACCTTTTGCTTTAGTTTGACAGTAATTGGCTCTGCCCCCGCACCTGTTGCGCTATCGGATTCATCGGACAAATATGAAGCCGATGTATCGGCCCATGCTGCCCCCAATTCTGCTTCATCAGAGAAAGAGAAGAAATCACTAGCTTCTTTCTCGGGATCATTGCGGATTACACTGCCAGCGCCAAAGCGATCCAAAGCTGGTATTGCTCCCTTATTTTTGGGCATCTCCTGGGCCTTACTTTCAGCCAAATTTAAGTTGGTGTTCATAATGGCTGTCAGCTCTAGCTGGTTTTGTGCTCTTGAGCTAAGACACTCCTACTGCTGCGCTTGTTTGCTAAGCGACCTGCACTTTATACTATCTCGGCAGTCTTATTTAATACAGGGTCATCCTCCGCTGTAAAAGTTGGTTCGTTATCTAGGGAGATCACTAAATCAGAGTGTATATCAGGTAATATGCTCACCTCAAGGCTTGGATGTGGCTGTGACTGCTGTTGGGATGTACCTGGGTTACCTAAATCGCTTTTCCCGAGTTGAAGACCTTCTGTAGCAGTAGCAGTAGTTTTGTCGCCCGCTCTCGTTAGAGAGGATGGGCCACTTGAGAGATCTGGAGCGGGGGCGCTCTTGCCTTCGGAATGCAAGACCTGTCGCTGCCTCTCCTGACCTGGAAGCAAACAGGAACCCTTCCGCAACAGATCCACCACCGAAGGTCCGACGAGCTCCCTTCGCGTATCTTTCTTCCGGGTCGCAGCTCCCGGCTTGGAGGAATCGACCATGGCCGCCACCTCTGCTTTCAGATGCTGTGCGTCAGCTTTCGCCTGTGCTGTCGCTTTGTCTGACCCCCGGCGCTCCAGTGCTTCCTGCTGGGCCTGCCTCGCTGCCCTTGCGCGGGCAGCTACCGTGGAGGCAGTAGATGGAGCGGCAACTTTAGGGGCCATTTCTGCCGCAAGCCCAGCTTGCATCCCCACGTCCCGGAATTGTTTTGACTCAACTTGGCAAGCACAAGCACAGCAGTCAGGTCTGTTTATGGAGGTAAGTGAGTTGATGAGAATTCGATTTATAACTGACCAACCTATGCAAGAATAGCAAGTCCAGACTGCGTATCGCATTGAGGGGGTGAGATCCGTACGTGAGATCCATACGTGGTTACAATACCCGATACTCCGGCAGTCCATTAACTTTTATCTTTCCATCCGCTAATCACCGTGAGTATCGCTTCAAGCAGGGGCCATAGTACAAGTATACGGCTGCTGATCCTCAGCTTTCATTCATGGATAGGCTGGCGGTGTTCTCTCTGCATTACCGATCCGGAGCCTGATGCGTGAGCACTGCGATCCACGTCGGATTGCCATCTGGCCTCCCCGCAGTAAGAAGGCTTCTGCCCTCATGATTGCTATTTCAATAATTGAGTTAGGATATTTCCTTTCTTTGAATTTTGTAAGGATTTTGTTCTGGTTAGTGGTTTATGAGTTGGGCTGTGAGGAAATTCTTTTCACCCCTAATAACTGTGAATATGGTAGGTGTCTTTTTAGGGAAATAGGGTGACAACTGTTGAAATGTAAAGTATTGTTTCTGTCTGTGGTTTTTGTAAATATGTCGGTTTCCAGTATGTTGTCTTGACAGGTAACCAACACATCAAGAAATGCAATACTTTCTGTACTTGTTGAGTGGGTGAACTGAATGTGGTCATCTATACTGTTGATGAAATCAGTGAATTCTCTTATTTCCTCAGTAGGGCCTTTCCAGATAAGGAAAATGTTGTCTATGTAGCGCCAATATTTGAGAATTTTGTCAAGCCATCTGGGATTGGTCAAGATGTTGTGTAGTTCCAGGCGGTACATGAACAGGTTTGCGTAGCTGGGAGCTGCGCAATTGCCCATAGAAGTACCTGCCAATTGAAGAAAGAACTCGCCGTTCCATTCAAAGTAACTGTGGTATAGCGTGTATTGAAGTAGTTCTAATAAAAATATTTTTAGGTCTTGTTTGATGTCATGGTTGATCAAAAATGATTCTATCTCTTCCATCCCTCTATTGTGGGGAATGCATGTGTAAAGTGCACATAGGTCTATGGTGCACAGGGTGATCGTTGTGTCTGGGCCCAAGGATGTGTCATTTAGTTTATTTAATAAATCGGTAGTGTCGCATAAATAGGTTGTCATCCGTTTAACGATTGGTTGTAGATGCCTGTCTAGGTACTTGCCAGTGGGTTCATGAATAGATTTCTTAGTTGAAACAATTAGACAGAAAGGAGGTTTGTGTAAGTTCTTGTGGATTTTTGGTAGCATATGTAGAGAGGGGCTCTTGGGATGTTCCTGTATCAGATATGTTTTGCCTTTTTTGATGATGACGTCATTTTCGTATGCATTGTCAATGATGATTTTCAAGATTTTTGCAAACTCTTCTGTCAGATTTGAAGGTAATTTCATTTATAGGTCTGTGTTATGAACGTGGCCTTTGACACTTTGATGATAAAACACGGAGTCCATTACTACAAGAGCGCCACCCTTGTCTGCTCTACAACATCTAATGTCTTGATTGTTGATGATTTGGCTGATAGCTTGTTTTTCTTTGATGTTGAAATTGGTGCTTTTGGGGTTGTTTTTTTTTAAAAAGAGCTTTAATTTCGTTCATCGTGATGGTTTCATAGGAATCGAAAATGTTATGGCTGGTTGGTGCCATAAATGAACTTTTTCTTCTTAAGCCCATCAGGGTATCTTCTGTGACCGTGGTCGTCTGGGGAACTATGTTATTGAAGAAGTGTTTTAAACGCAGGTTTCTCAATAATCTGTATAAGCTAACTTCCATTTCAAGTTCATTAGAGTGATATGTAGGTACGAATGACGTACCTTTTTGTAGTGTAACTACTTGGATGTTGGACAAGGTGCTGTTGGAAATATTAATAATCAAATTCTTTGGCTCCGTGTTGATTTGGCAATAGGTAAATTAGATTCTTTGGTTGCCTTTGCCCCTCCGGGTTCGACGTCTGAAGTTTGGCCGCTCTCTAAAAAATGAGCCCCTGTGGTGGTGCTGGTTGATGTACTGGGTGTAGACTTGGCTCTTGCTGCAGGATCTCTTCTCTATCTGTCACTTCTAGGATCACCTCTATGTGAGGATTCGTTGGATGTGCTGCTCTCTTCGTCCGAAGAAGGATTGTTAAAACGTCTTTGTTGCCTACGTTGGGCATATACTTCACCCAATTGTAGACTTCACCCAACTTGGAATCTATCGTCTCACGCTTATACTTTCTTATTTTCCTTTCGTTAATTTCTTTGGCGTATTTGTCTAGTTGTATATTGATGTCATTCAGAGCTTTATCGAGTTCATCCTTGGATAAATTATTGCTCAGGTCACGTTATAGTTGTTTAATTTCTTTGTTAAGCTCTTCGATCACCTTAGATAATTCTTCGACTATCAACAGTATTAAATCGAGGGAACACTTGTTTAAAATGGCATACCATCATTCGATGCGTTTGGGATTGTTCCTGCAAAGTGTGGGTTTCAATGCGATTCGTAATCCTCTTGGGATCCTCTGGTCTTTGTGATACCGAATTAGGGTGCCTGCGTGCAGGCGTTGGTTGATTTCTCACTTGGAGATATATAAAAGTTGTTTCAACATGCTTTGTGTGGAAAAAGTGCTGCCTGTGGAGGGGTCAACCTCTTGGATTAGTGCATAAATTCGGCTGGTTTCTTCGGATGATAAAAAGTTGACATTTTCCTGCCTTAAACCTCCAGTAGCCCTTTCTAAGTTAAACTCCAACTTTTACCTTGCAGTCTGCTGAGAGTTGTAAATGGCTCTGAGGAAAGTGAATAAAAGGGCTGAAAGGTGGTGTGACCTCCTCCTGACAGTATTGCCTTGGAAATGTTCTTACTTACTGCACAAGCTTTAAAGTGGCACTCCCTGTCACAGGCACATGTAACTGACAACTAGGCCTGCCCCTGCCATTGTCCAAGTAGTTAGAGTGGCACAAATCCCAATGGAAAAAATGTGTTCCAGAACTGGTTTGCAGGAGTAGTTCTGAATTTTCCCAGGGGTGTGGCCAGACCTCCTTGGTTGTGGCAAAACATTGCATGTTTGCTGTCGACTTATCGACACAGGTTCATTTTGTGGGTATCTCCTCCATGCCCTGACACCAATAAATTATCTTCCCCAATACGTCCTTTTAATCATGGGCATGGTGAAGGAATTATGTAGGGTGGCCGCAGCCCCGGTGGGCATTGATTCCTCGTCTCTGAGGGTCCATCCTGCCGCGCCCTTCATGAGCGCGCTCGGGATGAATCTTAGAGAAATGCATAGGGCAACTGCTTTGGTGGTCAGGGTCTAAGTGCAAAGCACATGGCTCGCTGGGGCAGCTGATCCCTCGAGACTATCCATGATGTCAGTAAATTCCTGACCATCATGATGTTTCCCTCGATCAGCTGTTACCGACAGAGCGGAGCACAATTAAAGTGGAGCACAATTTAAATACAGCCTTAGCCTATTTTAAAGCCACTTTACTGAAAATGAAGGCGGTAAAGGGTTGTTAAATTAACAATGTTAATGCTTCAATAAGCCCTTTGACTAAAAAGTATATATCATGTCTGATATTGAGGCTGATGACCCTGATGCCCCAATCCCTAACCTAAATGGGGGACTGATTAAAAGAATTATACCACCAGAAATGCGCTAAACCCCAAACCAAGTTATGTCCACTAAGAGGGCATTAATTGATGAGGAAGACGGCAATTTGAAAACCACCCTCAGGGCGAGACTATGGTAGGAAAGGGGGCAAAAGATTTAAATAAGTTAACAGTGAAGGCACAACTTCCATATGCACACTGGGAGGTACAAGCACCTCAACTTACATTGGAGGTCTAAGCACCTCAAATAAGTCAGGAGGTCTAAGCACCTTGAAAGTTACCTGCTCTTGGAGCTCCCCCCCACCCAAACTGGTGGTGAAGAACCTAGGCATATTGATAGGCAGTGATCTCACCTTCGAGATCCATGCCAAATCAGTGGCAGGGACATGTTTTGGACTGTTGCTGGGCCTCAAACCAATACTAGGTCTCTTTGACTGCAAGACTCGGCACCTGATCATCCAATCTTCTTTCCTTGCCAGACTAGATTACTGCAGTGTGCTTCTTCTGGGAGCCAACAAATCTGCTATTAAAAGGCTTCAGCGTGTTCAGAATCTTTGCCCTCCCCACACACTGTCATATCTCCAGCCTCCTCTTTCGCCTTCACTGGCTCCCCCTCGAACAGAGAGTGCACTTCAAAATGCTATGCATCACCCACAAAATCCTGTTGGGTACCGGCCACAGAATCTTGAGTGATTTATGTTCCTACTATGTTCCCACACTCGCGCTGCGCTCTGCAGATTTGCTCCTGGCCAGAGTTCCTCGGATACAGAGGGCCGAACCGGGTGGTCGATCTTTCAGGTTGTTGACCCCCGCCCTCTTGAACTCTCTCCCTACCCACATCCACAACACCCCTTATCACCTTACCTTCAGAAGGCTGGTGAAGACCTGACTATTCACCCAAAGTTAATCTCTCCTCTGTTCTGTCCTCTCAGTCGGTGTTCATCTTAGCGCTGGGATGCCCCATAGCTGGGGCAGCCATGAGCTCTCCAAATACCATAACATAACATAACATACGAGTGTCTCCAGGTGGCACAAATTATATGGGTGTTCGAAGTAGCACACATATACTAAGTGCTCAGAGTGAGGCACAAAATATCTCCATGGAAGATCAAGGGCATTGGTGTGAGGATTTATTTGATGAATACATCCTTGACCTGGATCAGGCTGATATGTACATAGAGGGCCTCTTCACAGAAGAAGAACGATCATCATCATCCAAAGGAATTATAACAGACCCCCTAGGTCTGGAGATGTTCTCCGTGTATAGCATCAGGCATCCAAGGAGTGGTGAATGGTGTCCTCAAGACCATGTGGGTAAGTTTATCAAAAGCTGGATAAGAAACTACCCAGGAAAAAGAAACACATAACCTTAGAGCCGAGTGCTCCAGACCTGTAATCCAGGAGAAAGTTTGTCTAACCCCTAACCTGGACCCTGAACTTATCACCTTTTTATTCAAGCTGGTTAGAGATCCCCAAAAATGCATGGAAAGGTTCTTTAAGGCTTGTCAAGTTCATCTCCTTAATGGAAAAAACCATCACATTGCATGCGTTACAACGCATGCGATTACAACACGGTTGTTACAACAACCGCGTTGTTACATCGCAGTACCATTACAATGCAAGTTGTTACAACGACTTGCTCTAGGGGGCGCTCTAATCTAAGGAATAGTATAATTTACTATTCCAACACCTTCCCTACTGTTGCACACACCAGAGTTGGAATAGTAAATTATACTATTCCTAAGTCCAGCACGCCCCCTACACCAAGTTGTTGTAATAACTGGCGTTGTAATGGTACTGCGATGTAACTATGTGTTTGTTATAACAACCGCATTGTAATTCCATGCGTTGTAAATGCATGCAAGCTAAAAGGCTATAGTCCTCCTCGATATCCTGTGCACCTTAGTAAGAATAATTGACATAGCAGAGAAGGCCCATGTCAATGGGACCTCATTGGATATCAATTTACTTAGGGGTTGGAGCCAAAGATCCCTGATTCTTCTAGAGAATGCAAAAGCAACCCTTACTGCTGAATGACGTAAATTTGATCTTTGCAAGATTAACCCACAATTAGGTGATATGGCTGGTAAAGAACCCCCAGCAAAGCCCATAGGACTCCTATTCTGGGAGGACATGATCAAAACAATAGGAAAATATGTAGCCACGTTTACGGCCCTGGACAAAGCACAGAACAACAGGAGAAGAGTTTTCAACACTAGTATTTTTGGTCGGGCTAGAAGAAGGGGCCTTTCTACCGGCCGACCTACTCACAGGCCCAACTTCAGGCAAATAAGCCTTTGTTAGAGGTTAAAAGCTGGGTAGCTTACCATCATTCTGCCCCCAATGAGGAAGAACCTTTCGTACCAGAGGATTCAGATCCTGCGGACAAGAAACAAACAACTTCCAGAGTGAGTACAAAGATTTCTCATGTTTCCTCTTCCCTGAGAAATGTTTGATGGTTGACTCAGATTTTTTCTCAAGCTTGGAAATCAATTAGAACAGACCCTTGGGTCTTAGAAACCATTGAAGGCTTCAAAATAGATTTTTCAGAACTCCTGGTGCAAACTTCTCATCCAAGAGAATTAATGCTTACCTTAAAGCAACAGAAAGTGGTAGAATAAGAGGTAGTCTCTATGTTACAGAAGGGCACAATTTTAGAGGTTTCATGGGAATGCCTGACCTTTGTAAGTACACTCTTCCTTGTGGAGAAAAAGGATGGAAACCGGTCATAAATCTCATAGAACTGAACAAGTTCCTAATCTACAGACATTTCAAGATAGAATGAATCCATCTCCTGAGAGACATGCACTAAAGAAAGACTGGTTAGTGAAGTTGGACCTGAAGGATATCTACTTCACCATTCCCATGGCAACAGAGTGCCAATGTTTCCTCCAATTCATATGGAAGCAATGTCTCTTTCAGTTTCAGACCCTTCCCTTTGGCGTATCCTCAGCCCCTTTGTGTTTCACCAAGGTAATGAGAACAATTGCATCCTTTCTGAGGGTAAGAGGGATACGATTGATTGTTTATCTGGACGATATCCTAATTATGTCCCAACATCACTCTCAGATTTTACAGGATCTGTAAATAGTGGTAAAGTTCCAGGAAAGCTTGGGCTTTATCATGAACAAAGAAACTTCCATTCTGGTTTCCTCCAGATCCCTAGAATTCTTGGGTTCTACAGTAGATACAATAAGGTCCCTTCTCTGATTACCCAAGAAACAAATTACCAAGGTCCGAAAAGAAATAAGATTTGTGTTGAGACAGGATTCTATAACCTTGAGGAAGCTGGCCATACTCCTAGGTCTCCCATCCTCCTCCATCCAAGCTATTTTTCCGAGACCTTTCCACCATCGAGCTTTACAGGGCGTGAAGGCGAGAGCCCTACAGGAGGACCATGGTATGGAGACAAAGTGGTCTTGGAGCAGGAGGCCAGATTAAAACTAATCTGGTGGTTAGAGAACCTAGATGCCTGAAATGGCAGAGCTATCTTTGGGAGTTCCCTGGAATATATACTATAGTTGGATGCAAGCCTTCATGGCTGGGGGGGCTTGCCTGAGCAACCAGAATACAGGAGGTGTATGGTCTAATATAGAGAGATCACATCACATAAATTACTTGGAGCTGACAGTAGGCCTCAATGCTCTAATGAGCTTCAAACATTTCACGCATGTTTAAAATGGACAATGTGTCTGCAGTAGTGTACATAAATTGGTTAGGGGGTACAAAATCCTCAGTCTTGTCTAATTTGGCCACAAAACTTTGAATATTGTGTCTAGAACACAACATGAACTTGAGAGTAGAGTACTTACCTGAGCAAACTAACATGACAGCATATTGGATCTCTAGGTTCTTGAAACAACACAGCAACTGGAAACTGAACAAGAATTTTTTTTCGTAAATCGCTGTTGCCCCTGGGGCCCTCTGGAGGTGGATCTCTTTGCAAGCAGATTCATCTTTCAACTGATGGATTACTTCAGCTGGATGCCAGACCCAGGTGCTCAGGCAGTCAATGCTTTCCTACAGCTCTGGAAGGGAGGTGGAGCTTATGCCTTTCCCATTTTTCAATGATTCAGAGAGTCCTCCAGAAGGTGAGACAGGAACAATGCTCCCTTGTACTACTAATTCCATTTTGGCCATCCCAGGATTGGTTTCCAAAGCCCTTGGAATTGGCCTGTGCTATTCCCTTACCACTACCAGCACAAGAAGGTATTTTAAGGATCATGGGGGCATATTATCAAGCACGGCGTTAAACTTATCGCTGCTTTAGCAGCAGAAAACTGCCGCTAAAGCGGTGATAATGGGCTTGATAATATGCCCTGGAGAATTCCAATAGAAGCCCATGTTTACACCAGAACATGGGCTTCTATGGGAATTCTCTGCTAGTTGACGTATGGCTTAATTAATAACTGAACATTTATTGTTTTAAATACAATCTCTTTCAAATTACAATTATAAATTAAAATTCATAGCATGTTTGAAGTTAATTGCTATTATAATGCAGATTAACATGACAGTAGAGCATTTACAGTCTTCTTTGTTTTCAAATACTTCAACATAACTCAATCGTTCTGCAAAGTACCTTCTGCTGAAAGTGTGAGATACTGAGAGGACTCTTTCCATGACTCAGCCATGAAGTTCACTGACACTTCAAAAAAATGGAGAAGAAAATAAGAACACTACTTTTCATAACATTTCAAAGAGGTAAGCTATTCTATGTGCATGCCTATTATATGTCAAGAGGATTGTGTTCTAGAACTGTTTATTTTATGAAATATTACTTCCAAGTGCTGGGTGGAGTTAGCATTAAAGGAATGATGCATAATGTTAGCCTCTGTGTATTTAATGAAATCCAGATTCTCTTTCCATGTAATTCGGAGAATCACTATTTATTTCAAGGAAAATACTATATATATATATATGGGAGCATGGGAAGAGGACATCAGGGAAGACACCAATCTTAAAAATGACTTTTCCAAGGTCAAACTTTGGCTCAGGTATATTGATGACCTTTTTGTTGTCTGGCATGGCAGCAAACAGGAAGCTCTGACATTCATAGACAAACTGAACCACAACTCTAGGAACCTTACACTCACAAGCACTATCAACAAAAGCGAGATAGAATATCTCGACACTGAGATACAGATAGTGTCCAACAAAGTGCACACTACCCTATTCCACAAATGCACAGCAGGGAACACCTTAGTACATGCTCTGAGCAGCCACTCAGATAATCTCAAATGGAGCATCCACTACGGGGAATTGCTTAGAGCTAAGAGGAACTGCAGCACAGAGGAAGGTTACTTGAGGGAGCAAAATACCATGATCCAGAGATTCAAGGACAGGGGTTACCCCACTTGGGTACTCAAGAAAGCAGTTGAGAGAGTCAAAGGGGTAGAGAGAGACACCATACTTGGGAATAATTTGTCCAACACCACAGACTGCACTGACAACATGGAAACACGCATGATCCTCACATACAATGGTAATTTGGACCATATACGCAAGACCATTACACGCAATTGGAACATACTCAGGGGGGACCCGTTCATAGGCAACACAATACCAGCCAGACCAAGCATAACGTACAGAAGGGGATGCAACTTGAAAGACCTTTTAGTACACAGTGACCTATTTGACACCACGACCAACAGGAGAATAGACCTACAAGGTTTTTTCCCATGTGGCCATTGCAAGGCCTGTGGGAACAGCTGGCTGAAAAAAGAGTTTTGGAATACCAGTACCAACAGTATGATCAGTATCAGACAGTTTATAACTTGTAATAGTACCTTCCTGATTTATGTATTTGAATGTCCATGTAAATTAAGATGCGTAGGCAGCACCACACATATGGCAAAGAAACGTGTCCTCAAACATATGAGGGCCATCACAAACAGGGATCAGCAATACCCAATCGCACAACATTTTGAAATAAACAATTTTTCAGACTGTACCAAACTTTCCTATTATGTGATAGAACATGTGATGAGCAACAGGAGAGGAGGTAATCGCACTTTAAGACTCAGACAGCGGGAATCCACATTCATTATAGGGATGGGTACCCGTCATCCAAATGGGCACAATCTGAACGAAGAGATGGCCATACACCTACATGAAGATTAATACACTTTCTTCCCCTTTTAGATTCCTTCCCTCCACCACTGAGTGCTGCGTGTCTGATATTTCCAATGTACAAATAATCATTTATGTCTAGTTTTATCTACTTTGCTATAACAATTTTTATCTTGTGCTTGATTATTTGCTCTCTTCTCTTACATTTCACAGGAGGAAATGAAGGGACTATTTCTCAGGCTTGCGACAACGGGATCTCTACCCTTTTCTTCGTATCATCATCCAGCTACATTCCATTTCACAGATAAGAACCTTCTTTTGTATTTTAATTTTCTCTATTTACTATTATATGCACTTTAGCTTTGGGAGGTAGGGGGTGAACACAAAGGGCAGATTTCCACAGGTTCCTTGGTCAATCTTGGACACTTCAGCCAGTATGGTGACCAATTTTAGATTCACTACGGAGTGAGAGACCAACACTAACGATTAATTTACAACATCAAAGCAGGACGTGCCCAATTAGGTAGGAGGCTTCCTTTCTGTACTACAGATTATGTACAGCACATGCCCATAGGCACCCGTAGACATGATAATTCCCACTAACCAAGGACATACAATTTTGACACGGATGTCTTTTTGTCAACACTTTGTCGGATCCAATTTTACACACATTTTGCGTCCCATATGGCACAACTTACATACAGGACTGGTCTTGACTAGGTGCTTGTTTGTATGCACTTGTATGATTATCCCCAAATAAAATGCACACACTGGGAACAGGTCCCATGTAACTTCAAACATTGTTTGACTGCGGTTCTTCAATGGATGATGAACAATCAGTTAAAATGCAGCACGGACAAAACGGAGATTCTCCCGATAGGGGCTGACGTCCTTTTCCAGCCGTCCAAATGGTGGCCTGATGGAGCTATTCCACCACCGGAGGTTGTGAAGGTTGCTAGGAATCTGGGAGTACAATTTGATAATTCCCTCTCCTTCCTACCACATACTAAAGCGGTTGCGGGCATGTGTTTTAGCTTAATAAAAACCTTTAAAAAAATGTTTAAGTTTCTCCCTTTGCCTGCAAGAAAATCTGTTGCGGTGGCTTTAATACTCTCACGCATTGATTATTGCAATGGCCTCCTGGCTGGAGCCAACAAGGCTGTTTTAAAGAAGCTTCAGGTGGTACAACATGCAGCAGCATGTTTGGTGCTCAAACTCCCTAGAAGATCCTCAGCTTCTGCAGCTCTGAACAGCCTTCACTGGCTCCCGGTTCATAAGAGAATTCTTTTTAAGATTCTCCTGATCACCTTTAGAGCAAAAATGAATACGGGTCCTAAATTCTTGTCGGCACGTTTTGTTCCACACACAACTACTAGACTGCTTAGGTCCTCTTCAGCAAATCTCCTTAAATTGCCCAATTTCAGATATAAACTAAAAGGTGCCAAAACCTTGGCCTTTCTGGGTGCCAGAGCCTGGAACAAGCACAGATTAAATCATGTAATACTGAACTCTTATGTGGGAAATCCCTAAAAACATGGATTTACGGCATCACTGATGATTGTTGTCTTGCTCTGATTTAATGTCTCGATCAGGTTACTTTTTTCCTCACCGCATGACGTTAGCGCCAAGATACTCCTAGCGGAGTGATAGCCACGCTTTACAAATAAAGTCTCAAAATAAAATAAAATAAACATTACTATGAGTCTCAGCATGCATCCTGAGGGGCAATCATAACACGTCACTCTTGCAACACCATGCGTGGGTTTCAACATCTCTAATAATACTCTATCCAGATTATACTGCTTTATCATGTTTTACAAAAATATGCATGCTCTCACCAATGTATGATAAGCACATGTATGACAATTGTAATTGTACAGATATTAATTTGTTTTGATGCAATTTTATCAACTCCAAGATGGCGAATATGTATTCAACATACTGTATTGCTTTTCACGAATAGTCAGTTGTCCATTCTCATTACGTACCAGGAAATGTATGAAAGATCTTGCCACTTGAGACACCGTTGTGTGAACAAGCCCTTTCGAGGGTGAAGCACATCATGGCAGGTTTATGAGGTGAATAAACCCCCTTTTGCTAACCTTTTGTGTACTGGTGGTTTGTGCGAAGACCTGAGAGTGTGACTGGAACTCCGTTTGTGCATGATATATCTATGTATATATTCACTGAAAAAACCATAGGTTTCAGGGGTGTTATAGTTAGCTGGACATTTCACTCGTACAAAACCATTGAAATTCCTCCGTTATAGTTCGTTCTACTAACTATAACTCGCACACCCGCAATCTACTGCTGATGATGTCACATATTACATCATTCATGACATGGTCAGTGACATCACTGATAACATCACTGATGACATCTCAAATGACATCACTGATGACATCACTGATGACATCATCCACGTGACAATCTGATACACCTCATCATACACTACTATAACCTTTCATCACTCATTATAAAATATGGAGTACCATATTTGAAACCATTGACACACCAATATAAGCTTCGAAAAACCCACTCAGTGATTTCTAGATCTACACACACATCTAAACACTTACCTATAGATTCACTCATACATACTGACAAAGATCATAGAACACTATCAAAATATACTTATACACCCACATCAACATTACACACCAGCATACATCCTATTCACATATGCAGTCGTCCTACTCACTTATGCAAACAATTGATCATACTTACATTTACTCAGCTACACACTTATACAAAAACCACTTCATTTATTCATATAGATAGTAACTCATACTTAGTGTGTTATAAAATCACTATTACAAGTATACAGTAATCCATACAGTCACTCATAGAATCACTGAGTCTTATGTATACTTATTTATATACAACAACTGTCACATACACTGCCTTTTATATTTCTACTTTGTTGGACATGTATCATTGAGAAATATATTTACTCATCACTACACCCATAAAGACATTTACTCACCCAAACAACTGTTTCCACATGCAGTCTTAACCTCATATACCTACTAAATTAACTATTTACACATCTTTGGACAGTCACACACCTCCCACCCAACCACACACACATTCACTCTCCCATAAAAATACTCACTTAACTAATCAATAACTAATATAGACTTTCACATAGCTAGTAACCAACTTATGCAGTAGTTTACACAACAAGAGACAGAGTGATAAGATATGCACACAGTTTAATCACTATCCCATATATTTAGTGAGACACTTTAAATTAGTCACTTAAACAGTCAATCACACTGCTAGTAAATCCTCCATCCAGACATTTCTACTTACACTCATTCTTCAATGCAGATTGCCATATATATAATACATATTTAAATATCGAACCAAACCACATTCACTGGATGATGTCATCAGTGATGTCATTTGAGATGTCATCAATGATGTCATCAGTGATGTCACTGACCATGTCATGAATGATGTAATATGTGACATCATCAGCAGTGGATAGCGGGCGCGCGAGTTATAGTTAGTAAAACTAACTATAACGGAGGAATTTCAATGGTTTTGTACAAGTGAAATGTCCAGCTAACTATAACACCCATGAAACCTATGGTTTTTTCAGTGAATTTCTAAGGTTTTTTAAATGCTAATTCCTAACTATAACATGTCTGAAACCTATGGTTTTTTCAGTGAATTTCAAAGGTTTTTTAAATGCTAATTGCTAACTATAACATGTCTCAAACCTATGTTTTTGTCATGCTCACTGGTTCCTTATCCCCGGGGCTATGTTGATGCTCAATGGGGCCCCACCTCTGAATCGACCCAAGTCTGGATTATGTAAACATACGCAGACTTTTGGGGCAATTGAGCGGGGGAAGGAAAGGATGGAGACTGCGGGGAGGGAGACCTGTATAGAAAACAAGGAAACACCATGAGAATTTAACTATAACCTTTTCTTCCCTTACTCTATTCTCTTTGCCCCCTCCACCTCCCTTTCCTACCTGTAAAGAAAAAGAACGTGATTTCTTCTGAGGAGCGGAGAGGTAAACTGCTACCAGAGCTTGGTTCTGATGAAGTAGCCCTTGATTGTCTTTGAGGCGCTGTTCTCTTTTCCTCCTGTGTGAATACCAAGAAAGAAACACCACACCACCAACAACAAAACAACCCTTGTTTGCGGCGATGATCTCTTTTGCTTAGTGTTAATGAAGCTCGGACCGCTCCTATTTCCATCGGTTCGGGTTGAGCCGTTGTCTTGTCTGAAAAGGAGGCTCGATCACCATATGTGATGCCTTTCTCCTTCTTATTGTTTTCTCCCCGACGCTCTCTCAGTCGGTGATCCAGCCGGAGTGTGAGGTCAATAAGGGCGGTGCATGTACAGGGCTGAGGATCGATTTGCGCTAATACGTCCTTTAGTTCTTCTGAGAGCCCCCAATAGAAAACTGCTGATTGCTTTGATTCAGGCCGATTGGTTTTGGCGACTAATCTCCGGAAGGTATTCAAATAGCTAATTAAATCGGATGATCCTTGGCGAAGGTTCAACAGATCCACATCTGCTGAAAATGTGTCGGCTCTTCAATCGAATGTCTTTTCGAAGCTGTCACGGAACTCGTCCCAATTATATAGCTTCGGGTCATCTCTTCGCACTAATGGGACTGCCCATTGCGCGGCCTCTCCTCCCAGGTACGAGATTAAAAATGCCACTCTCGCTTGATTGGTACTAAACATCTTTGGTTTGCAATTAAAGTGAAGAAGAACTTGAGTAAGGAACACCTGCACTTTCTTGATGTCCCCATAGAATCTTTCTGGGGGTGCTAACGGGATTTGCGTAGGCATCTCTACCACTACGGTCGGGGGTTGTGGGGAACTTCCGATATCGAAGGGGTTTCTTTGAATTCTATCCACTCGGGACTGAAGAGACGCTGTCTCCTGACGTGACGCTGCTAGTTCGGCTTGAACTAGCGACAAGACCGCGACTACGTCCTCTAGGGTGGCCATGTCTAACTCAATACAACCAGGAGGAGACCGATTTGTGGGCCGATTATTCTGTCGTGCTCGCTGGTTCCGTATCCCCGGGGCTGTGTTGATACTCAATGGGGGCCCACCTCTGAATCGACCCAAGTCTGGATTATGTAAACATACTCAGACTTTTGGGGCAATTGAGCAGGGGAAGGAAAGGATGGGGACTGCGGGGAGGGAGACCTGTATAGAAAACAAGGAAACACCATGAGAATTTAACTATAACCTTTTCTTCCCTTACTCTATTCTCTTTGCCCCCTCCACCTCCTTTTCCTACCTGTAAAGAAAAAGAACGTGATTTCTTCACACTTCTGAGGAGCAGAGAGGTAAACTGCTACCAGAGCTTGGCTCCGATGAAGTAGCCCTTGATTGTCTTTTGAGGCGTTGTTCTCTTTTCCTCCTGTGTGAATACCAAGAAAGAAACACCACACCACCAACAACAAAAGAAGGCAAAACAGACTATGTAGACAGACCCAAGAAGAGGTAATTGCGCCCTGCAAGATTATGGCTGATGCTGGCACAGAGAAGGAAGTTGTGCGATATGGTTATCACTCTGATAAAGCACACCTCAAATCCTACAATGCCACGTTGTTCCCTTTCATCCAGGCACTCCGCTATAGTCAAATGCTACACGTTAATGAACATCCAAACCACGTGCTGCCCCGAAAGTGGTCTTGGTGGAATGTCTCAGTGTATCACACACCACGGTTATAATACAGGCTTGTTAAGTCTCACTCGTGCATACACTCTCTCGTTGCGTTAAAGGATAATTTTATGGGCGTTTATTCTCACCCCGTATGAAACCGTGTGAGGTTTCGCCAACGGAGTTAAGTCTCACTCGCGCATATACTCTCTCGTTGCGTTAAAGGATAATTTTATGGGCGTTTATTCTCACCCCGCATGAAACCGTGTGAGGTTTCGCTTACGGAGTTAAGAGCCGCCCAAGCGTTTCTAGGGGCGCTTTTTATGAGAAGAATCACGGGCGCTATTCTCACCCCGCATGAAACCGGGTCGGGTTTCGCCAACAGGGTCAAAAAGCAGCCCAAGCGCCACTATGTGCGCCTTCACTCCCCTGCAATGTAACTCGCCTTGCGCGGTTACCTCCAACAGAGGAGTCAACTGTGGACCGGGATTGAACTTTGTGTCATCCGACACTCTTACCGCACTGGGAGCGGAGAAACGAAGCTTCCTGCCTCTTCTGTGGCTGTGTTTGAATAATCGGCAACGCGGTCCGGAGTGCAGGATCTTTATTTCCTGCTTCCGGAACCGCCGTTGCCTCACGCACTACGTAGTGCGCATGACATGATGGGGGCTGTAGTTCTGGTGTCGCGCTCCTCGCATGTCTAACGCAGCAGTGAGCGCGATCACCGGGACCCAGATCGTGATAGTTTTTTTCAGTGAATTTCAAAGATTTCTTAAATGACAATTTTTAAATGTGATAATAGTTATATTTATTTTTTTGATACTAATTTTCTACATTTTTTTACTATTTATTTTTACATATTTTATTGTTTAAATTACTTTATATATTTTTAATATAAATGGATTTTTTTAAAATATTGAAACTCTAATGTTTTTTTCGTTTTATATATTTTTTAAAATATATTTATATTATTTTCTTTATTTTTTTTTGTCAATTTGTTTTGGGGGAGTCGCGCACCCAAAGCGTACCTTTCTCGATCACTGCGCGGAACCTAGCTGCCTTTTTAGGATTGTTGTGTAGAATCCGCGTAGGATATGTGATGGGTGCGTATTTTCGTGCGCGATCGCTATGCGACCGGTACGTGACTCCAGGCGCATACGCGACACATACGTATTATTTTACGCGACGCTCGCGCACTTGCGCGTGACGTCATATACTTGTTCGACGCGGTGGGTAAGCGACTCCTGCTAAATTTTTTAATGTTTAAAATGATATATATGTATGTAATATACATATTAGGGCAAGACATTATCTAAGCTAATCATAAAAATAATATACTTTTACTTTTAATAAACTTATATTACTTTTAAATGCAATTTCGCGAAGTCGCGTTGGGTGGTGCTGCCTGTGCGCACGGTGCGCGGACCCCATGTGACCTGAAAAAAACTATTGAGGGACCCCACCCATTTCCATCATTCTTCTTTGAGCTTCTTTTGGAGGAACATATCACACCTCAGAAGAACTTTTTTTTGCTGATTTCCACAGCTGCTATTGATTTCCATCTCAAGACAATGGCTACTGGACAGCAGCCACCATCAGACTCAGAACATTCTTCTGATGATGGGTTTGTTCCTGAACCTCCATGCCCTGAAAGATACACCTCAGTGGTTTGGAAATGGTTTCCCTTTCCTGAAGTACAGAAAAAAGTCAACGCGACTAAAGTCACCTGCAAAATCTGCCAAAGGGTCCTGTCGAGAGGTGATTCAACAAAGAAGTCCTCTTGCGGGACTGCAAGCATGAAGAAGCACCTCAGACTCTGCACCCCATCAACCTGGCGAATAAGGAGTGCAGAAGACTTTGTGACAACCCTCCGCCAGCAGTGGCAAGCACATCTGCGGCATCGTCACCTCCTGGTCACGGACCCCCTAATTAGAATACTTAGTGCCCCGTGGAGGAGGCGGTTCCCGAGGCATGTGGGGGGGCTCCCCCACACAGGTTTATTTTTTTTTAAAAAGCCCCAGGGGGTGGCGGTCCCTGGGGGTGCGGGGGGGCTGTGAGCCCCCCGCATATATTCTAAAGAAATCCTGGGGGTGGTGGTCCCCGGGGCTTGGGGGGGTCTTTGAGCCCCCCACCCATGAATTTTGAAGCCCCAGGGGGTGGCGGTCCCTGGGGCTGTGTGGCCCCTCATTAACTTAATATTATTGCCCCCGGGACTTGGCTCCCCGGGGGCTAATTACGTACGAAACGCGAGAGCCCGTGCTTCATTTTTTTTTTAATCAGCAGAATCCGCGCATCTTCCCGTTTAAAAAAAAATAAAAAATTGGGGGGCCCAGGGGGTCCTTGTGGGACCCCCTAAGCAGGTCTGTTTCTACCCTGCCCCCTTTTTGCATTTTGCGCACTTTTTTCAAGGATTTCTTGTGTCTCGGTTCTACTGAGGCACAAAATGGCTACCAACACTTGCTGGTTTGTAGTGTTGACAGCAAGTTGACAGCCAATTAACATGCAGCTCATGATCGGGAAGGTGCGCGCAGGGTGCGCGGATCCACCGCGTCCATAGATATATATATGATTTTACTTTTGATTTTCTCAGGAACTACCAAACGGATTTACACCATTTAACCAAAAGGCACGACTCTGAACCAAGGGCTACCTTTTTGCCAAATTTGGTGTAATTCCATTCAGCAGTTCGGGCTGTAGCTGCGACTAAAGGTTCCTATGGAAAATTGCAAGGGGAAAACACGTTTTGGGACCCCCCTTTTTTCTTGACCCCCTCTTGACGAATCACCCCGAGACTTTCAGGATAGGAGCGGACCGGAGCTGGCCAAAAGTTTTGAAAAGGTAAAAAAGAGCCATGTATTTTTAGATATTGCGAACACTATACACATCAGGTTGTAAAATATAAATACAACAGGTGCTCTTAATTAGAAATTAAAAACCGTGTAAATTGCAAAAACAAATTACAAAATTATGACTCATCTAATACTACGCACACTCAAAGACAAACCCAATCATATAGAATGTCATACACAGACAAACACATGCACGCGCACACACACACACACACACACACACACACAAACACACACACAAAATACTACTGTAGCTCACCTGGAATCTACTTTGTCTTACAGCACACACAGACAAAGGCAGAGATCAGGCATGGGCTTTATTTATGTGCTTGTAGTAGTGGTGTTTTCCAGGTGCTATTTTTCAACTTCGATGATGTCTGTTTACCTACCCTTTTAATTTGGAGTTCTACATAGTGTAGCCAGAGATATCAGCCAGTGCTGTGAATGGCCATAGTTGGCTGATTTAGAACTAAACTAAGCCCATAAAGTAACTAGCAGTAAGTTTATAGCACTTGTATTTTCACTCTAATGCACCTCGCCCTCTCACATAAGATAGAGGGGACATATATTCCAACTACTCTGCATAAATCTACACCGAGATCTGCTTAATTAAAATTGAGGGAGAGATTTACATCTAGGCATAAGTTTAATTTACATGTATATACATGTCCACCTGTAGATTTACCTTTGTGAATGGAGACATGTTACTCTGCTTGTGAGCAACTAACTTTGGAAAAACATGTCTCCACTAATTGTACTGACCCTGTCAATCAACACAATTTTAGGTCTCACCTATCTAACTGTGCAAATGCTCTGTCAGCAAAAATACCTATTGTCAGCTTACATTGAGTTTAGGACCTACCAATCATTTATCATTTGTTGTCTTTATTATCACTTCCAGTTGCTTACTTTCTATTATCAGTATGTGCGGAAATGTATACCTCTCATTGTTTTTGACCACCCCTAGGATATGGACACATTACTTGCTTCCTTCCACTGCTCACTTTGAAAGCAAACATTTTTCTCTTAGATTAAAGACTTCACAAGAGAACATGTTTTTTTTTCCTGCCTCCCTTGTGTACTGCTCTTTCTCCCATCTGTTGTGCTTGGCTGTGCTCTGTTTTGCTCTATTTCATCCATGTGCTTCTTCCCCACCTCTCGCTGTGTTGGGCTCACCCTCGTGTACTTTTCTCTCCACATTGCTTTCTTGTCCATGTGTTCCTCCTACAGCTACATGATACTTTCTCTAGTCTAGCCCACATGCTTCTCTTTCCCTCTGTGTTCCACTCTCCTCTCTCTTGCCTGTGTTGCTTCTCCCTGCCTTTTGTATTGCCTCCTCCACCCCTGCCCTCTATATTTCTTCTTCACTCCCCACCTTACATGTTGCTTCTGTCCCGTGCCACTTTGCACCGTTATTGCTTTCTTTCCCACCCTCGCCTTCTTTGTTGCTTATTGGCACCCATGGAGTCTGTGTAGATTCCACCCACCTGTGCCTCGAAAAAATAAAGAAAAACAATTTTGTGCTACTTTTTAAATATTTTCCTCACACTTGGGTTGGTAAATAAAAAGGAAAAAAAAAGCACCGCTATCCTTTTGTAGGTGCTAGAGGTGGGCAATAAATCACTGTCCCCCCGGATGAGTTGGCAGAGTTTTGGCCACTCTGCTATTGTAGGGTTCAACAGGGCCTGTGCTTGAATCTCCATTTTAGCTACATGTTGTAACTTGATATCTTTTTCTTATGGTGACTTTTGCATGTTTTGCATTTATACAACATTGTACTTCTGTAAATTCTGGATGCAATACATTTCTTAGTAAGCATATTATCATGTTGTCGGTACACTCTGTCCAAGGCTAGGAACATTGAATGTGATGCCCTTGTATTTGGTTGCCAGGTTGTCGACAGCTCTAAGACTCCAGATAAACCAATCGCATAAGCTCTGCGTCTTTGACACAGTGCGATTAGAACAGCACTTTTAAAAACAATATAAACTGCCTCAGAGCCAAATTCAGCAGAGGAGAATTTCTGCTGGAATTATCCTGGAACTCTGTGCACAGTGACTGAGATGTAGCCTGCTGACTCTAACCTTCATCCTGCAAATGACAATGGCCTGCTCTATACCATATCGGATTCCTGATACATCAGAAAAAAGGTATGAGGGTTAGGCTGTCCCAAAGGATCAGGCAGAGAGCACACCCACTGTGCTCTTGATAGTTTAGGTAGTATTGGATAAGAGTATTGATATAGTTATAATGCCACTGTAATGTTATAATGGTTGAACTATTCTTAGTTTTCACAATTCTTGTAATACTGGTTAAAGTGTTTGTTTCACCCTCTTAATAATTACAGCTCACACTTTCTATATAGGATACAATTGTTTCAATGAATGTTTGAAAAGCCAATTTGTATCTTTCTTGTGTGAACGTAAACAATGAAAGGATATATCTTTTTCCATGATTTCCTTGGCATTATGTGGGTCATGTTTTGAGGTTGCAGATACCACCTGGTATCCTGGTAAGTTTAATGGTTCAGATGGGCACTGTGAGCTATCTAGGAATTAGACCCACATACTCCTGATGATATGTGTGGACTCAGTCTCCATATTCTGATGGTTATGTTGTTCAGATACACAGTCCTACTTAATTCATAGGAACTGTAACTTGGAGTTCAAGCTAAATTCTACCAACCGCCGCATGGTGGAGTTTTTTCTCGCACGTGGCTCGCCAATGGTATGTTGGCAATCTTGAGTCAGAATTCGTGTTTTCTATCCCAATTTTCAGGCACTAGGATGGCACCTGGCATGATTTTCCTAACGGGACGGTTGCAGGCAGTCTTTGCAGATTGAAAGCTACTTGAGTGGTATAAAAAATGCTTTTGTATCTTTGCTGTCTAAAATTCTAAGTTTTATTAAAATCTGCTTTTGGTTATGGCTGTGTTGCACTATTACACTGGGGATGTTGGAAATTAATGAGACTGCACTACTTACTTCTGTTTTTGGAGTGATAATACTTCCTCATCGATTTCCCCGAGTCTTTGTGAACAATATCCTCCCCATAACAATTTTAATTGCAATTACATGTCTAGATCAAATATAAGATGATTGGACTGTAAAGATCTTCTGTAATGTCAGTATTTGGCTAAATGACAATTCCTTTACTACAGCAGATGTGTGAAAAAATGCTAGCGTTGTGTAAACATTCCCCAAAAAAATTCAGGTACCTATGTGCACAGATGTATCCAAAAAAGTAATAATACCTGCACTAACCACACCCCCCAGGATATCCGGATAGGTACACATAATCATGTAATCAGTACTTTTGTAAAAATCCCACAATTTCTACAAAAGTGCCTGCAAAAATTGGTATTGTAAATAAACTGAGGCTGATCCTCCTTTTATTGGCTTACTTGTTACTGCGACAATAAACGGAGGGTGAGCAACAGGTTACAAGGGGGTAGAGATGTTAAGTTCCTCTGTTGCCTGCCTTTAAAATGCACAGGCCCTCCTCCTCTGCTGACAAGCCCCCAACCTCTCCCCTGCAATTTGTTTCCTGAACACTGCTGACCCTTGACTATTTTGTTTTGCACATTCCTATCGGCCGAACATGACATGAATTGGAGTGCTTCACAAGAGCTCCAGTTACATTAAGCAAGTCTTTTTAGTGATTTGCCTAGAATCACAGGATGTTGCACCAATGCAACAACTCAAATCAAAATTCTTATTTTTTAAGGAGGTGGTGCCTGCCTCCTTTTTCCTACTGCTCTTTAGTTCCCTTCCTGAGCCTTTTCTTTCCTCCTTCTATGCTTTTTCTTCTTCTATTCTTTCGGGTATGACCCACTCCCAAAGTCAACCCTTTTACACCTTACTCTCACCACTGATTCTTCACTGCCTTTCCACATGTGCTTTCTCCCAATTCTGACATTTTATTGTATTTGTAGATCTACTTTTTTCTGAACCTGTTTCACTTTCATATGTTTTTTACTTTAACACTGATACTATTTGTTTATGCTCACTTGTAGTGCCAATCAAATGGGCCCCAGGGTCAAAGTCGGCAGCTCTGGCCATAACGCCACATCCTCTCCGTTTACTACATCAGGGGGGGAGTCACTCTCTCCTGTCCTCCTCTCTTCCATGTTAAACACCCCTCCACCAACAACCCCAGGGAATTCATGGCACACCTCTCCTCAACCTTCATTGCCCTCCCACTCCCTAGCCCCTGTGTACCTGCCACTTCATTTGCCCCCTGCTGCCCTGCCCTTTAGGAATAGTGACTGTCGGATACCAGATAGAGCAGTTTTCAAATTTATGTATGCACGGTCTGGCATCAGACACCTTTCTGTTCTGAGGCGTGGTGCTGCTGGACACTCTGCCAGGTCACAGGGAGCCGCTTTGCCACTGTAGTTTACCGCTGCCATCGGAAGGGGACTTTGCGCCAGGAGGCACCGACGCTGCTGCGTGCCCAGGGGGTGCTTCAAACAACTCGTGGCACCCGCTTCCCGGGAGCCGCTTCGTCGCTGTAGTTTACCGCTGCCATCGGAAGGGGACTCCAACTCCCAGAAAGCCCTGACTTCGCGCCAGGAGGTGCCAACGCTGCTGCTGTGCGCCCAGGGGGCGCTTAAAACAACTCGCGGCACCTGCTTCGCGGGAACCACTTCGCCGCTGTAGTTTACCGCTGCCACCTGAAGGGGACTCCAACCCCCAGAAGACCCTGACTTCGCACCAGGAGGCTCCGACGCTGCTGCTGTGCACCCAGGGGGCGCAAAAAACAACTCGCGGGTGCGCACCGGTCGATGCCTGGGCCAAGGGGGCAGGCCCGTCTGCGCCCGTCAGTAACCGACTGAGACCGGACCGGGCTAACTCTCTTTCATCAAGAAGCCATTATGGGTAAGCAAAAAGACTTCTGCTCTGCAGTTTCTACTGAATCTAAGGCAAAGATACCATGCAACTGTGCCTCCATTATCTCCTATCTGACTACAGCTGTGGGAGCCATAACCAATGAGATCCAGGATGTGGAGGCTCAGTTGGGGTTGGGGTTGGGGTTGGGGACTGATGGTTTGGGTGTTATTGCTACCGACGATGTCCTATGTCGAGACCCTGTCCCCAGCCTAACAGATGTGGTTGCAAATAACATTATTAGAGACAATGATACTGCTTCTACGTCTTGCTCTAAAGGTCAATTGGAAGGCAAGGAGAGCCCGGAATTACCAAGAGATGGGGCTGTAGCCTTCGGTAAAAAAAGGAGGACATTTTTTTTAAAAACCGACCCTGCCATAAAGGAGCCACCAACACGGAATGGGGGCGCTGACCACCGGACTACAGTGGAACAGTCATCCCTTAATTCAACCAAAGAAAATGTGGACTCGGTTCTATCACATACTGACATGCTTATTGGTTCACTTAAGGAGGACCTATTTAAGTATGTTAAATCTGGTCTAGATCGTGTGATGGATAGGTTAATTAAAATAGAGTCCAAACTTGATGACCCCAGTGTGGGAGGGAGTCAGATTCACAATGTACACGTTGTTGGTAATAGATCAGGCAAGGCTGAGGTTGGCAGTAGCTCACTAACAACTCAGATTATGATCCCTGAAGATGGAAGGCTACCGACTATGAATGCCTTGGGGCCCTTAAAAACAAATGACGCATGTAATGGCCTAAGGGGCGGTACCGCTAAGGGAGCCGTGAGTACTCCCCAGCGGAAGCCCAATACACCATTTTTTACAGGGCCAAATCTAATACCTCTAGGAGCACATGCCAAACAAGGAAGGTTGAATTTGCCACCGGAGGCTACTCCTCTGGTAGTGGTTGTAGTAGGGGTGCCCCCCATAAAAGAAACAGCACTGAGACAACTGAGGAACTTATTCGCAAAGTCATGTTCTGGTGTTGTAGGTCTTCCGAGGGGGGTTCAAGAGCATCTACACACATTATAATGGCCGGCGGGTAGGTTGGGTGGGAAGCTGCCTTAAAACTGGAGATGGCGACTGCATAGTGATCAATTATGATCGGATAGACATGGAAGGTTGGCTCCTTCGTGGGAACTCTCACCAGGGCTGGGGAAGGATCACAGCCTTACCCCAGGGCTTTTTTTATTCTCTGGTTATGGGTGACTGGGGCAGAGACAGTATGGGGCCGCAAAGACATACAGCAGGTAAAGGGCCATTTAGACCCATTGTTGAAACTGTGTATAATGCTGGCCAGTCCATCAGTGTAAACACTATTGACCAAACTCGAGGCCATCTAAACGTCACCACTGCAGCAGACAACAGATTCAAAGAAAGTAGGTTTGAGATCCCAAATAGATTTGCCTCATTGAGTCAGTTGGACAATAATGACTGACTAGACCCCTGTTCTTCCTTTGAAGGGCACAATGGAGTTGGAGACAACAACATGAACTGTCTTAGCAAACCAACACAGGGGGAACATATTAATCTGGGACAGTGTTCTAAAATAGTAAGCTGGAACATAGCAGGACTTAAAAATAAGTCAGATGATGATAGGTGGAAACTTTTCTTAAGTGAGTTTGACATGATTGGGCTCCAGGAAACCTGGGAAACTGCAAATAACTTCTGGATGGAGCCAGCCAAAGCATCAGTAGCTGGCAGGGCAAAGGGTGGTTTATTGACCCTGATCTCCCTAAAAGTTGCAGGTAATCACTGTAAATTGGACTCAGGTTTACCGAACTGTCTGGCAGTACAGATTACTTTTATAAATGCACCAATTTTGCTTATTGTTAATCTTTATAATTCATTCGATAGAACTATCGCAAATTAATATTTGACTATATCTTCATCAGTGTAGTTTTGACCCCTCGGGTGATAGGTTACACTACCAGGTGGTCTCAGTTTAGTGACCACAATCCTATAAGTCTGATATTGACGGGTGGTCTTAAGAAAACCCTAAAATCTAATAGATGTGCTCATATTTCTAATATAAGACCTAAAGACCAGGCCGTAGACTTAAATGGTGCATGGTAGTGCCAGGGGATTTTCAGGCGAACCTGTTGAACACTGTTGGAAGGGAGATGAACCTCTGCTTAGATGAAAACTCGAGGGATAAAGAGGTTCTTACAGCATACACCAAAATTTGTACTCATGTGGCCTCCGACCTTAAACGCCCTTTTAGGGAACCTCATAATAAAGGGGATAGGTTGTTTGATCGTAATTGCTCAGTTGCCCATCAAAAGTTGCTAGTGGCCTTAAAATATAAACCACAAGATAAATGTGCCATAGCAGCCGTAAGGAAAATATATAAACTGGCAATAAGTAAACGTAAAAATGAGATTAAATATGAGGCATGGAATGACTTATTGTCTATTGATGTTATTAAAAATAGTGCCTATTTCTGGGAAGTTGTGAACAAACCCTTTTTTCAAGAATCTATGGGTACCCCCTTGACTGTAACATACAGGAGCAGGATTGGCACAATCATTTTAAATCTATATATGGCGATCAGGAGAATAAAGGATCCTCAGGTACCACATTTGAAGTTGAGGCATACACTATGATGTTTATGGAGTTAGACGTAGTGGAGGCCATAGCCCAAATGACTAGTAACAAAGTCCCTGGACCAGACGGCGTCCCAGCTGATCTTTTTAAATCTAATACAATGCTTTGGTCTAAATTATTGGCCCATATTTTTAATATGGCTTGCAAAATAGGTCTACCTAGATCATGGTCTGAGTCTGTTATTGTCCTGATTTTTAAAAGGGTAATAGAGGGGACCCAAGCTGCTATAGACCAATATCACTCATTGACTCTGCTGTAAAGGTGCTTGGAAGGGTGGTACTTAGTAAACTCAAGGCTTGGCTAACTGAATCCAATACCCTATCAGATCTGCAATACGAATTTAGGAAAAGGAAGAGGCACCACTGATTTTTTCACCTGCGGGTCCTGTAGTATTTGCGCACTTGGAAGAAACAAAACTACTACTTTAACTTACAATACACCAAAATTGTATACAATTGCACATGTTATCAACTGCAATACAACACATGTGATTTATGTATTGGGGTGCAATTGTAACATTATTTACGTAGGAAGTACTGTGGGCCCACTTAAGGTTCGAATTCAGGCACACTGTAGGGCTATACTTAATGTAGATACCCGTTATCCCGTAAGTGAACACTACACGAAAACCCACACGGATGACATGTCCCTTTGGTTCCATGTAATTGACCATGTATCCACTAACGCTAGGGGTGGTGGCCGAGAGTTACAGGTCAGGCAGATGGAGGCGAGATGGATTTGTCGTCTGAAAGCTACACGAAAGGGTCACAACACTGATAGGGAGTTTCATTACTTCCTTGGATAGGAGATTGGATGAAGAGTATAAAAAGTGAACTAATATATGTGATGCTCCTGACAACTGGTTATACTGTTTCTAACAACTTATTTGATGAAATTACTGTGTCGGTACTTGTTTACAACTGCATTGCTTTCTCCTTATCAACTTCCTTTTTTCCCCCTCTCTCTCTTTTTTAACCTGTCAATCATTTTGATAATGCTTCCCCCAATTTGACCTTTAAACCTTATGGTGGTATAGGATCTCATCCTAAAACATGTATCTGATATGTAATTATATTTAGATTAACGTCAACAGTTATATCTGTAGCCTGTCTAAATACCATGACATGGCTGTCAATCCAGTCAATATGATAAGATGAGTATGATTATGTGATGGTAATCGTAAGTTACATTGGCTTACAGATATTTTATGGATATTCATTCCACCTGCATCAAATTATACATTGAAATACCTAATTGGCTTATTTACCTTATTGGATTATCGCTTTGGATTTAGTTGATATATATCATTTTAATTCATTCATTTCAAATGTCGAAATGTCAAAGCAAACCTTGCTCTCAGCCCTTCTAGGCTTCTAAATGTAGAACTCGACCTTTAACCCATTACCAGCTGTCCCATTTTGTGTGCAAGGGTTTCCATGCGGTTCTCCCAATTCAAAGTGACCCTGGAGACTGAGAGATGAAAAGCAGACCCATTCCATCCCTGTTTGCCAGTTTAGAGATATTCTTTGGAGACTTCCTTTTTATGCATGATTTCCAAAATATTGAAGTAGCGGCGTATTGGACGCATATTTTATACCTAAAAAGGTATTTTTTGTGGGTTTGACCTATATCTGGAGTATCTCCTTTGATTAAAGAGTGCTACTCCATGTCATGACGACTTACTCTGTGAATATACCATCAGAATTGCATTGAATTACATGTATTGGCGATGTTAAAAACAAGACTAGACTCTTGAGATATCATTGACTATTTACCTTAATTTGGTTTCTCTGAACATTCTTGATACCTGTAGCAAGCCCTGACGAAGTTCCGAAGGCACAAGGGAACGAAACGTGTTGGCTGTGTGCCTGTGTTTTTTAATCAAGACTACAAATAAAAAGAAGAAAACAATTTCTACTACAGTTGTTGGCTTTGTATGACTCTTAATAGAGTGCACCTTCATTTCTTTTGTGGACTTTGCGTAAAACAAGTATCTTTAAACAGCAGATATTGGAAGTTGGTGCACTCATATGCTAATATGGATGACTAATGGAATTTAAGTGCTTGACCTAAGTCAGCTGTTTGTTTTCTTTGTTGTTGCACTACTGATCAGTGCCTTAATCTGCACCTAATAATTGGGAAGTACACCATTGCCAAGAAGGGTACACTGTACTTGGCGTTCATGGATCTTTCCTCGGCCTTTGACTGAGTGAATAGATCCAAATTATGGGCTATACTCCTCAAACTAGGTGTGGATAGAAATATTATTCATTTCCTTGCCGACCTGCATAGGGACCTGACCGCCACAGTGAGGCATGATCAAAGGGGGAATTGTACCCAGGGAATATGCATCGCTAATGGTGTTAGGCAGGGGTGTATTTTGGCCCCCCTACTCTTTACCCTATATATCAATAACCTGGATCAAGTTTTAGGGGAAGCCAGTAAATATATCCCACATGTGGGGGAGGAATTTATTCCAGCACTCCTACACGTGGACGATGCCGCCCTTTTAGCGAGAACTGCGGTTGGCCTACAATGTCTTTTAACCATCTTTGCTGCTTTTATGAAATCCTTGGATTTAAGTGTCAACTTCTCAAAATCTCATACAATGATAATTGGTTCAAAGCCTAAAAGGGTTCAAACTCTCCATTGTGGGGGTAATGTGATTACCAGGGTTACCACTTTCCCTTACCTAGGTGTTTTATTTGATGATCGAGGTACGTGGATTCCGCAATTACATGCAAAGAGAAATGTATTGGCTACATCCACATTTGCAGTTTTAGGCTTTGCACGCAGGTTAGGGGCCAAACCAATGCAAGCATTGTTAAAAGTACATAGAGCAAAATGTACCTCCATTGCAATTTATGGAACGGCTATATGAGGTTTTAGAAGAGCAAGGGAAATTCAAGTAGCTGAGAACAAATTTTTAAGAAACTTGCTATCGGTGCCACAATCCACGCCAATATTTATAATTGATCAATAGACTGGGACAGGCTTTGTGGAGGATTTAATTGTAATAGCACCTCTCTTAAAATGGATTTCAACTTGGTTAAACCGCAAACTATAATTGAATCGCGAAGTCATGAGAGATTGCTCGGCTTTAGATCGAGCCAGTAGTATCCCTTGGCTGTGTCATGTCAAAAGGCTGGCAGTGAAACTGGGATGGCCAGAACTATATAATTCCCCAGACAAATTAGTAAAGGGTGATATGCTGTGGGTGAAGAAATCTTATTTATGTATGGCTTTTATGGAAAGAGAAGAAAGGGAGTTGGCAAAACCAATGGTACGTGCCCATCAATTACTAAAAACGTCTTGTGCAATTGAACCTTATTTGAATGTGGTAACCAACTTTAACCACTGCTTTCTTCTGGTAAGATTCAGGCTGAACCAGCTACATTTTCTCCTTGCCGATCCTTCGGGATGGAGAAGGGTGGAGGATCTGGGAGTATGTTCATGTGACAATTTATCCACCCAGGACACATTGCACTTTGGTTTTTTTTTAGATCATTTTTTGCACATTTGAAAGCGTTTTATCCTCCCAATGTTAAAGGACAAAGGATTTTTACAAGCAAAACCGGTACTTATGTATTTACAGATGCTGTCCAATGTCTGGAAGATTTTTAGTATAGCGAGATTCCTTACTGCAGCAGTTAGAATAAGGAGGAAAAAAGTGAGAGTAATCTCTATGACCTAGTTTACATGAATTAATTTTAACAAATCGGGGTCTTTATAATGTCGCATTTTAAACTGTTTGTCTTTGATTATTCTATGTTTATAATTAGTGTAATATTTTTGCTGCTAACAAATGGTATATCAATTTAAATTCTGTGTATAGAATGTTTTTATGGTTTTAATTAACCAAATAAAGTACTTTTGACTAACTGACTGACTGACTTGGCAGAGTCTCCAGTAGTGGCCAAGAAGTATTTTTGTGACAAGCACATGTTCTGCCTGCTGTAAAAAACCACAAATGTCGGGGTTTGGGATCACAAATGTCACTTTTTTTGCTGAAATATTTGCCATCCTAGCCCGCAAAATCCTGGAGGGGTCTGACATAAAGATATTTCAAACTTAATCATCTGATGTAAATTACATATCTAATTGAGTAATGTCTTGAGGTTGTTAGAAGAACTTCTTCTAGCCAAACATGTGTCATCTGCACAGCTGTACCATAACTTAAGATTTTCTCTACAGAGCTCCCAAATATTTGTCAAAAGTATTCGTTCTAAATATAAAACAACGACTTTTGGCTTTTGTACTTAATATTGTGTTACAGAATTTGATGTCAATCTTTTTTATATGCTATAATCTGGAATAGGAACTTTGTATGTCTAAGGAAACAAGAATCAAGTCAATGAAGGTAACTCTTCCCACTTATTAATAAACCTTCCAAACATTGTCAAGGTAATGAGGATTTCGAGTACCGTAGCAACTTTGCACACACATGATATTCACTAAAAAAGGCTGTCAGGGTTTGACTTTCTTCATAAGAGTGCATATTTCAAATTTCCTAAACAGTTCAATGGGTCCTTCTCATGGCACACCAGGATGTCCCTCTCTCATGTTAGCAAGCAGTCTCAAACACAAAAGGAGAAGGTCGCATGCTACTCCAAGCCCCACAACTGCCAAGTCAAGATCTAGGCCCTAGAATCAAACACTACTTCTTTTCTCTGCTAAATCATTATTGTCTTTCTAATGCTCTTAGAGATTTTGTTTTTTTCTTGTCAAATTGGTCATGCTGGTTTTAGTCCTTCTGTGTATACTCAAATAAATAAGTTTACTGTTAAAAGATGTCAGCATATATTCAGATTATATTTTATGTTTTATTCCTAATTAAGTACTCATGTTGTCTTTTCTGGAACTTAGTTTTTTCTATCTCTGAATTTTTATTTTTTAAGTTATCATTTGTTAGACATTTCTTATATCACTATTTTCCAGTTTTCAAATAGTTAGCACATTAACCACTCTTCTGTCTGAAGCACATGGTATTTCTATTATCTATGGTTTCAGCATCCCATTTAATTCTTTATTTTTTCTTTATTTAGTTTTTAGGGCCTGATTTGGGGGCCTATCATGATCTCGGTCGGAAATCCTCGGCCGAGATTGTCGGTTTCAATTCCGACGGCCTAATAACAATATAGGCGGTTGGAATTGAAACCAGACCGTCATTCCAGCTGGATTCCAATTGGCTTAAGGAGCCCGTCAGTTAGTCGGAGGTCAGCCTGTAATCCCAAGCGGCGGCATTTCCACCATTGGGATTAAGATGCTCGGTTTGTGACAGACTTTCCATGCAAGGCTTTACGACATGGAAAGCCTGTCGGAAAGCGAGTTTGGGGGGACCTCGCGGGCCCTCTCCTCTTTGCAGCCACCAGATGGGCACCGAGGGTGCACCTATGGTGCCCCCTGTTGATCCCTGCACCGTTTTGTTAGGCAATCTGAGGTGCCTGCCATGCAGTGCAGGGATGAACACAACCTCCCATTTCCCTATGGGAGCTTGTGATACGGCCAGTTTATGGAAGGGAAATGTGAGTATGCGACTTTGCATCATAATTAGGCTGTCCAACCATCAACCAGAGGTCTATCGGTCCCGAATCCACCATGATGACGTTTGGAGGCAACTCGACTGACATCATAATCAGGCTCTTAGAGTTTAGATGGCTGGAAGTCAGGTGGCTGAAGTTCTGGAATAGCATTTTTTGTTTGGAAAAAATAATTTACCTTGATTTGCTGGGTGTTTTTCCCAGTGTCAGTGGCAGTCATTGCATTTTCCCTTTGAAGTAGTGCCAGGCTGTGCATTAAGGTATAGGATGGGTAATAGGAAAAAATGGTTGATTTTGCTTAGGAGGGCCAAACTTAAATCATTTGGGACTTCTGATGCCCTTCTAACCAGAGGATGTCTCACTAAAATAAAGGTTTTGATGGTAGAGCAATCAGAATTTCCAGTACTTGAAATATAATGCTCCTCCCACATGTAAGTGTGGCAAGGAAAACTGAGTGTTGGGCATATGAGAGTATTTGATAGATATCCACACAACTCCAGGGGCCTTTTTCATAAAGGTGACTTAGAGTTTTGAGAAAGTTTACTACTTTTCGATATTAACAAACTCTAAATGTAAGTGCTACTAAAAAACAGCAGTAAATCCAGCACTACATATGGATAGCCACTGGTACTGCAACACCATTCCACAGAAAATAACAGAGATAGGGGCTTAAAATGAAACCCCATAAGAAATAACGTTAAATTACATTAAATTATTTTAAAAAGTAAAACATATAAATACATGTAAATTAATTTTGAAATATATACACATTATATATGTAATAATTAAATATACATTATTTTAATAAACTTTTGAATTAAAAAAATTAACAATGAACGCTATTAAAAACTATTAATGGTCTGTACAGAATTGACATAATGGTTATTTTCATTTTTTGGGTACTAGTATGTTCTTCGTTTAGTAGGGATAGCCTGAAACTTCAAGTCACCTCCTTTCTTATTCTAAAAAGGTTGGAGACTATGAAGGATGAAAAAGAAATACTATACACAGAACTCAAATATGATACACTTTACCTCTTGAATTCTGACTTTGCAAAGAATATTGATGGTAAAACACAGCCTAATTCTTTTTTTAATAGCTTATGGGGTAAAATAATAAATACATTACATCCATCCCCTTTCAAATTAATACCTATTAAACAGTTTCAACCCTTCACATACAATCAAATTTAATTTGTGAGCCAAGCTTTTCTAGGAACATTACTTGCTCAGTCTCATCGGGCTGTAGTCACATGTGTTATACCACCTCGGAAAGTGCCATTATTGCTTTGTGTGGGGTCTTTTGTCATTCATTTTACAATTAGCACTTTTAGTGCCTGGGTCAGAGCGATGTAAACATGTTCACCTTGTTTCAATCTAACATAAATGGACATGGTAGCTAAAACAAGAAAGGAACTTCTTCCCCTTTTTGAAAAGTTAAGCCACTGACTTTTTTATGCATCACAGCAGTTTCGTCAGACCATGTGGGAAGACAAATCTTTTGGAAGAGGAAGCCTCACCCAAAAAGCGTGGCATGCTTCATCATAAGCAACCTCTCCCCACCATGTTAAGACAGTACCACCAGGGCATACTCGACTTCCCGGGGACTAAGAAGACGGAGCAAGTTCTTAGATAAAGTACTATTGGACAGTTAGCGTGATCCAGATCAGTTAAGAATACTTTGGGGTACTCAGGCATTTCACCTTTAATGCTAGGAACCTCTGATACATCTAAAAAGAGTATTCAGATGGAAAATGAGGATAGTGGCTGACTCCATCTCCCTAAGCCAACATGTCTCTGCCCTTATCGCTACCCTATACAACTCATAGGCGCACGTCAGGGCCTAGGATCTCTAATGGACAGGCCTATTTGCCAAAAGACTGACGAGGATATTCACAATGGAGTGGCGTAGAGAGGACATTAGCCTTCTTAGCTTAACGCCTCTCTCTGCCACTTTGGAAAAGCAAGGCTGCACTATATTCACAAGGACATGGTGCAGCCTTGCTTTTCCCCCTGCGATTGCGCTAAGTTTCATAACTTAGCACCAACGCAGGCATCCTTGCACCAGAGTGCAAGGGTGTCTGCAAGCAGGGAGCTTGATTAGTGTAAAGGAAGGTGTTAGACTTGGGGGTCTTCAGCTGGCACAGGTATTCACTTGTGACAAATAGAGACCCTCTCCTTTAGTCAGGGTAAGGGGGTACACTCCTAAAATAACCCCTGCTCACCCCCTTGGTAGCTTGGCACGAGCAGACAGGCATATCTCAGAGGCAGTGTGTAAAGCATTTGTGAACACATACAGTAATCAAGTGACAACACTACAGATGGACACCACACAGGTTTTATATCAAAAATAAGTATTCTTTATATAGATTTATCACAAGACCATTAAACGACAAAAACACACAATACTGTTACTTTAGATGGTAGAATTTTGCTTAGTTCTTTTAAGTTCTTAATTGCAAAACTTTAAGTCAATGTACCTTTTAGATGTGACACACAGGGCAACGAAAGTGTTGCAACGATGTTGATGCGATGAAGTTTTTGGTGCAAAGAAATAAAGACGTGAAGATCTTCCAGATGCGGCACGCTTCTCCGATGTTGCGAGAAGACTCGACTCGATGCTTCAGCTGCAGCGGCGACACATTTTGTGCGATGCGACGACAGCAGCCTTGGCAGCGACACTATTCTCCGACGTTTGCGAGACGCTTCCGCTCGATGCGATGTTGCAGCGGCGACACCCCTTTACGCGATTCGACGACAGCAGCTCCAACGGTGGCATGCTTCTCCGTGGATGCGTGGCGCTTTTCTTGATGCGGTGCAATGCGACAACTACGATGGCTGCGATGGCGACACTCTTCTTCCTCGATGCGAGACTCTTCTCATGATGCGGTGCAATACGTCAGCTATGATGGCTGCGATGGCGACACGCTTCTTCGGCATTGCGAGACCCTTCCTGGATAATGCGAGATGCTTCCACTCGATGCGATGCTGCAGCGGTGACACACTCTACGAGATGCGACGACAACAGCTCAGACGGCGGCACTCTTCTCCTTCTTGAATCGCTTTTCTAGCTCCTTGCGACACACAGTCCCTCAGAAGGCCCAACAACAGCAGCAGGCAATTCCAAAGAACTCTGGGAAGCTGGGGGGTGAAGTCTGTTGTTCCTGAGACTTCAGCAGGAGGCAAGCTCTTTTCCAAGCCCTTGGAGATCCTTCACAAGTTGAGCAAAAGTACACAAAAGTTCCCCCAGTTTCAGGGATAGTCTCTCCTCAGTTTCTTCTTGGTTCCTCTCCTCCGCAGAATTTCTTCTTGTTTCCCAAAGTGATCTAAATTCTTGGGATCAGGGTCCCAATACTTATACCCCAAAATCCTTCGTCCTCTGAAGGCAGAGGGGTCTTTGCCTTGTTCAAACCAGTTCTGGTCAGTCCTGGAGCACTTAGTTTACCTGACTCCTTCTTTCCTTTCAGAGTGCAGGGCAGAGACATCAGACGCACCACAGGAGGTGGAGCCAGCATTGTGGAGGGAAGGCACAGCCCTATTCAGGTCCCAGGTGCAACTCCTCCCACCCATCTAGATGCAGATCTCTCTATTCACCACTGGGACACCTCACCCTTTCTCCTGGAATTCCCCAGCCCTGTCACTCAAAACTCCAGACAGGGAATACACAGCCTAGCAGAGGCAGGTTTGAATGGTTAGACAAGAAAATGCCTACTTTCTAAAAGTGTCAAAACAATAGTAAACCTTGAGGATTCATTCAATCTTATATTAATTAATTAAATAGTCACCATAGTGAGCTTCACAACCATTGGCTGAATATGTAGACTTTTTTATCAAACCATTCGTAGTGTTAACTAAATCTTACACTAGAGATAGCACACACGTGATTGTGGCGGTAGAGGGACAACCATTTAATAAACAGCAAAATTTCCTGGTTACGATGGATATAGAAAGCTTGTATACAAGCATACCCCAAAGAGAGGCCCTAGATGTGATCAACGCCACATTAGAACAAAGATTGTGTCCTCACCAGGTACCATCAGATTTTATCAATAAATGTGCAAGAATCGAACTTGAACAGAATTACTTTCTTTTCAATGGTGACTTCTATGCCCAAGTAAAGGGAGTCGCCATGGGAGCAATTTTTGCTCCTGATATAGCGAACCTGTATGTAGCCGCTTTTGAGGAAGAGGTGATTTACAACAATAACCCCTTCGAGAATGAGATAAAAAAGTATTTCAGATGCATCGATGATGTTTTGATATGGGAGGGATCTGTTACTAGATTACACGACTTCCATGTTTGGATTAACCAACAGAACAATCATTTAAAATTCACCATGGACTATGATGAACAAGCAATCAATTTCCTAGATTTACGAATATGGAATGATGACGGTAGATTATCTACTAGCTTATTCACAAAACCTACTGCAAGGAATACATTGCTTAGATACACCAGTCATCATCCACGTAACTTACGAGATAACCTTCTGTTTGGTCAGTTTCTTCGTATCAAACGGAACTGTACCTGACGGGAGGATTATTTCAGAGAAGCTAAGGTGTTATCAACTAAATTGGTGATGATAGGTTATCCGTACAGATTGGTCAAACGCTCTCTTAAAAGAGCCTGGCATTACGATCGGGAGGTACTCTTACAGAGTAAAGACGATCGGGCATCCACACAGGAAGCTATCACTTGTGTTACAACATTTGGAACTGAGTCCAATTCCATCAAGAAGATAGTGACAAAAAATTGGCACTTGATCCAGAAGGCAGAGCCACAGCTGACAACACCTCGTTTTGCATTCAAGAGGGCTAGAAATCTAAGGGACTCTCTTGTTAAGGCATATAAAGAACCGGTCCCCAATACACTAACGAATCTATGGGGGTTGTCACCGATAATTGGCCATTACCCGTGTGGGCATTGTACAGCCTGCCCCACAACATCGGTGGTAAAATCTTGCGTTCTTAACGGAAAAGAATGGACACTGCGACAACATTCAAATTGCCTTTCTAAGAATGTTATTTATTGCATAGAATGTCCTTGTGCTTTATACTATATTGGTAAAACAACGCAGGAAATCAAAAAAGGAATAATTCAACACCAATCACGCATCAGATGCAAAATCGTAACTGCACCTATGGTGGAACATTACATGGAAAACGAACACACCCCGTTAGATATGAAATGGTTTGTGTTGGAAAGTGTTAAAAATACAAAACGAAGACAAAATGTGGATCGCCTACTTACATTGAAGGAAAACAGGTGGATTTGGTCAGCCAAAACAGTAGAGATGGGATTAAATTCTTTTGTCGAATGGCAATCTTTGGCGACATTATGAACTATATAGCCTCCTTGTTGGTTTCTTTTGTTGGGGTATGATGGTCTGTATATGGTCTTATAGCGGCTGTGTTTCTGCAATTCAAAGTTTCATATGAGCCCCGTTACCAGTTACCGTTCACTACGGCTACACCATCTTTGATCGAATTAGTATGATAGTTGAACCTCATGATATTTGGAACACTATCTTTACTTAAGCTAGAGAGATCTCTTTTGTACTGCTTAATATACTATAACGTTATTGGTATGTAAGCTAGGTCTATACGAAACTATTGTTCGATTCTTCTGCTATCGGTCATAGGTGCCTACGTATGACTTCCTTTAATGAGTTTCAGTGATTATTTCTTGTTCTTTGTATTTTCTTACAAAGCTCATTACTTGAGACACAAGATCATTATTTTCACACGATGTTAAAATGGCCGACACGTTTGCCATTTGTCATAAGTTTCCAGATATGAGTTCTTTTAAACAGTTTGAAAACATATTAAATTCTTTTAATTCTTCTAATTGAATTCAAAGATTTGTATTGCGACTTTTCTATATTTTTCTACATGGCTCAGTGTATTTTAGTCACGACTAGATTTAACCCGGAGAGCGACTACGCACTAGATGCTAGATTGTATGACCCTGAATTAGATCCCTGGCACCAGACGTTAATACTATGGACAAGTAGACTACGTTTAAAGATGGCCGACTTGTTTTCCATTAGTACGCGGTGTTTGACAGGATGTTACCCTTTTAAATAACTCCCGCTTCTGGACCGAGGCTGCTTCTCGGATTTGTTTGGCGAGTTTAGCAGGGGAAGCTGAGTCGTAGGAGTAAGAAGTGAGTTTTACACCATTGGGTGACACATTTCCCTTGTGCAAGGTAAGGGGACGAGTCTTAATTGACTGGTTTTGTGTTTCGTTGCAGATTTAAGAAGCGCAGACGAGAGTTGCCGCTTTCTTGTAAGTAAGGGCTGGGAGGATGGTTTTTGAGTGTTTGCTCCGCCCGTGAACATAGTGATGGTTTCTACGATTGTTGCTGAAGTTTTTGTTCTGTTTGGTTTTTGATTTAGTGCTTCCGTGGTAGAAGATCGCTAAAAAGTAAAAAACGAGATTGAAAGGTTTCGTGGTAATGAGGGAGTAAGTGCCTATTCATTTATTTATTTTCTTATAGGAGAGATATTCACGGATTGGTGTTGCTTTGGGGTGTATTATTTTTGGTGGTGCGATTGGTGTCGGGTACTTTGGACTGACACGTTGCACGATTTTTGGAGTATTTTTGTTTTTGAAGTGGTTATACTTTGTTGGTGGCTATATAGGTGTTGGGGACTGGGCACTGATACACTATATCGGGTGGTTAGAATGGGATACACCTGTCTTCCTTCAGTGTATAGACAATACAAATTTATGAACTCAGATGTTGGTATGTGTTAGAAATTGTTGTTATTAAATGTATGTATATATTTTTATGATAGATACATGGTGCGACTTTGGTCCTGAGGATGGTCTCGGTGATTGAGCTTTCAGATAAGAGACCGAAACGTCGACGCTGTGACACTTCTTTGATGCAAATGATTTTCATTTGATGTTTGCGGAAATTACAATTGTTTAATACCAAGTGTTTTCGATATATGACCAACTGTGGATAGTACATATCTGTGAAAAAGTGTCATTAACTACTGCTTATGTGTTTTGGAGCGAGACAGTAGTTTTGTGTTGCCAGTGTTTAAATGAAAATCGTATGTTCGTTTACTTTTTTGTATCAAATTAATGAAATTTACAGAAACAAACAAAAATAATATTTTCAGATATAAAATCAATATAAAAGATGAATTGTGATCTTTTTGTAATTTTCTTTCTTTTATGAGTTTTTTTAAATGAAGCTCACTACGGTGACTATTTAATTAATTAATATAAGATTGAATGAATCCTCAAGGTTTACTATTGTTTTGACATATTATACCCAATCCCTTGGGGTGAAGTGGGTTGCCCTATTGTTGTATACTTTCTAAAAGTGGCATTTTTCAAACACAGAATGTTAAAACCAACTTCACTAAAAGATGTATTTTATCATTCTGAGTTCAGGCATACCAAATTCAGATTTCTACCATGTTCCCTGAGTCAGTTAGAATTATAAAATGTAATAACCAAACTGCCCATTCTGGCCTATGGAGAACAGGTAGCCTTGCAATAGTGAAAAATGAAAATGGCTGTCATTCACTATTAGAACATGCCACACACACCAGGGCATGTCCTACCTTATCCTTACAATGCACCCTGCCTTTGGGCCTACCCGAGGGGTGTCTGATATGAAGAAAAGGGAAGGTTTAGGGACTGGCAAGTGGGTGTACTTGCCCAGTCAGCATGACAGTACCAGACTGCAGGAGGACCCCCCCAAGGGCAGACCTTAGACACACTTTTACAGGCTGCTTCAGTGGGTGGCACAACCAGTGCTGCAAACCCACCAGCAGCATTTGGATTTACAAGCCCTGGGCACTCCTGCTGCACTGTACTAGGGTTTGACAGGTAAACCAAACCAACCAATCATGGAATCACAAATTATATATTACTTTACAATAGGGAGCACTTGCACTGTGGCACTGGACAGCAGTGGCACAGTGCCCTGAGCAACTAACACCAGCAAAAATACATGAGGCAACAGCAAAAAATGGTAGGGAGACCCACGTCAATGTGCCAGGTCTAACACGTGTCCCCTCCAACTGAAATGTGGGGAGAACTACCCTACCTCCTGGGAGTTCTCATCACTAAGGCAGAAAAATCTGGACAGACCATCAGCATTGGCGTGTTCTGCACCGGGACGATGTTCCACTGTGAAATTCATCCCCTGTAGGGAAATGGACCACCTCAACAGCTTTGGATTCTCACCCCTCATCTGCATCATCCATCTGAGGGGCCTGTGGTCTGTCTGAAACTGGAAGTGATTCCCAAACAGGTAGGGTCTCAGCTTCTTCAGTGCCCATACCACAGCAAAAGCCTCACACTCAATAGCACTCCACCTATATTCCCGTGGAAGTAACCTCCTACTGATGAAGGCTACAGGTTAATCTAGGCCCTCTTCATTCATCTGTGATAGAACAGCCCCCACACCATGCTCTGAAGCATCTGTTTGCACTATGAACTCTTTGGAGAAGTTGGGTGCCAAGAGCACGGGCGCTGTGCATATAGCAGTGTTTAAGGCCTCAAAAGCTTCCTGACAGGTGGCAGTCCAAGTCACTTTCTTGGGCTGCTTCCTGGAAGTCAGCGCTGTCAAGGGTGCAACAATGTTGCCATACCCCTTGACAAACCTCCTGTAGTAACCTGTGAGTCCTAAAAAGGCTCTCACCTCTGTCTGGGTTTTGGGCGGCTCCCAAGCCAGGATGGTTTCAATTTTGGGCGGTAGGGGCGCTACCTGGCCGCTCCGTACCTGGTGTCCCAAGTACACCACGGAACCCTGCCCGATCTGGCACTTACTCGCCTTGATCGTGAGGCCTGCCCTCCGCAGCGCCATCAACACTTTCCAGAGGTGGCGCAGGTGTTCTTCCTAACTGGCGCTGAACACTGCGATGTCATCCAGGTAGGCGGCACTGAATGAATCCAGTCCAGCCAACACCTGGTTGACCAACCTCTGAAAGGTGGCAGGGGCATTCTTCATCCCAAAGGGCATAACCTGGAACTGGTAGTGCCCATCAGGTGTGGAGAATGCTGACCTCTCCTTTGCCCCATCGGTCAAGGCGATCTGCCAGTACCCAGACGTTAAGTCAAATGTGCTGAGGTACCGCGCAGCCCCTAGCCGATCTATGAGCTCATCAGCTCTGGGGATGGGGTGTGCATCAGTCCTGGTGACTGCATTGAGCCCTCGGTATTCCACACAGAACCGGAGTTCGGGTGTGGCACCCGGCGCGGCAGCCTTTGGGACCAACACCACTGGGTTGGCCCAAGGACTGCTAGAGGACTCAATTACCCATAGCCCAAGCATCTTGGAGACCTCCTCCTTGATGCAAACCCTTACCCTGTCAGTCACTCTGTAGGCCTTGTGCCTCACAGGTGTACTGTCCCCAGTGTCCACCTCATGGACACACCAATCAGTGACACCAGGAACCAGGGAGAACAGATCAGAAAACTGTCCCAGCAACTGGTGGCAGTCATTCTGTTGCTCAGGGGTCAGGGTGGAAGAGAGGTTGACACCATCCACTGACCCATTTTGCTCTCTGGCTGACAGGGGATCAGGAAGAGGCTCGGTCTCCTCCTCCATCCTAGCATCTGTTGAAATGCCAAGTCTGGTTCCTAAAGGCCAGCATGTAGCTATATACATCCTGGGGAGGTTTCCTGGGAGATTGCTCCCAGCCTTTTTGACCAGACTTAGAGGTCCTCTTACAGGGTGTCCATAGAGAAGCTCAAAGGGACTGAACCATAGAGATTTCTGTGGCACCTCACGGTAAGCAAAGAGCAGGCATGGTAAGAGGATGTCCCACTTATGCCTCATGGGTTCCTCAAGACCCATTATCATGCCTTTAAGGGTTCGGTTGAATCTCTCAACCAACCCGTTTCCTTGGGGGTGGTAAGGAGTGGTGAACTTATAGGTTACACCACACTCCTGCCACAGGGACTTCATATACTTGGATATGAAGTTGGTGCCCCGGTCAGACACTAACTCGCGAGGGAATTCCTCTCTGGAGAAAATTCCCATCAGTGTTCGTCCCACCACGGAGCCGTTACTGTCTTCAGAGGTATGGCTTCTGGGTATCGGGTGGCATGGTCCACCAAGACCAGGATGAACCTGCTGCCCATGGCTGTCTTGGGGACCAGTGGCCCTACAATGTCAATACCCACCCGTTCAAAGAGGGTGCTGAGTACAGGGAAGGGCTGGAGAGGAGCCTTGCGCTTCCTTCCACTCTTACCACTTGCCTGGCAAGTCTGACATGTCCTGCAGTGAGTGTCTGAACTCCTGCGCATTTGGGCTCAATAAAAATAGGTGACAAGCCTTTCAAAGGTCTTGTGCTGCCCCAAAGGTCCTGCCAATGGAACATCATGAGCCAGCCCCAGTAGGAAGGCTCTGAAGTGCTGGGGTACCACCAGCACACGGGCTGACCCAGGCTCAGCAACCTTAGGCTCTGTATACAGGAGATCATTCTCCCATTGGATCCAATGTGACCCAAACTGATCACCTGCTGCCTGGTCTGCAGCCTGTTGCCGCAGACCCACAAGAGAAGGGCATTCTTTCTGCTCCTTGCAGAATTCCTCCCTGGAGGGTCCCCCTTGCTGCCAATGGGTCAGCTCAGACAGGTCCCCCAGTTCGGCTACCTGTTCCCCTGTAGGCTCCAGGGCATCCCCCTCAGGGTCTGCTACCTCCTGGACCGTGGGAACTTCGGGGTCCGGTTTCCGGCGCACCCTGCCTCTACTCTTGACGGCAGGTACCTGGGCCTCCCTCTCAGGCCCTCTTGAGCACCTTTACTCACTGCCATTGACCGGGTGGTCACACACGCCCAGTCAGGCAAACCCAACATTTCTAGATTAGCACTCCGCTCCACCTTCGCCCACGGGGAGCTCTCCAAGTCATTCCCTAACAAACAGTCAACAGGCATGGCGGGCCTCACAGCTACCTGAAGAGTACCAGAGACTCCCCCCCACTCAAAGGGAACCTGAGCCACCTTGCAGTGACTCTCTGTGTTGTCAGTGGCAACAACGGGGTAGCATGCTCCAGGGACAACTTGCTCTTGAGACACCAGGTGACACTTGACAGCTGTCACACTGGCTCCTGTATCTCTCAGAGCCTCCACTCTATGGCCATTGATGGTCACCCACTGCCTGTATTTTTTAGTGTTATCAGGCAGCTGGGTCCTGGGGACCACCTCACAGTCTCCTAAGGAGACAAGGAACATCTCTGCGGGACCCCACCCACCTTGTGCACCCATCTCCTCACCCAGGGCTACGCTAGCCATCTGCCGGGGGGCTGCATCAGTGGGTGCTGGTTTTCCAAACAGGCGACACTTGGTATCATTGCCACAATGACCCAGTTCTCCACATTTGTAGCATTTGGGGGGCCCTCTTTGAACAGGTGGACCTGTCGGGCCCCTGACAGTTTCTGGGGGGGAGGCTGAGAACCTTTCCCTTGGTTCCCTTGGGGATTACTTTGGGGCCTTCTATAGAACTCCCTCTGTTTACCCTTGCCCCCCCCCCACTCTTCTGCTAGGGACCCTGCCCACTTTTGGCTGAGTCTCCCACGTGACCCTTGTGGACCCTGGTACCGACCCAGCGGTCCGCCTCCTCAGCAAGCTTCCTAGGATTAGTCAGCCTACTGTCAATCAGGTGCTGGCGTAGCTCAGGAAAACAGTTACTTGACAAGTGCTCCCATGCAATTAAATCAAGAAGTCCCTGAAAATCATCAGCTTTGCTACCCTTCACCCAACCATCCAATGCTCTGCAGAGAAAAGTGACATATTCAACATAGGTACTGTTTGCTATCTTTGTGCAACCCCTGAACCTCTGTCGGTTCTTCTCAGGAGTCAAACCATATCTACACATTAATGCATCCTTCATGTGGGGATAGGAATTATAGACATCAGAAGGCAAGTCTAGCAGTGTGTCCCGCCCCTTACTAAGGAACCACCCCAACAACCCCGCTCCCCAATCCTTCTCAGGGACCCGGTGGGAAGACATGGCTACCTCATAGGCCTTGAACCACTGTCCAATATCATCATTTTTTTAAAAATTCCTTTGCTTCATCTTTAGGGATATATACTCTAGATTCCACAAGCATTGACGGTGTGCTGCCACCAGAGGGAGCAATTTCTATGCTCTGGGCTTTCAACTCCAACTCCCTCAAAACCCTTTCATGTTCAAACTGTAGTTTCTTCTCTTCTAGGGCTAACTTTCTACTTTGCATTTCAAATTCTAACTGCCCACTTAACTATATCCTGGGGAGGTTTCCTGGGAGATTGTTCCCAGCCTTCTTTGACCAGACTTAGAGGTCCTCTTACAGGGTGTCCATAGAGAAGCTCAAAGGGACTGAACCCTAGAGATTTCTGTGGCACCTCACGGTAAGCAAAGAGCAGGCATGGTAAGAGGATGTCCCACTTATGCCTCATGGGTTCCTCAAGACCCATTATCATGCCTTTAAGGGTTCGGTTGAATCTCTCAACCAACCCGTTTCCTTGGGGGTGGTAAGGAGTGGTGAACTTATAGGTTACACCACACTCCTGCCACAGGGACTTCATATACTTGGATATGAAGTTGGTGCCCCGGTCAGACACTAACTCGCGAGGGAATTCCTCTCTGGAGAAAATTCCCATCAGTGCTCGTCCCACCACGGGAGCCGTTACTGTCTTCAGAGGTATGGCTTCTGGGTATCGGGTGGCATGGTCCACCAAGACCAGGATGAACCTGCTGCCCATGGCTGTCTTGGGGACCAGTGGCCCTACAATGTCAATACCCACCCGTTCAAAGAGGGTGCTGAGTACAGGGAAGGGCTGGAGAGGAGCCTTGCGCTTCCTTCCACTCTTACCACTTGCCTGGCAAGTCTGACATGTCCTGCAATGAGTGTCTGAACTCCTGCGCATTTGGGCCCAATAAAAATAGGTGACAAGCCTTTCAAAGGTCTTGTGCTGCCCCAAAGGTCCTGCCAATGGAACATCATGAGCCAGCCCCAGTAGGAAGGCTCTGAAGTGCTGGGGTACCACCAGCACACGGGCTGACCCAGGCTCAGCAACCTTAGGCTCTGTATACAGGAGATCATTCTCCCATTAGATCCAATGTGACCCAAATGATCATCTGCTGCCTGGTCTGCAGCCTGTTACCGCAGACCCACAAGAGAAGGGCATTCTTTCTGCTCCTTGCAGAATTCCTCCCTGGAGCGTCCTCCTTGCTGCCAATGGGTCAGCTCAGACAGGTCCCCCAGTTCGGCTACCTGTTCCCCTGTAGGCTCCAGGGCATCCCCCTCAGGGTCTGCTACCTCCTGGACCGTGGGAACTTCGGGGTCCGGTTTCCCGCGCACCCTGCCTCTACTCTTGACGGCAGGTACCTGGGCCTCCCTCTCAGGCCCTCTTGAGCACCTTTACTCACTGCCATTGACCGGGTGGTCACACACGCCCAGTCAGGCAAACCCAACATTTCTAGATGAGCACTCCGCTCCACCTTCGCCCAAGGGGAGCTCTCCAATTCATTCCCTAACAAACAGTCAACAGGCATGGCGGGCCTCACAGCTACCTGAAGAGTACCAGAGACTCCCCCCCACTCAAAGGGAACCTGAGCCACCTTGCAGTGACTCTCTGTGTTGTCAGTGGCAACAACGGGGTAGCATGCTCCAGGGACAACTTGCTCTTGAGACACCAGGTGACACTTGACAGCTGTCACACTGGCTCCTGTATCTCTCAGAGCCTCCACTCTATGGCCATTGATGGTCACCCACTGCCTGTATTTTTTAATGTTATCAGGCAGCTGGGTCCTGGGGACCAACTCACAGTCTCCTAAGGAGACAAGGAACATCTCTGCGGGACCCCACCCACCTTGTGCACCCATCTCCTCACCCAGGGCTACACTAGCCATCTGCCGGGGGGCTGCATCAGTCGGTGCTGGTTTTCCAAACAGGCGACACTTGGTATCATTGCCACAATGACCCAGTTCTCCACATTTGTAGCATTTGGGGGGCCCTCTTTGAACAGGTGGACCTGTCGGGCCCCTGACAGTTTCTGGGGGGGAGGCTGAGAACCTTTCCCTTGGTTTCCTTGGGGATTACTTTGGGGCCTTCTATAGAACTCCCTCTGTTTACCCTTGCCCCCCCCACTCTTCTGCTAGGGACCCTGCCCACTTTTGGCTGAGTCTCCCACGTGACCCTTGTGGACCCTGGTACTGACCCAGCGGTCCGCCTCCTCAGCAAGCTTCCTAGGATTAGTCAGCCTACTGTCAATCAGGTGCTGGCGTAGCTCAGGAAAACAGTTACTTGACAAGTGCTCCCATGCAATTAAATCAAGAAGTCCCTGAAAATCATCAGCTTTGCTACCCTTCACCCAACCATCCAATGCTCTGCAGAGAAAAGTGACATATTCAACATAGGTACTGTTTGCTATCTTTGTGCAACCCCTGAACCTCTGTCGGTTCTTCTCAGGAGTCAAACCATATCTACACATTAATGCATCCTTCATGTGGGGATAGGAATTATAGACATCAGAAGGCAAGTCTAGCAGTGTGTTCGCCCCTCACTAAGGAACCACCCCAACAACCCCGCTCCCCAATCCTTCTCAGGGACCCGGTGGGAAGACATGGCTACCTCATAGGCCTTGAACCACTGTCCAATATCATCATTTTTAAAAAAATTCCTTTGCTTCATCTTTAGGGATATATACTCTAGATTCCACAAGCATTGACGGTGTGCTGCCACCAGAGGGAGCAATTTCTATGCTCTGGGCTTTCAACTCCAACTCCCTCAAAACCCTTTCATGTTCAAACTGTAGTTTCTTCTCTTCTAGGGCTAACTTTCTACTTTGCATTTCAAATTCTAACTGCCCACTTAACTATATCCTGGGGAGGTTTCCTGGGAGATTGCTCCCAGCCTTCTTTGACCAGACTTAGAGGTCCTCTTACAGGGTGTCCATAGAGAAGCTCAAAGGGACTGAACCCTAGAGATTTCTGTGGCACCTCACGGTAAGCAAAGAGCAGGCATGGTAAGAGGATGTCCCACTTATGCCTCATGGGTTCCTCAAGACCCATTATCATGCCTTTAAGGGTTCGGTTGAATCTCTCAACCAACCCGTTTCCTTGGGGGTGGTAAGGAGTGGTGAACTTATAGGTTACACCACACTCCTGCCACAGGGACTTCATATACTTGGATATGAAGTTGGTGCCCCGGTCAGACACTAACTCGCGAGGGAATTCCTCTCTGGAGAAAATTCCCATCAGTGCTCGTCCCACCACGGGAGCCGTTAATGTCTTCAGAGGTATGGCTTCTGGGTATCGGGTGGCATGGTCCACCAAGACCAGGATGAACCTGCTGCCCATGGCTGTCTTGGGGACCAGTGGCCCTACAATGTCAATACCCACCCGTTCAAAGAGGGTGCTGAGTACAGGGAAGGGCTGGAGAGGAGCCTTGCGCTTCCTTCCACTCTTACCACTTGCCTGGCAAGTCTGACATGTTCTGCAGTGAGTGTCTGAACTCCTGCGCATTTGGGCCCAATAAAAATAGGTGACAAGCCTTTCAAAGGTCTTGTGCTGCCCCAAAGGTCCTGCCAATGGAACATCATGAGCCAGCCCCAGTAGGAAGGCTCTGAAGTGCTGGGGTACCACCAGCACATGGGCTGACCCAGGCTCAGCAACCTTAGGCTCTGTATACAGGAGATCATTCTCCCATTAGATCCAATGTGACCCAAACTGATCACCTGCTGCCTGGTCTGCAGCCTGTTGCCGCAGACCCACAAGAGAAGGGCATTCTTTCTGCTCCTTGCAGAATTCCTCCCTGGAGCGTCCTCCTTGCTGCCAATGGGTCAGCTCAGACAGGTCCCCCAGTTCGGCTACCTGTTCCCCTGTAGGCTCCAGGGCATCCCCCTCAGGGTCTGCTACCTCCTGGACCGTGGGAACTTCGGGGTCCGCTTTCCGGCGCACCCTGCCTCTACTCTTGACGGCAGGTACCTGGGCCTCCCTCTCAGGCCCTCTTGAGCACCTTTACTCACTGCCATTGACCGGGTGGTCACGCATGCCCAGTCAGGCAAACCCAACATTTCTAGATGAGCACTCCGCTCCACCTTCACCCAAGGGGAGCTCTCCAAGTCATTCCCTAACAAACAGTCAACAGGCATGGCGGGCCTCACAGCTACCTGAAGAGTACCAGAGACTCCCCCCCACTCAAAGGGAACCTGAGCCACCTTGCAGTGACTCTCTGTGTTGTCAGTGGCAACAACGGGGTAGCATGCTCCAGGGACAACTTGCTCTTGAGACACCAGGTGACACTTGACAGCTGTCACACTGGCTCCTGTATCTCTCAGAGCCTCCACTCTATGGCCATTGATGGTCACCCACTGCCTGTATTTTTTAGTGTTATCAGGCAGCTGGGTCCTGGGGACCACCTCACAGTCTCCTAAGGAGACAAGGAACATCTCTGCGGGACCCCACCCACCTTGTGCACCCATCTCCTCACCCAGGGCTACACTAGCCATCTGCCGGGGGGCTGCATCAGTGGGTGCTGGTTTTCCAAACAGGCAACACTTGGTATCATTGCCACAATGACCCAGTTCTCCACATTTGTAGCATTTGGGGGGCCCTCTTTGAACAGGTGGACCTGTCGGGCCCCTGACAGTTTCTGGGGGGGAGGCTGAGAACCTTTCCCTTGGTTCCCTTGGGGATTACTTTGGGGCCTTCTATAGAACTCCCTCTGTTTACCCTTGCCCCCCCCACTCTTCTGCTAGGGATCCTGCCCACTTTTGGCTGAGTCTCCCACGTGACCCTTGTGGACCCTGGTACTGACCCAGCGGTCCGCCTCCTCAGCAAGCTTCCTAGGATTAGTCAGCCTACTGTCAATCAGGTGCTGGCGTAGCTCAGGAAAACAGTTACTTGACAAGTGCTCCCATGCAATTAAATCAAGAAGTCCCTGAAAATCATCAGCTTTGCTACCCTTCACCCAACCATCCAATGCTCTGCAGAGAAAAGTGACATATTCAACATAGGTACTGTTTACTATCTTTGTGCAACCCCTGAACCTCTGTCGGTTCTTCTCAGGAGTCAAACCATATCTACACATTAATGCATCCTTCATGTGGGGATAGGAATTATAGACATCAGAAGGCAAGTCTAGCAGTGTGTCCCGCCCCTCACTAAGGAACCACCCCAACAACCCCGCTCCCCAATCCTTCTCAGGGACCCGGTGGGAAGACATGGCTACCTCATAGGCCTTGAACCACTGTCCAATATCATCATTTTTTTTTAAATTCCTTTGCTTCATCTTTAGGGATATATACTCTAGATTCCACAAGCATTGACGGTGTGCTGCCACCAGAGGGAGCAATTTCTATGCTCTGGGCTTTCAACTCCAACTCCCTCAAAACCCTTTCATGTTCAAACTGTAGTTTCTTCTCTTCTAGGGCTAACTTTCTACTTTGCATTTCAAATTCTAACTGCCCACTTAACTTGAGCTTGGTCAGCTCCAATCCATGCATTCTACACTCTTTTCTATCTGCCAACTCCTCTGGAGATAGACTTTTACCAGAAACACTGCTACAGGCAGGGGAAGGGGTTCTCCTTCCTCTTGGACCGACTGGCCCTTCCAGCTACTCCTCTGCATTATCATCATCAGTGGCATTCCTTGCTTCTACCCAGGCCCTCAGCGCCTTGTAGAACTCTGCCTTATTTTTACATCCAGTAGAGCACACATTAAATTTCTTGCAGAAGAATTTCAGCTGCATTACTCTGTAGCTTTCCAGTGTCTCTTTTTCCCATTCCCATTCATTATCAACAGAGACAATGGGTGCTGCTTTCTCCACCATGGTTAAGCTTGGCAGTACTTAAAAATAGAAAGTCCTACAAAGAAATCTACCAACAAGTATTGGTTGCGTCATGGTCTGTGCTCACTAAGAAGTGTTCACCAATCACTGTACATGAGTCACAAATGCAAGTCCAGAATCCCCACCGCTGCCCACCAATGTTAGACTTGGGGGTCTCTAGTTGGCACAGGTATGCACTTGTGACAAATAGGGACCGTCTCCTCTAGTCAGGGTAAGGGGTTACACTCCTAAAATAACCCCTGCTCACCCCCTTGGTAGCTTGGCACGAGCAGACAGGCTTATCTCAGAGGCAGTGTGTAAAGCATTTGTGAACACATACAGTAATCAAGTGACAACACTACAGATGGACACCTCACAGGTTTTACATCAAAAATAAGTATTCTTTATATAGATTTATCACAAGACCATTAAACGACAAAAACACACAATACTGTTACTTTAAATGGTAGAATTTTGCTTAGTTCTCTTAAGTTCTTAAATGCAACACTTTAAGTCAATGTACCTTTTAGATGCGACACACAGGGCAATGAAAGTGTTGCAACGATGTTGATGCGATTAAGTTTTTGGTGCAAAGAAATAAAAACGTGAAGATCTTCCAGATGCAGAACGCTTCTCCGATGTTGTGAGAAGACTCGACTCGATGCTTCAGCTGCAGCAGCGACACACATTACGCGATGCGACGACAGCGGCCTTGGCAGAGACACTCTTCTCCGACTTTTGCGAGAAGCTTCCGCTCGATGCGATGTTGCAGCGGCGACACCCCTTTACGCGATGCGACAACAGCAGCTCCGACGGCGGCAGGCTTCTTCCTCGATGTGAGACTCTTCTCTTGATGCTGTGCAATGCGTCAGCTACGATGGCTGCGATGGCGAAACGCTTCTTTGGCGTTGCAAGACACTTTCTGGATGATGCGAGACGCTTCCGCTCGATGCGATGCTGCAGCGGCAACACACTTTACGAGATGCGACGACAACAGCTCTAACGACGGCATGCTTCTCCTTCTTGAGTCGCGCTTCCAGCTCCTTGCGACATGCAGTCCCTCAGAAGGCCCAACAACAGCAGCAGGCACTTCCAAAGAACTCTGGGGAGCTGGGGGGTGAAGTCTGTTGTTCCTGAGACTTCAGCAGGAGGCAAGCTCTTTTCCAAGCCCTTGGAGATCCTTCCCAAGTTGAGCAAAAGTACACACAAAGTTCCTTTCTTCTCTCTTTGGGAGTAGGCAACCACTGTAGGCCAATCCCCCAGTTTCAGGAATAGTCTCTCCTCAGTTTCTTCTTGGTTCCTCTCCTCAGCAGAGTTTCTTCTTGTTTCCCACAGTGATCTAAATTCTTGGGATCAGGGTCCCAATACTTATACCCCAAAATCCTTTGTCCTCTGAAGGCAGAGGGGCCTTTGCCTTGTTCAAACCAGTTCTGGTCAGTCCTGGAGCACTTAGTTTACCTGACTCCTTCTTTCCTTTCAGAGTGCAGGGCAGAGACATCAGATGCACCACAGGAGGTGGAGCCAGCCTTGTGGAGGGAAGGCACAGCCCTATTCAGGTCCCAGGTGCAACTCCTCCCACCCATCTAGATGAAGATCTCTCTATTCACCACTGGGACACCTCACCCTGTCTCCTGGAATTCCCCAGCCCTGTCACTCAAAATTCCAGACAGCGAATACACAGCCTAGCAGAGGCAGGTTTGAATGGTTAGACAAGAAAATACCCACTTTCTAAAAGTGGCATTTTCAAACACAGAATGTTAAAACCAACTTCACTAAAAGATGTATTTTATCATTCTGAGTTCAGTCATACTAAATTCGGATTTCTACCATGTTCCCGGAGTCAGTTAGGATTATAAAATGTAATAACCAAACTGCCCATTCTGGCCTATGGAGAACAGGTAGCCTTGCAATAGTGAAAAACGAAAATGGCTGTAATTCACTATTAGAACATGCCACATACACCAGGGCATGTCCTACCTTATCCTTACAATGCACCCTGCCCTTGGGCCTACCATAGGGGTGTCTGATATGAAGGAAAGGGAAGGTTTAGGGACTGGCAAGTGGGTGTACTTACCCAGTCAGTATGGCAGTACCAGACTGCACACAGGCTCTGCAATGGCAGACCTTAGACACACTTTTACAGGCTGCTTCTCTGGGTGGTACAACCAGTGCTGCAAGCCCAGCAGCAGCATTTGGATTTACAAGCCCTGGGCACTCCTGGTGCACTGTACTAGGGTCTGACAGGTAAACCAAACCAACCAATCATGGAATCACAAATTATACATTATTTTACAATAGGGAGCACTTGCACTGTGGCACTGGACAGCAGTGGCACAGTGCCCTGAGCAACTAACACCATCAAAAATACATGAGGCAACAGCAAAAAATGGAAGGGAGTCCCACGCCAACATGCCAGGTCTAACAGAAGGTGTCCCTTCCTGCACATAAATAAACCTAAAATGCCAGTTTGTAACTTACATGTGTGCTGCTTCATCCAGCACACATGTAAGTTACAAAACGGCATTAAAAAAAAAGGTTTGTTGATGTATAGGAAGGGACACCTTCCTGTACATAAACAAATCATGGCAATTTGCATTTTCCATGTGTGCTGCACAAGGCGGCACACATGGAAAATGCAAAAACAAGGAGAAATAAAGCATTTCTCCTCGTATTGCCAACTTAAGACCAGGGTTTTCCTGGTGTTAAGTTTGGTGTTAGATCTTATTTACGCTACCCATGTGAATAGGGGGCAGCGTAAATATCAATGGGTGTTGCAGTGGAACACCCACCACAACACACACGCCCTTTTACGCTAAACACAACGGGAAAGAGGGCCTATTCACAAGGCAGCGTTAAGCCACGTTAAGTGGCTTAATGCTGCCTTGTGAATAAGGCGAAGCCCCTATTGCCACCACAATGTCACTGAAAGTGATGTTGTGGTGTCGATAGGGACTTGTGAATATGCCCCTAAGTTGGTGAAACTAAGAAACCCAGGTGATTCCTACCTGGGTGTGAGTACATCAAACCCTATTTTTAGCAGATTCCAGCTCCCAAGTCTAGGAGAAAACGGTGTCCTCTGTAGTCAGGAAGCCACAATGGCACTTATTTGTGTGAGAGCCTATAGTCCAGGGAGGATGTACAGTGGTGTTAACTCCTCCTCCCTCTCTGTTTGATTAGAGCACTATGTTTCAACGACTTTCGCATGGTTTGTTTTTGTGAATTCCTAAGTGAATCACTATGCACTGTTCACAATAGTGTGCTGCACATTATAGTTCAGACTCACTAAGCCTTTGCACTGTCTTTACGTCGCACAAGGCAACACAAAGACACAGCAAAAGATTCAGTAAAAGTTTTGAAGCCATGCTATGGGCAATTTGCGCTTCCTTGCGTGACTTTGTAAAGAAATGTAAAATAATGCTGAGGCTTGCGCTGTGTTACATTTCATTTGGACCTGGTAGCCATTCCATTGATGGAGTATTGGCATTCTGGTGCATCCACCCATGGATCTGGCACAATTCCATACTTACAAAGGTTTTTAAACCTAAGATTGCGGCAAATCTATATGCCTCCCCCCACGATTTTTACCTTGTTATATCCTCGCTCTATGCATGATGGTTTTGCACATCACAAATTAATAGAGGAAAATGCCTCTTTGGATTGGTATCCCTTCCTGTACAAAAGCAATCCTGCCTGTATCATTGGTGTCATTGCACTTTGGCGCAAGGGTGCCTGATTTGGAGTAAGGCAGCACGCAGTGCATAGCGCAAGGAGAGAGCAGAAATGCTCAGTATCTTTTTAAATATGGAGGGGCAGATTGGGCGGGGGTTGTCCCGTGTGGCTGGATAAGGACGGGCGGGCGCTGGGCAGCGGGGTGAGACATACGGTTGTCATAAAAGGGTGATATCGGTGTGCAGGAACGACCGCCTGGACGAGAGGGGAGCACCTGCTTCAAACATCTGACCTAGTAGTGGTAGTACTTTATAGTGGGGTGTCCAATATCACACCATAGCCATGAGGACCTTGGTTAACCAGAACATATGTGCGGATGCTTTGTGATCTTGAGTGTACTACATCGCCTCCGAGCCTCCGGGATGTCGGACAACTGGCTGTGGATATACAAGCTGACAGCAAGTATACGTGGTTTAATGTAGCCGGCCCGAGGGGTTGTAGGCGTGATGATGTACAATAATTTTGCAATCATAATAAAGGTTTTTGAAACTTAAAAAAAATAAAATAAAAAAAAAATATGGAGGGGCAGATTTATGAGCCCCTTGCGCCTCATTTATGCCGCCGTTGCGTCACTTTTGTGACGCAGCGGCGGCGCAAATCCTGCGCCATGCTGCGGGGTATTTACAACGTGACGCATCTGGCAGATGCATCACGTTGTAAAGCCCTGCGCCACATGTAGGCGTTCTGGAGCAGGGGGGGGCGTTCCGGCGCAGGAACGCCTCCGAAAAGTGGCTGAGTGAAATCTACAAGATTTCACTCAGTCACTTTTAAGGCCATGCTGCGTCAAAACCCTGCGCCTGCTTGAAGCAGGCGTAAGGATTGACGCAGCATGTAAGGGATAGGGCACCCCCGAGCCTTGCTGGAGCTGCAACTCCAGCAATGCGCCGCCTTTCCGACAGGAGATGCGTCACGCATCTGCCCATCCGAGTGCCACGGTGCCCCGCATTGTAAATGCGGCGCATCAATGGTGGCGCACGGGTGGGCAGATGCGTCGCAACTCTTCTGGCGCATCTCTGCTGATTAGCAGAGATGCGCCAGATGTCATAAATCTGCCCCGGAGTATTTCTGCTCCATCCAGTTCACTTAACGCAGCTCAGCAAGTTCCCTTGCTGTACTGCATTGCATGAATGTTCGTAAATATGCCCCTCCATCTCTAGAGAACCCCAATGACTGCATTTTCGCAAATTGAGTTGCTGCACATGAACAGCCCCTCATTGCGCTGTCAGCAATACCGCTTTGCAATTCCGTTGTGCACTGCAAAATGAATCCCCTTTCGAATGTGCTGTGCCTTTGTCCATCAGTCTTAACAACTACTATTGCAACCCACAAAGAGAAAAGTAGATATTACAAAGTACCCCTATTTCTTTTCAAGTCATTACAGTCATAAGATCCTCTTAAACTAATTCTCCCCGAGCTTCACTGTTTAAAACCCTCCATGCAAATGCCTGAAAACAAGTCTTGAAAAAATGAAAAATTATATAAAGCAAAAAAAAGACAAACGCTCTTTATATAGAAAAATATGGTTGAAATAACAGCATGCGGTGAAAAAGACAAACCCAGAACAATTATATTGAATCTTTTGAGACACAGATACATGCCAAGGAAATTAGTGGCAAACTGACTGATCTGCCAGTTGGCACGAGAGATACATATTGTATACATCACCCAAAACATTAAAAACATTAAAAAAAAGTCCTCCTCACAGAAGAGTTTCTAATAAATGCAGTCCGCTGAAAGAGGAAGTGATATTAGATATTGTCTATTTACCTCTGGATGATTCGAAATTGTTGACTCTTATACAAAGATATTATAATTACTACATGTGTTTAAGAATACAGTAATAGATCATTTGAAATGATTTAACTTAATTGTGTGCATTGTTTATTTGTTTCTCTTTGATTTCTTCACTTTTCTTAGTAATGTTCGCTCTGTTTGGTTACATAGTGTACTGTATGTATTTGTATTCTAAGCAGTTATAATAGAGAAAGCCTTTGAGATGTTGATTAGCGCAGTCTTTAAATGGTGCTGGTGGCCCTCATTACATTTTAATAGCTTCTTCTCTGTTGAGACAGTTTTAGTAAGTCTTGTACCTTATGCGTGATATTGTCCATATCATGATAACACGAAAGCTGATTGTACACACAAATCAATCTCCTAGTAACTGCTTAAAGACATTTTAGGTGCAGGTTCCACCAGGGCCAGACTGGGAATCGAAAACGGCCATGGCAAACTGCTCGGCTGCCCCCCCCCCCTGGGGTGAGGGGTGCAGCCGAGCAGTTTCTGCCAATGTTGTTACAGGGTGCCGATACTGCCAATCCCCGGTAACAAAAATGGCCCCCCAGGGGCCCAAAACCAGCCCCCACCCTAGCGGCCCACCGGGGAATCACCCGGTGCCCGCTACGTCCAGTCTGGCCCTGGGTTCTACTATGGGGGGAGCAGTTTGGGTTTAGCAATTTACCACAAAAGGTCCTTTATACAAATGTCACATACTGTCAGAACCTCTTTCAGAGAGCCATGATGCATGCAGGGGTTACTGGGCCCAATCATGGGGGTTTAGGCCGTTTACACCTGAAGTCTTGAGACCCAACCTACTATGGATCCTGAGCATCTGAACCAAGTATCCCTTTCTGCACTTGACTCTCAGTAGAAGCTATGGTCGAGACTCCCTCGCGGTGGGAGTGTGAATAAAGATTAGTCAAATACTTATTTTATAATAAAAATAAGTATTTTATTTCTACTTTATGCATTCAATGCAATTTTACAACATATATAATACATTTTTTATTAACATTTTTTATTTCATCAATAATATTTTTATTTCAATTTCTTTAATTAACTTTGAGGTGCTGGTTGTGTGTTTTGTAGGGGTATAGGTTGGGAAGAAAATTAATTATAATTAATGAATCAATTGATTTATATATTACATATTTAATTGATTTAATTGATAATTAATTTTGTTAATTGTATATTTTTTATTATTTATTACATTTTAGCTGTGGGTTGTGTGTTTTGTAGAGGTGTAGTGTGGGGAGTAAATTAATTATAATGAATTATTAATTGATTTTTAATCAATACTAATAATTTACGTGAATAATTAATTATGCAAATTGTGTAATACAATGTATTTTTTTTGTGTGTTGTTTTTATATTGGTAAAGGATGTGTAGGAAATTAATTATAGTAATTAATTAATAATGTTAATTTATAACTATTTAAAATATGTAATTAAAATATTTTTTATGTTATATATTAGGTGTGAGTTGCGGCATTTGCAAGATTAAAGGAAGTGAAGTTAATTAAATATAATTCATTTCTTATAGTTAATTATTAATAATAATTGTTTAACTGACAATTAATTATGAAAAAGATTTGTTATTTTACATATTAGGTGTGAGTTGTTAGTTTTGTATGGATACATTCTGGGGAGATATTTAAATATAATTCTTTTAGTAATAGTTCATCATTATTAATACTTTAATAAATATTTTGTTATGCAACGTGTACATCATACCATTTAAAGATTGAATTCACTATATGTGTTGTGTACTTTGTAGAAATATGGGGTAGAAGGTTATTTAAGTAATACTATATGTAAAACGAGTTAATTCATGTTTTATAAATATGTTATTTATTATTGTATGTGTTAGTTGTGTTGTTCTTTTTAAATGTAAATAACCTTGCATACATTGGTTAATATTGATTTGATAATATAGTTTTGCAGCAACTGCGTTTTTGTGGCTGTAACGTACTCCTCAGAGCTGACCCTCAAGATGATGTTAGTTTCTGCTAATGACAATTCCCATTGAAAAAAAAAATGCTGGCTTAGATAATATGGGAACTTTAACAACTCGTTTACTGATTTCTGAGTGCCAGTTTATGCCGAAAAGTGTGTCAGCTCGCCTTTCACTTAATATCTGGATTCTTCGGGTGGCGAGGCAGACGTCCCTGGCGTCTTATCAACACAATGCCTCCCAGATCTGCTAGGGGTGGGAATCCCTGTGTCAACGTTCAGGCACTGCCAGCAGCTCAGAACGCTTGACTGGCACTGGGGGGGGAGAGAGCGCTGCTCGGAGATCTACCATGAAAGGAGCTGGTAGTCATACCCCGAAGTGGAGGATGCTGCGGGAGGGCTGAGGAAGCCTAGGAATGTCCTGACAAAGATGCGTGTGAAAAGGCTTTCCCGTGTGGACCTAAATTTGAAAACGGAGGCTGGCTCTTTGAATGCAATGCGAGGTGCAGGGAGTAAGGAGGATACTGCTAGCATGCAGGATCTGGTCTCTGTCCCTATTATGACCCCTGTTGAGGATCAGTGTGGAGGACAGGACTGGTGTGGATGGTGAGTTGACAACTAGATTTCATAAGCTTGAGGTATCAAAGGAGGTGCTTTTGGCTGTGTGAGCTGATTGTGGTACTCAAATACTCATGATCCCAGAGTTGTTTCCCACTGTTTCTCAATAGAATCTAGTAAAGCTGGGAAAATGGTGCATATCGCTCTACAGACTCAAGTGCCTGCGCTGGGGGGGGGGGTGGTGGAACAGAGTCTGGTGATAACTTTTTTCCTTTACAGACCATTCCAGTAGGTCTGGAGAAGAGGAGTAGGATTTTAGTGTTTGCTCTTTTAGGAAAAGCTCCTTGGAGGTGTAATAAGCAATGTGAGTGACCTGGGGAAAGAACAGGGTGGTATTGATCCTCCCTTGAATCAGAATAATGCACTCAGGATGGGTGGTTGAAGAAGGTTTATTGTAAAATCCACCAGAGAGACCTCATCCACCAAGTGACTCTAACAAACTGCCACTATTCAATCTCTAATGTTCCACCCTGGCAACCACCCACATTCTAAATGAATGCATCATCCCCTGCCAACCTAAACAGCCCAACAAAGATAAATACAGAACACCACATCACCTCCCCCTTTTTAATACAATAAAAGAAAAAAATGTAAACAATATGAAAAGGAACAACAATGCCAGAAACAACTTAGGAGACACAATCTTGTAAGCAAAGTGGAATCTTCTGATGAGCACAGCATACAAGCTAATGGTTTTTCTACAGGTGTTTCATATCCACCCACGCTGAAGCACGTAGCCTTTAAATTATTGTTAAGCTTCACTGTATATTTTGCAAACACGCTGATATGCACTGCATTCTCGCTGGTGATTTTTTCTGTATAATATGCACTATTTCATAAGAATGCTTCATCAATTATTTTGTCATCTGGTGTGTGCTGCTATTCTGTGCTGATACATTCAGCTCAAAGATATTATGCACTTGCAGCAGTCCCATATTGTGTTGGTTATTTGTGCACACACCTTTTACGAGGGAAGGATGTCCTAGGATCTACAATTTGTATATAATTCTTGTGTATTTGGAGCCAAATGAAACCCCCTCTGTATGCTTGAAAGAATTATCCTCTGTTAGGATGGTGAGTGGGGAATTTAAAGTTTGGATCAGGAGGTTTTCAGAAGTATTTGAAAAGAAATTGGTCCATCTCTCTAATTACGTCCATCAAATAAAACTAAAGTTAGGAGCTATTTCCAAAGTGACAAAAGTTAAGAGTGTGCCCTTATTGGTTAGAGAAAGTATGAGGGCTTAGCTGGACAAACTTTTAGCGAATGGTATTATTCAGGAGGTGAATACCACGGAGCTGGTTTCTCCGGTCATCATGGCTCACTGAGGCTAGGCTGTGCATTGAATTGTGAGAACTCAACTACGCAGTGGTGGAGGATCATTATCCACTTCCTACATAAGTGAGATGTTGTGTTCTCTTGAGGGGGCGAGACACTTCTCGACTTTGGACCTATCTTCAGCCTATCACCAGGTCAAGCTTCCTTCTTTATACCAAGAACTCACGGCTTTCGTCATGCCATTTGGCATCTTCAAGTTTTTAAGAATACCTTTTGGACCTATATCCGTGGCTTCAGTATTTCGGAGGGCAAAGGAGGGCATTCGCAAGGTAATTGAAGGTGTCAAGATCTATCAAGATGATATTGTCCACCATGGCCCAACGCAGGGAATACCCATTCGTTCTTCCAATCACTATATTTTCTAAGAGTTGGTCATTCTTAAGAGATCTAAGTGCTCTGCTCGAGGGTAATATCACAGACAAACACAGTGGAAAGTGATCACTGAGAGAATTATCTGAGACAGTAAACTACTGCAACCTATTCGCATAATTACATGAAGATAAAATGTAATCTATGGTAGTGTGACAACCCCTGCCATTAAATGTCCAGGGCATGGAGATAGATGGCTGACATAATTCATTTGCAAAGCTCAAATTAAGGCTAAAAATTAACTCATTCAGTTGCTCTCCCAGGACAGAGTGACAAAAGTGAGATGAGCATGTCTCATCTTCAATCAAAACACCACATAGTTTATCATCAATGGTACATAATGCACAGTTAAAGTCCCCAGCCAGTATAAACATCAAATCATTTGCTTTATTTTTACAAGCAAATTTCAGCGATTTGGTCATACCTTTTACTACATTTCCAAGTTTGTCAGGTGGAATATAATTGTAGAAATTGGTCAGGATTATACGATGTTTAGTATCCAAATCCAAAATGACCAATTGGTAGTAATGATCACTAACAGACAATGTTATTACCTCCACTTTTAAACTGCATGATATATAGGTGCATAACCCTCCCTTAGCTCTGCCACTCGGACTATCTATGGCTGGAGTGTGGTACGTCCTATAACCGTTCATATGGATCGCCTCCCTTGACCAGGTTTCTTGCAGGCATAAAACCTCAAATTGCAGTATAAAATCCCACCACAAGAATTATTTAACTTGGAGGAGATGCCCGCAATGTTCCATTAAGCAATATTATAGGAAACTAATTTGCCCGTATCGGGGGTTTTAATAGAGGTTAATGGCCTCGGTGTTTCAGTAAGTATGTTACTATGTAGGTGGGAATTATCTATGCGACCTACGGGATCCGTTAGAACTACCGAGTTCAAAACTGTTGTCCCTAGGTCCTCATCTGTTTGGCCTTTACCAGTGGGAATGGGCAAGAGATCGACCCTTCCTTCCTTGGCTGAGCCCCCCAAGGCCCCCAGTTTCAGACTGAACAGGTTAAGTTGTAGGCTGATGAAACTCCTCTGGGTCCAGTCAATCAATCTCTTCAAGAGAGCTTAGAGCATTAAAACGGTTGCTTACTGGTACCAAATATCTGTGTTCCCTATTACCCATAAGATGTTCGCCAGCAGGCGCATGCCATCTTGGTGTGAAATGATTGGGTGGTTGGTAAAAAAATCCCAGTGCTATGATGTTAATATCATTTGGATTCACTGACCTCCCCTCTCAAGGATTGTGTATACCAGAGCTGGCGAGCTAAAAGTTAGAACAACACAGTCTCCCTTCATAGTTTTTGCTGAGGTGCCCACCCACTCTATTCTCCGTACCATTTTAAATTTTAAATTCTGAGAAAAGGGTATGACACATGCCTGTCCTTGAACTTAGGAAGTGTAATGATTTATTTTTTAACGTTGACCAGTGTTCAAAGGCATTATGTGGCAGGGGAGGTACGTTAGCCAGGATGACTGTGTACGGGGTCGCTTCTGGTGGCAAGTTAAGATGTCGTGAGGAATTTGGGGGCTTGTCGCAGCGTTCTTTAGCATGACTATCACTCTCCACGTCCTTAGCTCTGCCAAGTGTCTTAGGGCCTGATGTTCCTCTTGCTGTAATATCGGAAGTACTGGGATCTACTATGGAGGATCCTCTTATCATGATGGAGGGCCCAAGATGGCCAGAGGCATTTGCTGTACTATGGACAATGATGTTAGACAGACTCCTGGTGTGGATCCGTCTATTTACCAATCTAATCTCAGAGGAGTATTCTGGTTGACCAGCCCCCCTTAACCTTCCCACTATTGTTTAATGTACCATGACTTGACAGAGAGCTGACGTTGGGTATAGCCGACGATTTACAGTTTACCATCTCTTCTACCTTAACCAACCTGACTTCTACCATTGTTAATTTTAGTATAATTGGTTCCAATAGTACAGTAAACATTGATTCCAGTCTGCCCCCAAAATTCCCCTCTTGTGTGGGATTGGCAAGCTTTTCTTTCTCGTTATGGGGGATGGTATTAGGGACGGTTTCATTATTTGCCTTTTCACTAGCAATAAATCTCGTTCTTTTCCCGGGAATATTTTGAGTGGACCTACTCTGTTTCTGAGGGCACCGGCTCTTCCTTTTCTTAGGTGGGGGTCAGCAGAGTGGTAGGTGGTGCCTCTAGAATAGATTTTGGTCTCGCACCAGTGAGTACGGGGGTCAGAGAAGGTCTAGAGGGAGGGGGCTCGAGGGATACTCTTCATTCTGTGAGTTTAATCTCATTGATAAGAACCGATTCAGCCCTCAATAAGAAAGCATCAAGGGTCCCTACAGCACCCTGACCTACACCTGGTTGTCATTTGCTCATATTGATATTAACAACGGAGAAACAACCATGTGATGTATTATATGTGGCATTTAAAAGGTTAAACACACTTTACCATAACATTTACAGATGACCCCGTAATCCAGTCCTTAAGGGGGTGGCCCGCCCTGCCTTGATCGGCCGCGGACGGGCGCAGACGGGCCTGCCCTTGGCCTGGGCTTCACCCGGGAGTGTCCCGCGCTGTAGGAGGCTTGCAGTGAAGATATTGTGCCTCCAGGCGCGCTGCACCACGTCAGGGCGTGCGACAATGCAAGGATTGCTGGGAAGTGTAGTTCAGGTGAGCCGTTCCCCTCACAGCAAGAAGAGGCACCTTTGGCCGTTCACCTCACGGCAAGAAGAAGAAGGAGCGTTGGCCATTCCCATCATGGCGGCGGTGAGTGCTAATTGTCCCTGGCTCTGCTGCCCAAGAAGCAATCCGCTGTTTACAGCGTCCTGCGCTGAGGGAGGCTGGCGGCGAAGATATTGCGCCTCCAGGTGCACTGAACCACATAAGGGCCTGCGACCATGCAATGATTGCTGGGAAGTGTAGTTCGGGTGGACCGTTCCCCTCACGGCAAGAAGAGGCACCTTTGGCCGTTCACCTCACGGCAAGAAGAAGAAGGAGCGTTGGCCGTTCCCATCATGGCGGCGGTGAGTGCTAATTGTCCCTGGCTCTGCTGCCCAAGAAGCAATCCGCTGTTTACAGCGTCCTGCGCTGCGGGAGGCTGGCGGCGAAGATATTGCGCCTCCAGGTGCACTGAACCACATCAGGGCCTGCGACAATGCAAGGATTGCTGGGAAGTGTAGTTCGGGTGGACCGTTCCCCTCACGGCAAGAAGAGGCAGCTTTGGCCGTTTGCCTCACGGCAAGAAGAAGAAGGAGCCTTGGCCGTTCCCCTCACGGCGGCGGTGAGTGCTAATTGTCCCTGGCTCTGCTGCCCAAGAAGCAATCCACTGTTTACAGCATCCTGCACTGCAGGAGGCTGGCGGCGAAGATATTGCGCCTCCAGGCACGCTGCACCACGTCAGGGCATGCGACAATGCAAGGATTGCTGGGGAGTGTAGTTCGGGTAGGCCGTTCCCCTCACGGCAAGAAGAGGCAGCTTTGGCCATTCTCCTCAGGGCAAGAAAAAGAAGGCGCATTGTCCGTTCCCCTCATGGCGGCGGTGAGTGCTAATTGTCCCTGGCTCTGCTGCCCAAGAAGCAATCCGCTGTTTACAGCATCCCACTCTGCGGGAAGCTGGCGGCAAAGATATTGCGCCTCCAGGCGCGCTGCACCACGTCAGGATGTGCGACAATGCAAGGATTGCTGGGGAGTGTAGTTCGGGTGGGCCGTTCCCCTCACAGCAAGAAGAGGCAGCTTTGGCCATTCCCCTCACGCCAAGAAGAAGAAGGAGCAATGGCCGTTCCCCTCAAGGCAGCGGTGAGTGCTAATTGTCCCAGGCTCTACTGCCCAAGAAGCAATCCGCTGTTTACAGTTTGCAATAGTGTTTGGGAAGTTATTGGAGTCTAGACTCACATTCAGGGTGCCTGCCCTTAAAAAATGAAAATGAAAAGTTTATTTAATTTTTTTAATGCATCTCATTTTCCTTTTAGGAAAACGGACTGCATTTAAAAAAAAGAACACAGCGTGATGAAGGTTGGAAAAGTTTGTTGAGTGCAATGACTAAGTTGTGTGCAACATGGTTCTCTAACTTTTCAAAGGGGTAGGGCAGGAGAGAAATTGGTCAAAAGTAATTAAGGTTTGAGGGATCTGTCCCATACAATGAACCACAGAGAGACAGAATGGCGATTCTCCAAACTTAGTGAAATTGGAATCAAGATTTCATTAAAGACACGGAGGCTATCATTATGCAAAAGCAACTTTTATTTGCCACTCCTGCAGCACTTTAAAGAACTTTACTGTAGAACAAAAACACTAGAATTAGAACACAAAGTCCTTAAGATTCCTAAACACCAACATTCTTCCTCTTTTAATGCTGAAACTGAAAACTCTTTCCCCAAAAAAACTTATTTTCATACACCACGTTCTCTTGATAAACTCCGTCCATTATTCTGCATAAGAAAAAAATACACAAATTTAAATATAACATCAAAACAGTTAACTTTATTTCTCATCACTTACTACTGTACACTATGAGATAAGTTATAATAAAAAAGCAAACTTATCCCCCCACTCTTAACCAAAGGGTTGCGGAGGGAGGGATAATGCTAGCCTCCGTGTCTTTAATGAAATCTTGATTCTTATTTCACTAAGTTTGGAGAATCGCCATTTCATTACAAAACCGGAGGCTATCATTATGCATGTTCAAAGCCCCTTAAAACTAAATTTGAACCATGCTTTATTGGTTTAAAATAATGCTTCAAAAAAATGCTTGCATTTGCCCAATCTGCTGCCGTTAACATTTCCCCCAAAGAAGCACCTGACCAATACATCTTACTTGCCATAGCACCCCGCAGGGAATGTGATTTATACACTCCTACATCTATTCCACACTCAGACATAACATTTTTAACCCATCTTGAAATAGTAGCAGTGCTTACCATACGAAAAGGTTTTACATAAGAAATCAAAAGCTGTTTATCACCAACCTTTCTTTTTTCTAAAATCCTGCACTCATATTCTTGTATACAATCTACTACACACAACTTCTTATTATCCGAAAAACTTAGGTAATAAACCGAAGTGGACATCGTTTTAGTGCTCTTATAAATTAAAAAAAATATACCATCTGGTCCTACAACTTTCTTATCTATTTCTAAAGTCTTTACATCTGAAAACCTTTCACACGACACAAGGCAAAGTAAACAGGCCAGTTTCTCAGTCAGTCTTTTAATGTCTAAATATCAATTAACTGGCCACTGCTGAAACAAAGATAACATTGAATTCACGTCCCATAAAACCCTATATTGGGCCTTAGGTGGTCTCCTTATCCTCATGCTTTTAAGCATTCTACACACCATAACATCTCTTCCTATTGATTTTCCATTAATTAGAGAATGGCCAGCCGAAATTGCAGACCAATAACAATTAATGGTTCTGTATTACAAACCCTCGTGAAATTTCTCTGTGAAACAATTAACCACTTCTACCACAGATGCCTCTACGGGATCCAGACCCCTTGACAAGCACCAACCAGACCAAACTTTCCAAATTCCTCTGTACCTTCTTCGAGTCCCTGGAGCCCATGAATCCTCCAATAATTCTGCAGCCTCCAACGAAAGGCCTTGGACTCCGCAGGAACTCCTGATATTTTCCAAACAAGAAGGTTCAAAACCCCGCTCAAAACCAAAGGATGTTCCTCTTCTTCTGCGCCCCTGAGTAGACCTTCCCGGGGCAGGCATCAACAAAGGTTCCGCACAAGCCAACTCCATTACTGAAGGGAACCAAACCTGAGACACCCAAAACGGAGTTACTAAAACCTATTGACTCATCTCCTGTCTCAACTTCAACAATACCCTCTGAATCATCGCAAAAGGAGGGAAAGCATAAACCTTCCTCCCTTTCCATTTCTGTTGAAACGCATCTATCGCAGAGGTTTTTGGATCTGCTCTCCAACTGTAGTATTCCTTCAACTGGGCAGTTAAACGACTTGCAAAAAGATACACCTCCAGTGGAGCAATACAAGAGGAAGAATGTTGGTGTTTAGGTATCTTAAGGACATTGTGTTCTAATTCTAGTGTTTTTGTTCTACAGTAAAGTTATTTAAAGTGCTGCAGGAGTAGCAAATAAAAGTTGTTTTTGCATAATGCTAGCCTCTGGTCTTATAATGAAATCCACCCCACATTATGCATTGGGTGCACGGTTTTGGTTTGTGTTGGGGAACACCCTTAACTTAGTTCATCTAATGCAGACCAGGGCAGTGTGCCAGATTACACTAAACAACTGCCCCAATTGTAGGCACAAACTTGAAAAGTTTGCACCTGCTCTGGAGAGAGAGTATCAGAAAAACAGGCTGTTCTATGAAATCACAGCTCTGTCTTTCACTGAAGGCAGTCTGACCTTTATTTGAAGAGGAGGAAGCACCGTCCTGAAAGGGGATGCAGTGGATTAATGCACCCACCTGTAGGGGCATGTCTGGGAAAGTTCCCTCTGACTTTCACCACCCCTTCTGTAGGGGTGCCTTCGGGGGCTGCAGAGACTGTGCGCCACCTCCAAGTGGTACACAGTCAGTGTACCTCCTGATAGATTCTTATCCTCTGGGCTCATCTTTGTAAAATTTCACAGGTTTAAAAGCAAAGTTTAGCTTCAGTTACATACAGCCACACCAACATACAAATGAAGGTACGCCCTATTGTTATCACTGGTGATAACTGAAGGGACCACATATGCATTTACATGTTCATCTCCTATGTGCCCCAGAACATGACGCAAACCATTTCAAATAAGGATTTCAAGAATATTGGTATTTTTACAGAGGTATAAAACATTTAGGTTTCAGATGTTGTTCTTTCTTCCTTCAGTTTAAGCTATTCCTCAATAATTTCATGGAACTGAGTCTATATCAATAAGATGACTTGTTAGCAACCAATATTTTGGTTGGTGGTAGAGACCTGCTCACTATCATTGAGTGGGTAGAGTGTGAAGTGAGGAGATGCTGTCACCAGGGCCGGACTGGCTACCGGGCGTTTTGGCATGCTGCCGAGCTGGGGGCTGATGTCACTGTGGTGGGGGCTAATTTTGTTGATGGAGACCTGTGTGTGCTTCGAAATAAAAAAAGCAAAACTAATTTTGTTCAGCACACACAGGTCCCCATCAACGAAATCAGCCCCCAGCTCGGCAGCATGCCAAAACGCCCGGTAGCCAGTCCGGCCATGGCTGTCACTTAGGATGCACTTTGCAAACTTTTGGTCTATGAAAAAGTGGATTTTGTAATATGCTTTGTAGTACTGCAACTGTCCTGCAAAAAAAACTACGCTGACGATTCTGCATCCGTCCCTCCCATGTTTTTCAGTGTGGTGTTCTTCACCCCAACTGCAGAGCCTCTGCATATGTAGGTATACAATTTATTAGTAAATTCAGGAGAAACTGAGGGGAGTGGCTGAAAAATGGGGAATACTTATGACTAACGGGAAGGGGATTAGGGAGGAGTAAAGAGAAATAAGATGGAGTTTGGGAAGGGCCGATGAGGGTCAGGGGGGAGTTTAGGAATGTGCATCCACCAAATCACAAAAGAGTAAACCCATTGCTATTCACAAACTGCACATCTAAAGTTACTACAGCTAAAGATGGATCCAAAACTATACTCATTTTCAGCACCACACATGGCCTACCACTGGTACGGCAACACCGACCCATAGAAAATAATGACGCTGGAAACTTAAATTTACACCCCAAAGGAAATAATGTTAAATCAAATTCAATTAATTAAAATTGGTAAAAATATAATTATTATTTAATATTAAAAATAGACCATGTTTATTATATTTTTGAAATATTTGAATAACCGTTTATGAACTGAAAAATTAATGCAACAATAAATTGTATTAATATATAATTATATTACGTTAATTTATTCTGTACATTACTTCTAATAACGCGCAGTTAAGAACAGTAACTATATACTTACCTTAGAACATATTATAGTCATGAGCTATATCACATGCAAAATAGTGACCCTACACTATGCGTTCTACTTTCTATTTCTGTCATGGACTTTAAGGCATTGGTGAGTTTGTAGGTCCACCCTTCTTCATTCTGGTGCAGAGATGGAGATTTGTGGTGTCTGGGTTCATCTATAATAAGTTGAAGGATGGGCTGTGGTAAACAGGAATGAATCATTGGGACATTTACATGCATTATTGCCCGTGAGTCTGATGCTGCTTTAAACAAAGAAGGACTATGGCATGGGATTCATTCAAAATCTTTATTCAGTTTGTATCAAACCATAAAAGCAGAAGAATAAAATACAGGTGCAAGTCAAAGACAAAATTGTTAAAACTATCAATCATTTAAAGATAGAGCGACCCACTGCATAATAAAACAATCAGTGCAGATTTGTTTGTTACTTCTATACCAGTTGGAATGCAATGTTTTCTTAGGAATGTAAAAAATATTAAATAATCATTTCTCAACCCTTTTCCTTTGATTAATCAAGAAGTCAAAAATAATTCAACAGACAGCATCAGTTTGTAACAGTTGCAGATGCTCCAAGGCCTCCTTGCATTTTTGAATCCGCAATTTTCTTAAAAATGGTATTAAAATACTTTTGCGTTGGACAGTGTACAACAAGAAAAAAAACAATAGGGTCCGAATACAACTTTTGGCGGTGCGAGGGTAGGGGGCTCACCACTGCCGTGCCCCCGCACCATCAAAAGTCGCCGCCACCCAGCCGTATATTACAAGTTGATTGTAGTCTGGTGGGTGGGCAGTCTGTTTAAAAGGCTCATTGCGAACCTGAAACCGCACCATTGTGGGACTCCCAGTGCACATTCCTGCACAGGAAGAAATGCAGTTTGTTGTGCATTCCTTCTGTGAAGGAACTGTGGGTGCAGAAATACAGGGAGGCACCAGATGTGCCCTCCTGCATGTACCCCTGTGCACAGGGACAAGAGGGGCCATGTAGGGCCCCCATTCTTTCCTCACTGCCAGCCTTTTCATGGAGGAAGAATCTCCATGACAGCGCTGGCAGTGAGGCAAATTGTAAAATGCTTGGCGGTGCCTCTGGGCACTACCAAGCATATTGCGGCCCTCAGTCCACTGTGGGACCGCCAGGGAAGGGCAGTTCCCTGGTGGCAGCGGCGGTGCAATGGCAGTCCGACTGCCGAAGTCCTAATAGGGTGGTCAGATGGCCAGTGTGGCAGTGGATGGACTGCCACGCCCCTGTGAGTCTGGGGGTCCTCAGACTGCCAGACTCGTAATTAGGGCCTCTATATAATTGAGATTGGAGGACTAGGGAGTTGCATGAGCAAAGGACCAAGTCTTTGCTAGTGCATGCGTTTGAGGGATAGGAACAAAATAATGGGCCATTCCAAGTCAAAATCTAGTTAGGTAAAACCTTTGGCTGCGAGGTGTACTAAGTAGATATGGCTCAATGAGGGGGGTGTGCAGAGGTAAGTATAGTTCTACAGATTTTTTACCCATATCTTCCTCATATCTCTTCTCTGTTAGAAGTTTTTATAGCTATCCTTTCATTACTGGTTTGCCTTTGCAGGAAATGGTCTGTGGAGAATAAAACAGCTCAATCTTGCTAATTGCGTGCAGATTCTGCCTATAGTGCATAAGCCATCTAATTTTATGGGCCTCTGTCAAGTTGATGCAGTCAGTGATCACAGTGTGAGTTAAGGATGCCTCGGGCCTGGACCAGATAAATAACCATACCATGGTGGGCCTCATCCTGAGTTGGGCTCCAAAAATTGCAAACCTAGTGATTCATGTGCAATGACTGCAGGGACAATAGCAGGAAGTGGCAGCAGTTTGCAAAGGAAGCTATTTTAACATCTACTGGCACAGAGAGGAGGTTGCTGCTTTAAATTGGGTTGTTTAAACGTCTTTAAGTGCCTTCAAGTGGACCTCCTGTCAAACGATACACCCAGATAGGTAAAAGTAGCAACACATCTGAGGACGGTGCCAACAATATGAAAAGGAGTAATCCTACTCTGGGAAGAGCCAGAAACCATAGTAAAAGTCTTGGCTATTTTTGTGCAGAGGCCTAAGTCAGACATAAAGTATACAAAGGTGTCTAACAGTTTCTGAAGGACCCAACTCTCCTGGCCATGAGGAGGACACAGTCGTCCATATACGTCAAGACTGGTAGCTGATGCCTCCCAGCCCTCGGGGGATCAGCTGTGGCAGCAAACAATTTCTCATCCAGGTCATTAATATACAAAACTGAATCAAAAGAGAGCCATCACACAGCCCTGCCTAACACATTTTCTGATCTTTATTAAAGAGGTGCAATCCCACTAGAGCCAAATTTAATACTTCCCCCAAAATCCTCATGCCACTGAGCAAGAAGATAGATGATTTGTGGGTTAGCACTATTTGTTAACAACATGTTCGGCAACTTTAACCTGCTTACCTTGTGTAATGCTGCACTATAGTCCAGAAAGGCCAAGTGCAGACAACATTCTTTGATGACAACATATTTGGTCATAATTAGGTGGAGATTCAGGCAGTGGTCAGAGTCCAAGTCTGCAACCATATTGAACTGGAGTTAAGATATTCTTCTCAAGAGCCCAACATTCTAGCTGTTATAGCAGTACCCTGCCTAAAATCTTAGCTGTGGCATCTATTAAAGAAATGGGGTGGTAGCACTGAGTATCACTCCTGTCAAGACGATAATCACCATGGATACCAGGATTTTTGAGAGCCGGCCAGGGGCACACTCATGAATGACCTCATCAGTAAGGGGGCTCAGAATTTATTGCCACCGTTACATCCTTGACAGTAAAGTGAAATTCTCTGTACAGACCAAACCGGTTGATGCAACCACACTAGCACTCTTGAGAGTAGTTTGGTCATGAAAGTCATATAGCTTGGTAAAATGACTCACCCAGACATGATGGGAGATGTTTGTATCAATACTCGAAGAAGGACTCATGGAAAAAATGGTGCATTGACTATCATCCAGAATAGAGCAAAGTCATTTCTAGCCGATGCAGCAGTCATCTGCTCCCAGGCCTTCCTCCTAACCACATTTTTCCTGTCCTTTATCACCTCTTTGTAAAGTTTCCTACACCTTCTGATTTTTCCCTGCTCTCTCTGGGAGGTATTTATTGCTTTGATACGACAGCTATGTGCTTGTGTGCAGGATTCATCAAACCACTTATTTAATTTTGGGGATTTCCAGTACTTAGGAGCCATTAAATAAACAGATACTGCTTACAAAGGCCAGGGTCAGATTCCTGATTCGGGCAGATATCAAACTGCTTGTTCTTTGTTTCTAGAATTTGTCTAAAGAGAGCAATTGGCTCCACGTCCTGCCACCTCCACCGTGCACCTCCATTGGTGGAATAGTTTATCTGTTGGGATATTTTGTGTTCTGTTGCTGACAAACATCCAGGGTGTTGTAATCGCTCAGCAGAGTGGGCAAAACCTGAAATCCACACACCTTTCTCACTCAGCTCTTTGAGAGTGCAATAAAATCGACCACCGGCTCACTACCTCTCCCCATGTATGTTACCCGGCTGTGAACTTCATTAGCAAGCAAATCAACAGTGAGAATCAGAGCATGAGTTTTAACAACATGTTTAGTCTATCACCACAGTGATTTTGAGTACAGTAAGAATGATCACAAAAACAAGTGCCATCCCCAACACAAGCATTATCCACCGAAAAGGGACACAGTCTCATAATAAAGTACTCTCCCTACAAGAAAACATAATCCTGTTCCAGGTCTAATGTCGCTGTGCCTAAAGCAGAAGCAAAAGATTCAATTATTTCAATCTATCAATCAATCAGTGTTCTTGTAAAGTGCGACTACTCACCTATAAGGGTCTCAGGGCGCTCAGGGGGGATCTTCTGTTCGGTCAAAGAGCCAGGTTTTGAGGTCTTTCTTGAATAGAGGCAGAGAGGGAGATTGCCTGAGATGAAGAGGTAGGTAGTTCCAGGTCTTTGCAACGAGGTAGAAGAATGATCGTCCTCCTGCAGTGGTCCTGCAGATCTGTGGAATGGTGGCCAGGGCCTGATGGGTGGGGCAGAGATGTCTGGTTCGGGATGTAGAAGAAGAGGTGGTAGTTGAGGTTTGCAGGTCAGACAATGTGGACGGCTTTGTAGGCATGTGTGAGAAGTTTTTAGGTGATCCTTTTGTTCACCGGGAGCCAGTGGGGGTCTCTAAGGTAGCCAGTGATATGGCTGCCCCAGGTGATGTTCAGGATTAGTCTGGTGGAGGCGTTTAGGTTGTCGTGCAGCTTCTTTTGGAGTTTTTGGGTGGTGCCGACGTAGAGTGGTTTGCCGTAGTCAAGTCTGCTGCTGATGAGTGCATGGGTGACCGCTTTGGACTCAGTGGAGATCCACTTGATGATTTTCCCGGAGCAGGCAGAGCATGTGGAAGCAGGAGTTTGAGACGGCATTGATCTGGCAGTTCATTGAGAGCGAGGAGTCCAGGATGATGCTGAGGTTTCATGTGTGGTCCGTTGGTGTGGGGGGAGGTTCGAAGCACTGTGGTCCACCAGGAGTCCTCCCAGGTGGAGGGGGTAGGGCCCAGGATGAGGACTTCAGTCTTGTCTGTGTTGAGCTTGAGGCAGCTTCCTTCATCCAGGCGACAACTGCCTTCATTTTGCTGTGGGTTCGGCCGTGAGGGAGAGAATCAGCTGGGTGTCGTTAGCATAGGAACGATGTTGAGTCTGTGGTTTCTGAAGATGGTTGCAAGCAAGGCCATGTAGATGTTGAAGAGGGCAGGGTTCGGGGAGGAACCCTGTGACAGTCTGCAGCTGATTTCTGTGGGTTCTGAGAGAAAAGGTAGAAGTCTGACTCTCTGTGTTCGTCTGGTGAGGAATGAGCGGGTCCAGTCAAGGACTTTGTCATGAATGTTGCTGTCATGAAATCTAGCGCATATGGTGTAATTGGAGATGGTGTTGAAGGCGGCAGAGTGGTCCAGGAGGATGAGGGCTGTGGTCTTGCCTCTGTGGAGGAGGATGCAGATGTCATCTGTGGTGGCGAGGAGAGTGCTATGGTTGCTTCTGAATTCAGATTGGGCGTGGTTCAGGATATCGTTTGTTTCGATGAACTCGGAGAGTTAGGCATTGATGGCCTTCTCAATGACTTTAGCTGTGAAGGGTAACAGGGAGATTGGTCTGTAGTTCTTGAGGTCCGTCGCGTCAGCAGAGGGATTCTTCAGCAGGGAGTTGACCTCTGCATGTTTCCAGTCTACAGGGAAGCTGGTGGATTCGATGGAGAAGTTGATTGTGAGGCAGAGTTTGGGTGCAAAAAAGGTGTGGCTCTGTTGAAGATGTGGTGGGCAGGGATATGAAGGGGCTGTGGAGTGGATGCTTTTCATGATCTTGAGGGTCTCATCAGTGGTGAGGGTGTGCCTAGACTCTTGGAGGGTCGATGAGAACCAGCTGGCTTTCTTTGAAGTTTGCTTGCATGAGGGTTTCCTGAGGGGGGGCCAGTCTGTTGGCACAGTTGGGTGTCCATTGGTGGAGGTTGTGTGCTGAGGCATTGGCATCCGTGGATGTCAGTTGTGGGGTTTTGCTGAGGGAGGTGGTAAGCTGGTCTTCGGTGACCTTGCTCCAGCTTCAGCATGGGTAGCGTTGGGCGTGTTGGTGTACGGTGGATTTGGTGAAGGAAAAATGGACTCAGCGGTGGTCTGTCCACTGTAGTTCAAAGGTGTGGCTAAAGGAGATGTTCTTGCTTGCAGAGAAGATGGGGTAGGGCGTGTGTCCTGCTGAGTGGTTTGGGGAGGTGACCAGTTGCTTGATTTGGATGGTGGTGAGGTTCTCCAGTAGGGATGATGTGTTATGATCATCGACGTTGTGAAGGTGAAAATTGAGGTCTCCAAGGAGGATGTAGTCCTTGGAGGCGAGGGCGTGGTGTGCGATAAAGTTGAGTAGGAATTAGCTGAAAGGGGACAGGGTCCAGAAGACCTGTAGATGAGGGTGACCCAGAGAGTGGTGTTCGGGTTTGTCTTAAACTGGTAATGGAGGTGCTCCCTGATGCTCCAGTTGTCATCCGAGCTGGTTGTGATGCAAAGGGTATTCCTGTGTATGATGGCAATGCCTCCTACCGGTCAGGAGTAGTGGTCCTTGTTGATGATTTTGTAGCCGACGGGAATGGCAGTGGTGATGTCCGGGCTTGAGGTAGAGTTCATCCAGGTGTCCGTGAGGAAGGCAATGTTGGGGGAGCTGAAGTAGAGCAGGTGCCAGATTTCCCCAGCATGTTTATTGAGGGATCGTGTGGTGGCAGGATACAGCTGAGGAGGTCGGGTCTGATTTTTGTGGGCGAGTCTGGTGTATGGTGGCAGGCGAATGTGCGGTTGCAGTTGCAGCAGGAGAAAGGGCCCCGGGTATTATTCGGCAATGTAATGTGACAGGCGGTGGGTCATTCAATGTTGAGGGAGTGGAGGGTGCTGGAGTTGTAGCGATGGATGGTCTGAGGACCAGGGTTCATGGCGCTGGATGCGGTCCTCGCACGGGCAGGTGCAGATGGGTTTGTCTTTGGCGCAGTCATTCAGTAGGCACCATTAAGAAGTGTTTGTGAAGGGCTGGGAGGTGGGATGCAGGAAGCTGGGAAAACAGTGCTGGAGGGGGCAGGGCAGTGGGTGACGAGCAGTGGGGAGGGCACGGAAAGGGAAAAAAGGCACAAAGAAGAGGAGAAATTAGAAAAAGTGTAAACAAGCATTAATAGATAAAAGGAAGGTAAAAAAAGAGCAGAAGAGCAAAGAGGCAGAAAGCAGAAAAAACAGAGGACAGAGAGCATCAGCACAGCAGAGATGCTACCCACTGTGATGAGACACTGGCGTGTACCTGTGGGTGGAGGAGGGCTTCACACTTAGGACCTGAAAGGATCGGGAGGCAACAGCTACCAGGAGGAGCTGTGCGGCGAGGGAAGCAATTTACTGACACCCGGACCGCCAGACTTGTGGGGGAACAATGATGGTGGTTTTCTGTCCACCCTATAACTACCAGGGTGGTCGGGATGCCCTGGTACCACCACAACTGCCATGAATCAGAGATCCCAGGTGGTGGCGCGTGGGTCTTGAGGCCGCAATATACTCAAACATAATACGAGTTTCCTCACCACACTTTTATGGCTGTTCGACCACCATGAAAATCGAGGCGGTGAGGAAACAAAGGTGGCCTTGTGCCTCTGCGCCATGGGGTGCATGCAGTGGGGCTTATGTCATGCCTCCTTGTGTGCATGCACCCCAGCACCTGCACGGCATGGACAGCAGCAGTCCATTCTGTGCAGGTACTGTTTTTGACGTGCATATTGCAGTGCCTGTTTCATAGGCACCGCCGTGGGAACACCAAAGAACCGCCAATCAGACAGGAGAACATTTCTAATCCGGTAGGCGGTTCAACCACAGGTATGGCAGTACGGTAGTGGGGTGGTACCACTCCCAAATCGCCAAACTCATAATGAGGCCCCAAGTCTTTCGAAGAAAATCGAATGGTACCACGAGTACTTCTGAAATGCAAGGTGGTAGCAAGAGGGTTGATTTTGGTCAGAAGAGTTTGAGAAATGGTGACCACATTTATAGATTACTTTATTCATGACCATATGTAGCCATAGCAGAATTACAAAACCTCGCTGATGTATCGGGTACAGCTATGGTGGGTGCTGACCCGGAATGCACGGTGGAATGCAAGAGAGCCCCTGTTAGAGGGCCAACCTCTAAATCGCATAGCTGTCATTCAGCTCAGCATGGTAAGTCTAATATTTGCACCACTATCTGTGGCAAACATTCTTGCAGATTTTGGTCTGGGTAAAAAAAACTGCTCTTCTTGGGATGAGTTTTACTTGTACTTTTTCCGCTTTTGTGGTGACTGTGGATTTATACTCACTCTAATTGTTCTTTGGTACTTGTGCTTTGCGGAAGGAACAACAAAAGTGCATTCGGTTGGAAAGATGCTGGAGAATGAACTACCACACTACGGATAAAGAGGTTTACAGAATTGCACTAACACAATATAAAAACCTAAAAGATTTCTTCAGCAAGCAGATTGAGAAACAGAAAAATCCTCCAAAGAAATGTTTGGGGTAGTAAACAAGCTGGCCTCCTTATCTAAGAACATAGGTACTAAGGGCGATCCAAAGTTTTGCAACGATATCGCAGTGGCCTTTAAAACCAAAGTTATGGACATTTATAATGCCTTCGAGGACACGTCAGCTCTCTCTCCTGCCACACGACTTAAAAGCCCCCAGTCCAAGAGTAACATCCTCCACTGTTTCTCCCCAACATCATCGGAGGCAGTGGAAAAATACATAAGAGAAGCTAAGTCAGGGTCTCCTCTTGACCCATGCCTGCCTGCTTTTCTGAAAGAGATAGCGGAAGTGGGGAGTCCTGGGCTCACATAAATCTTTAATTCTATGTTCAGCTCAGGCAACTTCCCATCCAGATGGAAACTTTCCTCCATCCTCCCATTGCTAAAAAAAAAAACAACTTGGATGTGTCAAACCCGAACAACTATCGTCCCGTAGCGCGGCTGCCAGCCAAAATAGTCAAAAAATTTATGAATACACAACTATCCCAGTTCATTCAGGAAAATGATCTGCTCGATCACTCCCAGTCTGGCTTCCGTCACAAGCTTAGTACGGAAATGGCACTCATCAAAGCCACTGAGGAGATCAGGGCGGTGATGGACAGAGGGTGCAGAGCCACCCATGTCCTCCTCGACTTATCAGCCACATCTGATACTGTTGATCACATTCTCCTGCAGCAGCGGCTGGAGACATTGGGGGTCAAGGGAGCGGCACTAGCTCTGCTTTCCTATTTTCTGAATGATAGGAGATTAACAGTAATGGTAGATAGGTATCAATCAGAACCATTTGTCCTCCGGTGCGGAGTTCCTCAGGGATCTTCCCTGAGCCCATCTCTTTTTAATGTCTATGTCTCAGAACTTGCCCATCTGATCCGGGATTTTGGGTTCAGCCTGACGTCTTATGCCGACGATACCCAGCTAGTCGTGGCTGCTTACATAAGTCAGGCCTCTCCCGCTCTACAGTTTCAGAACTGTATGAGAGAAATAAACAGATGGATGGGAACGCATTGTCTTAAACTCAACCCCAAAAAGACCGAGGTCATAATCTTTGGCAACCTGCAACCCAGTTGGGACAACCTTTGGTGGCCGGCGGAGATGGGTGACCCACCAAAACCAGCGCAAAAGGCAAAAAATCTGGGATTATGGATTGACAACAAACTTGCACTCTCGTACCAGACTAATGCCATTGTCTCTGCTTCCCACTTTCTCATAAAGAAAATAAGGAAGATCCTTCCTTACAACCCTTAGGACACGAGAAAGATGGTGGTAACAACGCTAATTCAGTCAAAGCTGGATTACTGCAATGGGCTCTACCTGACCATACAGAAGAAATATCTAAAAAAGCTCCAGACTGTTCAAAACACAGCTGCTTGGCTGTTGGTAAACATTTCTAGGGACAAATCCGTATCCAAAGAGATTCATGGTCTGCGCTGGCTCTCGGTAGCAGAACGAGTCATCAAATTCAAGGCCCTATCTTTAGCATACAGGGCACTGAGCCACACAGGACCTTCCTTTCTTCGAAATCTCTTTGTCTGGTACAAACCAGCCAGACACCTTCTCTCTACGGGGGCTAGACTCCTGACAGTACCTAGAATTCGATCAACAGGCTGGGGCAGCCGTAGTTTTCTCTATGGCACCACAAAACTCTGGAATACGCTCCCTATTGAGCTCAGAAGTGCAGGCTCCCTCACCACCTTCAGGAAAGGGTTAAAAACTTGGCTATTCCAGAAATAGATGGCTGGCTGGGTTTACTGTGCTCATAGCGCCAAGACATCCCCGGGTATTAGCATACTCAATAAATCTCATTAACATTAACACAGTTTTGTGTCAGTATTTCATAACAAGAACATATTTTCACAAATGCACTCTAGTGTTTTATTTATAACCCTACGCTGTGTAGTCTTTGCAAGCATTTGTTTTGTGTTGGGCCCGTTATGTTACGACAAAGGAAGACGATAAGCTCATATGTAAAAAATCACGTGTGTGTGTGTGCGCATGTGTGTTCCACCTTGCAGCTTTTAGATCTTTTTAAATATTCACATTGAAATATCAATGGTAATTTTTTCCTGTCCAAAAATGTATTATTGCTTTCCTTTGATGCTCGTCATTTCAATTTTATTGATTATTTTTATGCTGTGCATGTGTCGGATATCAAAATAATGTGTTACATATTTGTCTGGAGAGTGTTTATAATGTTTCACTATTTTTATTATTTTTATTAAATTGGTTTCCAAGATATTTGTCCTTCTGTGATGTTGTTATGGAGACGATGTTATTTGTTTGGTTGTCACATGATGCATTCTTATTGCATTAGTTCTTTTATTATTGGTATTCTTTTGTGTTCCAACATATTTGTTCACGAAATATGCTTTTTGTCTGGCTTTGTGTGACTTGTAGATGTTGCTATGGACAATACGTTATTGTGTAGAGTAGTTGGACTGCCTGCACGGTATGTTTTGTTACATGATGTATTCTTATTACGTGAGTTATTTCTCGTGGGGACGAGTCATATGTTTTGTTGAACCTTTGAGTGAGTTTGTTTCTAATTTTTGGCTATTTGCCAAGTTTCCTTGTGGCTTTCCGGGTTACATGATGGTAGCGATATTACTGACAGCTGTGTTGAGTAGGTCATTTAGTTTGTACTATTATACTTATAACAACTAAGAGTAAGTCGGTAGCCAATCATGGATGAAAGATAGGCTAGTGCATCATCTACATAGCTCCTCTTGTTTCCATTAATTATTGCTACAATACATTTGTTTGATAATTGCTGATGTGGTCATAGCTATGAATAATTTCCTTTATTAGTGTTTTATGATGTATTTAGCAGTCATGGTAGCGGTGCATGGAAAACTGTTGTCTTTTTATACAATTCACTACAATGTGTTACTCAGTAGTCATTAATGCTATGTTTAGGTGTCGGTCCTCTATTGATTTCAGTTTTTTGGTGACATGTAGGTCTGTTGCTGCATGGCAATGTTTGGGGAGACCAGTTGGCTATGGCTCTGCTTACATAGCTGATGTGGTATATTAGCAAGACATTTTAGCTTAGATTTACCAACTTTCACACAATAGTTAATTTGTAGAAAACTTAACCATGCATTGTGTGAATGACAGAAAAATGCACTGTGTCAGATTTACAAAAAGTTGACCGCTGAGGAAGTTCTTGGAGGTGCTCACGCTAATACTGGGTGATTTGAATGAGGGGCAGCATTGTATATTGGAGCACAGCCAGAGGTGTCTATCATATAATCTGTACTCAAGGTACACCGTCAAGTACAAAATCCTTCAAAAAGACAACTAAACAGGGGTCAGCCTCATCTTGTGTTTATGCATATATGCATAAAACAAAAATGTTACACCTATGTAAACTAGCAATAGAATGTTCAAAACCTTTATTTCAACCACAAACGTAGCCATAAAAGTGCAGCAGATAAAAATATATCACATTACAACATCACATAGCAAGTAAATGGTGCGTCACAAACCTAAAAACTGTTATTGACCCTTTTTACGTTAAAGTGCATCCACCATGGACTCCCAGGTAAGAAAATACAGTTCATAAGTAGAATATCGGGGTATTAGCAGTAATTCATGTATAAAGAGGGGTCACTTGACTTGATAGATGCCTTCCAGGATATCCAGATAAAGTGCAAGTGCCAATTCTTCACGGAATAAATAATAATAATAATCTTTATTCGGCGTCTAAAAATAAAAAATATTACCATAAAAGATACATTATTTAAAAACAAATACCAACATCACACAAACCATCTTTAAAAAGGGTTACCACATACATAATTAATACCGGTTAAAAATACTATCATTCCCCCTCCTATGTCACCTGATGTCAATATCCGTCCATCTCACTTTAATACAAGTTAGCAGTTGTAAAATAAGCAGTAAGATAGTCTGCTATAACAGTAGTACAACCCGTAGTGGAGCGGAATGACAAGGATACCTCTAGACTTCAAACACCCCTCGTGGCTCTTAACTTTAAAGCAGCTCTTAAAAAATTGGCAACACAGAAGAGTGTAAAAACATCTGATGACAATTTTAAAAACAACAAGGCTACGCGTGCCTGCCCAAAACTGACTCTTCTTAAAAGGCCCTTCAGGAAAATTTTTCTAGGATAAGTGTAAAACGGGCAAAGTAAAACTAGATGTAGGGTATCCTGTAGAGACCTATTGTCGCAGCCACAGGGCCCTCTCTCTTCCAAATTCATAATAAAACCTGCAGGTACCGCCAGTAAATGATGAATAAGATTTAATCTAAAATGGGTAATTAAAAATCTGTCATGTGCACTGATTATTAGTGTTACGTATGGTTCTATACCCTGGGTTGATTTAACTAATATGTGTTCTCTCACTAGCAATATAACACTTTCTTCCTTGCTGGTGCTTGGTTTCACGTGGCACACGGAGCTGGTGAAAAGCCAAGCCATACCAGTTCACACATACAGTTGTGTAGTAGCTTGTGCTGGGTGATGTTGGAATGTTCATCGGGGGCAGTACCCCACTGCGTGAGTGTTCTGTACCAAGCGTTGGTGGCACGACAGTTCTTGGTTGTCCTTGCTGCGACTGCTTTGCCCGTGATGGTCCAGATGTGCAAATAAACTGTTATTGCACTTACCTGCATCAAGTCGCTTCATTATTACAGAGTTTTTCTGGCAATGAGTGCTGGCCATCAACACAGACCTGTGTGCCATCTTTTTAAGGAAATTCTTCAAGGCCGTCTTGTTCAAAGTGAAGTTCGGTGTCAAGGACTTTCGTGGCACGATAGTGTGGTGTCCGGAGTGTGATTCGGCGCTATTGGACTCTGCAAACAGACACCTGGGGCAAAGCGGTATTTTTTAGCCGATGTGGGGAAGTGAAATGCATTGAGCGACTTGAGTTTCACCAACGTAAAAGACGCATGGACAACGTGATGACGTAATCACGGTGAGCGCATGAGTGTGCAACTGGAACGCAGAGGAAGATTTCTTGGTTTCAAAGGAATGTAGAGACGCGTTCTGTCTCTATTGTGATGTCACAATTCCTGTCTTCAAGATTTTCCTCGTACAGCGGTGAGGTGTGTCAAAAAGGCCTAGGTGCATCGTAAAGGTTTTTTTTTTATTACAACATTGAACAGCAAGGTTATTCAGCATATTCTTTCATCGGCAGAGCAAGTATTGGTGTCTTATTTGTTCTTCACTGAGACTTTTCATCATTTTTAAAGTACTGTGTGGGACACAGTAGCTCCCATAGATAACTGAAGGGTATAAACTGTGGTTAAAAAAAACATTGAAAAAAAAGAAATTCTCTGTGACAGATTGTGAACAAGTATTCACACCACTTTTTAAATTGTCATAGTTCAACTACCTTTTTGTATGTGCGAAATGAAACTACATACTTTATCAAAAGTAAAGAAGTTTGCTTATATATTGACAGCATGCAAGCTGTTTCACCTTCTCCACCATTTTTGGAAACACCCGGCGAGCCACCCATCAAATGGAAACAGTGGTTTGATGGGTTTGAGACTTATCTTGGTGCATTTGGTGCCATAAGACTCAGATGTGAGCATAGGAAATATCTTTTACTCCATTTCTTAGGTTTTGAGGGAAGAAATTTTGAAACATCTTCCTCCACCTGTTCTGGTTGGTGAAGAAGCTCTCGATGAGTACGAAGATACTGTCAAAAGACTTCAAACAAGAAATGATGTCCAACCTAGTTTAGTGGTTTTGCAACACACATTTTTCTTGCAAGTTCAAAATAGTAACGAGGATGTTGACACTTACATAACTGCTTTGAGGAGGTTGGTCTCTGACTGCCAATTTGAAAATTCTGGGGACCAGTTGGTATGCGATCAGTTTATTTGTCATTGCACGGACAAAATGATCAAACAGAAACTTCTTTCTATGGGCAATCCGACGTTGGTTGAAACTATCAAGATGGCAAAAAGTATTGAGACTTCTCAGTTATCTGCTAAAGAACTAGAACAAAAAGTGGTTTCTGATGTCAAGGTCAAAGATTCAAAGGATAATAAACTGTTTGACAAGTCACAATTGACTTCTACTGAAAAACAAAATTCTTTCCTTAATCAGCAAAATATATATTTTAGGTGTGGATACATGTCTCATTTTAAAGGTAGAAAATGTCCAGCAAGCTTTGTCACCTGTAGGACCTGCAACAAACCAGGTCACTTTGCTAAGGTATGTCAAACCAGTAGGGGCAGACAGTCTTCTTCTGTAAAATGTGTTCTAGATGAAAATATGTATGGTGCGGGTGATGAGTCTGTTACTAAGGATCTAAGGGACATGGTTGGGGTCGTCCAAGATGATGTGGTGAAAACAGGAAATCCGGAACTTAGTGTTGACCCCTACGTTGAGATCCGAGTTGGAGATAAAGTCTTGACACATTTAGTAGACTTGGCTACCCATATTTCAATGATTACTCAAGTGCTTTTTGACAAAACCTGGCCCAACAGATCCCTTTTACCTCCTGACTGTAAAGCAGTTTCATATGAAGAAAGGTAAATTAGTTTATCAGGATATATTGAGGATATCATGTATTTCAAAGGGAGGAATATTTCAGGAAAGGTGTACGCTGCACACAAAGGATTAAACATTCTTGGCTGGTTCCACCAGGGTCTATTTGGGATGGTACTTAGACCTGGAACCAGTGAGCAATTTGTTGTTGTAAGGGACAAATTGGATCTCGAAGAAATTATCAACAAATTTCCTCATGTCTTTTCTGGGGAATTAGGGAAAGTTAGTGCTACCAACATAAGATCATTGTAAAGGATGGTGCCACACCTATCAAACACAAGGTGAGGAATGTTCCTTTCAGTATTAGACATGATTTGGAGAGTGAGTTTAATTCTTTGTGTGCAAAGGGGATCATTGAACCTGTTAACTCTTCTTTGTGGCTATCCCTCTTAGTAGTTGCCCATAAACAGAATGGGGAGTTGAGGGTATGTGTTGATCTCATCTGTTTGAACAAGGAAATATGGGTGGACTCCCAAACTCTTCCGAACATTAATGAACTCCTTGCAGGTCTTAAGAATGCTAAGTTCTTTTCAAAACTAGACTTGGCATCTGCTTACCACCATGTTGAGTTAGCCCCTGAATCCAGACATCTTACTGCTTCTGTCTCACCTTTTGGTACTTACCAGTATGTGCTCATGTCTTTCGGCCTTGCGTCAGGTGCGACTGTTTGTCAGCGCTTAATGTACAACATGCTCAAGGGGATTGATGGATTATCTGTTTTTCAGGGTGATGTTTTAGTTTTTGCACCTGATAGGGCCACCCATGATGTCATTCTTCAGGAAGTGTTGTCCAGGTTTTAGACTAAAGGGGTGGTGTTGCGCAGGGACACATGTGTTTTTCTTACAGAAGAGGTTGACTACTTGGGACATTTGATCATGGGACAGGACATCCTTCCCAAGTCTAGTTTGGTAGACTCTATTGTTAAGTCAAAAGCACCATCTGATAAAGCTACTCTCAAGTCCTTTTTAGGGCTTTGTGAGTTTCATTCATGATTTGTTCAAGATTTTGCAACCAAATTGAGGCCTCTATCACAAATGCTTCTGAAGGGTTTTACATTTGAGTGGACTGCTGAGTGCCAGAGAGTGTTTGAGTGGTTTAAGGAACAACTTATCTCGCCTAAAGTGTTGAAACATTATGACCCAGATCTTCACTGCACTGTGACTGTGGATGCGAGTAATGTAGGTGTGGGGGATGTTTTGAATCAAACAAAAGGTGATGAAGTCAGGACCATAGGATTTGCTTCAAGGGTTCTTTCTTCTGCTCAAAAGAAGTATTCTGTCATCGAAAAGGAGTTGTTGGCCTGTTGGTGGGCAGTGATGAAATTTCATTTGGGGAAGAAGATTTTGTCTACAGACTGACCACAAGCCCTTAGATTTTATCTTGAGTGGGAAAAACATTAGAGGTTTCACTCCTGGTATTGCTCGGTTGTTGTCTAAATTGCTCCAGTTTGAGTTTTTCACCTGAGTACATTCCTGGAAATAAGAATGGTTGTGCTGATTATCTTTCTTGTTCTTCTGACACTGTGGAGCATGAGTTTATCATTGGTGAAGAGGATAAGGAAGAGTTTATTGTTGCTGCTGTTGATATTCCTCAGTTGTGTGCCATTACAGAGAATGAGTGGCCTTGTGCTCTAAGTAAAGAAGTGTCTTTGTTGACTGTCATGAAGTATGTGGAGAAGGGTTGGCCTAAGGAAAGGAACATGGGTTTTGAGTTGAAAACCTATGTACAGAATGCAGATGAATTGTCAATTGAGGATGGTTTGTTGCTGAAAACTGATAAATTGGTTCCGCCTGTATTTTTGAGGTCTGGCATCATTGTACATGCTCATGAAGGACATTTGGGAGCCACCATGACAAAGAAAAGGGTGAGGCTTTCTTTTTGGTGGCCCTCTGTGAACAGAGAGGTGGATGAAATGGTCACGTCTTTTGTTGTTTGTTCTAAATGTGATAAAACTGCTAAGTTGTGCACTCCTCCTCTTTCTCCCATTGAATTGCCTTCTGCCCCCTGGGTGAAATTGGGGCTTGATATTGTTGGTCCATTTCATGCACTTGACGCCTCGTCTAGATTTGCTTTAGTCACGATGGACTATTACTCTAAGTGGCCTGAGGTCAAGTTTGTGAGAGGTTACATCAAAGGTTGTTGTTGAATTTTTAAAAGATGTTTTTTTGAAGGAAGGTTTTCCAGAGTTTCTTGTGACTGACAACGGGACTCAGTTTGTCACTAGAGAAGTGGAAGATTTTCTTCTTTCTAGTGGGATCAAACATCTCAAAAGTTCACTCTATCACCCTCAGACCAATAGTCTTGTGGAACGTATGAACAGGGTGTTGGGGGAGTGTGTACAGTGGGCTTTGACCAATAAGTGTGTGATTGCCAATTCAGTCAAAAGTGTGCTTTGGTTCTATCGCACCACTCCTCATTCTTCCACTGGAGTGTCCCCCTTTGAGTTGTTGCGTGAACAGAGAGCTACCACTTCTTTCACTCCTAGCTGGATGAATAGATGGGCTAAAGGTGGACTGTGGACAGATGAATGTGTTAGGAAACGTGTGAGTCTTACTCAGGAAAAGCAAAAACAATACTATAACACTAAGAATGTCAAAGTGTTAGAGTTAAGTGTGGGTGATCGTGTTCGAGTGAAGAAACCTGTTCATGTGAGGAAAGGATGTTCCAAGTTTGGCCCTTCTATTGAAGTAATAGAAGTCATGGGTGACTCTGTGAAGCTTGTGAATGGCCAGTGGTGGAACAAGTGTTTCTTGGTGAAGTCTGGTGTGGTCAATGTGCCATCTGGTGGCAGTAGTGGGAGTTGTTCTTCATATGATGGTCAGTCTGTTCTGTTCCAGGACCATAAAGGTTCCTGCATGTTATAGGGTCTGATCATTTACTAATGTGTTTTTTTCCCTACAGGAATTATTGTTATTTATATGACTTTTTTGTCAGTATGTGTTTTCTGCACATTTTAGTATTTTGCACATTTTTATGTTATTTCGCAGATTTATAACTTCTGTTCTCAGAGATGTTTCTTCTTCTCTAGTTGTTTTATCTTCTCATCGTTTCTTTCACTGTTTCTTTTTCTTTTCTTTTCCTTCTTGTAGTTTTCTCCTTTCTTTCCTTTCGTATTTTTGGGGAAGACCCATGTAGTAGCTCATGCTGGGTTATGTTGGAATGTTCATCGGGGGCAGAACCTCACTGCGTGAGTGTTCTGTACCAAGCGTTGGGGGCACGACAGCTGGTGGTTGTCCTTGCCGTGACTGCTTTGCCCGTGGTGGTCCAGATGTGCAAATAAACTGTTATTGCACTTACCTGCATCGTCTCTTCATTATTACAAGTTGGCTGTTCATTTTGGTGCTCCATGAGAGTCAACTTTTGGTAGTAAGACACTTTAGCAATGGAAACTTGGTAGATGATGGTTTTTGTGCAGCTTTACATGCACAGCTAAGCCTTTGTGTGATGATGCAGATTATTTGTTTCTTCACAGGTTGACTGAGCAGTCCCCTTATTTTAGAAACACTGGGGCATATTATCAAGACAGGCGATAAAATTATCACTGTTTTAGCGGCAGAAAACTGCCGCTAAAACGGCGATAATGGGCTTGATAATATGCTCTATGGAATTCCAATTGAAGCCCATGTTAGATGTGAAGGTCATCTAACATGGGCTTCAATTGGAATTCCATAGAGCACATTATCAAGCCCATTATAGCCTGTCTTGATAATATGCCCCTCTGACCTTTTTGGGTGTTTGACTTCACTGTGCATGTGAGCCTTATGCACATGTGTGAAAAACATTTAGGAAACACATTTAAAATAGTGGACCTTGAGATGTTCAAATGTAAATACCCAGATACTGTTCCTTTATCAAAAATATTTATTTATACAGTAATATATTAACTTTATTCATTTATTTTCTTCTTTTAAAAAAAAAATGAAATTTAATATGACTTCATTACATCCAATACAGAGGAAATATTGCTCAATTAATTTTAAGCCACATGATTGATCTATGGCACATAATATAAGTCCTCAGACATTCTCCCCCATTCATTCAGTGCCTATCTTATCACAAATAGTGTGAAGATTTTATACAAAAAATTGCATATAAATGTTAAGGCAAGACATAAGACATTCGATACTATTCCTTCATATCGATTTTTTGTAGAAGGATCTTTATCTAATACAGTGCAATTTATTTATTTAGACTTTTCATCTTTATACTGTATCTAATGATTTCTTAATATAAAATATCCAGTATTTCATTTAGGATATATTGTTATGGGGCGACGTCCAAACACAATTTTAATAGAAGAGGACATTCATATTTGTCATGGCTGAAGAAAAATCGTATCTACATAAAGGGTAATTTGTATATATGCATGAGGGTTGTTCAAGATATTACAATTTGAGCATAGATTATAGGACGTGATTGACATTTCCTTGCAAAAATAGTTGTGTTTGTTCAGTTGAATAGATGGCTCATTGAGGAGGACTCAAACATCCTTCTCTCGGCCATGCAAGAAGATGCAGTTTCTCAATGATGGTAGTTTTTTGTGCAGGATTCGACCGCCATTGGTGTAGCTTTGTTCAGTGTGGCGGGATCACGTAAAAGTTGTAAAAAAGGATGTTGTGTGTCTGTGACAGTTGACATGGTGTATAGTGTGGTATTGTAATATAGTTGCAGTGAAGGCCATCATGGTGTCTTTTTTCGGTCTCTGTTGTATGCCATTATTTTATCCTGAAAACCTGGTTAATCTTTTGTGTTTTTTATTTATGGATGAAAGGAGGTATGTGTTGGCATTTGTCTACAGCAGTGTATACATCACTGTTTCCAGCACTGAGAGGCCCATGCTTCTATTTGGTAATCTGTTTTCCATGTCTACAAGTTATGTTATCCAATACTACCGAGGGTCAGACATGAGATCATGAGGGTTCTGCTGTGTTTCTTCAATTATGTACCTATCTCCCTTGTTGCCTTCACCTCAATACATGTGCTTTCAGTCTTCTTCTCAAGCATTTAAATGCCAGCTTTGTTACATATTTCTTACCACAACATCATATGGCAGCTCCTCCGCTATGGCGGAGTAGCGTCACCCCACTGCTCAAAAGGAAATATACAATGATAATAACGTACCGTTATTATCATTGTATTTTTCCTTTTGAATTCAGAGGCTCGCGGGCGGGGCTGGGCAATGCAGGGAAGGAGTGTTTTTTACTCCTTGAGTGGGTATGACTTCTTGACTGGCACTATTGGGCAAGCCAAACAGTCATGCACACTCTCCATCTTTCTCATCAGACTGCATTACGCAGCCTGGTGAGGAACATGAAATCCCTCCCCGTCCCCGTCTGAGTGCCGATCCATCGCACTCTGACCAATCACAACACTGCATTGCAGCGTTGTGATTGGCTGTGGGCAGGCTGGCTACCAGGCGCTGAAGAAGACGGAGCAGAGGCGGCAGCCATATAAAAGGTAAGTGCTTATATTTTTAAAAACCCTCTCGTCCCACCACTCCCATCCTGCAGCAGCCATTACTGTACAAATTATTAAAGCTATCAGTCTTCAACAGTGCCCAAAAGATGTCCTTTTATGTCAGAATATTCTTTTTAGTATAGACTACTAATCATTATGAGTTTGGAGGTCTTCCCATAATAGGAATACCTTCCAATATATCTTATTGCTATAATTAGAAGAGTATTGGAATCAGTGAATATGTAAGTTAGGACAGTGTAAACGAATTTTCAGTAAATCCAACTGTAAAAATGTACAGCTGCGAAATTGATCAAATTATGACGAGGCAGAACAAGAGCAGAAAAAGAAATAGGTTTCCTAAAAGTCTCCTCGATCAAAAAGCAGCAGTTAATTGAAGAAAAAAAAGAGATGATGGGTTGAAAGCTTGAAAAAATCTCAGCCACTATGGATTGCTTGGGCTGCTTAGCAGTCCATAGTTATTGGCCCAGCAGCTGGACTGCTGTTATTGGAGGAGGCGCAGGGCTGATTCACATATGGCTAGCCTCTGTCTAGAATTGCATAGTGGGCCAAAGAATGATGGGCTGGAGTGTGGTCTAAGTAGTTACCTGTGACAGAAATTAATTGAAGCATTCCATCTGCTACCTTTTAGTTTTCCTCTGAGGTATGCCTTCATTTCAGTGAGTATGCCCAACTAAGTGCCATGTAACCGTAGGAATCAAGCTATGACTCACTGATGAGGGCTGAATAGTCCAACTATGATTTGGATCTTTTTGTGTTCCCATTTGGAGAGGACCTGACCTAGCAGCTTAGACTGGACTATTCCTATTTGAACAATGCTGAGTTGCATATTGCTGATCTCTGGCTAAAAGGACATTGTCGAGAAACGAAATTATGATCTGATAGGTGGTCTCAAAAAATTACTAGTGGCTGAGTTTAATTCAAGTATCCACCTATCACCTTTCTGATTTCCTCTGTAAATGAGTCATTACTGCAGAACACCACAAAATACTATTTAAAGACATGGAAACCACAATAAGTACATGAAAACAAATATAAACAAATGGAAATAATTGTTTCAAAAATGTAAGACATATCACCCATCAAAGTATACAATGAAATCAAACAAAACCAGCAGAACACCATAGGACACATTTCCTGTTAAGATGTGACACCAAGTATGATTTAATGTCTCTAAAAGCATCCCACAAAAACATTCTCAACAATCAACATTGAGGGAACTTGTGCAGAAATTTTACTCACTCTACGTCAAATACATATCCTCATTCAGCATGCCTTGCTACTAGAGGAGGAAGATCTAGCTGCACAACCCTAAAAGAGCCATGGTTGTCATGACAAGACGTAATCAACTTAATATAATGGAGTCCCATGTAATGAGAACCTGTGGTATCAGTGTAGAAACCATATAGAACATCAGGTATGCCTGTAATGAGGTGGTGTTTAGAGAAAATATCGAGTTCAATAGTATCCTTTTTTGGGCAATTAATATAATTTCTAAGATTATCGTGCTTAATATCGTTTTCAGTAATGCAATTGTAAAACCTATTGTTTTTAAATTATTTATTGCATTTAAGGTAATATATAAATGTTATGTGTTACAATTGTTGCCATATTTGAATACATTTGTAAAATATAGTTTGTAATTTTAAGTGATTTAATATTTTGAGTTTAATAGTTTAATAGTTATTAGTAATTTATTGTGTGTGTTGTAGTGGGTTGCAGGATTTCTAGTGGTATGAAGTGGGAAAATAATTAAATTAGAAATATATTTATTCAATTATGAATTTGTTTTGTATTGTTAATTTATTTTTAATGATTTATTATGCATTTATTGTGTTATAAAATATTTTAATTATATATATATATATATATATTCACTGAAAAAACCATAGGTTTCAGGCACGTTATAGTTAGGAATTAGCATTTAAAAAACCTTAGAAATTCACTGAAAAAACCATAGGTTTCAGGGGCGTTATAGTTAGCTGGACTTTTCACTCGTACAAAACCATTGAAATTCCCCCGTTATAGTTAGTTCAGCTAACTATAACTCGCGCGCCCGCAATGCACTGCTGATGACGTCACATATTACATCACTCATGACATGGTAAGTGACATCACTCATGACATCACTGATGACATCTCAACTGACATCACTAATGACATCACTGATGACATCATCCTTGTGATAGAGTGGCAGACCTCCTCTTCCCCTAATATAACCTTTGATACACACATTCAAAAATAGAAACTACAATGTTCAAAACAATGGACATACCAATACCAGTTACAACAACCTATTCAGTAATTCTAAGATCCACATACACATCCAATCATTCACCAACAGTCCTATACAGTAGGCCTGGGTGGTAAATTCCGTTCCGCTCGCGGAATTTGCGGAATCTAGGTAATTTCGCGTTCCACGGAGAACGCGGAATCACCCAAAATTCTGCTTTCCACGGCTTTGTGGAATTTTTGCTTGTTCGCGATCTCAAATTCATGTTCGCGAGATATTTCCCCCCGAGCACGCAATCAGCGGTCGCGAACAGGAAAAAAGCATCGCGAACAAGTAATTCCGCGTGTTCGCGGAATTTCTGCGTGTTCGCTGAGATTTTAAACCATTTCGCGGAGATTTGCGTAATGCGACTACGCAAATTCCGCCCACCCCTACTATACAGTCACTCATACATGTACTCACTCATCATATGTACTCACACACCTATACATCCTTTTACACAACGCCACTCATCCATAGAGTTACTCACACACAGTCACTCATGCTAATAAAGAATCAAACATCCATTTACTTGCATATACAGTTATACACACACCACCACACTTACTTCTTCAGAAACGTACACATAATTAGTCTTTTAAACAATCACTTATAGAAACACATACTTCTTCATACAGGAACTCTTTCAATCTCTCACTCTCACATATACTCACTTATATACACCAATAGTCACATATACTAGTTTAAAACATATGTAGTTACTCATAAAGACACTATTGAGACAGTCTATCACTCACTAACACACCCATGCACACACTCATCCACCCATACAGTCCTGCACACATGCTGTCTTCAACACATACAGACAGTGAGTCACTCATTCATGCACCTATGCACTACGCAATACCCCCCACCGAACCATACAGACACTCAGACACTCATACTGATACTCAAAAAACCAACTAATAACCTATATAGACACTCATGAAGCGACTCACCAACCCATGCAGCCACTTATACACAAAGTGAGAGACTGATACAGATATTTACACATTTAAGCATTACTCACTAAGCCATGTATTCACTAAGATACACTTAATCAGTCAGTTATACAATCAATTTTTCAAAAACAAATCATCCATTTAGACAATTATATACCCATTTATTCTTCCATCGACCTTGAGATATACATATATAAAACATATGTAATTTTCAGAAAAACACACATTCACTGGATGATGTCATCAGTGATGTCATTTGAGATGTCATCAGTGATGTCATGATTGATGTCACTGACCATGTCATGAGTGATGTAATATGTCACGTCATCAGCAGTGCATTGCGGGCGCGCAAGTTATAGTTAGCTGAACTAACTATAACGGGGGAATTTCAATGGTTTTGTACGAATGAAAAGCCCAGCTAACTATAACGCCCCTGAAACCTATGGTTTTTTCAGTGAATATATATATATATTCACTGAAAAAACCATTCAGAATACAGTGAAAACACCTACATACATTAGGGAACACTATGCGTTGGGGTCCCCCTGTGATCAGCATGACCTCCTCTGTAAGCCCCTAGTATATAATAGGGCAGGTGATTAAAACTACCTCTTAAACTTAAAACGCGCCACAGGGCGTGTTTGCACACGTCACCTCAGGCCCCGTCCCATCACTTTTCCACTGTGTAAACACGCCCTGTGGCCGTTTTAAGTTGGGAGATTAAGTCCCCTTGAATCCTGAGGGTCCCTAGGGTCCAACTAGACCACTAGGTACCTCCAGTAAGCACCACAGAGCTGCGTTGCAGAGAGATGTAAAAAGGGGCACGGTCTAGACCACCTCTCTGTAACGCAGCACAGTGGCGCTTACTGGAAGCACCTGGTGGGCTAGTTGGCCCCCAGGGTCCCTCAGGATAGAAGGGGAATTATTTCCCCAACTTAAAACGCGCCACAGGGCTTGTTTGCACACGTTAACTCAGGCCCCGTCCCCTCTCTTCACCACTGTGTAAACACGCCCTGCAGCGGTTTTTAGTTGGGAGATTAAGTTCATTTGAATCCTGAGTGTCCCTAGGGTCCAACTAGCCCACTAGGTACCTCCAGTAAGTGCCACAGAGCTGCATTGCAGAGAGGTGTAGAAAGAGGCACGGCCTGGACCACCTCTCTGCAACGCAGCTCAGTGGCGCTTACTGGAAGCACCTGGTGGGCTAGTTAGCCCCCAGTGGCCCTCAGGATTGAAGGGGAATTATTTCCCCAATTTAAAACGCGCCATAGGGCGTGTTTGCACACGTCACCTCAGGCCCCATCCCCTCCCTTCCCCACTGTGTAAACACGCCGTGTGGCCGTTTTTTAAGTTGGGAGATTAAGTCCCCTTGAATCCTGAGGATCCCTAGGGGCAAAATAGCCCACTAGGTACGTCCAGTAAGCGCCATTGCAGAGAGGTGTAAAAAGGGGCACGGCCTGCACCACCTCTCTGCAACGCAGAGCAGTGGCGCTTACTGGAAGCCCCTGGTGGGCTAGTTGGCCCCCAGGGTCCCTCAGGATTGAAAGTTAATTATTTCCCCAACTTAAAACGTGCCACAGGGCGTGTTTGCACATGTCACCTCAGGCCCGTCCCCTCCCTTCACTACTGTGTAAACGCGCCCTGTGGCCGTTCTAAGTTGAGAGATTAAGTCCCCTTGAATCCTAAGGGTTCCTAGGGTCAAACTAGCCCACTAGGTACCTCCAGTAAGCGCCACAGAGCTGCGTTGTATAGAGGTGTAAAAAGGGGCGTGGCCTCAGAACACCTGTCTGCAACACAGCTCCCTGGCGCATACTGGAGATACCTGTTGGACTAGTTGTCCCTCATGGACCCTCAGTATTGAAGGGGAATTAATTCCCCAACTTACAACTGGCCAGGGGGTGCATTTGCAGAGTGCTGCTAGGAGGGGGCGTGGCCTCCGGCGCGATGCCGGTCTTTTATTTATTTTATTTTTTTAAGAAGGAGGGCTGTGTGTCCCCCCTTCTTTTTCTAATTTACTGGCCCTGGGGACCCCATCCCCCATGGCCAGCACCCTAATTTTTTTGTTTAAAAAAAAAATAATTGACCCTCCCAAGGCCTTAATCCGCCCCGGGGACCCCAACCCCCGGGTCATGGCCTTTCTTTTTTTTTAAATTCTTTAGGAGGGGGCTGCGTTGCCCCCCTCCTCAGGCCACTTATGGGCCCGGGGACCCCATCCCCCGGGGCCGGCCTTTGCTTTTTATTATTTTAAAAAAATATATATTTATAGAAACACTTAGGACATGCTGGACAAACCGTATGTACCTATCACCATGACGATTTGCGTGATAATCATTAAAAGGCAACTATGCATAGAATGAATCCACATGGAATGTATTTACACCGCTAGTGAAGCTCCAACGTGTCTGACGCCCTACCGTGCCTAATCCCGCGCCCCCACCGGTGGGTACTCTCCAAGTAGAAACCCTTGTCGTTTATTTATACAACCATGGGTAGCTATTGACGGGCACATTTAATATACACGCACACCAAGCCATTCAAAGGGGATTCAACAAAAATTCGACCAAACTATGCAAGAAACCCCCCTCATGGTTAATAAAACACACATCCACAGCCGGATGTGTAATACTTTTTATTTTACTCTCTGGAAAGGAGACGAACCTCACTTGAGAGTCACAGCGTGCTCCAGGCTGAGCCCAATGCTGTGTTACACCCACCAGTGCCCGCCGAGTGCCTCACACCTCTGTGTTGTATTCCACCAGCTAGTGCGTATGCTATGACACTCTCTAGACCATGTGCACTGTAACACCACCCCGTGAATATGTCGTGCCACACTTGCCTTCGCACAGGTTATATTTCCCCATCTAACGTGCCTTCCTCGATGCCTATGTTATAATGCACAGCGCTATGCCATACATATTACAATCTGGGATCCATATCTTTGTCACAGTGCATATGCAACGTTACACTCACCAGCACATATTTTATATTACAACTTTAGAGACTAGTTAGGTTACACAACACTGCCCTGTGCATATTACACTCCAAGGCTAGTGCCTGTGCTATCTCGCGCTCTCCAATGAATCTGTCATTGCGCACAATGTGTTGCATATTATATTTCACGCCCCGGTTCATCTTATATCACACTTTTTGGTGCATAGTTTATACCATATACTATATCTAGTTTTCATGTTCAATCGTGCTCTCAGGACTATGTTCTATATAACACTGCGTCCACCTACCCTTTTCACGGACATTACATTTTGCGATGGGGGTGGATGGTCAGGGGGTGTTTCTGCCCAGTGAGCCCGGAGTCACAGTCACAAACGTCCTCTTCTTCCTGAATAAAAGTGATATTATGCTGCATACTTGTTCATATTTTAAGTAGTTCGCACAGACACACATTTTAAAAACAATAAGGTTCCTAATACCCACCTTCTCTGAACAGTTAGCTTGCTGCCCCATCCACCTCCTCCCTATCCTCTGTTGTCTGAATCCATGGACTAGCCTCCTCCCTCCTGCCATGCATGGTCTGATGTGCTGCCACTGCCCTACATTTAGCATGATGTACCAGTCCACTCCTCCTGCTCTCCATTGCCCAATTATATGGCCCATCATTGACCTCCTGCTTAGCCTCTGTGCTTAGCTTGCTGCCCCTATTCTCCTTCCCCCTGCCCTCCGATGTCTTTATGCATGCCCCTGCTCCATCCTTTTTGCCCACCATGTTCCATGGACCTGCCACTCCTATCTACACTGAGTGTTCTGTTGAGCTGCCACTTCCCTCCCACCTACCTAGCATTGTCAGATGACTGTAACCTGTTCCTGCCACCTCCACCCTGCCTGTCCACATGCCATGCCCCTATCCCCTTCCTCCTGTCCTCCGTGGTCCATTTTACTGCCACACCCTTCTGCCCTCCCTGGTCTGTTGTGCTGCAACTGCTCCTCCTGCCTGCCCCGTGCGGTCTGTTGTGAGGCCCCTTCCCCTGAACTCTCTTGTCTGTGCCCAGGTCCTGACCCTCCCTTCTATCCTCCATGGTCCTTTGTGCGTGCCCCTGCACCCTCCTTCTTGCCCATCATAGCCATTGTGCTGACACTAACCCTCCCGCTTGCCATGCATGGTCTTTTGTGCTGCCATGGCCCCTCCCACCTTTCCTGTGTGGTCAGCTAGCTGCCCCTGACCCCCTCCCACCTTCCCTCCATGGTCTGTGTGTATGACATCATAGTCTCATTGTTGCTCTCCATGGTGTGTCTTGTTTCTAGTGCCCATCCTGTCTGACCTCCATGGTCATCTTGCTGCTCCTGCCCTGCCCCCTTGCCCCCAGCCCTCTGTTTCCATGTGCAGACCCCTTTTGCCTCCCTCCTGGCTTACCTGTTCCATTGTAATGCCCCTGATCCGTCCCTCCTGCCCTTTATGGTCTGTTATGCTGCAACTTTCTCTCCTGTCTGTCCATTATGGTCAGCTAGCTACCATTGCCTCTTTCCCCTCTGTTCTCTGTTGTCCATGTGCATGGTCCTGTCCCCTCCCTATTGCTTTCCATGGATTGTTGTGCTGCACTCCCTGATGCCTGCCCTGTTGGGTCAGTTTGGTGCACCTCTCCATGTCCCTCTTGTCGTCTGTTATCCGAGTCCATGTCCCTACCCCAATTCCTTCTGCCTACCATGATCCAATGTACCATACTTGCAAACATTTTGAACTTGGTAAGAGGGAGATTTTAAAAAATGAAATGGGGTATTGATTTTCCCCTTTGAGTTACATTAAAAAAGAGGAGATTGTAGACAGGAGACATATCAAGTAAAGCCCATTTGAGCTTAAAAACATTGGACGTTTCCTGGCTGAAACGGGTCTGTTGGCATGTATGGTTGTACTACCACTGCCTCTTCCTTCTGCCCACAATGGTCTATTATATTGCCACAGCCTCCCTTGCCAGTCCTGTATTGTTGGTTTGTTGCCCCTGCCCCACTTTCCACTGCCCTCCATAGTCTGTTGTGCTGCCACTGCCCTTCCTGCCTGCCCAGTGTGGTCAAATTGTTGCCTCTGCACTCTCCTACCTGCCTTCAATTTTCAGAGTCCGTGCCCCTGGCCTCTGCCTCTCAACAGTATCCCAATGAACAACTAGATTGCTAACATTCTATATTTATTACAAAAGTGTGGAACGCCTGACGTCATCTTGATGTAATCAAAACTGTAATACCTAGAGTATTTCCTTTAGAAATTACATATATGAGAGGGTCTTATTTGCATCAAAATTATGGTTAGTGTTCTAAAAAACTAAAATGAGGACATATTTTCTGAGTTTTCAAATAGCGACAAAGAACTTTTACATTATTTGTAATCTTTATGTTTTTTTATCCAGTTGACCACTTGATTAAATGTTGCACCTAGGGGAGAGGATGTGGTGTTACTTCCAGAGCTGCAGACTTTGCAACTGGGGAACCAGGTTGGAGTTTCTGCTTCAGCTCAACATTCTGTGATTCTGGTCAAATCACTTAATCTCCCCATGTCTACAACCAAAATGAATTTGATCTTGTGTGATGTAACCAATGCTCATGTAAAGCACTCCAATACCTGACAAGTCTGCACTATATAAAACTGCAAATACACAAAAAATAATTGTTTTGCACACTTCTGTCATTGGGCTACATGTGGGCTACATCTGGGTGATATTTGTGCTGCATTTGGGCTCTTTTGTCTCTGGAGGCCATCTTGGGAAATTTATTTGTTATGAAGTTTCCTAATTTGCTAATTTACTGCAGTCTCCTCAGTAGGAAATGCTTTCAGTTTTTTACTTTGATTCCATCAAGAAGGTATTCAGATATGTCACACATTTGCCATAAATTCTGAATGTTAGCACTCCAGTTGCTCATTAGATCACTGTAGTAAAGCTACTGCTCACCATGGAAGTCTGCTGCTCGTATTAAAAGTGTATGTTTCAGTCTGCATGTCAGAATATTTTTATGAAATAGAAGACAATTTGAGAAGTCAAAATGTGCCCTAATTTTTCTTTCTGCAGAACTATTCATAATTTCTATGGGAAAATGAACCCCCTCATTTTGTTCCATTGTAAATTAAATGTTTTAAGTGTTACCACTTTATTCCAATCAAGATGGCTTCAGGTGTGCCATACTTTTATCATAAGTAAGACTGTTAGCGCTCTAGTTGTTCGTTAGAACACTCTGGGACATTCTGTCATTGGGCTATACTTGGGCTACATCTAGGTGATATTTGGGCTACATTTGGGCTCTTTTGTCTCTGGTGGCCATCTTGGGATATTTATTTGTTATGAAGTTTACTAATTTCCTCATTTACTGCAGTCTCCTCAGTAGGAAATACTTTCAGTTTTTTAGTTTGGTTCCATCAAGAAGGCATTCAGATGTGTCACACATTTGCCATAAATTCTGAATGTTAGCACTCTAGTTGCTCATTAGATCACTGTAGAAAAGCTACTGCTCACCAGGGAAGTCTGCTGCTGGTATTCAAAGTGCATGTTTCAGTCTGCATGTCAGAATTTGTTTATGAAATAGAATAGGATTTGGGAAGTCAAAATGTGCCCTAATTTTCTTTCTGCAGCACTAATCATAATTGCTATGGCAAAATGAACCCCCTCAGTTTGTTCCTTTGTAAATTAAATGTTTTAAGTGTTACCACTTTATTCCAATCAAGATGGCTTCAGGTGTGCCATACTTTTGTCATAAGTAAGACTGTTAGCGCTCTAGTTGTTCGTTAGAACACTCTGGGACATTCTGTCATTGGGCTATACTTGGGCTACATCTGGGTGATATGTGGGCTACATTTGGGCTCTTTTGTCTCTGGTGGCCATTTTGGGAGACTTATTTGTTATGATGTTTCCTAATTTCCTCATTTACTACAGTCTCCTCAGTAGGAAACACTTTCAGATTTTAATTTGATTCCATCAAGAAGGCATTCAGATGTGTCACACATTTGCCATAAATTCAAAATGTTAGCACTCTAGTTGCTTATTAGATCACTGTAGTAAAGCTACTGCTCACCAGGGAAGTCTGATGCTGGTATTGAAAGTGCATGTCTCAGTCTGCATGTCAGAATGTTTTAATGAAATAGAAGAGGAATTTTTCTTTCTGCAGCACTAATCATACTTTCTATGGCAAAATGAACCCCCTCATTTTGTTCCTTTTTAAACTAAATGTTTTAAGAATTACCACTTTATTCCAACCAAGATGGCTTCAGGTGTGCCATACTTTTGTCATAAGTAGGACTGTTAGCGCTCTAGTTGTTCTTTAGAACACTCTGGGAAGCTGCAGTAGAACACAAAGGAATCAACTGACAGTCTCTGCCCTTGTTGGATGTACATGTTTTACTGAGAATGTCAGACTTCATTCTCCCATGACTGAGAAAGATAATGTGAATTTACAGAAAATATGCTCTCAGTTTAGCTTATAGATCACCTTCCAAACCTCTGTGGGAAAAGCATGAGAAAATAGTTTTCTCTCAAACATGATTCGTGATATCACTGCAGAAGGCTTTTTCACATGGTAAAATCACCTTAGACCACACCGCAATTCCTAAAATGAGTATGGTACCATCAACAAATGATTTATAATGTAACTAAAGTCTTAAAACCTTCTATTAACTGCAAGGCTTTTTAATGAGGTGCTATCATGTATATTGGTCCCAAGATGGCTGCCAACACTTCTTGGATGAAGTTCTGACAGCCAATCAGATCTCACGATGAGATGTGTGGTTAGGTTCCACCCAGATATATATGTGATTTTACTTTTGATTTCCTCAGGAACTACTGAACGGATTTACACCATATATGCAAAAGGCACATGCCTGACCTGAGGAGTACCTCTTTGCCAAATTTCAAGTAATTCTGTTCAGCCGTTCGGGCTGTACCTTCGACTAAAGGTCCTATGGGAAAATGCATGGAGAAAATGCGTTTTGGGACCCCCCTTTTTTCTCAGCCCCCGCTTGACGAATCACCCTGAGACTTTCAGGGTAGGAGCTGAGCGGAGCGCCCCATGAGTTTTGAAAATTGCACAAAGATAAGTCAACCGGCGCCAAAGTTATCCAAAATAGAATTTTCAGATTTCCTATGGGAACTCGGTCCTAACTATAACTATCTACTGGCGACCGCCAGTAGATAATATATATATATATATATATATATTGTGATCAAGGCCTCTGGAAGGCCGAAACGCGTCATGGCAGCTTTTGGGTTTTGGAACTAATAAAAACCACTAGCACTTACTTTGGGTCCGTGTTCGTCTCTTGCACTTAGACGTTGTGCTGTTGGTGAGGCGAATCCTTGTGGCATATATATATGTATATATATATATATATATATATATATATATATATATATATATATACAGTTTTTTATTGTTATCTTTGGTTAAATTAAGCTATATTATAGTAGAGTGTTTTGGGGTTTGTAGGGGATAGGGCGGGAAGTTAATTAAGTGATATTTAATTGTTTAATTGATTATTAATAATGTAAGGTGTTTAATACTGATATATTTGAGCTATTTTTTGGGTCTGGGTTATTGGGTCCATAAGGGTAAAGGGTCGGAAGTTGAATAAGTAATAATTCATTATAACATGATTCTCAATTGTTAATTAATTATTTAATTGATTATTAATTATTGTAATTGTTTAATAATCATTTATTTAAGCTATATTTTATGTGCATTTTGTTAAGTTATTAGAGGGTGGTAAGTTGAATAAAGGTAAATATAAGTTAATATATTAATGTGTTCTTTAAAGATTGATTATTTTTTGAGATTATGTAAATTAATGAATTTATTAATGATTGTATACATTGTCTACTGTTTAATTTATTTTGTATACATATTTTAGTATTTATATGTGTATCATACATGTATATTTTTAATGTTGTATCTTATTATTTTTGGTGATTTGGTTGAGAAGAAAATATATACATATATTTATAATTAGTTATGTATTTTTTTAATATTTTATAAATGTTTAGCTTTTTCAAATAATATATAATTGTAAGTGATAAGTGCTTGTGAAAGTTTGTGTTATGATATTTGTTATTTAAATAGTTTCATGTATTCATTTAAGTTACACTTATTAACAAGGATTTCATCTTTATTTCGTAGTTAGGGAAGGTGATTTTATTATATGAAATTTGATTTTTAATTGTCTTTCTTTTGAATTCATTTATTAAATTGTTTTTTGTTTTTAATATTTATATATAGCTTTATCTTTATTTAATGTAATTTAATATTTTTTATAAGATTTTTTTTTTTTTTTTACCTTAATAGGGTTAAACATATTTATATTGTTTTAGAAGTGCAGTACTTTCACTACTGTTACTCTGACAGGATTGGTAATAGTAAATCCAAACCCTCTGAAGTCCAAGGCTTTACCTCCTATTGCATAGACTGGAGTGGAAATAGTACATCTAACCCCATTAAAGTTAAACACTAAGGACCTGATTAAGATGTTGGTCGGAAGCTAAACTGCCCGACTCCTTGTTGGAATCGGTTCAGACTGACTCTTTGGCAGTTCCTCCAGACTGATTATGATGCTTCCTCTTGGAAGCATCCATTTGGAAGGACTCCCATTGACTTCAATGGGAGCCTGTGTTTCAACCGACAACACGGGCTCCTATGGGGAAAATGGGTGTCTGTGGAAAAGCTTTCACCCTGTCGCGGGCACCCCATGGTGCCCGCCACACTGTGCATGGTCTTACAGGGCTTCCCTTGGGTACCCCCTCGACACCAAACCAGAAGACTCAGGATGAAAGGGGGCCTGCTAGGAACAACAAAGTCAGTTTCTGACAGCCTTTTCGTGTCGGACAGACCGAGTCGGAAAGGCTGTTGGAATCCAACATCGTTATCAGTTGGTCGGAAAAGCTGTCCATTGAGCTGTACGAATCAGCTCCAACCGACTCGGATTATCCGTATTCCAGTTGGGAACTGATTCAGAATGACCGAACGCTTACACTTCCAACCGCGAGCATCGTAATTGGTCGGTTGGAAAAGTTTCCGACTGAGTCAGGAGGATGGGTTCTGACACGTTCTAGGAAAATCCGACTGTCGGTCAGAGGCTTTCCGACTGACATCGCAATCAGGCCCTTAGAAGCAAATAGAAATAACATTAAAATGAGTATATAATGTACAATAAATATTTAGTATTATATGTTTGTTATATACTACCCGTGATCAAGGTTCGAGGCGCGAACCGAAATGTGTTGGGCATGGATATGACTGCTAAAATGAAATAAAGCAACCTAAATTACAGATTCTGAGAGAGTGCATTTTTCTACAAACCTTTGAGCTCAGAGGTTATTTGCTTTGAAATTTACCGGTTGTCCTGCCGGAGAGAATCCGCACCGCACAGAAAGAGGCATTCTAACCAAGGGCGTTGTAGAATAATATATGTATATCTATATATGAACATATCTATCTATCTATCTATCTATCTATCTATCTATCTATCTATCTATCTATCTATCTATCTATCTATCTATCTATCTATCTATCTATCTATCTATCTATCTATCTATCTATCTATCTATCTATCTATCTATCTATCTATCTATCTATCTATCTATCTATCTATCTATCTATCTATCTATCTATCTATCTCTATCTAGTTATATATATATCTGTATATCTCTATATCTATATTCACTGAAAAAACCATAGGTTTCAGGGGCGTTATAGTTAGCTGGACTTTTCACTCGTACAAAACCATTGAAATTCCCCCGTTATAGTTAGTTCAGCTAACTATAACTCGCGCGTCTGCAATGCACTGCTGATGACGTCACATATTACATCCCTCATGACATGGTCAGTGACATCACTCAGGACATCACTGATGACATCTCAAATGACATCACTGATGACATCATACAGTGAATGTGTGTTTTTCTGAAAATTAAATATGTTTTATATATGTATATGTCAAGGTCAATGGAAGAATACATGGGTATATAAGTATCTAAATGGATGATTGTTTTTGAAAAATTGATTGTATAACTGACTGATTAAGTGTATCTTAGTGAATACATGGCTTAGTGAGTAATGTTTAAATATGTAAATATCTGTATCAGTCTCTCACTTTGTGTATAAGTGGCTGCATGGGTTGGTGAGTAGCTACATGAGTGTTTATATAGGTTATTAGTTGTTTTTTGAGTATCAGTATGAGTGTCTGAGTGTCTGTATGGTTCGGTGGGGGGTATTACGTAGTGCATGGATGCATGAATGAGTGACTCACTCTTTGTATGTGTTGAAGACAGCATGTGTACAGGACTGTATGGGTGGATGAGTGTGTGTATGGGTGTGTTAGTGATTGAATGACTGTCTCAATAGTGTCTTTATGAGTAACTACATATGTTTAAAAAAAGTATATGGGACTATTGGTATATATAAGTGAGTATATGTGAGAGTGAGAGATTGGAAGAGTTCCTCTATGAATAAGTATGTGTTTCTATAAGTGATTGTTTAAAAGACTAAGTATGTGTAAGTTTCTGTAGAAGTAAGTGTGGTGGTGTGTGTATAACTGTATATGCAAGTAAATGGATGTTTGATTCTTTATTAGCATGAGTAACTATGTGTGTGAGTAAACCTATGGATGAGTGGCGTTGTGTAACAGGATGTATAGGTGTATGAGTACATATGATGAGTGAGTACATGTATGAGTGACTGTATAGGACTGTTGGTGAATGAGTGGATGTGTATGTGGATCCTAGAATTACTGAATAGGTTGTTGTAACTGGTATTGGTATGTTCATTGTTTTGAAAATTGTAGTTTCTATTTTTGAATGTGTGTATCAAAGGTTATATTAGGGTGAGAGGAGGTCTGCCACTCTATCACAAGGATGATGTCATCAGTGATGTCATCAGTGATGTCATCAGTGATGTCATTTGAGATGCCATCAGTGATGTCATGAGTGATGTCACTGACCATGTCATGAGTGATGTAATATGTGATGTCATCAGCAGTGCATTGCAGGCGCACGAGTTATAGTTAGTTGAACTAACTATAACGGGGGAATTTCAATAGTTTTGTACGAGTGAATAGTCCAGCTAACTATAACGCCCCTGAAACCTATGGTTTTTTCACTGAATTTCTAAGGTTTTTTAAATGCTAATTCCTACCTATAACGTGCCTGAAACCTATGGTTTTTTCAGTGAATTTCAAAGGTTTTTTAAATGCTAATTTCTAACTATGCCTACAGAGATAGGACATGTAAAGAAAGAAGAAAAAATGCACAGAAAAAAAAAGAAATGCAGAAAGAAGCAACAGAAGTCCTCAAAGACGAAGAAAAGTGCAGGAAGAAGGATAACGTGCAGAAAGAACAAACAGAAGAGCAGAAAGAAACCTTGTTGCAAAATCATCCTGTACCCTCAACTTTTTCAGACGGATACTGGTGGTAACTGAGTCTGACTAACCAGTCTTAGAGCCAGTGCTATGTTAAAAGACACTTAGAATACAGTGAAAACACCTACATACACTAGGGAACACTATGCGTTGGGGTCCCCCTGTGATTAGCATGACCTCCTCTGTAAGCCCCTAGTATATAATATGGCAGGGGGATTAAAACTACCTCTTAAAATGCGCCACAGGGCGTGTTGGCACACGTCACCTCAGGCCCCGTCCCCTCCCTTCCCCACTGTGTAAACACACCCTGTGGCTGTTTTAAGTTGGGAGATTAAGTCCCCTTGAATCCTAAGGGTCCCTAGGGTCCAACTAACCCACTAGGTACCTCCAGTAATCACCACAGAGCTGCGTTGCAGAGAGATGTAAAAAGGGGAACAGCCTAGACCACCTCTCTGCAAAGCCGCGCAGTGGCGCTTACTGGAAGCACCTGGTGGGCTAGTTGGCCCCCAGGGTCCCTCAGGATTGATGGTGAATTATTTCCCCAACTTAAAATGCGCCACAGGGCGTGTTTGCACATTTCACCTCAGGCCCCGTCCCCTCCCTTTACCACTGTGTAAACACGCCCTGAGGCCGTTTTTAGTTCGGAGATTAAGTTCATTTGAATCCTGAGGGTCCCTAGGGTCCAACTAGCCCACTAGGTACATCCAGTATGTGCCACAGAGCTGTGTTGCAGAGAGGTGTAAAAAGTGGCACGGCCTGGACCACCTCTCTGCAACGCAGCGCAGGGGTGCTTAGTGGAAGCACCTGGTGGGCTAGTTAGCCCCCAGGGGCCTTCAGGATTGCAGGGGAATTATTTCCCCAACTTAAAACATGCCATAGGGCGTTTGCACACGTCACCTCAGGCCCCGTCCCCTCCCTTCCCCACTGTGTAAACACGCCCTGTGGCCGTTTTAAGTTGGGAGATTAAGTCCCCTTGAATCCTGAGGGTCACTAGGGGCAAAATAGCCCACTAGGTACTTCCAGTAAGCGCTATTGCAGAGAGGTGTAAAAAGGGGCACTGCCTGCACCCCCTCTCTGCAACGCAGCACAGTGGCACTTACTGGAAGCACCTGGTGGGCTAGTTGGCCCCCAGGGTCCCTCAGGATTGAAAGGGAATTATTTCCACAACTTAAAACGCACCACAGGGCGTATTTGCACACGTCACCTCAGGCCCCGTCCCCTCCCTTCACTGTGTAAGTGCGCGCTGTGGCCGTTCTAAGTTGAGAGATTAAGTCCCCTTGAATCCTAAGGGTCCCTAGTGTCAAACTAGCCCACTAGGTACCTCCAGTAAGCGCCACAGAGCCGCGTTGCAGAGAGGTGTAAAAAGGGGCATGGCCTCAGAACACCTGTCTGCAACGCAGCTCCCTGGCGCATACTGGAGATACCTGTTGGGCTAGTTGGCCCTCAGGGACCCTCAGTATTGAAAGGAAATTAATTTCCCAACTTACAACTCGCCAGGGGGCGCGTTTGCAGAGTGCTGCAAGGAGGGGGCGTGGCCTCTGGCACAATGCCGGTCTTTTATTATTATTTTTTTTAAGAATGGGGCTGTGTGGCCCCCCTTCTTTTTCTAATTTATTGGCCCTGGGGACCCCATCCCTCAAGGCCTACCCCTAATTGTTTTTGTTAGAAAAAAAAAGAATTTGGAAAGGGTCCGCATGGTCCCCCTCCCGATGCCTTAATCGGCCCCAGGGACCCCAACCCCCGGTGCATAGCCTTTTTTTTTTTATTCTTTGGGAGGGGGGCTGCGTTGCCCCCTCCTCAGGCCACTTATGACCCTGGGGACCCCATCCCCCAGGGCCGGCCTTTGTTTTTTATCACTTTTTATAAAATGTATTTATAGAAACACCTAGGACATGTTGGACAAACCGTACGTACCTATCACCATGACGATTTGCGTGATATTCATTAAAAGGCAACTATGCATACAGTGAATCCACGTGGAATGTATTTACACTGCTAGTGAAGCTCTGACGTGTCTGACGCCCTACTGTGCCTAATCCCGGCACCCCCGCCGGTGGGTACTCTCCAAGTAGACACCGTTGTTGTTTATTTATACAAACATGGGTAGCTATTGACGGGCACATTTAATACACACGCACACGAAGCCATTCAAAGGGGATTCGACAAAAATTCGACCAAAACTATGCAAAACCCCCCCTCACGGTTAATAAAACACACATCCACGGCTGGATGTGTAATACTTTTTATTTTACTCTCTGGAAAGGAGACGAACCTCACTTGAGAGTCACAGCACGCTCCTGGCTGAGCCCAATGCTGTGTTACACCCACCAGTGCCCGCCGAGTGCCACACACCTCTGTGTTGTATTCCACCAGCTAGTGCGTATGCTATGACACTCACTAGCCTATGTGCACTGTAACACCACCCCGTGAATATGTCATGCCACACTTGCCATCGCACGGGTTATATTTCCCCATCTAACGAGCCTGCCTCGATACCTATGTTATAAAGCACAGCGCTATGCCATACAAATTACAATCTGGGATCCATATCTTTGTCACAGTGCATATGCAACGTTACACTCCCCAGCACATATTTTATATTACAACTTTAGAGACTAGTTAGGTTACACAACACTGCCCTGTACATATTACACTCCAAGTGCATATCACATAGCACGTGCTAGTGCCTGTGCTATCTCGCGCTCTCCAATGAATCTGTCATTGTACAGAATGTCTTGCATATTATATTTCATGCCCCGGTTCATCTTATATCACACTTTTTGCTGCATACTTTATACCATACACTATATCTAGTTTTCATTTTCAATCGTGCTCTCAGTACTATATTCTATATAACACTGTGTTCACCTACCCTTTTCACGGGCATTACATTTTGCGATTGGGGGTGGAGGGTCAGGGTGTGTTTCTGCCAAGTGAGCCTGGAGTCACAGTGACAAACGTCCTCTTTTTCCTGAATAAAAGTGAGATTATGCTGCATACTTGTTCATATTTTAAGTAGTTCGCACAGACACACATTTTAAAAACAATAAAGTTCCTAATACCCGCATTCTCTAAACAGTTAGCTTACTGTCCCATCCACCTCCTCCCTATCCTCTGTTTTCCGAATCCATGGACTAGCCTCCTCCCTCCTGCCATGCATGGTCTGATGTGCTGCCACTGCCCTCCATTTAGCATGATGTACCAGTCCACTCCTCCTGCCCTCCATTGCCCAATTATATGCCCCATCATTGACCTCCTGCTTAGCCTCTGTGCTTAGCTTGCTGCCCCTAGTCTCCTTCCCCCTGCCCTCCGATGTCTTTGTGCATGCCCCTGCTCCATCCTTTTTGCCCACCATGTTCCATGGACCTACCACTACAATCTACTCTGAATGTTCTGTTGAGCTGCCACTCCCCTCCCACCTGCCTAGCATTGTCAGATGACTGTAACCTGTCCCTGCCACCTCCACCCTGCCTGTCCACATTCCATACCCCTATCCCCTTCCTCCTGTCCTCCATGGTCCATTTTACTGCCACACCCTTCTGCCCTCCCTGGTCTGTTGTGCTGCAACTGCTCCTCCTGCCTGCCCCACGTGGTCTGTTGTGAGGCCCCTTCCCCTGAACTCTCTTGTCTGTGCCCAGGTCCTGACCCTCCCTTCTATCCTTCATGGTCCTTTGTGCATGCCCCTGCACCCTCCTTCTTGCCCATCAAAGCCATTGTGCTGCCACTAACCCTCCCGCTTGCCATGCATGGTCTTCTGTGCTGCCACGGCCCCTCCCCCTTCCCTATGTAGTCAGCTAGCTGCCCCTGACCCCCTCCCACCTTCCCTCCATGGTCTGTGTTTATGCCATCATAGTGTCACTGTTGCTCTCCATGGTGTGTCTTGATTCTAGTGCCCATCCTGCCTGACCTCCATGGTCATCTTGCTGCTCCTGCCCTGCCCCCTTGCCCTCAGCCCTCTGTTTCCATGTGCAGACCCCTATTCACTCCCTCCTGGCTTGTCTGTTCCATTGTAATGCCCCTGATCCGTCCCTCCTCCCCTTTATGCTCTGTTATGCTGTAGCTTTCTCTCCTGTCTGTCCATTATGGTCAGCTCGCTACCATTGCCTCTTTCCCCTCTGTTCTCTGTTGTCCATGTGCATGGTCCTGTCTCTTCCGTATTGCTTTCTATGGATTGTTGTGCTGCACTCCTGTTCCGCATGCCCTGTGTGGTGTATTGTGCTGCTGCAAACCCTGATGCCTGGCCTGTAGGGTCAGTTTGGAGCACCTCTCCATGTCCCTCCTGACCTCTGTTATCCAAGTCCATGTCCCTACCCCAATTCCTCCTGCCTTCCATGATCCAATGTACCATACTTGTGAACATTTTGAACTTGGTATGAGGGAGATTTTGAAAATAAACTGGGGTATTGATTTTCCCCTTTGAGTTACATTGAAAAATAGGAGATTGTAGACAGGAGAAACAAAGCCCATTTGAGCTTAAAAACATTGGACGTTTCATGGCTGAATCGGGTCTGTTGGCATGTATGGTTGTACTACCACTGCCTCTTCCTTCTGCCTACAATAGTCTATTATATTGCCACAGCCTCTCTTGCCGGTCCTGTATTGTTGGTTTGTTGCCCCTGCCCCCCTTTCCACTGCCCTCCATAGTCTGTTGTGCTGTCACTGCCCTTCCTGCCTGCCCAGTGTGGTCAAATTGTTGCCTCTGCACCCTCCTACCTGTGTTCAATTTTCAGAGTCCTTGCCCCTGGCCTCTGCCTCTCAACAGTATCCTAATGAACAACTAGATTGCTAACATTCTATATTTATTACAAAAGTGTGGAACGCCTGACGTCATCTTGATGTAATCAAAACTGTAATACATAGAGCATTTCCTTTAGAAATTACATATATGAGAAGGTCTTATTTGCATCAAAATTATGGTTAGTGCTCTAAAAAACTAAAATGAGGACATATTTTCTGAATTTTCAAATAGCGACAAAGCACTTTTAAATGATTTGTTATCTTTATGTTTTTTTATCCAGTTGACCACTTGATTAAATGTTGCACTTAGGGGAGAGGATGTGGAGTTACTTCCAGAGCTGCAGACTTTGCAACTGGGGAACCAGGTTGTCGTTTCTGCTTCAGCTTGACATTCTGTGATTCTGGTCAAATCACTTAATCTCCCCATGTCTACAACCAATATGAATTTGTTCTTGTGTGATGTAACCAAAGCTCATGTAAAGCACTCCAATACCTGACAAGTCTGCACTATATAAAACTGCAAAAACACAAAAAATAAAACGTGTTTTGCACACTTCTGGCTTTGGGCGACATGTGGGCTTCATCTGGGTGATATTTGTGCTGCATTTGGGCTCTTTTGTCTCTGGTGGCCATCTTGGGAGATTTATTTGTTATGAAGTTTCCTAATTTCCTCATTTACTGCAGTCGCCTCAGTAGGAAATGCTTTCAGTGTTTTAGTTTGATTCCATCAAGAAGGTATTCAGATATGTCACACATTTGCCATAAATTCTGAATGTTAGCACTCTAGTTGCTCATTAGATCACTGTAGTAAAGCTACTGCTCACCATGGAAGTCTGCTGCTGGTATTAAAAGTGCATGTTTCAGTCTGCATGTCTGAATTTTTTAATGAAGTAGAAGAGGATTTGAGAAGCCACTCAAAATGTGCCCTAATTTTTCTTTCTTCAGCACTAATCATAATTTCTATGGCAAAATTAACCCCTTAACCCCCTCATTGTGTTCCTTTTTAAATTAAATGTTTTAAGTATTACCAGTTTATTCCAACCAAGATGGCTACAGGTGTGCCATACTTTGTCATAAGTAAGACAGTAAGCTCTCTAGTTGTTCTTAAGAACACTCTGGGACATTCTGTCATTGGGCTATACTTGGGCTATATCTGGGTGATATTTGTGCTACATTTGGGCTCTTTTGTCTCTGGTGGCCATCTTGGGAGACTTATTTGTTATGAAGGTTCCTAATTTCCTCATGTACTGCAGTCTCCTCAGTAGGAAATACTTTCAGTTTTTTACTTTGGTACCATCAAGAAGGCATTCAGATGTGTCACACATTTGCATAAATTCTGAATGTTAGCACTCTAGTTGCTCATTAGATCACCGTAGTAAAGCTACTGCTCACCAGGGAAGTCTGCTGCTGGTATTCAAAGTGCAGGTTTCAGTCTGCATGCCAGAATATTTTAATAAAATAGAAGAGGATTTGAGAAGTCCAAATGTGCCCTAATTTTTCTTTCTGCAGCACTAATCATAATTTCTATGGCAAAATGAACCCCCTCATTTTGTTCCTTTGCAAACTAAATGTTTTAAGTGTTACCACTTTATTCCAATCAAGATGGCTTCAGGTGTGCCATACTTTTTTCTAAAGAAAGACTGTTAGCGCTCTAGTTGTTCTTTAGAACACTCTGGGACTTTCTGTCATTGGGCTATACTTGGGCTACATCTGGGTGATATTTGTGCTACATTTGGGCTCTTTTGTCTCTGGTGGCCATCTTGGGAGACTTATTTGTTATGATGTTTCCTAATTTCCTCATGTATTGCAGTCTCCTCAGTAGGAAATACTTTCAGTTTTTTACTTTGGTTCCATCAAGAAGGCATTCAGATGTGTCACACATTTGCCATAAATTCTGAATGTTAGCACTCTAGTTGCTCATTAGATCACCGTAGTAAAGCTATTGCTCACCAGGGAAGTCTGCTGCTGGTATTCAAAGTGCAGGTCTCAGTCTGCATGTCAGAATATTTTAATGAAATTGAAGAGGATTTGAGAAGTCAAAATGTGCCCTAATTTTTCTTTCTGCAGCACTAACCATAATTTCTATGGCAAAATGAACGCCCTCATTTTGTTCCTTTGCAAATTAAATGTTTTAAGTGTTACCACTTTATTCCAATCAAGATGGCTTCAGGTGTGCCATACTTTTGTCTAAAGAAAGACTGTTAGCGCTCTAGTTGTTCTTTAGAACACTCTGGGACATTCTGTCATTGGGCTATACTTGGGCTACATCTGGGTGATATTTGTGCTGCATTTGGGCTCTTTTGTCTCTGGTGGCCATCTTGTTTGACTTATTTGTTATGAAGTTTCCTAATTTTCTCATGTGCTGCAGTCTCCTCAGTAGGAAATACTTACAGTTTTTTACTTTGGTTCCATCAAGAAGGCATTCAGATGTGTCACACATTTGCCATAAATTCTGAATGTTAGCACTCTAGTTGCTCATTAGATCACTGTTGTAAAACTACTGATCACCAGGGAAGTCTGCTGCTGGTATTCAAAGTGCAGGTTTCAGTCTGCATGTCAGAATATTGTAATTAAATAGAAGAGGATTTGAGAAGTCAAAATGTGCCCTAATTTTTCTTTCTGCAGCATTAATCATAATTTCTATGGCAAAATGAGCTCCCTCATTTTGTTCCTTTGCAAATTAAATGTTTTAAGTGTTACCACTTTATTCCAATCAAGATGGCTTCAGATGTGCCATTCTTTTGTCTAAAGAAAGACTGTTAGCGCTCTAGTTGTTCTTTAGAACACTCTGGGACATTCTGTCATTGGGCTATACTTGGGCTACATCTGAGTGATGTTTGTGCTACATTTGGGCTCTTTTGTCTCTGGTGGTCATCTTGGGACACTTGTCTGTTATGAAGTTTCCCAATTTCCTCATTTACTACAGTCTCCTCAGTAGGAAATACTTTCAGTTTTTTACTTTGATTCCATCAAGAAGGCATTCAGATGTGTCACACATTTGCCATAAATTCTGAATGTTAGCACTCTAGTTGCTCATTAGATCACTGTAGTAAAGCTACTACTCACCAGGGAAGTCTGCTGCTGGTATTGAAAGTGCATGTTTCAGTCTGCATGTCAGAATATTTTAATGAAATAGAAGAGGATTTGAGAAGTCACTCAAAATGTGCCCTAATTTTTCTTTCTGCAACACCAATCATACTTTCTATGGCAAAATGAACCCCCTCATTTTGTTCCTTTTTAAATTAAATGTTTTAAGAGTTACCACTTTATTCCAATCAAGATGGCTTCAGGTGTGCAATACGTTTGTCATAAGTAGGACTGTTAGCGCTCTAGTTGTTCTTTAGAACACTCTGGGAAGCTGCAGTAGAACACAAAGGAATCAACTGACAGTCTCTGCCCTTGTTGGATGTACATGTTTTACTGAGAATATCAGACTTCATTCTCACATGACTGAGAAAGATAATGTGAATATACAGAAAATTTGCTCTCAGTTTAGCTTATAGATCAACTTCCAAACCTCTGTGGGAAAAGCATGAGAAAATAGTTTTCCCTCAAACATGATTCATGATATCCCAGCAGAAGGCTTTTTCACATGGTAAAATCACCTTAGAACACACCACAATTCCTAAAATGAGTATGGTACCATCAACAAATGATTTATAATGTAACTAAAGTCTTACAACCTTCTATTAACTGCAATGCTTTTTAATGAGGTGCTATTGTGTATATTGGTCCCAAGATGGCTGCCAACACTTCTTGGATAAAGTGCTGACAGCCAATCAGATCTCAGGATGAGATGTGTGGTTAGGCTCCTCCCAGATATATATGTGATTTTACTTTTTATTTTCTCAGGAACTACTGAACGGATTTACACCATTTAACCAAAAGGTACGACTCTGAACCAAGGGCTACCTTTTTTGCCAAATTTGGGGTAATTCCGTTCAGCAGTTCGGGCTGTAGCTGCGATTAAAGATTCCTATGGAAAATTGCATGGGGAAAACACGTTTTGGGACACCCTTTTTTCTCAGCCCCTGCTTGACGAATCACCCCGTGAGTTTTAGGATAGGATCGGACCAGAGCTCCCCACCAGTTTGGAGAATTTCGCGAAGATTCGTCAACCGGTGCCAAAGTTATTCCAAATAGAATGTTGCGGATTTCCTATGGATAATAGGTCCTAACTATAACTACCTACTGGCGACCACCAGTAGGTAATATCTATATATATATATATCTATATATATGTATTCACTGAAAAAACCATAGGTTTCAGGGACGTTATAGTTAGTTTGACATTTGAGTCATATAAAACCAGAGAAATTCGGCTGTTATAGTTAGTTGAGCTAACTATAACTCGCGCACCTGCAATGTACTGCTGATGACGTCACTTATTACATCACTCATGACATGGTCAGTGACATCACTCATGACATCACTGATGACATCTCAAATGACATCACTGATGACATCACTGATGACATCATCCAGTGAATGTGTGTTTCTGTCAAGTTTAAATATTTTTCATATACATCTATGCCAAGGTCTATTCAAGAATAGGTCGATGTAAAAGTGCCTGAATACATTATTTAGTAGATGCATGACTGACTCTATAAGTCACTGGTTGAATGTATGTTACTAAATGCATGGATTAGTGACTAGACTGTGTGAATGTCTCTCTTAGTCTTTCACTTGGTGTGTAAGCAGGTGCATGGCTTGGTGAGTAGCTACATCTGTGTGTATATGTGTTTTTCATTGATTGTATGAGTATCTGTATGGGGGTCTGACTGTCTATGTGGGTGTGTGGGTTGTCTCTGACTCTGTGCATACATGTCTGAATGGCCGATTCACTGGTTCTATAGATTCAAAAGTGCATCTCAGAAGGGCTGTATAGATAGCTGACTATGTGAACAGGTGCGTTGATTAGTGAATTGATGTCTCAGTTATATATATATGTGAGTAACTATATATGTTTTTACACACTATATGTGAGTGTTGGGGTGTATAATTGACTACGTGAAAGACAGTGATTGCAAGAGAGTCTACATACACGAATGTATACATGTATTAGTGATTGTATAAGAGAGTAAGTATGTGATAGTATCTATATAAATATGGAAAGAGATGTGTGTATAAAAATAAGGCAGGTGTTGTGTATATATCTGCAAAGGGGAATACATGGGTGTATGATTGATTTTTGGCATGACTGAATAGATGTGTGAGTAACTCTATGGATCAGTAGCACTGTGTAAATGTATATATACGTGTATGAGTGGATATTATACTGATGTAATGATGAGTGACACCATGTATGAGTGACTGTATCAGTGTATATCTGGCTCACAATATATAGATAGGAACTAGTGGATGGATATCTAGTATTTGGTTTTGGTGTGTCTATGCTTTTCAAAACGGCAATCTGTATTTTAGAGTGCGTCTAGCAAAGGTTATATTACAGGGGGGCGCTAGAGAGCCCACTGCGGAATGGCCGCCTTCTGAGACGGCTCCGCTGGTCAGGCTCACAAAGCAGGATTCAATGTGTGTAGCGGGCTTGGAACTGCCCGCAGCCGGCATAATCTAGCGCCGGAATACTCGGGCTATGTGAGGCGAGAGCAGAGAAACATCAGCAACATTCCAGCGTCGGTAAATTGCGCTCGACGGCGGAGAGCGGATTGCAGCTGTGGCGCGAACAAGATGGAGGCGCCCTGAGGCATCACTCGGCCCGGAGCGGGGACGACGTGGAGTCGTGCAGAGGGACGAGGATCTGGGCTGCTGCGTGCTGGAGTCCAGCTAGCTCCATGTCGGAGGAGACGGAGACTGTGCAGCGATGAAGGCGCGAGCAGGCGTGTGGTGCGTACGCCGCATATGGGGTGCCGTCCCACATATCAGCTTAAAATGGCGGACAGCACCGAAGGCGGCGAAACCTGCCATGAACGGTGCGCACTGAAGGTATGACTGACGAGATCACATTAATCTGTGCCTCACCCGCACTCTGCCCATGTCCAGTGCTGCAGTGAAAGAGATCCATGCTGGTGAGATCAAAACCGTGTGCCGGTGTGAATGGGGGCTGCGCGACGTGTTCCATGATATCCACTCCCCTTGGATAAGACTGTAGCGCCATGTGCCCCATGAGAACGGCGACTCCTGGAATGCATAACATTGACGACTATACTGGAGTGTTGGTGCTGGTGCTTTGCCTGAGTGCCACGTGCCGGTTAACTTGTGGTGGCCATAGTGTCTCTATACATCTGCCGGCTGGAGAGCGAGGATCCCTGTAATGTGGCGGCTGAAAGGGGGGTGCATGGGTACTCATACGCAGTGAACACTGAAGGGCTGACTCAGTTGTGGAGTGCATACGTGACTGGTCCTCACATCAACCGTGGCACAGTCATAGCGATAGCACCTGGCGCTGGAAGACCTCGATGAAACCTAGCTTTCGCTGATCTCCTTGCTGGATGACGAAACATTACCAAGTGCTGAGACGGCTGTATGGAGACTGGGGGATTTAAGCGCTGATTTGCCCGTCCTCATCGGGGAAGTGGAAGGAACCTGGTGGACTCTATGTCGAGCGATATTCAAGACCCATTAGCTCCCCGCTAAGTGAGACTGCACGGGGTAAACATGGGAAAGCCGGACAGGATGCAATCTAAATTATCTTTCGAAACGAAAAAGAATGCAAAGGGAGCGACAGCACCCCCAGAAGCGGAGCCCAAACTTGACCCAGAGGCAACTACTGGCATGGAGGGTGTTCTGCAGGCCATACAGCGTAGTTTGCAGGATATTAATGGTAAACTGGACACCATCACCCTACGGGTGGACAATATGGCAGCCAAGCTAGACAGGCACGGTGAGCGCCTTGTGGAGGCGGAAACTTGGATCACGGCGGTGGAGGATGAATCGCATGGCACGACGAAAAAATGCACGGAAATGGAGAAGCTGCTTGAAGTTATTAAGAATAAAGCGGAAGATTTAGAAGCGAGATCCAGACTCAATAACATCAGAATCGGGGGAATTCCGGAATCCACAAACACAGGCCGTATGGAAACTTATATTGAGGAGCTGGTTCGAAGCGTGTTTGGAACGGAAAGCCTATCAGCTATTTTTGTGATTGAACGTGCGCATCGGTCTCTTGCTCCACGACCAAAGCCAGGCGCAACTACTCGACTTATTATTGCCCGGGTACTTAACTACAGAGACCGCGATACCATTTTAAGACTGGCTCGTGAAAAGCGGCAGATTACCTACCAGGGAAACACGCTGGAATTCTTCTCGGACTTCACTATGGCAGTTCAACTGGCGCAAAAAGAATTTAACCCAGCAAAAAAGAAATTGCGTGAACTACACCTTGAGTACGCTATGCTCTATCCGGCGAGACTGCGGGTGACGCATGAAGGTCGCCATACACTCCTCCAGACACCGAAAGCAGCACAGGACTTTCTTAAGAAAATTGGCGCCAAACGCAGAGAGCGGAGGCAATCGGTGCAGCGTCAGGAATCTGAAATGGATGCCGACCTGGGGTGAGACGAACCTTAGATTCAGGACGCGGCGAGCTGGTAAGATCTGTATTAGGGGGGCGGACTGCTGCTACCCCGGGCGGCTCAGCGGCTGCAGTAACGAAGTGCGAAAGAGACAGTGGTGCACAGTAACGATTGGACTTGTCCCCTGCTGGGCCTGCACCGCCTTGGACTACTGAACTGATGGTGCACCATATGCATCTATTATGCGGGATGTGTCCTGAGGGAGGGTGCTTCTGGTGTGGGATGATCATCTTTCTGTATCATACTGTTGCTTAGATTGGGACAGTAAGTAATGATGCTGCTACACTGTCTGTTTGGTTCATTTGGTGGACTGTCCCGGGATTTGGGAGGCGATCAGACTGGCGGCCATGCCTCAGGGATTGAGGGGACTATCGGCAAGTCATGGAATTGGCTCAGCTTAATGCAACTAGGACCTACAACTGAGGCGGTCATGGCCGACTGCCCCTCTCATATGGCCGCTACTGCGAGTTGACCACAACGGGTGGACAGGGGTGGATACTCTTGCACTGGTGTATTGTGTATAAGCAGGTAGAGCCGAGTAAGGGCAGTTTGATAAGCTTTCGGCTGTGGGTCGGAGGCGACCTGCATCACTCACATATGCCTGACCACATCCATTCTAATGGATGGCGTTGTGAGCTCTCGTGGACCCCCACTTGGGTGCTCCCCAATCTCAGTTAAGTTATGTTTTTGTATTATGGTGGGACATGTCTTTGGCATGGTTGGGATGCTGAAGTGGGAGGTGGGTGGGTGAATTGGTGTTGGGGACTGTTATGCAGGTTAAGGTACTTAAGAAACATGGCTGACCTCCAGAACCACATTTGGATGTACAATTTTGTGATGCTGTTCTTTTATCTGAGCTATGGTGAAGGCTATGAACTGTCCAATATTATGGGTATGTCTTGTTTCCGATGTCTGATGTGAAGTTACGACCTAAACACTTGAACTTGTTGACCTGGAATATCAGAGGTCTTAATAACCCTAGAAAAATCAGGCAGGTCTTTGCATATTTAGACAGACGCCAAATTGATATTGCCCTCCTGCAGGAAACGCATCTTGCACCTACTCCGAACACTCACATAGGGCAAAGATGGGCGGAGCCAATACGATGCTCTTCGTACTCTTCGTATTCCAGAGGGGTCATCATCCTGATTAAAAAGGGCGTGCAATTCAGAATAGATGCTACCATCACGGATGAAGCTGGGCGGTCTGTTCTAATAACAGGAACGGTACGGGGTCAGAGACTTGCTTTACTCAACACATATGGTCCAAATGTCGACGATCCTGACTTCTGTCACAAGATATGGCATACACTTAGTGAACTACCAGACATCCCGTTAATCTGGGTGGGTGATTTTAATATTGCAATAAATGACAAACTTGACAGGTCGGGTATGTCAGTTGAACCTCACAAAAGGGCCTTGAGTAAATTACATGATATTATGACCGACAGGCATCTTACAGATATTTGGAGAACCCGGTACCCTATGAGTATGGAGGCCACACACCTATCGGTCGCACATGGTAGCTGGTCTCGATTAGACTATTGGTTGGGTTCGGACGAGATACTACTATGGACAAAATCTATAACCCACCTCCCCAGAACATTGTCAGAAAACAACCCAGTGTTCCTATCCTTGAACATACCACATTATACACCGCCTCCGTATAGGTGGAGGTTTAATGCCAAAGCCTTGCTGGATACTGCCTATACAGATACTATACACCAGGCCATCAAGGAATATTTTGACCTTAATGCACCCACTGTGGACGATCCTGGACTGCTGTGGGAAGTTTTAAAAGCTACGATCCGGGGTGTATGCCTGAGTACTACTGCTGGCATCCTCAAAGATATCAGACAGCAACTTGTTAAGCGAGAGGACAAGCTACGTGCCCTAGAAAATGACTAAGAGCGAACACATAACACAAAACTATTAGGTGACATTAGGACTGTACTGGATGAATATCAAACATATGCGGAGGATGAGCTTAAATACGTAACCAAGCGCCAAACAGCGAGACGTTACGGTGAGGGTGGTAGACCTAGTAGAAGCTTGGCAGCTAAAATATGTTCCGGTCACATGCCGCACATATTTCAGGCGGTCAAGGATGCCACGGGGGAGCTGAAGTATGACATGCAGGGTATATTAAGGGAATTCATGTGCACATATGAAGCGCTATATGCTTCGCGACATACAGCATCACCTGAAGTGATACTGGATTATTTAACAGACATTTCAATAGCGTGGCTGTCGGATGCACAGAGAGACTACCTGTCCATACCTGTTACGGTGGAGAAAGTTACAGAGGTGATTAAATCCCTGCCCCATGGGAAAGCCCCGGGCGCAGATGGGTTCACGTGTGAATTCTACAAGGCGTTTGCTGATCAGCTGGCACCTCACCTAGTTGAGATGTATGGGGACGCCCATGAAAAACAACGACTGCCACCAACGCTAAGGGAGGCCATGCTGATTGCTTTGTTAAAACCGTACAAGGACCCTGAAGACTGCGATTCGTACCGGCCATTGTCCCTAATTAATGTAGATACTAAGATACTGGTCAAGCTCCTTGCCACTCGGCTGCAACCTCTAATGACTAAATTGATATTGCCAGACCAATCGGGGTTCATCCCCTCCAGGTCCACAGCCCATAACACCAGGACACTTTTCGCATTACTTACTTCCCCATACCAAAGCAGCGGCAGTACTATTGGATGCTGCCAAAGCATTTGATTCGATCGAATGGCCATACTTGCATACAATTTTACAACGGATGGGCTTCCCCCCAATTTTCCTTCAGTGGGTGCAGCTACTCTACACGGCACCAACGGCGCGATTAAGGGTTAACAAGTACATATCCGAACCAATCAACATCGCAAGGGGTACAAGGCAGGGATGCCCACTATCGCCATTGCTATTTGTGATAGCGCTAGAACCACTAGCTTGTAAAATTAGACAGAAACACCATTACTCAGCGCTCCAATTCCCACAACGACCCTTGCACATTTTGTTATATGCAGATGATATGATGCTATATGTACGGGACCCTGAGAATTATCTGAATCCCTTATTGAGGGAATATATTAAATTTGGACAACATTCAGGCCTCAAAATCAACTGGTCCAAGTCACTGATCATACCGCTAACAGACACCACTGACCCATGCATTACGGACTACCCACTGGAGTGGCAATCAGAGCCTGTAAAGTATCTAGGCGTTTGGTATCATCGCGACCCAGAAGTTGTAATTCGTACAAAATATGGAAGAGCGATCGAGGTGTTGGAAGGTAAGATAGGGAGCTGGATTTAGTTGCCACTATCGCTGGCCGACCGACTAGCCATTGTAAAGATGGTTATTCTACCCAAATTGCTGTATCTTTTTAATAATATCCCGATCCAGCCTCCGCCAGAAGTTTTTCGTAGGATTTCCGCTATGGTCCTTCGCTTAATATGGGCGGGCAAACAGGCTCGGATCGAACTGCGGACTCTCACGCTGCCATACGTGCAGGGAGGGTTTAAGGTCCCGGATTTTTTACTTTACTATCTATGTGCACAAGCACAATACGCGTATTTTGGTATCATCCAATTCCGTACCTTACGCATGCTGCAATTGAAGAAGGTGGTGCGCATCCAATCCCATTGAGTGCTATAATAACCCATCAGAGGCCCCCGCTGCACAATCGCGATATAAACACTATCGATGCGACTAATAAATCTTGGCGAACCATGTGTGGGAAAGCACGTAAGTTGCCACTGTATGCCCCGGCATTGCCGATACACTATCACCCTGAGCTCTCAGTCACTCAGGAAGAGGTAGGCATGGGTCTGCTCAGACAGGTGGGCTTGGATACCATGGGGGATTTATACGAAAATGGGTCCTTCAAACCGCTTGCGGAGTTGTCCTTCATTAGTAATCCAACATTATTATTTCAATTTACGTATCACAGGTTGCAGGGAACACTGAAGAAATTATATCCGACACACCCTGCGGAGCCACCGCAACTGACCACTTTACAGTTACTGATTACGACCCCTACTGCTACACGATTGGTATCCAGACTATATGCTACACTACAGGCAGACATTGCAGACACCACACATAAAGCAATGGGGAAATGGAATAGTGGCCTGGACAACCCACTGACAATGGAGGAATGGATCGAGGCTTGCTCACCCACTGGTATGTTGATTGTGGTTCCAGCATAGAGGGTGTTTCCGTAGTCCAGACTGCTGGTGACGAGGGCCTGGGTGACCGTCTTCCTGGTTCCGGTGGGGATCCATCGGAAGATCTTTCGGAGCATGCGCATGGTGTTGAAACAGGATGATGAGACGGCGTTCACTTGCTTGGTCATCGTGAGGGAGGAGTCCAGGATGAAGCCCAGGTTGCGTGCGTGGTCCGTAGGTTTGGGTGCGCTGCCCATGGCAGGGGGCCACCAGGAGTCGTCCCAGGTGGAGGGAGATGGTCCAAGGATGAGGACTTCCGTCTTGTCTGAGTTCAGTTTCAGATGGCTGATCTTCATCCAGTCTGCGACGTCTCTCGTTCCTTCCTGGAGGTTGGCTTTGGCGGTGGCAGGGTCGTTGGTGAGGGTGAGGATCAGCTGGGTGTCGTCGGCATAGGAGATGATGTTGAGGTTGTGTTGGCGGGCGATGGCTGCGAGAGGGCTCATGTAGATGTTGAAGAGGGTGGGGCTGAGTGAGGATCCTTGCGGGATTCCGCAGATGACTTCGGTGGCCGCGGATGGGAATGGGGGGGGGAGGCGGACTCTCTGGGTTCTTCCGGCGAGGAACGAGATGATCCACTCCAGTGCTGCTCCTTGGATTCCGGTGTTGCTGAGGCGTTGTATCAGGGTGCGGTGGCATACGGTGTCGAAGGCTGCTGAGAGGTCCAGGAGGATGAGGGCAGCTGTTTCCCCGTTGTCGAGCAGGGTCCTGATGTTGTCGGTGGCTGCGATGAGGGCGGTCTCGGTGCTGTGGTTTGCTCGGAAGCCGGACTGTGAGGGGTCAAGGGATCCGTTGGTCTCGAGGAAGGCGGAGAGTTGTCTGTTGACGGTCTTCTCGATGACTTTGGCTGGAAAGGGGAGGAGCGAGAATGGGGCGGAAGTTCTTGAGGTCCGTGGGGTCCGTGGTGGGTTTCTTCAGGAGGGCGTTCAGCTCGGCATGTTTCCAGCTCTCCGGGAAGGTGGTGGATGCGAAGGAGCTGTTGATGATGTTCTGGAGTTGGGGTGCCATGATGGAGTCGGCTTTGTTGAAGATGTGGTGTGGGCAGGGGCCGGTAGGGGAGCCGGAGTGGAAGGTGTTCATCATGGGGGTGGTGTCTTCGGTGCTGACAGGGGTCCAGGTGCAGAGGGTGGTGGTGGGGGGCGCTGGTTCGGTGGTTGGGTGCGTGGTCGGCGCGTCGAAGCTGTTGTGTATGTCAGCGATCTTGCGGTGGAAGAACGAGGCGAGAGAGTCGCAGAGGTCTTGCGAGGGGGTGATGTCAGTGTTGCAGGCGCTGGGGTTGGAGAACTCTTTAACGATGCTGAAAAGCTCCTTGCTGTTGTGGGTGTTGTTGTCCAGTCGTTCTTTGAAAGCTGTCTTCTTGGTGGTGCGGATCAGCTGGTGGTGTTTGCGGGTGGCGTTCTTGAGGGCGGTCATGCGCTCTGCTGTCTGGTCATGGCGCCAGGCTTTCTCGAGGGTGCGGCAGGTTTTCTTGGAGTTTTTGAGGTCGTTGGTAAACCACGAGACTTTCCTGCTGCCGGGAGGGTTCTTCAGTGGTGCGAGTTCGTCGGCGCAGTCGGTGAACCACTGTGTGAGGTTGCGGGCTGCTTCGTCAGGGTCCGTCGTGTTGGTGGACGGGTTCTGGCTGAGGGAGGTGGTGATCTGGTCGGCGGTGATCTTGCTCCAGCTTCTGCGGGGAACCTGTTGCGGGTGGTGGTGGGTCGTGGTTCTCCTGAAGTTGAAGTGGACGCAGCTGTGGTCTGTCCAGTGTAGTCCAGTGGAGTGGCTGAAGGAGATGTGCTTGCTGGAGGAGAAGGCGGGGTTAAGCGTGTGGCCGGCGTAGTGGGTGGGGGTGTTCACCAGTTGCTTGAGTCCGAGGTTGGCGAAGTTGTCCAGCAGGGCGGCGGTGTTGCAGTCCTTGTTGTTCTCCAGGTGGAAGTTGAGGTCCCCTAGGAGGATGTAGTCTGTGGAGGTGAGGGCGTGCGGGCTGATGAAGTCTGCCATGGCTTCGCTGAATTGTGTGCGTGGTCTGTAGATGAGGGTGCCTCTGAGGGTGGTCTTGGGGTCGGTGTGTATCTGGAAGTGAAGGTGTTCGGCGGCGGTGAGGGTGCCGTCGGAGTTGGTCGTGATGCGGATGGTGTTTCTGTGGACGATGGCTATACCTCCTCCGGTTTGGTTGACGCGGTCCCTCCGGGTGATCTTGTAGCCCTCCGGGATGGCTATGGCGATGTCGGGGGCTGAGGAGGCGTTCATCCAGGTTTCGGTGAGGAAGGCGACGTCTGGTGATGTAGTGTCGAGGAGGTTCCAGAATTCCACGGCGTGCCTGTGGACGGAGCGGGTGTTGAGCAGGATGCACTTGAGGTGGTTGTTGCTGGTGCTCGGCTTGGCGGGTACCGGGCAGGTCCTGAGGCAGGTGAATTGGCAGGCTTGGCAGGTGAAGGGTCCGTGTGTGCGCCTCGGGGTGGCTTGGTAGCAGGCGGTGTTTCGGCCGGCGTTGAGTGCGTGGAGGGTGGCGGTGTCGTAAGTTCGTCAGGTGCACTGGCATCGTCGTGGACCAGGGGTCCTGGCGCTGGGCGCTGTCCAGGCGCAGACGGGCGTAGACGGGCTTGCCTTTGGCGCGCCTTCGGCGCACAATCGGCGCGCCCACTGCGCGTGTCCGCTGCGCGCTCGCGCCACGGTCGCCATAAGAGGGGAGGAGGAGGAGGAGGAGGAGGGGAGGAGGGGTCAGCTGGGAGGCGGGAGGGAATAGCCAATGGGTGCTGGGGGGCGGGGCCGCACGGGAGGCAGCGGCGGGAAGATGGAGGAAGCAGGAGGAGAAGACTCCCGGCAATCACAGGCACACTAAAACACACTAGGGGTACAGAAGGAGAAAAGGGGGCGGGCAGGCACACCAGAACATACTGGGGGTACAAAACGAAAAAATGGGGCGGGCAGGCAGACTCAAACACACTTGGACACTCGGGGACAGAGAGGAAGGGGCGGCCAGGCAGACGGGCACTGAGCAGGGCCCAGGCAGTCCAGGTGACGATCGGGCAAGTGCCAACTGTAGAGAGGATCAGGCGGAGCAGCGGGCAGGCAGGCGGAGCTGCAGCGGTGGGGAAGTGACCTACCCGAGGGTCAGGGGACACTGTCTCTGCCGCGCAGCGGTCGCCTTAAGATGGGAGGAGGGGAGGAGGGGGTCAGCTGGGAGGCGGGAGGGAATAGCCAATGGGTACCGGGGGGGCGGGCCGCACGGGAGGCAGCAGCGGGAAGACGGAGGAAGCGGGAGGAGAAGCCTCCCGGCAATCACAGGCACACTAAAACACACTAGGGGTACCGAAGGAGAAAAGGGGGCGGGCAGGCACACCAGAACACACTGGGGTACAAAATGAAAAAACAGAGCGGGCAGGCAGACTCAAACACACTCGGACACTCGGGGACAGAGAGGAAGGGGTGGGCAGGCACACGGGCACTGAGCAGGGCCCAGGCAGTCCAGGTGATGATCGGGCAAGTGCCAACTGTAGAGAGGATCAGGCGGAGCAGCGGGCAGGCAGTCGGAGCTGCAGCGGTGGGGAAGTGACCTACCCGAGGGTCAGGGGTCACTGTCTCTGCCGCGCAGCGGTCACCTTAAGATGGGAGGAGGGGAGGAGGGGTCAGCTGGGAGGTGGGAGGGAATAGCCAATGGGTGCCGGGGGGCGGGGCCGCACGGGAGGCAGCGGCGGGAAGACGGAGGAAGCGGGAGGAGAAGACTCCCGGCAATCACATGCACACTAAAACACACTAGGGGTACAGAAGGAGAAAAGGGGGCGGGCAGGCACACCAGAACACACTGGGGGTACAAAACGAAAAAACGGGGCGGGCAGGCAGACTCAAACACACTCAGACACTCGGGGACAGAGAGGAAGGGGCGGGCAGGCACACGGGCACTGAGCAGGGCCCAGGCAGTCCAGGTGACGATCGGGCAAGTGCCAACTGTAGAGAGGATCAGTCGGAGCTGCAGCGGTGGGGAAGTGACCTACCCGAGGGTCAGGGGTAACTGTCTCCGCCGTGCAGCGGTCACCTTAAGATGGGAGGAGGGGAGGAGGGGTCAGCTGGGAGGCGGGAGGGAATAGCCAATGGGTGCCGGGGGGGCAGGGCCGCACGGGAGGCAGCGGCGGGAAGACGGAGGAAGCGGGAGGAGAAGACTCCCGGCAATCACAGGCACACTAAAACACACTAGGGGTACAGAAGGAGAAAAGGGGGCAGGCAGGCACACCAGAACACACTGGGGGTACAAAACGAAAAAACGGGGCGGGCAGGCAGACTCAAACACACTCGGACATTCGGGGACAGAGAGGAAGGGGCGGGCAGGCACACGGGCACTGAGCAGGGCCCAGGCAGTCCAGGTGACGATCGGGCAAGTGCCAACTGTAGAGAGGATCAGGCGGAGCAGCGGGCAGGCAGGCGGAGCTGCAGCGGTGGGGAAGTGACCTACCCGAGGGTCACGGGTCACTGTGTGAAGAGGTGTGTCAGACTATCACATGGATGGTGTCATCAGTGATGTCATCAGTGATGTCATTTGAGATATCATCAGTGATGTCATGAGTGATGTCACTGACCATGTCATGAGTGATATAATATGTGACGTCATCGGGCAGTGTATTGCAGGCGCGCGAGTTATAGTTAGCTCAACTAACTATAACAGGCGAATTTCTCTGGTTTTATGTGAGTTAAATGTCCAACTAACTATAACGTCCCTGAAACCTATGGTTTTTTCAGTGAATTTCTAAGGTTTTTTAAATGCTAATTCCTAACTATAACGTTTGTAAAACCTATGGTTTTTTCAGTGAATTTAGAAGGTTTTTTAAATGTTAATTTCATATTTTAATATTTATAAAACCTATATTTTTTCAAATAGTTTTTTAATATTTTGCAACTCTATCATCCTTTTTTAAACTTTACAAATTATGTAATCTTTTATATCTTCCCCACAAAATATGTGTATCCTCTTTTTTTTTGGGAGAAAACTACAGTCCCGTACCGGTAGTCTACCAATCTCGATCAACACGCGAATCCTATCCACCACATTTAAATGATGCGCATTTCGTATCCGACAGGTTTGTGGCACCGCGTCCCGCATAACAACATGTACATATGAGGTTTGTGCCAGATGCTACTTTAGTATGCGACGGGTACACACTACCAAGCCGCGTGATATGTCATGTACATATAGGGTCGCATCCGCTGAGTGTTGCATATGCGACAAGTGCACGCTGCCACACCCTGTGTTACATCATAGACGTACGCACGCCACATACGCCATTCCCTCATTTTTTTTGTCTCAAAACTATATCTAAAAAACTTCAAACTGTATATGAGAGCAAGCGATATTTAAAAATATTTTAATCAGTTATATATTTCTAACTCTAATAAACTTATATTATAATAAGTATATTTTCTCAAATTCACATCGAGTGCAGTCTCATTGCGCACTAACTGTGCGATTGCCATGTAACCTTAAAAAAAAGCATTTCATTAGTTCATAACATTTCCCATTGTAACAGTCCGAAAACGCCACCCATTTGAGTCAATATCTGTACTGCATTTCATGAGACATACCTCTTCTGCTTAGAAAGCTTTCTTCAAAACTTTTTTGAATATACAAATAGCTTACACTACACACAACATGCAACCATCATTTTCATCAACATTCATGCTCTGTAAAGTAGCCTTCCACCTATGATACCCATACACCTAAAAGTTACATTACCGATATTTTCTCCAATACCACAGGTAACATGGTTCAATACGCTGTCCACAACACAACGTAATATAGTATGACCCAGAGACAGTATCATGCATAAATAGTGAATACACGGACACAGATCAATAGTGAAAGTGGATACGGGCATGTACGCTCGACTCTGTTTTATTACCATGGTGACATATCCAGTGCCGTCTGTGCTGGATGTGTGTGCTGTAAGTCTAAACCAGCCTTCAGACAATGGTTGCTGCTAGCATCAACTACAACAGTAATCATTGGATCACACACAGAGTTCAATATTAAAAGAATCAATAATTTGTGCTACAGTAAGGTAGGGACAGTAGATGTGAAATAATACAGATATAATTCCATTCTAAAAGAACAACAACTTGTGGTATACTGACACACAATCAATAGATCTGAAATAATACACAAAAAGATTATATCATAAACGCTCCATCAGTTCTAGTGCACTCACATAACCACATCAAGAGTGTTCAGCAAGGGCCCACAGCCATGTGGCATTGACTTGACCTCTACAATTTGCAATACACGAAGCACAAAAACGTGTACAGAACCTACAATGATGGGTATGAGTGCTGCAGACAGAGCACACTGGAGCAATGTCTTTTCCTACAGAAGTACCTAATCTACAATAGCGACTCCATATGAATTCTGAACACTGCTGTCTGCAGTGTAGGCCAGAGAGAGCAGTCAGCAAGAGCTCACAGCCACATGGCATTCACTTGAGCTCTACAGTTTGCAATACACGAAGAATAAAACCGTGTGCAGATCCTGCAATGATGCATATCAGTGGTGCAGACAGAGCGCACTGGAGCAATGTCTTTTCCTACAGGACTGCATCATCTATACTACCGACTCAATGTCAAATGTGGACACTGAAGTCTGCAGTATAGGCCAGAGAGAGCGTTCAGCAAGGGCCCACAGCCACGTGGCATTGACTTGACCTCTACACTTTGCAATACACGAAGCAAAAGAAACATGTGCGGAGCCTGCAATGATGCATATCAGTGGTGCAGACAGAGCGCACTGGAGCAATGTCTTTTCCTACAGGACTGCATCATCTATAATACCAACTCAATGTCAAATGTGGACACTGAAGTCTGCAGTATAGGCCAGAGAGAGCGGTCAGCAAGGGCCCACAGCCACGTGGCATTGACTTGAGCTCTATGGTTTGCAATACACGAAGCAAAAAAAACGTGTGCAGAGCACGCAGTGATGCGTATGAGTAGTGCAGACAGAGCACACTGCAGCAATGTCTTTTCCTACAGGACTGCATCATCTACAATACCGACTCAATGTCAAATGTGAACACTGAAGTCTGCAGTATAGGCCAGAGAGAGCATTCAGCAAGGGCCCAGAGTCATGTAGCATTGACTTGAGCTCTACAGTTTGCAATACACAATGCAAAGAAAACGTGTGCGTAGCCTGCAATGATGCGTATGAGTGGTACAGACAGAGCACACTACAGCAATCTCTTCTCTTACAGGACTGCATCATCTACAATAGCAACTCGATCTGAATTGTGAACGCTACTGTCTGCATTGTTAATTAAAAGCAGTACTCACACACACAAACATCAATACTTTTTCTCACTCCCTCTTAAAAAAAAAACCAACATAAATTACAGAGAACTCTACAATCAATAACTCAAAACAAATTGAATTGGGATTTCATCTCTCCACAGTCTACATTATTCACTGTTCCTTTGGACTTCCAAGATAAATTTGGTCATTTCACTAAACCTATAACGGATTTAAAAAAACTTCTTGAAGCAAGCATACTAAAACAATATTGTGTATGTTTCAATAGATGTTCTAATTACTTAACTACTGGATTCTGTAATTAAACAATCACCACACAATCTAAATTGTGAACCCTGCGAACTGCAGTCTACACCAAATCCAGTGGTCATTCTCAACTCACAGCCACATATTGTTGGATTCAGAAGCACGGAGTTGGTTGCACCTGATCAGAGGGGGTACACAAAAATCAACACAGACTTTAACTTATGACATCCTCAAACATAGAATCAAGACCCCATTTCACTGTATGGACCTGCTCTACCGCAGTGTATTTCAGCAATACCAGTCAACTAAGCCTAATAACCATGTGCAGCACTTAACTACAGAAGCACAGAATCTGATGCACCTCAACAGACGGAGTTGTGTGAAAAACCAGCAACAGGTAATATCGGACATCGTCCATTGTGTGATCAAGACACCATTCCACTGTTGGTACCTAGAGTTGGTTGTGCCTCATCAGAAGCTATACACAACAATCATCACACACTTTAACTTCTGACATCCTCAATCATAGAATTAAGACCTCGTTTCACTGTTCGAACATGCTGTACCACTGTGTACTCCAGCAACTGCAATAAACCATGCCTAATAATGATGTGCAGAAGTTAACTACAGAAGCACAGAGTCTAATCCACCTCAACGGAAGGAGTTCTGTAAAAATTAAGCAGAATGTAATATCGGACATCTTCCATTGTGAAATCAAGACAATGTTGCACTGTTGCAAACTAGAGTTGGTTCCATCTGGTCAAAGGGAGTACCTTCATCTCCACTCTCAGATGCAGTTATAACATAATCCATTATGGCATCAAGACACCGTTCCACTATTGGAACCCAGAGTTGGTTGCAGCTGTTCAAAGGGAGTACCTCCATCTCCACTCGCAGATGCAGTTTTAACATCGTCCGTTGTGGGATCAAGACACCGTTCCACTGTTCGGACCTAGAGTTGGTTGCACCTGTTCGGATGGAGTACCTTCATCCCCACTCTCAGATGCAGTTCTAACATCGTTCATTGTGATATCAAGACACCGTTCCACTTTTCGGACCTGCTGTACCGCGGTGTACTCCACCGACTGCAGTCAGCCAACCCCTATAATCATGTGCAGCAGTTAGCTACGGAAGCACAGAGTCTGATACACCTCAATGGAGGGAGTTCCCTGAATACTCAGTAGCAGGTAATATCGGATATCGTCCATTCTGGGATCAAGACACAGTTCCACTGTTGGGACCCAGAGTTGATTGCACCTGATCGGAGGGGGTACACCAAAATCATCAAAGACTTTAACTTCTGACATCCTCAATCATAGAATCAAGACCCCGTTTCATTGTTCAGACCTGCTGTACCGCGGTGTACTCCACTGACTGCAGTCAACAAAGCCCAATAATCCTGTACAGCAGTTAGCTATGGAAGAACAGAGTGTGATGCACCTCAACGGAGGGAGTTCTCTGAAAACTCAGCAGCAGGTAATATCGAACATCGCCCATTATGGGATCAAGACACCGTTCCAATGTTGGGACCCAGAGTTGGTTTCAGCTGTTCGAAGGGAGTACCTTCATCTCCACCCTCAGATACAGTTCTAACATCGTCCACTATGGTTTTAAAACACTGTTCCACTGTCGGTACCGGTCGGACTACTGTGTTACTATTATACAGAGCACTCCACGATCTTGGGCCTCAGGCTGGGCTCTGTGGGCCTGTGTCACGGTAGCCAGCGTTAATCTCAGGAGCCTTCTGAGCTTGCAGACCTCGGCCCAGGACCTTCCGCCATCACGTGGTCAGCCCTCTTTCTCATACAGCAGTGTCGAAAGGTGAACTGTGGGGCATATATGCGTAACAGCGGCCATGACGGTTTCAGAGTACCAGCAGCTGAGTGCATCATTCATGCACCCACCTTCGCTCACAGCATCAGCCCACTTCCCTAAACATTTTTTTGGGGGGGAGGAGGCACGTACGCGCTACCATTCCATAATAATGTGTCGCAGAGGTGCCATGCCATGTTTGCTTTGTGTACATGGCTAGCCACGGTTCCCACAGTACGTAGTGTCGTTGTGTCTGCTAGGTGTACTTGTTATTTGTTATGTTGTCTGTGATTATATGAAGTAGCATGTTTATTCACGAGCAGTGGTTCCTCCCATTTACACATCGCCGTTTTAAAGAGCATACAGAAGTTTTTCTCACAGGTGAAAAGTGCGACCACAATAGCAGTCATTCATTACTATCCAAGAATGTCCAACTACACGGCGCTTCTAAGCTTACAGCCCCCAATCTTTCGTCCTTTCTTAAAAGGACGCCAACTCCCACAATCAGACGAACATTCACACAGCTTTCTAACAGCAGTTATCTGCTTCTCAATAATATGCACTCCTACGAATGTGAACTGGCATACCGTATGTCCTTACTGTTTCAAACCGAGTAACTTCCTGTGGCAATGTCTATTCCCACCCACACAAACTAACTCCCAAACTTCAACTTGAAATTCAATCCCTACTTTGAAAACAGATTTCATTAAACAAACCAAACTGAAAGCGCTTTTGTTCACAACAGAAGTGTCCCTCACTTCTGCAAAAGAAATGTATCGACTGCAGATACCACGAACTTCAAGTAAAATACACTCCCTTTTAAATACGAACCTCCCATTACACTTTGTGAATTGTTACACAATTTTCAACACATGTCGCACTCAAGGTCTGGCACACTTTTTTAACATGGTCTCCTACAGCCTTCTAACATGCTTTCAAACTGTTCTTCTTTTAATACCAGACTACATTCAGACATTCTTTCGATCATCTCTGGAATAACAGGAACAGTGGCCATAATTCTCACCCTCTTTGCGGCCATCCTACTACTAATTCTACTTCTAGAAATGGCTACGCTCTCTATGGTAACAACTATGTCCGACAGAATACGCCTCTATGCCAAGCTATCAATACTGTAAAAAAACTGGAAAACTTTTCGGCTGCCTGCCTCTATCTATTATCGGAGCTAGCTACAACATAACATTTATCTACACTTATGCAATATGCGTACAACCATCATTTGATTGCAAAATTTGCCCATTCGACTGTCGAATGGATGTATGCTTTGCCAACATCTCAACAATCGCTCCAGATATCCAGCAGGTAATGGAGTATCTTGAAAACCATGAACGTGATTGTTCTGGCAGTGGAGCAATGGCGAATGCAATGCAAAAAGGAATTGCAGTGCAATGGGATTTCTGTGCAGCCGCGAAAGATCTCCTGCAACGTGCGACCTTTCACAACATCGCAGATTGCCTGCCCATTCAAACTACCGCTCCACCATTCGAGGAACATTACTGTCCCTTCGAGGATATGATTTGGATCGCTTTGCTTTTCTCACAAGATGGCAACAATAGCCTCTTGGAACATTACGCATCTCAAGCAGCTGAAGAACTTCTGGACTGGAATCTCCAAGACTTGTAAGAAACTCACATTATTCTTAAATGGATTTTTTTCCATCTTTTTTTACTTTTTCCTTTAAATTTTTTATAACACACTTCAATCCTACTACTTTGATATAATAACTTTCTAAGTATACTCAGACATTTGAACTCTATCCTCATTATTCCCCCTTACGTCTCCAGTCTAACCAGGAATCAGTGATTTATGGCCTATGCAAATACGCTCTTTACTTCCAAAATTAACCTAAACCCGACACCCATTTAGAAACCACGTCTATTCTGTGTGCACACACCTCTCTGCCTGCCAGTTAGTCACAAAGCCCTTTCAAACAATTTTACTCAAAGTCAGCCTCTGCTCAGAACCTCACGATAAAAATGTTATAAGACGACTTTGTTTAGGAACTGGTTGGCAGTGTGTGGTAATCATAAACTACCTTTATTTTCATTATATAATGTATTTATTCATGTCTAATAGCTATTCTGTAGGTGACATAGAATTGTAACATATAATGTGCAACTCACTGATGCAGGAGCTTCGATTTGACTACAGCAGAAGCAATTGGAGTTTGTCTAAGCTTGATGCCTTAGCTCTCTACACAAGAATGTATTTTTGAAGCAGCTGAAGACAATAATGTACGGTTTGACTACAAATGTACCGAATGTGCTTCTCAGAAGCAACATGTTTGTATTGATCCTCAAAGTTCTAATGTGGGTAGAACTAGTACCAATTCTGACACACACCACATTGAATCACTGTACAACAGATTGCTAACTATTCTACTGTTGTTAATTTTCTGTTACAAAAAAGCACTGCCAAGGTACATAAAAAGTTTGATGACTATATTTTGCAATTTCTTTTTTATTTATTTCTTTTCTTAAACAATACATGTACTAATCGTATCCTACCTTTATTTTCTTTATAGAATGTAGAGTCAGTCAAGTGTAATAGCTATTGTTTATGGGGAACAACCTTTACAACGCAACTTTTACAACGCACTACCTTTACAACGCATTTTTTACAACGCATAATCCATTACAACGCATGACATTACAACGCATGACACTACAACGCATTTTTAAAAACTACCTTTACAACGCATTCCATTACAACGCATACTACCATTACAACGCATACCATTACAACGCATAATATTACACTACACTATCCAACACTTACCCTACTGTTGCACCCCCTGGAGTTAGAATAGTAATTTTTACCCCTATACTATCCAACACTTACCCTACTGATGCACCCCCTGGAGTTAGAATAGTAATTTTTACCCCTATACTATCCAACACTTACCCTACTGATGCACCCCCTGGAGTTAGAATAGTAATTTTTACCCCTATACTATCCAACACTTACCCTACTGTTGCACCCCCTGGAGTTAGAATAGTAATTTTTACCCCTATACTATCCAACACTTACCCTACTGTTGCACCCCCTGGAGTTAGAATAGTAATTTTTACCCCTATACTATCCAACACTTACCCTACTGTTGCACCCCCTGGAGTTAGAATAGTAATTTTTACCCCTATACTATCCAACACTTACCCTACTGTTGCACCCCCTGGAGTTAGAATAGTAATTTTTACCCCTATACTATCCAACACTTACCCTACTGTTGCACCCCCTGGAGTTAGAATAGTAATTTTTACCCCTATACTATCCAACACTTACCCTACTGTTGCACCCCCTGGAGTTAGAATAGTAATTTTTACCCCTATACTATCCAACACTTACCCCACTGTTGCACCCCCTGGAGTTAGAATAGTAATTTTTACCCCTATACTATCCAACACTTACCCTACTGTTGCACCCCCTGGAGTTAGAAAAGTAACTTTTACCCCTATACTATCTAATACTTACCTTAAATGTAATTTAATATTATGCGTTGTAATGGTATGCGTTGTAAAGGTAGTATGCGTTATAATGGAAATGCGTTGTAAAGGTATTTTTTAAAAATGCGTTGTAGTGTCATGCGTTGTAATGTCATGCGTTGTAATGGATTATGCGTTGTAAAAAATGCGTTGTAAGTGCATGCGTTGTAAAAGTGTGCGTTGTAACGTCATACATCCATTGTTTATTTCACATATAACTGTAACATGTAATATACAATTCACCGATGCTGGAGCTTACGTTTGAATACAGCCGAAGTGGTCCAACTTTGCATCAGCTGGATACCCTAGCTCTTGCACCAGTGGGTCCAATTATGGCACTGAAATAAAGACAGTTTGTATATAATTTTCAAAGTCCATCCCTTTATTGCACACAACTACTTTCTTAGACACAACTCATTTTATCATGTTCCTTCTCTGGCATTGCAACATTCTGCATTATAGTCTTCACGATTATTCCTTTATTCCTGCTTCCTAAAACACTACATTCCACTCTTCAGACCAATAGGGATGAGTAGTTTGTTTCACACTCCCTGTATAGAATAAACGCACACTAACACTACTTACACAGGTATGCTACAGTGGCCAGTATCCTACAGTGCCCACAGCACATCACTTCATAGCAATAAACTCACGACTTACACTTACAGTTTCATCCCCGAGTCTTCATACCGATACCATTAAGTACTTTGCTTCCCACTCCCGCTATACTCTAAATGCATGCTAACACAACCTGCACAGATATGCTACAGCGCCCACTATGCTACAGCGCCCAGAGCACATCACTTTACAGCACTCAGCTCACAGTTTAGACGCACAGTTTCATCCCAGACTGTACTGCCACCTCACCTCAGCACCATCTCACAGTGGGGAAAACAGCACTTTCAAATCAGTAGGGATAAATAATTCGCTTCACACTCCCTCTATAGCACACCCTACCCACCCTACAAACCTCACAGCGCTCCTACCCTCCTCTTTCCCACTTTATTCTCCCTCTTTTCCCCTTACTCGCTTCAACGGAATCACAAACTGGTGGCCAAACACTTCCTAGTTGCAACCGCTCACACCGCTCACAGCGAATCACCAGCAAGCTTGTGCTCGTAATGCCTCAGCCAATCAGAGAGCAGAATTCCCAAATATCGATATCTGTAAATTTCGATATCTCTCAAAAACTACTGAACGGATTTACACCAAATAAACAAACGCGTGCTTTATAGACCAAGACCCTTCTCCCTTCCAAATTTGGGGTAATTCCTTTCACCTGTTCGACCTGTAGCCTTGTCTAAAGCTTCCTATGGAAATTAACAAATGAATAAACACGTTTTGGGACCCCCCTTTTTTCATGGCCCACCTTCACAAATCACCCAAAACTTTCAACATAGGAGCTGATCTCAACAAAGATTTTTTTTTTAAAATTTTGCGAAGATTCGTCAATCGGCACCAAAGTTATTGGGAATAGAATGTTGCCATTTTCTTATAGTAACTACGTCCTAACTATAACTACCGACTGGCGACCACCAGTAGGTAATATATATATTACCTACTGGCAGTCGCCAGTCAGTAGTTATAGTTAGGACCTAGTTTCCATAGGAAAAGCGTTTTTTATTTTCCCCATAACTTTGGCACCGGTTGACGTATCTTCGCGAAATTTTCAAAACTCGTGGTGCGCTACGGTCAGCTCCTATCTTTAAAGTTTTGGGGTGATTCGGCAAGTGGGGGCTGAGAAAAAAGGGGGGTCCCAAAACGTGTTTTCTCCATGTTATTTTCCTTAGGAAACTTTAGACACGGCTACAGCCCGAACTGCTGAACGGATTTACAGCAAATTTGGCAAAAAGGTAGCCCTTGTTTGAGAAAGAACTCTTTTTGTTGAATGGTGTAAATCCGTTCAGTAGTTGTTGAGAAAATCAAAAAATTAAAGTTTCGATATCTATATCGGTGGATACGCGGACCCTCCCGACCACAAATTTATTCTAATTGGCTGTCAACACTCCAAACCAGGAAGTGTTGCCAGCCATCTTGTGCCTCAGTAACCGAGGCACAAGAAAACAGAAAAACAAATGCAAAAACAAGAAAAGGGGGCAGGGTAGAAACACCCTGACCCCCTAGTCCTGCTCAGGGGGTCCCACAAGGACCCCCAGGGCCCAAAAACAGCAAAATCCGCAGAGGATCCGCGAATCCCGCCGCAAAAACAAAAGAAACGAAGCGTGGGCTCCCGCGCTTCGCTTTTATTTAGCCCCTGGGTGGGCCAAGTCCTGGGGGCATGCTGAAATGCAAATGCGGTGGCCCAGGGGGACCCCCGCAGCTCCAGGGACCGCCATCCTTCAGGGCTTGTTTTTTTAATGTTTGGGGGCATGTCAGCAGCTCTCCGTGTGGAAAAGCAATACCAGCTCCCGCAGGAGGCAGGGAGCAGGATGACCGTGGGGGCATTGGGGCTACACCCACGGTCTCCAACGAGAGGCCACGCCCCGGGGGCTGCATGGCCCCCCTCCCCATAATATATATATATTTTTTAAACATGCAAAGGCCGGCCCCGGGGATGGGGTCCCCGGGGCCATAAATGGCCTGAGGAGGGGGTCCACGCAGCCCCCTTCCAAATATATTTAAACAAAAAGATAAACATTGGCCATGCCCAGGGTGATGGGGTCCCCGGGGCTGAATATGACCTCAGGAGGGGGGCCACGCAGCCCCCTTCCATTTTTGAAAAAAAACCTAAGAAATTAGGGTTCAGGCCCTGGGGGATGGTGTCCCCAGGGCCCATAAAATAGGAAAGGAAGGGGGGCCACACAGCTCCCCTTCTTTAAAAAAATAATTAATAATTAGACCGGCATCACCGAGGCCCCGAACCCTCCCAGCAACACTCTGCAAACGTGCCCTGTGGCGCGTTTTAAGTTGGGGAATTAATTTTCCTTCAATACTGGGGGTCCCTGGGGGCCAACTAGCCCACCAGGTACCTCCAGTAAGCGCCACAGGGCTGCATTGCGGAGAGTTGGTCCAGGCCATGCCCCTTTTTACACCTCTCTGCAATGCAGCTTTGTGGTGCTTATTGGCGGTACCTGGTGGGCTAGTTGGACCCCAGGGACCCTCAGGATTCAAGGGGACTTTATCCCCCAACTTAAAATGTGTCACAGGGCATGTTTGCACAGTGGTGAAGCGAGGGGGCGGGGTCTGAGGTGACATGTGTGCGAACATGCCCTGTGGCGCGTTTTACGTTGGGGAATTAATTCCCCTTCAATCCTGAGGGCCCCTGGGGGCCAACTAGCCCACCAGGTACCTCCAGTAAGCGCCACAGGCCTGCATTGCAGAGACGTGGTCCAGGCCACGCCCCTTTTTACACCTCTCTGCAATGCAGCTCTGTGGCGCTTACTGGAGGTACCTGCTGGGCTAGTTGGACCCCAGGGACCCTCAGGATTCAAAGGGACTTTAACCCCCAATTTAAAATGTGCCACGGAGTGCATTTGCACAGTGGTGTAGGGAGGGGTCAGGGCCTGAGGTGACATATGTGCAAACACGCCCTGTGGTGCATTTTAAGTTGGGTAATAAATTCCCCTTCTATCCTGAGGTCCCCTGGGGGCCAACTAGCCCACCAGGTACCTCCAATAGGTGCCACAGACCTGCGTTGCAGAGAGGTGGTCCAGGCCATGGCCCTTTTTACACCTCTCTGCAATGCAGCTCTGTGGCGCTTACTAGAGGTACCTGGTGACCTAGCTGGACCCCAGGGACCCTCAGGATTCAAGGGGACTTTATCCCCCAACTTAAAACACGCCACGAAGTGCATATGCACAGTGGTGAAGGGAGGGGGCGGGGCCTGAGGTGACATGTGTGCAAACATGACCTGTGGCGTGGTTTAAGTTGGGGAATTAATTCCCCTTCAATCCTGAGGGCCCCTGGGGGCCAACTAGCCCACCAGGTACCTCCGGTAAGCGCCACAGGCCTGCGTTGCCAAGAGGTGGTACAGGCCATGCCCCTTTTTACACCTCCCTGCAATGCAGCTCTGTGGTGCTTACTGGAGGTACCTAGTGGGCTAGTTGGACCCCAGGGTCACTCAGGATTCAAGGGGACTTAATCCCCCAACTTAAAACGCGCCACGGGGCGCGTTTGCACAGTGGTGAAAGGAGGGTGCAGGGCCTGAGGTGACATGTCTGCTAACATGCCCCGTGGTGCGTTTTAAGTTGGGGAATTAATTCCTCTTCAATCCTGAGGGTCCCTGGGGCCAACTAGCCCACCATGCACCTCCAGTAAGCGCCACTGTGCTGCGTTGCAGAGAGGTGGTCCAGGCCAGGTCCCTTTTTACACCTCTCTGCAATGCAGCTCTGTGGCGCTTACTGGAGGTACCTGGTGGGCTAGTTGGACCCCATGGACATTCAGGATTCAAGGGGACTTAATCCCCAACTTAAAACACACCAGGGGGTGCATTTGCAGAGTAGTGGAGAAGGGGGGCATGGCCTTTGTCTACCTCTCACCAATCCCACTGCGTGGGGCTTACTGGAGGTAAAAGGTAGGCTAGTTGGCCCCTGAAGGACCCCAGCAGTGAAGGGGACTTCAATCCCCATCCAAGAGCGTGCCAGGGAGCGCATTTGTAGAGTGGTGTGCAAAGTGGGCGTGGCCTGGTATGAGTACTTACCAGTGCTGCTGTGTGGGACTGACTAGAGGTAATAGTTTGGGAAGTTGGCCCCCAAGGATGTCCTTGGGGGCCAACTACCCCTCTTGTTACCTCCAGTAAGTCCCACACAGTGGGATTGCTAAAACGTCTTCGGAGGCCATGGCCCCCTTTCTCTACCACTCTGAAAGTGCCTCGTGGCATACTAAAGAATGGGGGATGTAGTCCAATTTAGTCTGGAGGGAGTTTGAGGTCCAAGAATCCCTCCTGGTACCTCCTGTAAGTCCTACGCAGCGGAATTCCTGAGCGTTGGTTGGACGCCCAGCACCCTTTCTCCACCACTCTGCATACGCGACTACTAGTTAAAGAAGAATATTTCTGCACCTCTGACATAGAGGTATTTTTAATCCCCCTGCCCTATTATGTACTAGGGCCATACAGAGGAGGTCATGCAATTCACAGGGGTACCCCAACGCATAGTGTTCCCTAGTGTATGCAGGTGTTTTCACTGTATTCTAAGTGTTTTTTAGCGTAGCACTGGCTCTAGGCCTGGTTAGTCAGAGTCAGTTACCACCAGTACCCGTCTGAAAAAGTTGTGGGCACAGGATGATTTTGCAACAAGGCCTCTTTCTGCTCCTCTGTTGGTTCTTTCTGCACATGTCTTGCTTCTTCCTGCACTTTTCTTCTTCTTTGTGGACTTCTGTTGCTTCTTTCTGCATTTCTTTTGTTTCTTTCTGTGCGTTTTTTCTTCTTTCTTCACATGTCCTACCTCTGTAGGCACAGTTAGAAACTAGCATTTAAAAAACCTTTGAAATTCACTTAAAAAACATAGGTTTCAGGCACGTTATAGTTAGAAATTATCATTTAAAAAACCTTAGAAATTCACTGAAAAAACCATAGGTTTTAGGGAAAGTTATAATTAGTTGGACATTTCACTCGTACAAAACCAGAGAAATTCCCCCGTGATAGTTAGTTCAGCTAACTATAACTCGCGCCCCCGCAATGCACTGCTGATGACGTCACATATTACATCACTCATGACATGGTCAGTGACATCACTGATGACATCACTGATGACATTTGGTTTACAGTCCTCAATTCAAGCGTAATGTGCAGCATGGAGGGCAGTGCACACAACCTCGTTACACAGCCATAAGCGTTTCAGGATATTCATCGCATGGCCACTGGCAACAGGAAAACAATTCACTGACGTTTGCAAGAACCACCATTTTATTCACAAACACAGAGCCAATGTTTGCCTTCCTTCGATATCTCCTCCATGCAAATCGAAACAAATGGGCACAAACTCCACTTCAGGTCGCAAATTGTATTCATTTCATGATCATGCAGTCAGTACGCGTTTCGGTAAGAGCCGTTACCTTGATCACATGACTCAAAATGCAAATTCGCCTAACATAAATACCTACACCCGGCTGTGACATTATACATTGCTTAACCACATATTGTAGTGTTTTTTAACTCAAACAACCAATTCATTGAATAAATGTACACATAAGAAGTATATTAATGCAGTTCTTAATTAAATATATAAATAAATGAATAAATATACATTTTTAAATCAAATTCTGATTTGATTAATAAGTTAAGTAAAAACATTAATGCTTATAATGCATTTAAATTCGCAAAATGTTATGTTTAGTAATATAACTGCATAAATGCAATAAACAAATGTATAATGATGTGGTCAATTTATACAATTGTAGTAAAATTATTATACAATCAGCAATATTATTCTAGTGCACTTACATCGTTTATGAATTGGAAAAATTTGTCTGACAATGAATTTTTAGTCAAAATAGCAGCAATCGAATTTATGATCCAACATACATATTTTTTCTTTTTTTTCTCTCCTTTTTTAAAGTGCTAACGTGCTTTTTTCAGAAAAAGTGCCTATTGTGCAATAACTGCAAAAATGCAAAAAATCATAACAAATTATTTAAAATGAGTGCTTTCACATTCAGGTGGAATATAGTTACAAAAAAATGTTTCAACATATTTAAAAAATAGATTTTTTTGATTTTATATTTAGGCTAAAAAAGATATATATATATATATATATATATATTCAAAATCAGAAGGTTGCCGCTCCGGTGGAACACACTCGCCGGAGGTCAGGCCAGTAGCAGAGCTGCTCTCTCAGATCCTCTCCCCACACACAGACGCTGCCTACGCGTTTCGGGACACCTCCCTTACTCTGGGCAGTCTAAAACACAATGAGGAAATTTTAGCACGCTTTGAAGGCCAGCACCCACATGGGTATTGTAATCAGGACTTCCAGTCCCATCATGCAACAGAGTCACTTACCTGATTTTATATTAGGATTGAATATGCAAAATAAAGAAGGGACTACCTTAAATAACAGCTGATGCCTCTCATTGTGTTTTAGACTGCCCAGAGGAAGGGAGGTGTCCCGAAACGCGTAGGCAGCGTCTGTGTGTGGGGAGAGGATCTGAGAGAGCAGCCCTGCTACTGGCCTGACCTCCGGCGAGTGCGTTCCGCCGGAGCGGCAACCTTCTGAATTTGAATATTTGTGGCCAAGCCCAGGCCACGGCTACGCACCACCACGAGACCCGAGTGGGTCTGCAGCAATGCACATTGCAATGCACAGTGGAGGTGGAGGGGCCTTTTGAATCTTCAGGGCGCTTTTGTGAACTTTGTTTGTCCCACGAGGAAATTTTAGCACGCTTTGAAGGCCAGCACCCACATGGGTATTGTAATCAGGACTTCCAGTCCCATCATGCAACAGAGTCACTTACCTGATTTTATATTAGGATTGAATATGCAAAATAAAGAAGGGACTACCTTAAATAACAGCTGATGCCTCTCATTATGTTTTAGACTGCCCAGAGGAAGGGAGGTGTCCCGAAACACGTAGGCAGCGTCTGTGTGTGGGGAGAGGATCTGAGAGAGCAGCCCTGCTACTGGCCTGACCTCCTACGAGTGCGTTCCACCGGAGCGGCAACCTTCTGAATTTGAATATTTGTGGCCAAGCCCAGGCCACGGCTACGCACCACCACGAGACCCGAGTGGGTCTGCAGCAATGCACATTGCAATGCACAGCGGAGCTGGAGGGCCCTTTTGAATCTTCAGGGCGCTTTTGTGAACTTTGTTTGCCCCACAAGGAAATTTTAGCACGCTTTGAAGGCCAGCACCCACATGGGTATTGTAATCAGGACTTCCAGTCCCATCATGCAACAGAGTCACTTACCTGGTCTTATATTAGGATTGAATATGCAAAATAAAGAAGGGACTACCTTAAATAACAGCTGATGCCTCTCATTGTGTTTTAGACTGCCCAGAGGAAGGGAGGTGTCCCGAAACGCGTAGGCAGTGTCTGTGTGTGGGGAGAGGATCTGAGAGAGCAGCCCTGCTACTGGCCTGACCTCCGGCAAGTGTGTTCCACCGGAGCGGCAACCTTCTGAATTTGACTATTTGTGGCCAAGCCCAGGCCCCGGCTACGCACCACCACGAGACCCGAGTGGGTCTGCAGCAATGCACATTGCAATGCACAGCGGAGCTGGAGGGGCCTTTTGAATCTTCAGGGCGCTTTTGTGAACTTTGTTTGTCCCACGAGGAAATTTTAGCACGCTTTGAAGGCCAGCACCCACATGGGTATTGTAATCAGGACTTCCAGTCCCATCATGCAACAGAGTCACTTACATGATTTTATATTAGGATTGAATATGCAACATAAAGAAGGGACTACCTTAAATAACAGCTGATGCCTCTCATTGTGTTTTAGACTGCCCAGAGGAAGGGAGGTGAACCGAAACGCGTAGGCAGCGTCTGTGTGTGGGGAGAGCATCTGAGAGAGCAGCCCTGCTACTGGCCTGACCTCCGGCGAGTGCGTTCAACCGGAGCGGCAACCTTCTGAATTTGAATATTTGTGGCCAAGCCCAGGCCACGGCTACGCACCACCACGAGACCCGAGTGGGTCTGCAGCAATGCACATTGCAATGAACATCGGAGCTGGAGGGGCCTTTTGAATCTTCAGGGCGCTTTTGTGAACTTTGTTTGTCCCAAGAGGAAATTTTAGCACGCTTTGAAGGCCAGCACCCACATGGGTATTGTAATCAGGACTTCCAGTCCCATCATGCAACAGAGTCACTTACCTGATTTTATATTAGGATTAAATATGCAAAATAAAGAAGGGACTACCTTAAATAACAGGTGATGCCTCTCATTGTGTTTTAGACTGCCCAGAGGAAGGGAGGTGTCCCGAAACGCGTAGGCAGCGTCTGTGTGTGGGGAGAGGATCTGATGGAGCAGCCCTGCTACTGGCCTGACCTCCGGCGAGTGCGTTCCACCGGAGCGGCAACCTTCTGAATTTGAATATTTGTGGCCAAGCCCAGGCAACGGCTACGAACCACCACGACTCCCGAGTGGGTCTGCAGCAATGGACATTGCAATGCACAGTAGAGCTGGAGGGGCCTTTTGAATCTTCAGGGCGCTTTTGTGAACTTTGTTTGTCCCACGAGGAAATTTTAGCACGCTTTGAAGGCCAGCACCCACATGGGTATTGTAATCAGGACTTCCAGTCCCATCATGCAACAGAGTCACTTACCTGATTTTATATTAGGATTGAATATGCAAAATAAAGAAGGGACTACCTTAAATAACAGCTGATGCCTCTCATTGTGTTTTAGACTGCCCAGAGGAAGGGAGGTGTCCCGAAACGCGTAGGCAGCGTCTGTGTGTGGGGAGAGGATCTGAGAGAGCAGCCCTGCTACTGGCCTGACCTCCGGCGAGTGCGTTCCACCAGAGCGGCAACCTTCTGACATTGAATATTTGTGGCCAAGCCCAGGACACGGCTACGCACCAACACGAGACCCGAGTGGGTCTGCAGCAATGCACATTGAAATGCACAGTGGAGCTGGTGGGGCCTTTTCAATCTTCAGGGCGCTTTTGTGAACTTTGTTTGTCCCACGAGGAAATTTTAGCACGCTTTGAAGGCCAGCACCCACATGGGTATTGTAATCAGGACTTCCAGTTCCATCATGCAACAGAGTCACTTACCTGATTTTATATTAGGATTGAATATGCAAAATAAAGAAGGGACTACCTTAAATAACAGCTGATGCCTCTCATTGTGTTTTAGACTGCCCAGAGGAAGGGAGGTGTCCCGAAATGCGAAGGCAGCGTCTGTGTGTGGGGAGAGGATCTGAGAGAGCAGCCCTGCTACTGGCCTGACCTCCGGCGAGTGCGTTCCACCGTAGCGGCAACCTTCTGAATTTGAATATTTGTGGCCAAGCCCAGGCCACGGCTACGCACCACCACGAGACCCGAGTGGGTCTGCAGCAATGCACATTGCAATGCACAGCAGAGCTGGAGGGGCCTTTTGAATCTTCAGGGCGCTTTTGTGAACTTTGTTTGTCCCACGAGGAAATTTTAGCACGCTTTGAAGGCCAGCACCCACATGGGTATTGTAATCAGGACTTCCAGTCCCATCATGCAACAGAGTCACTTACCTGATTTTATTTTAGGATTGAATATGCAAAATAAAGAAGGGACTACCTTCAATAACAGCTGATGCCTCTCATTGTGTTTTAGACTGCCCAGAGGAAGGGAGGTGTCCCGAAACGCGTAGGCAGCGTCTGTGTGTGGGGAGAGGATCTGAGAGAACAGCCCTGCTACTGGCCTGACCTCCGGCGAGTGCGTTCCACCGGAGCGGCAACCTTCTGAATTCAAATATTTGTGGCCAAGCCCAGGCCACGGCTACGCACCACCACGAGACCCGAGTGGGTCTGCAGCAATGCACATTGCAATGCACAGCGGAGCTGGAGGGGCCTTTTGAACGTTTAGGGCGCTTTTGTGAACTTTGTTTGTCCCACGAGGAAATTTTAGCACGGTTTGAAGGCCAGCACCCACATGGCTATTGTAATCAGGACTTCCAGTCCCATCATGCAACAGAGTCACTTACCTGATTTTATATTAGGATTGAATATGCAAAATAAAGAAGGGACTACCTTAAATAACAGCTGATGCCTCTCATTGTGTTTTAGACTGCCCAGAGGAAGGGAGGTGTCCCGAAACGCGTAGGCAGCGTCTGTGTGTGGGGAGAGGATCTGAGAGAGCAGCCCTGCTACTGGCCTGACCTCCGGCGAGTGCGTTCCGCCGGAGCGGCAACCTTCTGAATTTGAATATTTGTGGCCAAGCCCAGGCCACGGCTACGCACCACCACGAGACCCGAGTGGGTCTGCATCAATGCACATTGCAATGCACAGTGGAGGTGGAGGGGCCTTTTGAATCTTCAGGGCGCTTTTGTGAACTTTGTTTGTCCCACGAGGAAATTTTAGCACGCTTTGAAGGCCAGCACCCACATGGGTATTGTAATCAGGACTTCCAGTCCCATCATGCAACAGAGTCACTTACCTGATTTTATATTAGGATTGAATATGCAAAATAAAGAAGGGACTACCTTAAATAACAGCTGATGCCTCTCATTATGTTTTAGACTGCCCAGAGGAAGGGAGGTGTCCCGAAACACGTAGGCAGCGTCTGTGTGTGGGGAGAGGATCTGATAAAGCAGCCCTGCTACTGGCCTGACCTCCGGCGAGTGCGTTCCACCGGAGCGGCAACCTTCTGAATTTGAATATTTGTGGCCAAGCCCAGGCCACGGCTACGCACCACCACAAGACCAGAGTGGGTCTGCGGCAATGCACATTGCAATGCACAGCGGAGCTGGAGGGGCCTTTTGAATCTTCAGGGCGCTTTTGTGAACTTTGTTTGTCCCATGAGGAAATTTTTTAGCACGCTTTGAAGGCCAGCACCCACATGGGTATTGTAATCAGGACTTCCAGTCCCATCATGCAACAGAGTCACTTACCTGATTTTATATTAGGATTGAATATGCAAAATAAAGAAGGGACTACCTTAAATAACAGCTGATGCCTCTCATTATGTTTTAGACTGCCCAGAGGAAGGGAGGTGTCCCGAAACACGTAGGCAGCGTCTGTGTGTGGGGAGAGGATCTGATAAAGCAGCCCTGCTACTGGCCTGACCTCCGGCGAGTGCGTTCCACCGGAGCGGCAACCTTCTGAATTTGAATATTTGTGGCCAAGCCCAGGCCACGGCTACGCACCACCACAAGACCAGAGTGGGTCTGCGGCAATGCACATTGCAATGCACAGCGGAGCTGGAGGGGCCTTTTGAATCTTCAGGGCGCTTTTGTGAACTTTGTTTGTCCCATGAGGAAATTTTTTAGCACGCTTTGAAGGCCAGCACCCACATGGGTATTGTAATCAGGACTTCCAGTCCCATCATGCAACAGAGTCACTTACCTGATTTTATATTAGGATTGAATATGCAAAATAAAGAAGGGACTACCTTAAATAACAGCTGATGCCTCTCATTGTGTTTTAGACTGCCCAGAGGAAGGGAGGTGTCCCGAAACGCGTAGGCAGCGTCTGTGTGTGGGGAGAGCATCTGAGAGAGCAGCCCTGCTACTGGCCTGACCTCCGGCGAGTGCGTTCCACCGGAGCGGCAACCTTCTGAATTTGAATATTTGTGGCCAAGCCCAGGCCACGGCTACGCACCACCACGAGACCCGAGTGGGTCTGCAGCAATGCCCATTGCAATGCACAGCGGAGCTGGAGGGGCCTTTTGAATCTTCAGGGCGCTTTTGTGAACTTTGTTTGTCCCACGAGTAAATTTTAGCACGCTTTGAAGGCCAGCACCCACATGGGTATTGTAATCAGGACTTCCAGTCCCATCATGCAACAGAGTCACTTACCTGATTTTATATTAGGATTGAATATGCAAAATAAAGAAGGGACTACCTTAAATAACAGCTGATGCCTCTCATTGTGTTTTAGACTGCCCAGAGGAAGGGAGGTGTCCCGAAACGCGTAGGCAGCGTCTTTGTGTGGGGAGAGGATCTGAGAGAGCAGCCCTGCTACTGGCCTGACCTCCGGCGAGGGCGTTCCACCGGAGTGGTAACCTTCTGAATTCGAATATTTGTGGCCAAGCCCAGGCCACGGCTACGCACCACCACGAGACCCGAGTGGGTCTGCAGCAATGCACATTGCAATGCACAGCGGAGCTGGAGGGGCTTTTTGAATCTTCAGGGCGCTTTTGTGAACTTTGTTTGTCCCACGAGGAAATTTTAGCACGCTTTGAAGGCCAGCACCCACATGGGTATTGTAATCAGGACTTCCAGTCCCATCATGCAACAGAGTCACTTACCTGATTTTATGTTAGGATTGAATATGCAAAATAAAGAAGGGACTACCTTAAATAACAGCTGATGCCTCTCATTGTGTTTTAGACTGCCCAGAGGAAGGGAGGTGTCCCGAAACGCGTAGGCAGCGTCTGTGTGTGGGGAGAGGATCTGAGAGAGCAGCCCTGCTACTGGCCTGACCTCCGGCGAGTGCGTTCCACCGGAGCGGCAACCTTCTGAATTTGAATATATATATATATATATTCTTTTTAATCACAACTGAAGATCAATGACGCTTCAGCAAAGGGATTAACTAATGAATTGCCCTAAAGAATTAAAAACTTTTGAATAACTCACCGTACCACCATGAGCATTTTTTGGCATTACGTTTATTATGACGCAATGGTTGAAAAGATGATGGGGAGTATTTCTTCCATGTCAATGGAGTCACCAAAGCTTGAACAGCGCAATTACAATGAGGACTTTAAGATTGAGAAAGGCAATGTAAATGCGTCTCTTAGCTGAGCGTGGCATGCAATAAAATAGGTAGCCAGACCCTTTCCTGAGTGCCAGGTCTCTTGTTATTGCAGGAGCATGTGGTAATATATATATATATATATATATATATTCACTTACAAAACCATAGGTTTCACACACGTTATAGTTAGGAATTAGCATTTAAAAAACCTTGCAAATTCACTGAAAAAACCATAGGTTTCACACATGTTATAGTTAGCTGGACATTTCACTCGTAAACAACCATTGAAATTCCCCCGTTATAGTTAGTTCAGCTAAGCTATGGATGTGTGAATGGAAATGTAAGTGATTGTGTGGGTGTGTGAGTAGGTATGTGAGTAGTTATATGGGTGAGTGTATTGTATTCAGAGGATTTATGGGTGAGTGACTAGATGTGTGAGTCGTAGTATGGCTGAATAGTGTAGCCTTATGGGTTAGTGTGTTTGTTGTATGGATCAGTGAATGGTTGTGTGACTAACTGTAGGGGTGAGTGATTGGGTTTGTAAGTGGTTGTATAGATCTGTGAATGGGTATGTGAGTATGTAAGTGGATGTGGGGAAGTGGTTTATTAGTAGAGATAAGTAGTGACTTATGACTAGGTATAAGGCCACAAATGCAATAGAAGGTTCTGACAAGGTCTCAATAAATTATTCCCTTGGTTAACCTCTGGTAGCTGGCAATGAGCGGGCAGGCAGAGCTTAGTAGACAGGTATATAAAGCATTTAAAAACACCAGTACATTAAACAAGTAAGACACAACACTCAACAAAAATCCAACTTCAATTTATAGAAATAGATTATATTTTCATAAACAAATAGACACCAGAAATGGCAAAAATCCAATATAGGGAACTGGAGATATGAATTTTAAAAGAATAAACACTTTCTAGTGTTTAAAACCATATAGTGCCACTCTGGGACTTCTGGTCGCACTTGACCAGGACAAAATCAAAGTTTGAGGCCGATCGCGATGTAGCCTTGGTTGGATGCACTAAGCAGAAGGGCCTCGGTCAAAATTTGACCGTCGGAACGTCGATATTTTTCTGGAGAATTTTCTCTCGATGTTCCCCTCCATCAGGCCGATTTTGATGCAACATCTTCAGATTGCTTCTTCGCGAGTCCCAGTCACATCCTCGAAGTCTGGAGCTCAGGAACTTTCAGCAAGAGAAACCTACAATCCAGGCCAGGTAGTGGTTGAAGGTAGCCGGCTTGACTCTTGATGTCGAGTTGGTTACCTTATGGATCTGTTTGCTAAATTTGCTCCAAACTTCTGGAACTTCCTCCTGAAGTTCCTCTTGAGGGTCCAAAATGTCCAAAACACAAATTCAAGAGTCTGAAGTTTCCTAGATGGCCCTTGGGAAGTCAGAACTACAATTCTCGCAATGCACCTGGCCAAGACTTGAAAAGTCCACTAGACATACTCCAGGATAGGGACTCTTGGTAGAGATGATGCAGGTGGGCTCTCTTAACCTTCAGCTTGTATGGAGTCCACTCCATAATCCTTCTTGAAGCATTGTAAAGTCAGACCTGAGGGGTTATGCAGCTCTTCCATATTTATCCTGTGTTACTGGGCATCAAGCAGGGAGGCACCCCTGACCAATAGGATGCAGGGTGCCACCCAGATGTATGACTACTTCCTCCAAAATGTGGCATATTCTTGTCATAGAAAGCACAATTCTCTCAAAATCCTAAATGGAGAAAGTCTCTCTAGAGGATTTTCCTAACACTACCCTTTCAACCCTCTCCCTAATCTAATTAAAGGGGCTCTTGTGTGTCTGGGGTGATTGGCTGAGGGAGTAAGCCTGTGCTGTCCTAAAGTGTCATTCTCCCTTTGAAGACCAGATTAGCTACCCCTCAACCGCTTCCTACCATCTGCACTGCAGTTTGTACTTCTCTGTCCACAGGAAACCCATTGCCTCTATGGGCAGGGCTTTTCACACCTCATTAGAGGACTCTGGCCTGACTGGGTAGAGGTAGGCCAGTCAGGAGAGGGCAGCTCAAAGGCTGGATTTGGGTGCACAGAAAAGAAAGTTTAGTAACGTATTTTCTGTCATAATTATTATAAATCTAACAGTGGCAATTTGTTGGAATTATCTTTACTCTTAATTTGATACCTTGAAGTATATTTTTTATGTGGCTGCTATCAATATTTATACTTAGTTAAAATATTATAATGTTAGCCTATAGAGCCATTCACACTAATGGGACAAAAAACGAAATTGGCAGTTTTTCCCTCACCAGGGCTTATAAACCTCCTTTCTAATGTCCCTGTTTATAGTTGTAAAGCACCCTTCCCCTGGAGGAGATCATAGAGAGGGCTTATATGTAAAAATAGAGTAGATTGCTACTTTGGAAGAACCTTTATATCCAAAGTCAAATTTGCTTATAATTTAAATGTAAAAGCAGCCTTCAAGGAAGGGCTGGCTCTTAAATTGACAGCAGGCACCACAGTAGTACACACTCCAGTGCAAGAAATCCACTGGATCTCTAAACCTCCCTGCTTATTATGTAGTAGGGACTTACAGGGATCTGTCATTGGTAATTGTAATTATAACTAATTACCATTTACCTTTTACACAGACCACATGTCTTGGGTCTGGTTAGCAGAGCATTGGGCAGTCAAAGTCAGAAAACCAGTACATAGTAGTCAAAATGGAGGCAAGAAGCAACAGGACACTGCAACTGGTCCTGATTTCTCACAGTGTGTGAATGAGAGGTTGTATTGGGGTTTGAGTGGGTATGTTAGTGGTTCTGTGGATGACGTCTTCCGTGGTATCATTTGAGATGTTATCAGTGATGTCACTGACCATGTCATGAGTGATGTAATATGTGATGTCATAAGCAGTGTATTGTGGGGGTATAAGTCATATTTAGCTCAGGTTTCTGTAACTGCTGAATTTCTATGGTTTTGTATGTGTCAAATCTGAGCCAAACTATAATGTCCCTGTTAACCTTGGTTTTTGTAGTGAATTTATAAGGTATTTTCAAACCTATTCCCTAACTGTAACGTTACTGTAACATTTAGTTTTTTCTGTGAATTTCCAAGGCTTTTTAAATTCTATTTCCTAACTATAACGTCCCTATAACCTTTGCTTTTTTAGAGAATTGTGATGATTTTAATTTTATTTCCTAACTGTAACCTCACACCTTTGACAGTGGGTGTGTGAGTGGTTGTAATAGGTCAGTGAGTGGCTGCACGGTTCGGTGGGTATATGCATGTTTCAGTGGGTGTGTGAGTGGCTTTATGGGTCAGAGAATGGGTGTGTGAATTACTTTTAGTGTCTGTGAATGGCTGTATGGGAATGCAAGAGTGGATATGTGAGTAGATGTATGGGTCAATGACTGGGTGTGTGAGTGTCTTAATGGGTGAGTGTGTAGTTGTGTGAGTGTGATTGTGGGTCTGTGAGTGGGTGTGTGAGTGCCTGTGTGGGTCTGTGAGTAGATATGTGAGTGCCTGTGTGGGTTTGTGAGTACCTGGGTGAATGTGTAAGTGGATGTGTGGATGCCTTTGTTGGCCTATGAGTGGGTTTGTGAGTGGCTGTGTGGGTGTGTGAGTGGTTGTGGGATTGCCTGTGTGGATCTGAGATTGGATCTGTGAGTGGGTCTGTGAGTACCTGTGTGGGGCTGAGATTGGGTCTGTTATGTCTGTGTGTGTCTGCAAGTGGGTGTGTGAGTGCCTGTAAGTGTCTGTAAGTGAGTGTGTGAGTGGACCATTTACACCCTTAGGGCCTAATTATGATGTCGGCCAGTGAGCCTTCGACTGTTCGTCGGAGGCTTACCGACAACATAGTAGGTTTACATTCCGACAGCCGAATTATAATGTCGGCAGTCGGAGTGCAAAGTGGCTGGGGAAATCGACTGAGTTCTGATGGGCTCCAGTCGGAAGCTACACACAATCTCTTAAGAACAGTGTTTCTACCATCAGGATTATGATGTTGGTTCCCAAAAGCCTACCTATGTTGGACTTTCCGACATGGAAAGGCTGTTGCAGAATGACTTTTGCGGTGCCTAGCAGTACCCCCTTCTCCCCTGGCCATCCAGCTGAGGCTACGGTGCCCCCCTTCACATCCCTGCACCCTGTGGCAGGCACTTCACAGTGCCTGCCACAGGGAGCAGGGATGTGCAAAAACTTCAATTTTTACAATGAGAGCTTGCGCTGCAGTGGGTTTCGGATCTCGGCACAAGCTCCCATTGTAAAATGGAAGTTTGCGACCACACCATATGCGGTTGCATCCTAATTCGGTTTGCAGAACAGCTGACCTATGGTCGGTGGTTCTCTCACTGAAACAGTGCCGAACGGACGCAACTCTGCCTGATATCGTAATGAGGGCCTCAGTGTATTTAAAAGTGAGAACCAATTACTCTGTTGTCACCAGGAGATGTCAAGAAAGAAACCACTCATCACAGTCACTACAGATCAGATTTTGCTCCAATAGATCAACAATGCATTCACCTCCATTTCATTTTCAATGTGGAATAAAAGAGGAAACAATTGCTGAAGTTAGGATCATTTGTGCATTACTGATATGAACCTTCAACTGGGGTATCTCCTATGTTTATATTTGCAAGTGCTTCCCATTAAGGTTTAACTTGTCTGAAATGAGCATCAGGGCCAGAATGGAATCTCGTTTTTTCCAAGAAGAGTCCACAGTTTTGCTGAAAATTTCTACTCAATTTTAGTACTTTCTATTGGTTAATTAGTAACTGCTACCTCGTTGACTAAATGTCTAGTGCATATTCTACACTACAGCTGATTAAAGAACCTCGAGGTAATGTCTCCAGTGACCTTGTGTGCATTTAATTTCAGCAATGTTATTCATCCTGCAGCGTCTTCATCCACAAATCTGTGATAACATGAATCCTCCTCAAGAGAAGAGGAGGACACTACAAAGAGGTGAATCTCCACCTAACAGAGGTACTTTTTTAATCTATATGAAGTGAGTTTGGTGGAAATGTCCTCGTATTCCTCTGCATGAAGAACCCGTCATCAAAATTATCAGGAAACGCACTTGGAGGCCTTTTGGTAAACTGTCCATCAATGTGGGAAAAGGCAGGAAGACCTTTTCATAATACTAAGGAAAACGGGGTGGGGCTAAATGACCAGAGCTTTATGATGATTTTGGGCATTTACATAGTCATGGTAATTAAAAGGGAGACCATGGTCTCTCTGTTTTATACTTTTCCAAGGGGAGGGGTGCCATGCTGCCCCCTACCTGAGCCGATTTCGGCCCAGGGGACCCATCTACCAGCCTCTTCCTCCTGGGTGCCCTGGGGCCCCATCAGGGCACCTAGTGTGCTACAATGGGGTCAGCAGGAGAAGCCTCAATTTTCCTGCAGTACCTGCCTGCTCTCCGCCTTCAATTGGAGCTAGCCTTGGTCCCACACATAGTGGCCAGCAAAACACAAAATGCTGCCGCCTTCATGTGGGAGCAATCATTTTATTTATTTTGGAAAACCGATGAAAACTCTGCTCCCAGCGAGCGGGAACATTCTTCTTGCTTTTGCCCACTGGGAGCAGATGTAAGCTGTCACACCTCCTGCCAAGCTACAGCAAACAGCCATTTACCGGGGTGGGCACCCCGAGACATGGTGAGCCAGCCCTAAGGGGTGGCTGTCCCTAGGGCCATGAATGTCTTCAGGAAGAGTTCTGCGCTGCATGCCAATGTTCATTTCAAGGGACTTCCCTGGGAAAGTGGTGGTCCCTGGGGCCAAGAACTGCCTGGGAGGGGGCCCATGTAGCCCCTTTCCTCCTAAAAAGATAATAAAGTCACGTGAAGGTGGTTGTCCATTGGGCTCATAAGTGCCTCAAGAGGAGGGCCATGTGATCTTCCTCTAATTAAATTTTTTATAACTAGCCTGGCCTGGGGAGATGGCGGTCCGTGGGGCAGGCCAAACCAAATTTGGCAGAAAGGTACCTCTTGTCCAGAAAGAGCCCTTTTTGTTATTTGGTGTAAATTTCAGTAGTTTTTTAAATACTAAAATAAAACTGAATTTGTGTATCTAGAGGTGCAAATCCTTTGTGAATCTTACCGATCTCGTGCAGAGCTTTGATTGGCTGCATATATTTCAAAGCAAGCACAAAGAGATGATGGATGGAGTGCTCAAACTTTTCAAACACTCACTCCCAGTCACAGATCTGGGTTGAATCCATCATCATTCTTTAGCTCACTTTGCCACCCCAGTTCAGACACAGCTATATGCAAATCATTCTTGACCCTGTGCCTCATGGGAACAGTTCAGCCCGAACTGCCAAGCCATGTCTTCCCTTGACCGGAAACAAGCATCCTGGGACCGGTTTCGGGCTAACAGCCCTCATCAGTCAGGCTAGCTTGAATCCAGTGGCAAAGTGAGCAGGGCACCCACGTCTGGGCTTACCCTGCCAACTGAGGGCGAACAAAGCAAACACAAAGAGATGATGGACAGAGTGCTGAAACTTTTCAAACACTCACCCCCAGTCACAGATCTGGGTTAAATCCATCACCATTCTTTAGCTCACTTTGCCACCCCAGTTCAGACACAGCTATATGCAAATCAGTCTTGACCCTGTGCCTCATAGGAACAGTCCAGCCCGAACTGCCAAGCCATGCCTTTCCTGGACCGGAAACAAGCATCCAGGGACCGGTTTTGGGCTAACAGCCCTCATCAGTCAGGCTAGCTTGAATCCAGTGGCAAAGTGAGCAAGGGACCCACGTCTAGGGATACCCTGCCAACTTAGGGCGAACACAGCAAACACAAAGAGATGATGGACGGAGTGCTGAAACATTACAAACACTCACCCCCAGTCACAGATCTGGGTTGAATCCATCATCATTCTTTAGCTCACTTTGCCACCCCAGTTCAGACACAGCTATATGCAAATCATTCTTGACCCTTTGCCTCATGGGAACAGTCCAGCCCGAAATGCCAAGCCATGTCTTCCCTTGACCGGAAACAAGCATCCTGGGACCAGTTTCGGGCTAACAGCCCTCATCAGTCAGGTTAGCTTGAATCCAGTGGCAAAGTGAGCAAGGCACCCACGTCTGGGCTTACCCTGCCAACTGAGGGTGAACAAAGCAAACACAAAGAGATGATGGACAGAGTGCTGAAACTTTTCAAACACTCACCCCCAGTCACAGATCTGGGTTGAATCCATCACCATTCTTTAGCTCACTTTGCCACCCCAGTTCAGACACAGCTATATGCAAATCAGTCTTGACCCTGTACCTCATGGGAACAGTCCAGCCCGAACTGCCAAGCCATGCCTTTCCTGGACCGGAAACAAGCATCCTGGGACCGGTTTTGGGCTAACAGCCTTCATCAGTCAGGCTAGCTCGAATCCAGTTGCAAAGTGAGCAAGGGTCCTACGTCTAGGCATACCCTGCCAACTTAGAGCGAACAAAGCAAACACAAAGAGATGATGGACGGAGTGCTGAAACTTTTCAAAAACTCACCCCCAGTCACAGATCTGGGTTGAATCCATCATCATTCTTTAGCTCACTTTGCCACCCCAGTTCAGACACAGCTATATGCAAATCAGTCTTGACCCTGTGCCTCATAGGAACAGTCCAGCCGAAACTGCCAAGCCATGCATTCCGTGTACTGGATACAAGCATCCTGGGACCGGTTTCGGGCTAACATCCCTCATCAGCCAGGCTAGCTTGAACCCAGTGGCAAAGTGAGTGTTTGCTCTGCCAATACTTCAACCAGGATGCTTGTTTTTCAAGAAGCCAATGGTGTGCCAGGTCCCGGGGGCATTTTATAATAAAAGGAGGGGGTGCATGGGGGCCCCCATCCTGAGGCTCCTTGAGCCCCAGAGACCACCATCTCCCTGGGGCTTTATTTTAAATAATGGAAAGGGCCAAGTGGATCCCCCTCCATGTCTTCCTGGAAGCCCCAGGGACCACCACCTCCCCAGGTAATGGCTCTAATAATGGAGGAGTGCCACGCTGATCCCTGTCCTGGGCTTATAGGACCACCACCTCCCCAGGGCAATTTAAACAATTTGTGGTGTGTCACACAGATCCACTGGACCCCAGGGCCCACCATCCCCCAGGGCCAAATACACATTACATAATTAGAATGGGGTGCAGAGCCCCTCTCCCTGGCCATACATGGTCCCAGGGACCACTGCCCCCTCCTAGAGCCATAAATGGCCCTGTGGACTGTCACCCATCAGGGTCAGCTCTTGCTATACTCTGGGGTGCCCAGGTTGTTACATAGCTATTTGCTCTGACTTGGCAGGAGCTGTGACAGTCCACACCCATCAAGCAGGTACCTTGAAATCGCTCCCGCTTGCTGGACATGGAGCTCTTCCTTCTCTCGCTGATGACTTACTCACAAATGCGCATGCGCGGCCGCCCATGCATGCACATTTGTCGCGACAAATGCGCATGCGCGGGCGGCAGCGCATGCGCATTTGTGAGGAAGTCGTCGGCGAGAGAAGGAAGAGGGAGCCCCTGCACGCCGCAGCTCGGGTAAGTTATTTAATTTACTTAAACATTGTTTTTTTAAAGTTTAACATTATACGTAATGTATTTTAAAAGCGGGCGGGAGGGAGGCGGGTGGCGCGTAGTGGGGCTACGCGGAGTGTGCGGGTGGGCGTAGATTTGCCCCCACTCCGTATTGCTCCATGTAGCCTCACTACACCCACTACGCCCAGCCTTAATATTAATGTTATATACCAAAATGTTTAGGATTAACTACATTAATGTGTAACATAGTAGAAAAATGATATTTGTGTATGTTTTTTAAAGATTACGTCAATGATAGTTTTTTTCTGATATTTTTGTCATTTCTTTTATAAATATACAATAACAATATCGTGGTAAACAATATTTTTGTGAACAATATTGCTTATGAGGATATTATGTCATTGAGCTGATGAGGCGCAAGAGCCATACATATACATACAGAAAACCATGTCATCACTAGTATAAATACTGAATTCTCCGCTAGAAATCGATTCATCACATAAAGATCATGTCACATGGGATAGCTCAGATCCCTTTTCCAAAATACTGACTCAAGTCATGAGTCCACAACTTCAGTTTTGTTGATATGCATGTTATATTACCAACAGACTGGCAGATATTCAATTTGGTTAAAGTAACCTTATATGCTATTACATGGTTCCTGAATGTGATAGGTGGAATAGATGAAGCCCACAGCTCTGCTCTTTTTTTAGAAAGGGGGCACATGTAAACCAGTAATGCTGTAAAAATGTAATTTAACCAACTAAAGGTCTGTTTCAGATATCTGCACTGGACTTATCAAGCCCTTAGATATAAATAAGAAAAGTTGAGCACAGTCCTGATTCTCTTCATGGACTGGGCACAAAGGACTCAAAAGACTTTAAATTAAGTTTAGATCTTTCAGGTGTGAGTATCAAAGTGTTGTGTTACCAAGCAGCTGTTCCTTATTTTTCTTGCTTTCTGGGTTACTAGATTGCAGTTTTTGATTTCCTTATGGGTCTCGTCACCCAAGTAATTAAATTAAATGACATTTTATTAATAGATATAGACCTCATCTTAGATCCACAATATAGCAAAATAATATATACATATTTCCAATCCCATTGTCTTACAATATATCATGAAATTCTTTAAAAGCAAAATTGATTATTGTTCTTAGCTTGTATATCTCTAAAATAGCGGGCGAACACTTTAAAAAAGTTAAAAACTTTGTAGCATGCAAATTCATCAGGGGGTTCTAATGATCTCAATCAGATCCGTATTTCTAAGAATATAACATTTTATACAGATAGGTTTTAAAAATTGCGAATGCACCTCCACCAAACTTCTATTTGTACAAACAGATAAAACATGTGCCAAGTCTTGGATTCCTCCATTACACAAATCACATTAGCCTGTTTTATTAAAGTTGCGGGCCCACTTTTTTGTTACATCTTTTAGCGGGAGTATCCTCAGCCTTAACATCAGAATGCAACATCTAACCTTGTGGTCCAATATCAAATTCAAATATTTTGGGCTCTATTTATACTTCATACTAGCTAATGCCAGCTTGTAATGCGATAACTGTTGACAATAAAGTTTATCCATTTTGAAGCTCAGCCTCAGGGTTGATTTTTTCAAAAAGAACTTTAGGAGTTCTGGTGACCAGCTTTGCAAAAGGCTCTCTGAGCATTGCAGGTGTTCCAGTGAGAACTCGAAATTTTGTTTAAAAGTATATACTCCTGGTTCAGCCTTAAAGGTTTCCTGATGTAAAATATGCTCTTAATGTACCATCAGGTGAATGTAGTATGTTATATGCCCATCTAACAAGGTTTGCCATAGCTCTCGCGTATGCACTCACTACCCCTAATTCCAGTCGAAGTGCTGGAATGGGGGTGGCTAGACTTGTAGTCGTAAGCATGCACAAGATTTTTCCCTCCCTGAGATTTAAAAAACACTAAAAGGTTTATTGGAATATATTCTAAGCCATATGTTAGAATTGGGGTAATCTAAGTTTGATAAACTTCAAGGAGAGCTGAAAAATGTCGCCTCCCAGTAGAGAGATAAAACTTCTTTATAGCACTTACATGAAATACTGTCTTTAGTTAAGTCCACTGAAAGTGTGAGGCTGTACCATTGGACTGAGAGAAAACTCTCCCTAAATAAATGTAAGTAGATGCTATTTTTACTGTTGTTCCTCCTAGTTTCCTGGTAAAAGGTATAGCTTTTTTCCTACCCCTGAATGGTACTATTGTTTTTTTTAATATTTATTTTAAAAAAATGTCTTTCATTAAAATCAAAAAGAGCCTCCATGTTACGCTGCAGCCCAATTGGGGTTAGATCGAATAAAACCACATCATCGGCATACATTAAAAGGTGAATTTTTTGTGATGATAATAAAGGTGGGAAATTATTTACCTCTTGGAAACAGTCTGGTAAATCACTAAGGAATAGTGAAAAAAGGAGGGGAGGCAAGTAAACATCCTTGTTTGAGACTGTTTTGCCTAGATATCTCATGGGTTAAGCCTTTATCTCCTCCCATTTGTACCTTACACCATGTGGTTGTATGGAGTGCCACTATTATTCTCAGCAAACGTATCGGAACGCCTAACTTCAATAATTTCCTCCACAGGGATGGCCTATCCACCTTGTCAAAAGCTGTAGAGAAATCTACAAATAAACTGTAAACTACCTGAGCTCTACTAATTACATAGTTATCAATAATAGTTTGAAGGATTGCAATATTGTCAATCACAGAATGTTTTTGACGAAAACCTGCTTGTACCATAGTTATTACTCCCTAGCTATATAGCCCAGTCGTTCAGATGTTCCAAAATGTTGACCACAAATATTTTTCCTGTAGCATTAAGGAGAGTAATCTGGCAATAATTGCATGGAGAAAAGCGAAAACCTTTTTTCAAAAGGGGAACTACTATACTGCCCTTCCATGAGTTCAGAATTTGGCCAGTTCAATAGCAGTATATAAATAAGGGGGCCAAAAGTTTAATCCATCCTTCAATATTTTCTTTTAGGACCTTCACCGGAATCCTGTCTGGTCCCATTGCTGCTGTGTCTCTCGCTTTCCTTATGTGCATGGCAATTTGCTGATCAGTAGGTGGCTTTATCTGCTGATTGATCTTGCTGTTGGCTCCATCGCATAGGGATTTCCAGATGTCAACAGAAGGTATATTTTCCTCATATAGTTTGGATAAATAAGTAGCCCATTCTTTTCGAAGGAACGGGAGGAGCTCTTGGTGGTATTTTATTTCCACTAGCTTCTGCAACTATATCCCAAAAGGCTTTAGAGTTTTTTGGGGCGCACCGCTTCTTGCAGGTCCACCCAACATCTATTCATTTTTGTTCTATTCTCTTTCATGCGCAGTCTTTTTCGCCTTTTCTTCAAGATGGAAATATCAGCCTTCCTAGCCGGAGACACATTCATACATTACAACCTAATCAGCTGGTTTAATTTCTTAGACAAGAGACTTATTGTCGGGTCCTTTATTCTTTGTGGGTTGTCTTTACTCGGAAGATGCTTCTTTTTCAAAGTAGTAGATATCAGTGTTTTAAAGCTTTCAAAATTGGAGATTGGGTTAACTCTCTTGTTGATTTGTTCATACATTTGGGACTCCATAATCCTATTAATATCATTATAAATTTGCTTATAGTTCTTGCTACTCCACAGTATTCGAGCTGGCTTTTGTTTAATTATTGCCTCCCCTCTACCATATGATAGGGACCATGAGGAAGTTGGTTGAAGATGGAGGTCTATTTCTAGATGGAGTATTGCGTGATCACTACTTTTGACAAATTCTATAGAGAGGCTACGAAAGTTGTTAAAGAAATCATAGCTGCTGATGGCATAGTCCAGTATAGATAACCCTGTTGGATCTTTTCAGGTATATGAACCCGGCACATCTCCACTCGTTCTCCAGTTCAAAATTATTCTGTTGAATTAATTGATTCAGTCGAATTTAATTTTCCCCCTTTTATTAGCTCTAATATGATCTGGGAATACTGCCGCTGGAATAGAGCAAGATGCTTCAAGTTCGGAATTCCGGAATGCATAGAGTAGGGAAGTAGAGATTTTTGCATTGAAGTTCCCCACTAGGAGTATCTGCATATTTTCATTTGAGCCTAGGGAGATATCCATTTGATCAAATAGATTTAAGAGTACTGTTTCATATTCAGACCCTGGGGGAACGTAAACATTAAAGAGAAGTATTGGCTGAACACGAAGGTTTTTATCTAAATGTTTTATTTTAAGACATTGGACATTAGGGCTAGTTATGTGAATTATTTCAAAGTCCCAGTTTAGATCTTCTGTTAGCAGAATAGTCAAGCCTCCTTTTGTATGGCCCCATCTGGTCCTTATAGCTGGAGTATTTAAAACGAAATTGATTTTTGGGTCAAAGTTATCTACTAGCCAGGTCTCCTGTAAACAGACTATTGAAGGTTGAGTATCTAACAAACAAGGTATTTTGTCCTGATTTAGACCCGCTAGATTCCATGAGACGTTGGTAAAGTTATTGTTAAAAAGGAAAATTAGCAAATTTGTCTTGCTTATTTCCATTTAAGTTGTTTGATAACCACGACCATACATTATCATTTTGAGTGTTACTTATGTGATGATCGTCTTCTTGGCTCCATATCCGTCTACCTCCATCCTCGATACTTATTAATTTATCCGGATGTCCCAAGCTGCATTGTTCTTTTGGCACTTTTGTGGTCTGGTAATTCATTTTAGACCTCATTCGGGTCTCTGACGATGGTTGTTCTACCATTATTACATCGAACCCTTTTTTAGGTAATTTCTCACTTTCTTTCACGACAACAGCTGGGATCATATTAGACCAGAATTTTACTCAGCTCCATTTTTGTCCATATTATCGGGGAATGTCACTAGCTTTATCTCTGTTGAAGTAAGCATTGGTAAGGAGGGGGGCTTTTTAATAACTTTAACATTTTCTGCCGATTTAATGAGTTACACGATGTGGAAAAGAGGTAAATTTTTTCTAGCATATTAGAAAAAATGAAAGGGTCAGCTGGTGGTGTCGCCTCTGCGCTTATGCCATTATTGCTTGTAAGCTGTTGCGGCCAATGGTTGCTCTCACTTTAGTCATTTTTTTATTTTTTTTGTCATTAGCCGAGCTATCGGGTCCCTCAAATTTTATTTCCCACATTTCTTTCTTTGTGAATCTTCATTTGCACTTTTTCTTTCTCTTAATGGTCATTGTTTTCATTCCGGTTGGGGAGTTTTTTTATTGAAGGTGGCTTTTGCTCTAACTCAACATTTGGTTTTATCTCATTTGGTTCTTGATAAATTGACTTCTTCTTAAGATTAAAAATCGGATAATTAGAAAGAGTATTCCCTCCTGAGTCATTCGTTAACGCTGTTGTTTGTTCTTGGTTTACTATTACCTCCTTAAATAATTTCCGTAGAGAGTATATTATCTCTGGCTTTCCCTTTTTCTTTTCCTTACTTTCCTTTCTCAACTTTCCAGTTGACTTATCTACTTTAAAGTCAGCATTTGTTGTTTTTTATTTAGAGTATTTATTTAATTCGTGTTTTGAGTTATTTTTTGCATCTCTAGATCTTCCTTTAATTTAGTTTTAGATTGCAGACTTCCGCCGAGCAGGCTAATTTGGTGATCCGCTAGATATTGCAACACCGTTGACTGCATTTCTAGTAGATGATCTATGTTTATTGTAGATTTTTCTAACAGTAATAAAATTGATACAAGTATCTTTTGGAAGGTAAAAAAGGCATCTGATAAGTTTTCTTGTTTGCGGTAAGAATCAATATGGACAGGAGACAGAAACGGGAAAACTGGAGAGTGAGATAGATAATCTTCTGCATTTGTAGGATTGCTTAGGGTGCTGTTAAACAGTTCCAGCGTCTCTCTAGGGCACTTGACCTCACTTTTGTGTGAGCTTTAGTTCATACTTATATCCGGTAGTGTAAAGTCATGGATATAATTTCCTTTTCCAAGATCTGATTGGGATTGTCTACTTGGGTTTTTCGGAGTGGAAATGACTAGCTGGTTATTTTCTTCATTTGATTCCATCTGAGCCTTCTCTTGATTTTCCTTGTTTTCCGCTTTTGCCTCAACGCGGTTTTGGTCATCTTTTTCTTCAGCTTCTAAATTAGTTAGCTTGGTGCGTGTTAATACTGAAGGACGAAAAAGTCTGCAGTTTTGTGGGGTTTTGATAATGCTCCGATGTGTGCTGATCTCATTTTACTTTTCCTTAGCGAGTGCTCTGTTCCTAACCTTTTCATAAAAATTGTTCGGCTCCTTAATTTTTTATATGCCATCCTTCAGGTGTTGTACAAAACTCTGTTCCTTTCCATGGTGACTGCCCTCCACCTGTGCCAACACCACACTTGCTCTTGCTTTAGATGGTAACAGGAGATCGTATCTGAAATCAAACGATACTCCTTCAAGGATCTTTGATGTAGTTCAGCAGGTTAAGCAGCAATCAGTGCTGGTGGAGTGCTGAATCGTTAAAAGGTTGAAAGATTGAGGGGTTTCATGGGTTTGATGGGTTGAGGAGTTGAGGGAGGGCTGAATGAGCACAAAAACAAAAAGGCTACTTTTCTAGTGCTGTTCTAATATTCCGAGGCTTCCACTCTGCCTCATGCTGCTCCTATAACCCCAATCAGCCCCCCCTGCCTTATGTCCCTCCTCGTGCTGTGAGCAATGTCGTTAAAGGCGCTGGGGGGGATTGAAAGTTTAAACTTGATAAGTTTGAAGGCGCCAATACCAGGTGAGCTCTCTAAGCTCCGGCTACCTCTGCACCACACTGTACCTTGGTGCCTCTCAGGCTGGGGACTGTTGCCACGCTATCTCGGTCACCGGTGGTCTGGTAACAGAGTGGCCAGCACAGCAAACACTAAACAGGCGGTGAATGGCAGGCGTATGACAGGCAATGACCCCCTCGGCTGCAGCTCACTACACCGCCTACACCGCCGCACTGCTTCTTCTTCCCCCAGCATCCTCCCGAAGCATCTCGAATCAAACCGAAGCAAGTATTGCTATCATTGCATGTGTTTGAATCCTATATGAATTAGTGAAGACTTTTTGTGTACTTTCTGTGTGCAGCTGTTGTAGATTTCACATATCCAGTATGTGTGGCTACTTGAATTTGAAGTCACAGTTGTAGTAACTTTGTTTTTGCTTAGTTGCATCTACTGCATGTAACATGATACTCGCAAGTTCAAATCACAGCAAAGTTGACTAAGCGCTTATTCTTCTAAGATGATGAACAGTTTAATTAGGTTACGGAAAAATAAGATATGTCACTTACAGCGCTATCTGCCAGCAAAAATGTAATAGCAAATGAGACATAAAAACAAATTGCATTACTGTTTTTTTTTACTATATTCTTCATGAGTAGAATATCATCTAACAAATTAATATTACATAAACATGATGCCCTTTTTACTATTGTTTTCTTTCCCTTTATTTAATTATTTCTTTAAAGCGATTAACTCAATTCCTGGGTAAGCTTGTAAACATATGGTTGCTTTATCATCACTGGCGTATAACCGGTTAGACTTACTGCCCAGGATTTTGAGATTCGTCACATATGCAAGGGTTTTCAGAACACTATGAAAGGTTATGTTTCACTTTTAAGAGCTCACTTCCCCCAAGGCAATTCTCTAGGATATTTGTTACAATGAGGTACAGTTTTGTGACCATTTATGATGGTATTGGGAGTCTGCCGTGTACCCACTTCTAATCAGATTTAATATATATATCACTAGTCTTTGGGACTTAATAAAATCTGGGACAAGGACCTTTTATTGATCTTTATCAGCATTAGAGCCTACACTTGGTCATCTGAGATCATCACCAACATCAAGTTCAAGAAAAGTTGAGAGTTGTTTCAATCATCAGAGTGTTTCGGATTCTGTAAAGGAATAGTCTCAGGTGATCTGTGTATAAGTGAGACATCAGTATCATAATTAAAGTGCCCTGAGAACTTTAATGCACAGCCTGCAATTTCTAATGATTTGTATAGTTCAACTTTATCTTCTAACCTATGAAATAACAATGAGCTCTAATAAATATTATGTGCAGGCCTCTCAGGTGGCTGATGTAGATGAGAGGAGTGAACCCCAAGTTGTTAACATGGTCCATTTCCCTACAGGCTATGGACTTTACAGTGGTGGAACACAGACCTGGGAGTGATCATGCCAATGTAGATGGCCTTTCCAAGTTCTTCCACTTAGATGATGAGAACTACTAGGATGGCAGTTAGTTGCTTCTCACCTTTCTTCTGGTGAAGGGGCTCATGTTTAAAAGATTTTTTATATGGTCACCTCCACACTCTTTTTTCTCCAATTCTAATTTATGACTCTGAGAGTGCACTGGACCCTGCTAACCAGGGCCCAGTGTCAGTGCTCTCTCCCTAAATATAATGCATGTGAATTGGTGACCCCAGTTGGCAAGAACTTTTAATCCCTTATAGGCCCCTGGTAAATGTTTCGGACAGTACTCAGGGCATGGGAGTTAAAGGGGTCCTCAGGGCCTCAACCACTGATTGTGCCACCCTGAGTGACCCAAGTAAACAGATGACAGCAGACCTGCCATTGCAGACTGCATGAGCAATGCAACCTTCTCAAACTCGACCTTGCCCTCACTATGGGGCAGATTTACAAGCCCCGTGCGCCAACTTTACTTCTGTGACGCAGCGGCATCGTAAACAATGTGCCATGATGCAACATATTTACAATGTGACGCATCTGGGGAGATGCGTCACGTTGTAAAGCCCTGCACTACATTATACCTGCGTCAGGGATAATGTATGCAGGGTGGGCGTTCCGTCGCAAGGAAGACTCGTAAAAGTGACTCAGTGGAATCTATTAGATTTCACTGACTGACTTTTACGATGCCACTGCGTCAAAACCTTGTGCCTGCTTGAAGCAGGAGCAAGGAGTGACGCAGTATGGTTGGAATAGGCATTCCTGACAATTGCTGGAGTTGCGTCATTCTTACGACACGACTCCAGCACAGCGTTGCCTTTCCGACAAAAGATGCGTCACGCATCTGTCTGTCCTTGCGCCACAGTGTGCCGCATTGTAACTGCAGCGCATCCATGGTGGCGCAAGGCTATTTTTCCGTCACACAAATTAACTGGCACATCTCTGCAAATATGCAGAGATGCACCAGTTCTTGTAAATCTGCCCCTATGAGTGGAAGGTCACAGCACTATTTTCATTATATGCCAGCCACCCCTAAAGTAGACATCCTGATACCAGGAGGCAGGGTGCATTACATTAAAGGTTTGGACATATATGTGCAAGCTTATATGTCCCTCTAGTAGCCTCTTTCAATAAAGGGCTACTATAAGTGTTTAGGGGCCATAGGATAACATGGGCAGGCACCTGGGCATCGTGAGGTTTCCAGCTCCATTATGGTCCCACTGAAATATGTCATGTTTGGTATAAAACAGCGTGTCTCATCAAGCCCGACCTTTTTCTACAGCAGGATTTGATGTGACATGCACTCAGATGGCTATCTGACCCCTGCTAGGAGGTGCAAACTCTCTCAGGCGGCAGAAATAAAGACCTGCCTGGTCGGGAGGTGTCACCTGCCTCCCTGATAGGATGGCTAGTGAAGTGGCACATCATGGTGGTAAGTTTCAAAGCATCCCCCACCTCTGATATACAACCAGGCTTTCTCCCAGAGAAAGAAAAAAAACAACCTCCTGCCCCAAGCACATTTGCAACCCGGCAGGTGGGAAAATTAGATAGTCAGGAGGCGTACACCCCCAGAAGACTAGCCTCACCCCTAGGGTGGGCTAACTGGCCTGTACAGCCGAAGAAGCGATCTGCCCTTTTTAAAAGTCACAGAATAGAGGCTTCTAGGTAGAAAAGATGCCACCCTCCACAGGAAGTGGTCACCTTAGGGGCGAGTTAACCACTGGGGCTAGAAGCCCATAGGCTAATGGCACCCACACCTCTAACACCCCTAAATCTAGAATATAAGGGGTCCCCTGGCAACAGAACTTCAGATCGGAACAATTTGCGACAAAGGACAAATAAGAGATCCGAGTATGTGACTTCAGGTCCATCACGAAGAAAAAGATCGATAACCTGCACCCGTGGCAACCACTCTACAGCTCCACAACTTTGACTCATCCAGAACCAGAGACTGGTTCCAAAGGAATGAAGAACCCCTATGCAAGCCAAAGGCAAAACCAGAACTCCTTTGAACAAGAGCTACTATTCCCCTGTAGCCCACAGGTAAAGCACGCTCCCAGAACAAAAGAATCACTGGCCATGAAGCCTGCCGAGGGATTGCCCAAACATAATTGGTCTAGTGCATTGTAGGAAACATAGTCCTGAAATACAGCAAGTTTTAGGCGCTACAGTTTTCTACAGAATCCAGGATGTTGAAGTAGCTCACGGCTGTGCTTGCCACTGCCAAGGCTTGTTGGTGGCCAGTCCAGCTGGCACTACCTTTGTTCGAAGCTGTGTCTCAAGGGAACCCCGCTGCATCTTCAACCAGATGCCTCAGTGGCACCATTGTTGACTTATTCCATCCATTTCCTCAACAGCACCATATCAGTGGTAAAACCAACAAACCTACAGCTCCAGCTTCAGCACCAGGGACAACCAGGACAACTGTGCACCTGGATCCTGGTCCTGAGACCCACATCACCTTACCACCCAGTGGTTCAAGTGAGCGATTGTCCCTAGTGCTTTTCCCCATTGGCCTGAACGTTAACATTTTGCAAGTATGAAATGCACTGATTTATTTTTTCTTTAAAATTCCCAAACTCCGGTTATACTCATTCAATTGTCTTCATTTTGGTGTCTAAATTTATATAAAATTCAGCTTTATTTTTATAAATTAGTGTTATATTTCTTTTGAGTTGTGCCAATTACTTGTCACCCATGTTGCTACTTTGAAATGCTTAACACATGTTTCTCTGGTAAAGCCTGCCTGCTCTGTGCCACACCACCAGGACCAAGCTAGGGATTTATTAGTGTGAGCCTAAAGGACCTAGTTGGGGTATTGTGATGGTATCGTATAGTGAAGCCTAACCAGCCTCACTGCAAAATGCTCAACTTTTCTACAATAAGCACCTCAAGAATTTGCCCAAAACAATGCATCCTGACAATTTATCTGTCAATTACATGGGTTAGAAAGAGATTTGGGTCTCATTTAGAGTTTGGCAGAGAGGGTACTCTGTTGAAATGCTGATGGAGTACCCTCTCAGCCAGAATGATGATCTGCCCACCTAGTTAAGAAGTGGGCAACCTTAAATATGTCAACGACAGAGCCTATTCCGGCTCTGTGGTTGACAGACTCCTCCAATGACCAGACTGAATACAGATCGTTGGAAGTTAGCCATCGAAACCTCTGCCCAATCTAGAGTGTGTGGTCATATGTTTTTTTTCCTGTTCATCACCATCAGGAATAACTTGCCAATGAAGGACAGTAGAAATAAAAAGATAACCCCCACTCCATGGGAGAAAACTGTCATGGTATAGAGTAACTCCCTTACATTAGGAGTGGGCCTACAATGCTGATTTGTGAAGGTAGCACAAGTATTTAAAATGTAATCATGCAGATCCAGAGGGAAACATATATGTCCCTGTCAAGGTTATTGTAAGGAACTGAGCTATTATTTGAGAGGTGTACATACCCACCTCAAGTAATAATCGCAATCCTTATCATGGTGAACCACTAAAGTCACTAAATAAACCTAACCTCAACCCATGAAAGCTATGGTGCGGAGGAGACAGGCTTACCTTAAAGCAATGTGTAAATTATTTTTGCACTACTAATAGAGTAAAAAATGCAAAACAATAACAATCTCACAATTAATTTTGGAAAAAAGAGCAAAATGTAATACATATAATATTAAAATGACAAAAATGCCATTAAGGGAGCCGGAGACAGAAATTTTCAAAGGATTAGGGAGAATTAGTACCAAGAAGCACAAACTACCAATGATAGTCAATGGTCACTGTAGAACAGGGCCTAGGTGCAACTTGGCACTGACCATAAAGAAGCAGAGATGAATATATTAACCAGTTTTACCCTTATCAATGATTTTTCTTTTTTTACTTTAGCTCTTTAAGTCCAAATTCACCACAGGAGTACACTTCAAAAGCCCATCCAGATGAGGCATTTAGAGACTTACAGGATGGCAGTCAGAGGTCAACTGGAAGGTTAACTCTAGGTCCAGTTGCCACTGATCAGCTGATCAGTTGCAGGAAAAGACTTTCTGTGGTTTGTTGTGTCTCTGCAGCTTTATCAGGAGGTCAGCCTTGTGACCCTTGGAGTTCACTTCTTTGTCCTGAATACAAGAGGGAGAGCAGGTCCACTGCTCTATGGCTCTTCTCAGGTTGCAGGCAGCTGGTTCAGTCCTCTTCTTATCTTCCTCAGGTCCAGGTGGGTTCTGAGGTGGGTGCATGGAGATGCCACCTTTATGTATGGCAGGAGTTAGTGGGTGGAAACAACCACTGAGGACATCTTGGCCAAAGAGGGAAAGGTTCCCGGGAATAATCCGACTCACTTTTGGGCATTTTCAAGATGGCTGAAGACCTTGGCCACACTAAACTTGACCTGGGTGTTAGCTACATCTGCTTGTGACATGTTAGGCCTCTTTGATATTAATCAAGTCTTTGGGCCTAGCCCACAGGCCATCATGTCACGGGCACAACAGCTCCTCCTCACACCCAAGACTTTTAACCCATATCTTGGGAGCATGTTCACACTTCACTCATGCCCATGGAATAACTAATTACAGGCTGGCAGACAGAAGAGAGCAAAAAGCAGATTTAACTTCTGGGGACATTCAAATACCAATGACCCTGCATTATACCCTACTTAGGGGTTACTTAGTTTACTGATCCTGGGTACATTTGGTACCATATGGTAGAGACTAGTCAGCAAGTTAAATTAGCCAATCAGGGTCATACCAATTTCATCAAGTTGAAAGGCTGAGCAGATGCACTCTGCCATGTGCCGGTTCTTTAGCCAGCAAAAATAGGTTTCACCAAAAAGGTAAAAAAAGCAATCCAGGGTGACCCTGCAGAAAGGGCAAATTTCCAAAAGATATGTTACGGTATATGTTATTGTATTACAGTTCTGTATATTATGCTATATCATATAGTGAAAGTCTTGCTTTATTGCATTATGGGGAAATATATCTTGTTACACTACATAATCTCAGGCTTTATGTCTAGCATTATGACATGCTAAGCTATGCAAAGGAGTATTAAATTATAATGTGCTATGTTAGACTATATTATGTATGGTATGCAATGATATGCTGTGTTATAACTTATAGTACTGATGCAATGTTTTAATATTGTACATCATGGTATGTGGTACTGTGTAGTGTATGCAACGCTACCCTGTGTTCATGTAAGCCATGCACAATTATGGTTTGGTATACCATGTAATAATATGTTACGGTATACCATGCTATTTTATTGAATGCAGGGCATGCTTGTAGATTCGTGAGAGGAGCATCGTGTAAATTCTCTAGTGGTGGAGAGGTGGGCTTAGAAAATAAATACTGACAAGATAATGGCTTCTTCTTGCTCCCAGCTTGAACTGCGGGTATTAGACACTTGATAATTCTCTAATTCGAGTTAATTTTAAAATACCGTTAACATGTGCTTCCTAAACGCATTTTGAAAGCTGGCGAATCTGAAAATCTCTAAATTTGGATGCAAATACTTGAAAAACAATCATACGAGTTTAATTCAACTAAAGCGAACGATGAAATGATAGTGGCCAAATTGTGATAAACAAAAGCGGTTTTCATATTCAGTGAAGGTTTGTAATCTCTAGACTCTAAAGCATGATTGATGAAATAGTTTGTTAGTGTAAAAGGATGAGAGATTTCAAGGCTCAGGCAATATTCCATGTTTATAGGCGTATCAAACTCTTTTGAAGCATCATCAACTCTAACGATGAAGGAGGCGGCTCGCGCGGGCTGTCACACTTGCAGTATCTAACTGTTTTTCTTATAGTCCACATCTACAGCGCAGTGTGGACTTCAATCAATGTAATAGCTGTGTGTGCACGCTTGGTTCAGTTCCGACCCTCAACAAACAATAATAAACCAAGCCCGTGTTCTAAGTTGTGCTGTCGAGCAGTAGGCCTTGACGCCCATGCCTGTTCTTCTCTGTCTATCAAAGGTTTGAACCAATGAAGTTTACCATGATTTGTGTAAACACCCCCTTCAAAATGGTGAGATGGGGGAAGTACGTCAAGAACTGTGAGCAGTAGAAGAGAAATGTAGAAGGGTAAATGCAAAGTGACATTTTGCGGTAAACTACCCTGGCAATGGGGCCATGATTGATGCATCTAGGGGACTCCTGTCCCTTTACAGATGACACCATTCACAGAGTCACTGGGGCAGATTTACAATAACTGGCGCATCCCTGCATATTAGCAGGGATGCGCAAGTTATTTTGCGTGACTCAAAAACCCCCTTGCGCCACAATGCGGCGCACCATGGCGCACGGTTAGACACATGCGTCTGTTGCAGTAAGGGTGACGCAGTGCTGGAGTTGTGTCGCAAGCGCGACGCAGCTCCAGCACTGCTCAGGGGTGCCCTATACCTTATATGCTGCGTCACTCCTTACGCCTGCTTCAAGCAGGCATAAGGATCTGACGCTGCGGGGACGTAAAAGTGACTCAGTGAAATCTTGTAGATTTCACTGCGTCACTTTTACGGGGCTTCCTTGCCAGGGAACACCCACCCTGCATACATTATACCTGACGCAGGTATAATGTAGCGCAGGGCTTTACAACGTGCCATATCTCACTAGATGCGTCACGTTGTAAATATGTCACATAGTGGCGCATTGATTATGCCGCCGTTGTGTCACAAAAGTGACGCAACGGTGGCGTAAAACTGTCGCAAGGGGCTTGTAAATCTGCCCCACTATATCTATGAATCGATTTTGGGCAGCAAGCATAGGGCGCCACCAATCGGTAAGGCCAATTTACTGTAAAAGGCCCGACAAAATTGCATTTATGTGGTGTATATTGAGAATTTGAGTAGGCAAAATTCTGTTTTGTCTGCAGTGCTAAAAATCCACGGTCCTGTTTACCGTTTTGTAGTGAGAGATTAGGACCTAGATTAATTTAAGTGGCTTTACAAAAGTTACCTGTGAAGAGGGTACTATTTAGCTACACTTATTTCAAGAACAGTGGTCATGTTGGAGCTTTACTTTAAACATGGTCATCTCTTGCATTTGATTGCTCGCAGCATGACATTGGTTCTTACGCATTAGTCACTTCCCGAGGCTTGTTACCCTGTAAGCAAGTGAACTGCACACAATGACGAGCCTCTAAGGGTGATCACATTTAGGGGTGTTCAATATCATGAAAGATGTCAGCCAATGACTGATAAAGTCACGTTTAAAGTGACCCTGCCATTAGACATTGGTCCTCAGGGTGTGCTTGGCACAAGTTTAAAAAGTGGCAAAAAATGACTTTGTGTATCTCTTTCTGCACTTTGCGCTTATTGATAGCTGGATGCATTTTGGACTAGCTTGATTGGGGTGTATCCTGTGAGTTACACAAGAAATTTTGGACAATATCAGATGAAACAAGCTTTGGCAAAGACAAAAGTCCTTTCCTTTGAAAGGCCTTAGCTGACCTTTTAGCTGCCCATTGATTGTTGCTGATTTTGAGACGCATATTAAAATATAAAGCAAATTCCTGGCAAAAAAAAAAAACTTCTTCCACAGTGTGACGACAAATGTGCATGTAAGCAAGCATCCTTGATTAAAAAAAGAGATACAATAAAAATAAATAGAACCTGATGAGGATTAGCCAGGGAGCAACAGAAGAGGGAGGTAGGGAAAAGCAGCCAAGGAGCCGAAAAGAGTGTTAGAAAGAAATCCCCCTAAAAATTGAGTGGGACGGGCAGGGAAGGGGAAGCAACAGATGAGCTGGAGGGGAGCACCATGGAGAGCAGGGAGTGAAGATATTATGGCAAAGCAGCACCCCGGGGCGACAGCAAACAAATACGCATCCACTCCCATGGAGCGCTCAAAGAAAAAGATAACAGAATTTTCCTAATATCCTCTAATAAAAAAGAAACACAAAATAGCTATGCTCCAGGGGAGGGGCCTACACAAGAAAAGGAAGGAAAAACATTAAATAAGGAGCAAGCATGTGATATTGACAAGAAAGCCACAAAATTATAACCAATGGTCTTGCCAAATCTCATTCCAGTTATTGTAATTGTACATAATTTATCTTCCCAATTAATAGTAGGTATAAATACCCTGTTTCATGGCATTATAGTGCCCCATTTAGAACTAAACGCTAATGAAGCACCACCACATTATTGACTGTTTGCGCAATTTTATTTGATTTTGAAGTTGACTATGTGTTTTCTCTATTAACAAATATGCACATACAAATCTCATTGCTGAACCCCCACATGTTTTCATAGTCAGGACAAATGTGATTTAAAGAGCAATGGCCGCAAAGTTTAGGCTGCCATACTCCATACTAAAAGAGATCAATTTTTTGTTGTGTGTACTCCTATATTGTGTCCTCTTCCCTGACCTCTACTTAGGGTTGAGCGATTTCTTTGTTGTTGGTGTTGTTTAGTTCTTATGTGGACAGGCACACTGCTATCAGGAGTGAGGCACTGTCCATAGATACCCCATATATGTTCTGCATACCTCCAATCCTTCAAGCAAAAATGCAACTACTGAGTTTCCTTTTCTGAACATATGTAGAGATTTACTTATTTCAAGCCAGCAGTAAATGTGTTTCCATGGTAAGAATTTCGAAGTAACAGTAGCAAAACTGATCGTTGTGTATGGCAAGGAGTTCCCCCAGTTGAAAATGTTCTCCTTTTTGAGAAACAAAATAAATAATGTTTTAAAGTACAAACATCCTTGCACACACGTACATTTTGATGTGAGTAATTATCTACACATGTGAACACTCTTGAGAATCTGTGACCGTTGTAAATTCCCACCAGTAGGTCATGCAATATTTTGAAATCCATGGAATATAAACTTTACCCAAAAGTATGTATTTTTGCACTCTGTCCTTAAAATCACACAATCTTCATTCAACCCTGACCTCAATACTCTGAATCAATCCCTTGTTCTGTCCAGGTTCAATTCTGGGTTCTGTCTCTTTTGACTAGACTTCCTAAAATAAAATTTAGACTGTGATTCAAGCTGCAGCATGTCTTTTCCCTGGAGCAAGAAATTTAATCACATCTCATCAGTGTTACTAACTCTTCAGTAGTTACCCATAACTACTGTAAGAAGGCATGCATCAGGCACTTGCTTCTACATACCCCAGGCCCTGTTTGTTACCTTGCAGCAAAGCTAAATAGGAGTGGTGGTTCCAGATTCTTATCCAGTTCAGAAACAGTACTTTTAAAGCCTCCAGTGTTCTTATTGGAACATACAATAGCACAAGCATTCCCTCTGCTTAGTTTAATAGGGAGGGAAGTCCACATTGTGGGAGAAAGGACAGCGAAGACCCGGCCTTCCTGGTGAGCTTTTTAAGATTTGGAGGTGGATAGCAGTATCTGATTGGACAAGTGAAAGGGTTTATTAGGAGCACAAAGATCAATCAACAAGAATACATTTGGCTAATATCATAAATTGCATGGCAGGCAACAGGCTTGTATAGGACACCAATACAGAGATTTCAAATCAGAATGAGATTGTAGCAGTATGGTGTGGAAGGGACTTGACATGGTGCTTGGTTTTACTTGATCCCTGAAAAAGTCATATTGCAGGAGTCAAGCTTGGATCCAAACTGATCAGTGCTGACACAATAGCACATCGTCCTTCAGCTGAAAAAAACAAGATATGTTGAATTTTCCTCATATATTAAAACAGCAAAGGTGGCAATTGTAAATAATGTATTAACTGTTCATGGAATTGAAATGCTTGTTTTTTTTGTTATTTGCAGTGGCGATATGGAACGATGATGCCCCTATTTAAAACCAAATGCATTTTATGATACTATTTGAAGCACTGGCTTATCCCATTACATGCCCAGCTATACCAACTGTTTCAAAGTGTGGTCTGTGGTAAGCTCTTTTATGTTTGATTTACTAAGGCACTGTTTTAGTACAATCTAAAGCCACCCTTTAGGGGCAATTTTCCTAAATGAAAGAGATCGGATCCACATGCTTGGTTGTTTATATCGAAAGCTGGTGATCACTTTTGTAATAATTGATAAACAAAATAGCTGAGGACAATCAGATGTAAGCTGCTGTACCACAAAATGATAAAGCTATATTGTTGCTCCTACCCATGTGATGTGGCGCCTTGGCGTGCCACCAACTCAGGAGGTAGCTGAATGCTCTTGTGCCCCTGGCACTGCCGTAGTCCACTATTTTCTCCTCCTCAGGACTGTGTCATGCTTGAGTGGGCCATACCGTGCGGTCTGCCTCTTTACCCTATGCACCAGGAAGCTGGTGCTGGGAGCTATGGGGCCCTCATTCAAGGTGGACGTTGCATGAAGTAGATGGTATGGCATATTAGGGAATTATCGTCTTATCTAAATGCAAAGAATTGTATTGTAGCTCATTAACAGCAATATTTTTGGATAAGGATCTGGTTAGAGTGTACTTTTTTGGACAGCAAACGAATGCTTCCAATGACTTGGCCAAGTTAGCTTACAAATGGGGATAACGTTTAGTGAATATATTATAAAAGAAATTGTCTTATGTTTATGAGTCAATTTCTTAAAACCTGCGAAAAAGCCTTTTCAATTTGATCCGTTGAATGCACAGTACCGCAGTGAAAACGTTTTCTTGCACTATACAATTCTGTAAACAAACTTTATGAGGATTAGTTTGCTGCCCAGCAGACATTTCCAGACCGCTCAGTGATTCAGCTCTTTGGGCAGCTGAGTCTTCATTAAAGTGAGATAAATATGTACAAATCTCGATCCGCATTCTACCAGTATGATAGTCTTAAGTTATAGACTTTCATGGACTGTCTACATCTGGCTACTGCATGGGTTGAAAACAAAAAATGTCTTTTAGCAATAGATTGGCTTGATCAATAATAGTAAGGACTCACTTGCGTCACGAGTGACGTCTAAACGCCAAAAGACGAGTGAGGAGCACTCTCTGTAACTCAAGTCACAGGAATGTTAAATTTTGACTATCAAGTGTCCTTGATGGAGGACTAGAGAGGAATAGCGATTACATGGAACTCTATTTTAAACAGTTGACACCGGGAATAGAGACATTTTTGGAAGCCCTGATGAAGTCAGAGATGCAGACGCATCATATCTGACAAAATAGTGTTGGCTATTGTTGCTATTTTGAAGAAAATTGTGACGTGTAAAGGAAGAATGGACATTGACCTATGATGAAAATATCTCTATCTCAAGAATAAACAACAAAATTGAAAGAAGACAGATTGGACTTTGATTTCACTAATACACAAAGAGTAGTGCTCTGGATAACTTGTTTTTTACTATTATAAATAGTCGAAAATAAATTTTGCAGTTAGTGGTGCATCTTCTCCATCTTTCAGGGCTCTTCCTGGAAAAAGGTTCACTCCTCTTCTTCTCATGTGAATAAAATAATTCACAGACTATATATTTGAGTGTGGAACTTTGTTATTTTAGTCTAAACTACACAAGACTTTTCATAAAAAAACATCCTTTCCCACAAATGGGTCTACATCTATAATTTTCAAATAAAACAAAATGTATTTTAGCTAATGTGAGGATCTGAGTGTACTATATGATATGGTTGTGGAGCCTTATCATGGAGTACACTCACAGATACCATCTTTGGTCTAGCTAGTATTGTATACTTAACCATAGCTCAACCTTGGGTAGCTGTGTCTGAGAGCAGTAAGGCTTGTCAAAGAAAGTATTTAACATCACCAAACATCAGAATAAGAAAATCATATACCAATAAAGAGACACGACAACGATTTACAACGATAGAGCATATTCCTGTGAACTTGATCATCAAAATCCACCTCAGGGTTCTGGAGATTCAGATTGTAGACATTTTTATCACTTTTAAATGCAACCGCAAACTAGCATTTGTCAACAAAAAGTTTGTAAACTTTTCAAAACCTTGAAAGAGTCAGTGCGGGTGCTCTGACCCAGGTTGAGTGTCCAAATCCAGCAGAGATAAGGTCTGGGGGCCAGAAGGGATACTTTGGACAGTTACCTGGCCGCCACATTTTTTTTAGCAAGTTCCATATTTTACAGGACGATAGGAATAGACTTCAATGGAGTGGTCCTGATGCTGAGGATACAGGTAAAGGCTGCTCCAGGTATGATTTTATCAATGGCGGTGTCTATATGGTGATTCTGGTGCAGATTGGGGTGTACAAATTCTCCCTACTTCCACGGATAGAGTAAATTCACAGATACACGCACATACACTCATCATACGCTTGGGCCCATTTCGCTAACATACACTCAGATTACTCCATTAGCACTGAACCTGTGGAAAGAAACCTTCTAAACACCCTGCATCTACACTTATGGTCGATAAGACCTAATTGACACTGTCTTGAGTCATGATTTAACCAATAAAAATCAACAATAATCAAAATAGAGTACTCAATAATTGACAAGAAATAATAACCAACACTTGTATTTTAAAATTATGATTCTTTATCTAAAATTAGTTCAAATGGAAAGGCAATCAAAATAAATCATTATTCTCATAGTTACCTATTCTAGCTAAATGTCATAAATGGGTCATCAGGACAGGTCTCTCGATAAAAGTCTCTTAGGTCACTGTCCTCACGGCATCGATCCTCACCAACGCAAGTTCGGAAAGAAGTGGCCTCAGAATCCAAAATGCAACGAACAAACCCTCTCTAAGCTAACAATATTTATAATGAATTAAACAATAGAAGGCAACATAAAATGTTTTCGATATCTGCTGAACCGCTGAGCAAAGCGAGCAGGAAAGGATGTAGCATCGCTACATTTGGAAAAACTCCGCTCAGAAAAATCACAAAAATAAAAAGACGGAAGACGGAACTAAATCTTGAAATGTTTCTTTTCCATATTCATATTTCCTCGGAACCAGCATGATGATCATAATGTTCATTGAGGCTCCTTTGTCTTCCAAGGACATTTGGATGTCCGCCCAGAGCTGCTATCCTCACGGAAAACTTTTAACCAGGCGAAGACTGTGGTCAGATGACTCTCGACCATGTTCAGCAAGGCCTTCTCATCAGAGTTCTCAGCACTCAAATTTAGGCTTTAAACGGTAGCCATTTTTTACTAGGCCAGAACGTATCATCTTAATTAAAAGAGACAAAAACAACGTTACCACAGCATAGTGATTAAACAGTGTTAACCCCACTAATACCCTTATGTGTATGTAATTATCTAGCCTTTGCAACACAAGAAAAGCATTAGTACATGACATTTAAAAAGCGTTTTCGTGCTTTAAAATAAACAGCACTCAGCAACATTTATTAATAAAACATGCACATTATTAATAAACGACACAAATGCTTCCCCACGTGTAGTTTTCTCTTGTTATTTCTTGTTGGTTAATTAGAACATTTACACAAAACAAATAATTAGTAATTATGAATTAATAATTTTAATTTCTTTCGACAATGGACAAACCAGAGCTTTAAAAACCCAATAGATTTTCAACAGAAAACTCTGCTCCAGCAATCCCCCCTTTGGTGATATTATCACCAAATAAACAACCCAAAGAAAAAATTAGTAAAATTTTAGTCCCAATTTTTAGGAGAAACTGGAAATGTCTTTTTTCTTTTTGACAACACTAGACACCAGACTCCCTTTCATCATCCCTCTTTGTCTCCAAATAAACACTCTCCCTCAATTCTTCTAATTCTATTTCTTGTGGATCTCTTTTTCTTTTATTTCTCCTTTCAATATTTCTTTTAATTAATTTCTTTTTCCCTCCCCTGTTTTTACAACACAAACACACCAATCTTAGTATCAATAAAGCAACAATTATACAAGTCAAAGGAAACAATATCTTACCTATATTAGTACTACCTATCTTTGCAATAAAACTCTTAACAGCAACTATTTTATTAGCTATTTTAGTCCAAATGCTCTCAGCTTTCAGTGGTACTAATTCTTCATGCAAATCAGTAATATTTTTGATATAGACCTTCAGGTCTTTACTTTCGTCTGGAATGTAAGTGCAACAATGTTGAACTTTCAATATTCCACAGACCCCACCCTCCTTAGCTAATAGAATATCAAGGGCAAGTCGATTTTGCATAGACATGGCACGTACGGCAATCAATTCCGTATTTACCAAAACAAACCCTCCAGCGGTATTTGTCGATAAGCGATCCACCACTGTTGACAGTTTCCGAATTCCATATGCATTCAAAGAAATTCCCACTGCTGGAATTAAAGCTCCAAAAATGTCACCCACTATTTCTGACCAAGTTTCTCTCTTAAAACGTGTTAGTAAATTAATATGTTCTACATCTCCTATTCTATCTATATGAAAAACCTTTGGAAAGACCAGGCCCACATAACACGTGCCATACCAATGGTCAGACAACTTGTAATAAGCCTTGTTCCCACAAACATAATACACTCCTGGGAAAACTGGATCCTCTCCTCCTCTAAAACCCCATCCTGTCGCAATGAAGTATGTATCATGACACTCACTAGTCCCAACAAAGTATGTATCATATTGGGATTTTCTTCTTGTAATGCACAGCTTACCCTTCTGTGGTGCATCTAAAGCTAAAGTTGGACTAGCTCCATTTCTCAATTCTTTTCCCATCTCAATGTCCCAAATTGTCTCACTCACTTTGTATTTCCCTGCCTTTTCATGCATGCTCAATCTCCTTTCCTCCACCATGTTTAGGAAAGCTTTCTCCTCTTCTTTCAAACTGCAAGTTAAATTATTCTTAAAAATGTAATCTAATGTTAATTCTTCTTTTTCAATAAAAATCTCACCAAAAATGTTAGCTTCTTTAGCTGGATTCAGCTTTTCATTCATAGGCAATTGCCCAAAAATACTATCTTTGTTAGACATCTTATAATCTATCTTCCCCAGTAAATAAAAAATACTACTCAACACACTACAAGAAATTCCATACGTAGCTGGTAAATGGTGATAAGTAACACCCTCTGAAACAGATACAGGTAATTGCATACAAACGTAGCAATCCCTCACTTCCATTGTCTTCACATATTCATACAACAATTTCGAAAAAACATTGCTAGAAAAATCATTAATTGACCTATCTTTATGCATGTAAGTATTACTAATTCTAGTTGGAACTACTTTTTGTGAACTCTTCTCTACATTAGTCTCATTCTCAGTATGTATTTCAAATGTACCTATTGTAACTCTAAATGTAACCAATAAAGCTAAAACCCCCCATAGTAGCATTAATAATCCAGTACAGCAACAGCACATTCTACACCATCTTTTCAAGAAGGCACATCTACTTTGATTATTCTCTTTGTTAGCCATTTTACTACTTTGACCGTGTCTTTTGACTTAGCCTCTACTACTCCACTACTGTATTATTCTTTATTTCTGGATTACTTCAAACAGCTGAATTTCAGACTTTCTCCTTTTCACTTTTCCTCCAAGTGATTTCTCCAGATGATTTCTTCAGTTCACTCAATTTGGATATTCATCACTTTTCACTCCTTCTTCTTCAGCAACATCAAATTGTATCAGATCATCAACAACATCCTGTGCATCCGACTCTTCTCCAATGTCAGTCAGGATAACTTTTAAGATTCCAACAGATTTTTCCTTTTCCTCAACCACTTTTCTCAAGATCCCCTCCGGATTGTCTCGATTCACTGTTTCTTCTTCTTCTCCTCCTTCAGACAGTGCCACATAAGACCATTCCGGTGATCTGTACTTTTGGTTGGGTTTTCTAATTCTCTTTATCTCCTCAGGTTCTCTTGACTCCTTTTGCTCCTTCCTTTTTACTTCGTTTTGACTCGACACCTCATTCACTTGTTCAGCTTTCGATGTATTTGCTCTTATCAATCTGTATCTCAGCCTCTTCACTCTGTTGTTAGGCCAAAAATCTCCTCTTACAACTTTTTTCGGTCTTGTTTCTGTATTATTTCTTTCTCCAATCCAAGTTCTCTTTCTCAGAACTCGACCTTCTGATTTTTCATTCTCACTTTCATCCGATTCTGTTTCAAATGCCTCTTGTTCTTCAGCAGTTTTCTTTCGCTCCACAGTCTTTTTCACCACTGTTTGAGACTTCCCTACTTCTTTCCCTCCTCGAGTCTCCGACACGCAATCTTCTTGCTGTCTACTTGTCCCTTCACCTAGCTTATCAGGAATGTTCCCTACACCTCCTCGGGGGTCTTCCGCAATCTGTCCCTCTCTATCTTCTTCTGACCCTACTTCTTCAGGTATAATCTCAAGTGGTTCTTCAATCTCCTCCTCTTCTGATTCAGGAGTAATTTCTGTGGAACTGCTCTTTTCTCTTCTTTTTCCTCCACTGCTTTTTGGAACTTCAGGCTCTCTTACAGAATCTGATCTCCCTTCTGAGACTCTCAATGGTTCTCTTGAAGTTTTTTCTACTTCTTTTCCTGAACTTTGATTTTTTCTCACTGGTTCTGGGTCTTCATCATCACTGGAATCTGATTCTTCAAAATACTCCTTGCCAGTCCCATCCTTTGGGTTTGGAACTCTCAGAGTATGACTCGCATGTACCCAGTTTTTCACACCAGCACACTTCACTGCAGTTGTCGTAGTCAAAATAACTTGTCTTGGTCTTCCCCACCTTGGAACCAAGCAGTTTCTTCTTCTGTGTACTTTAATCCTCACCCAGTCCCCTGGACTCAGATCATGAGCTTGCTTCTTCTCAAGTGTGGTAGCTTCTTCTCCAACCTGGTGAAACACAGAATGAACTGCGTCAGCCAGGCCTTTACAGTAATCCAAAATCATGTCATCAGTTATTGTCATCAACTTATTGACAGGCACATCTGCATGTCGCATTGCGCGTCCCATCAAAAGTTCGTGCGGACTCAACCCAGTAGTTCTATCTGGAGTAGATCTAATAGTCATTAGCACTAGAGGCAAGACATCAGGCCATTTCATTACAGTGGCTAAACACATCTTACCAATCCTGTTCTTGATTGTGCCATTTATCTGCTCAACCACACCAGAAGCCTCTGGCCTGTATGCACAATGTAGCTTTTGCTGTATGCCCAATGCTTCACAAATCAAACTCATGAGCTCATTATAGAAGTGTCCACCTCTATCAGACTCAATCATTACTGGAAACCCGTACCTAGGAATCAACTCTCTTAACAGTAACTTTGCCACTGTTACTCCATCATTTCTCCTAGTCGGATAGGCCTCCACCCATCTTGAAAACAAACAGACTACCACTAGAACATACCTCAGTCTGTTCACTTGGGGCATTTCAATGAAATCTACCTGCATTCTCGTGAAAGGACCACCTTCTCTGCCTATTGTTCCCAGACTCACCACTGTCTTTTTCCCAGTGTTAAATTGCTGGCAAATCAAACATCTTTGACAGATGCTCTCTGCAATTGTCCTGAACTTTGCATTGTACCAAGTCTGTTTAAAAGACCTGATCATCGCATCCCTTCCCAAATGTCCCTGGCCATGATACATCCTTGCCATTGTCGACAACATGGAATTAGGCATGACTGGTCTGCCATCTCTATAGACCCAAACATGGTCTGTTTCTCTTGGGGCACAACCTGCCTTGATCCAGTCTTTCTTTTCTTCCTTTCCTGCCTCATCCTGCAACTGTTTCACTTCATCCCACGTTTCTAGGACATTAGTAAACATCACAGAACAAAAAGACATTTCTCCTTCTCGTTCCCTATTAATCGATTGATTGTTCTTAGCACAATATTGTGCAATGTCGTTAGCAAATCTGTTGCCAACAGTCACAAAATCATCTCCTTGTCCATGAGCAGCACATTTCACAACTGCTAATTCTTTAGGCAGCTGTATCGCCTCAAGCAATTTCCCAATCACTTCAGCATTCTTTATTGGAGTCCCACTCGACGTCAAGAAACCTCTCTGTAGCCAAAGTTGGCCAAAATCATGCACAACTCCAAATCCATACTGACTATCAGTCATCACAGTCACTCTCAGATCTTTCCCAATTTCACAAGCTTTCGTTAATGCCACCAATTCTGCAACTTGTGCAGATTTCACTCCTTTCAATGATGATGCTTCCATCACTTCTGAAACCTTGCACACTGCATATGCTGCGAGTCAGCACACCCTCATCATTCCTCAGGCATGATCCATCTACAAACAGCACATGATCACTCTCAAGTAAGGGAAGATCCCTTATGTCTGGTCTCGGTTTTGTACAGTAATCCAGCACATCCAAACAATTGTGATCATCTTCTGTCTTCACACCCACATTTTCAATATCCGGCAACAATGTCGCTGGATTCACATTCACACATCTCTCCAGAGTCACATTTGATGCTCCCAGAATGACTTTCTCATATTTAGTCAGCCGACTATGTGACATGTACTGAGTTCTGCTTCTTGTCAAAAGAATTGCCACATTATGAGGTACGAATACCCTTACAGGATATCCCATTATGATTCCCTCACTCTGTTCCAGACTTCTACATGTTGCAGCCACAGATTTCAGACAACCTGTTAAACCCACAGCTACAGGGTCAAGTGTAGATGAGAAGTACGCAATAGGCCTTCTCAGTAATCCATGCTTCTGGATTAACACTGAAAGTGCACATCCATTTCTTTCACTGCAGTACAATTCAAACTCTTTCTCATAGTCTGGCACACCCAAAGCAGGGGCTTCACACATTCTGCTCTTCAGCTCCTCAAATGCTGCCATTTGTTCTCCATCCAGTTCCAATGGATCTGTCATCTCACTTTTTGTCAGCTTAATCAGTGGCTTTTCTATCAGCGAGAAATTAATTATCCACTGACGACAATAACCCACCATTCCCAGGAACATTCTCACTTCTCTCTGGGTCTTTGGGGCTTTCATTTCTCTGATAATTCTAATCCTGTCATCAGTCACTTTTCTTAGACCTTTTTCAATATTATGTCCAAGATAATGCACCTCTTTCTTGCAAAATTGCAATTTAGCTGGAGATACCTTTAACCCTCCATCTGCCAGATGATTCAGTAAAGCTATGGTATCTACTTCACAAGCTTCACGTGTCTTTGATGCCACAAGTAGGTCATCAATATATTGCACTAGTACTGAGTTTTCAGGCATGATCAAACTCTCTAATGACTTTTTCAATAACTGATTGAATATCGAAGGACTCTCCGTATACCCCTGTGGGATACGACACCATGCTAAAATACGCTGGCCAAATCTAAATGCAAAAATCGGCTGGCTGTCATGATGCAATGGAATTGAAAAGAAAGCATGACACAAATCAATCACTGTGTACCACTCAGCATCATGTGGAATCTGATACAAAATCACTGACGGATTTGGCACAATAGGACAACATGCCACCACAATTTGATTAACTTTTCTCAAATCCTATACAATCCTGAACTTCCCATTAGGTTTCTTTAGCCCCATTATCGGTGAGTTACACGGGCTACTCAATAATTCTCTCAGAACTCCTTGCTGAATCATTTTCTCAATAATAGGAGTTATTCCTTCAATTATTTCTGGTGTCATTTTGTACTGAGGAATGTTAGGATAAGTAATTCCTTCTTTCACTGCAATTTTCACAGGATCTACATTATTCATCAATCCCACATCCTCTCCAGTAAAATCCCAAACTGTCCTTTTCACTGTGTCTCTCAGCTCTTGAGGCAAATCCTCCGGATCAAACACAGCATATGCACCAATTAACTCACTCTCTCTATTTTCTAGAGTCATTCGGTACAAAACATCCTCATCTGGTGTTTCAAAAGCTATTCCATCCGGTGTACAAAAAATTGTACAATTCATCTTACAAAGTAGATCCCTGCCTAACAGGTTCACTGGACTAGTGTCACAGACAATAAATCTGTGCATGTCTGAAAATTTCCCTATTTGTACTCTTACTGGTTCAGTAAGACGTGTCTTGATTTGTGTATTGGCTACACCAACTACTTGGATTGCTTCATCCGAGAGAGGAAGATTTTTAATATCTGTTGACCTGACAGTTGATCTTGTCGCACCTGTGTCTACTAAAAAGGTAACACCTTCTTCATTTATTTTTCCATCCACAAATGGTCCTGCCTGGTCTATTTCTAGAGTTGCACCAAGTATGCACTCTTCCTCCTCTCTTCGGCACCGTCAATAATCACCTTCAGACTCACTCCCTTAATTCTTTAACAAGTACTGCTGTACCTGGTTAGAACGCCTTGGTTTGTTTACCTGCTCATCATTGTAGAATCCCGAATCCTTATTATACTTTTGTGATCCTCGATTCTGCGGCAAGGGCGGTTTTGGCTCTTGACTCTGCTGTTTCACAACAGTAGGTTGTTGCTGCTGTTGATTATTCCCTTCGTTCTGCACCTGTTGATTTAAGGGTTTACTCTCATTATTCGCTAATGGTGGATTGGTACATTCAGATCTCCAATGTCCCAGTTGGCCACAGTTGTGACACGGGAACTTTTTCTTGGCTTCCTCAAGATTCCCCTTTCCTTTCCCTGCATATCTAGGTCTATTCCCTGGATTATTTCCTGCATTATTCGCCTGTTCCACTAACTGTGCTTCCTGTCTTTCCGCAACTTTCACTTGTGCCCACATTGCTTTCTTTTTCAGCTTTCTCTGTTTTGCTTCAATTTCATCACTGAAGTATTTTGCATGTCTCAGAATCTCATCTATTTTCTTACTCTGCCAGTCCACTGTATGCTCATGAATTCTCTCACTAATCTCAGGTCTCAGGCCATATACAAATCTGTATACAAAATGACTCAAATCCTTGTCACCCAGGTGTTCATCCCCACTGAATTGTTTAAAAGCCAGTATCAGCCTCTCATAAAAAGCATGAACCGATTCTTTTGCTTCCTGATGTGTTCGATCTATTTTAACCCAGTCTGTCTCTTTTGGAGGTACTTTATTTTTCAGGTATACGATCACCTGCTCATACTTTCTCATTACCTCTGGATCTGGTGCTCCTGTTCTCTGATCTCTTGGATATTCCTCAGTAGGCCAACTTACAACTATTTTACACTCAGCCCACAAGTCTGCTGGAACAATTATATCAAACAGACTATTCAGGTCAATCCACAGCACTTTTGACAATTTCACAAACCTGTCTACCTGCCTATACCACTCGACGGGCTTTTCTCTCAGTCGAGGGAAATCATTTGTAAATGATAAAATATCCTGTCTGGTCCATGGAACATGTACATATCCTCCTCCAGGTATTTCTCTCATAGGATAAGCATCCACTGTTTTCTCTTTTTCTCTCACAGGAAATGCTGAATAAGTCCTATCTCCTGATTCTTCTCTTTTCTTGTACCACCTATCCTTCCACTTCTCAACATCACCCCATTTTCGCAATAAAGCGATCATCTCTTTAATCTGTCCTGTTCTACCAGCACCATTCAGATTTTCAATGTCTTTATCTGTGAAATCCATCCTGTAAGACTTCTGCAAAGCTTTCACTCTATCAATGTCAACTCCGTGCTCATTCGCTATTGCTCTTAATCTGTCATGTGTATTTTTAGCTCTCCAGGTGATATTTTTACACATAAATAACAATTCACCATCATGATGATTTTTTAGAATTTCTGTAGGAACTGTCCCTGCAACAAGCTCTTCTAATTCTACACGTAACCTAGCCACATCAATTGCCTGTGAATCTTTATCCCTCTTTTGAAGAACTTTCATCCATTCATTCAAATCTTCAGCTGTTATTTCAGTAGATTTTCTCACTGGAACCACTTTCTTCTGCGGTTCTAAAATCGGCATCCCTGAACAACTAGCTTCACCAGCATCCAATCCTGAATTAGACTGTATCTCTAATCCTTCACTACATGTCTCATGTCTGGATTTTTCTGTCCTTTTTCCTGAATCTCCTGAAGGACCAGACAAATTTGTCAATTTATTCCCAACATATGGAATCACCAAACCATTCTCACCTGTCCTCTGCTTATCAAAAACAGGCATAATCGGACCTATGGTTACGGGCACCGTAACAGCGTCTAGATTCTTTGTCAGCTCTTTAATCTTTTCAGTCAACTCCGATGTAGTTCTGGCTAATTCTCTCGTGTTTTCGCCACTGCTTCTATTCTCTCTTTCCCTGAAAGGATTACCACTTCTTAACTCAGGTGTCACATTTTCTGTCTCAATGATACGCAATGTATCTCTTATCGGAGAAACAACTGGTGTGCTCTCTTCTGGTTCTGGTCTATATGGAGGTGGTCTTTTGTAGATCATGTCATTCAAGACTTCATCCTCATACTCATTAACTCCATATCTTCTCACTTCTGCCTCAGGAACCCTTTCTGTACCCTTCTCTTCAATTGTTCTCATAGGGTATAATACCTCTGACATACTAGCATCTCGCCATCTCTTCATTCGTTCATGATGAGTTTCACGATCATGTCTCCTCCCAAACATGTACCTATAATTTCCCCCAGACCTCTGTTTTTCTCGCTCATGTACTTCCTCTTCCCATTCCACTAAAGCCTCAAACTGTGTCGGCCTTGGTCTTGGGTCAAGACATAACGGGCCTCATGTAGGTAGCATACCAGTTACCACTTCTAAAATACCGAACGATACCGAATCGGTATTTTAGAAGTGGTAACTCGTATGTAGGTAATGAGTCGGTATTTTTTACCGATTCGTTACTATTCGGTAATTACCGAATCGTTATTTACCGATTCGGTAATGAGGCATACCTTCCCATTGATGGGAAGGTATGCCTCATTACCGAATCGGTAAATACCGATTCGTAATGGGGGGAACACTTGCATGGGTGGCAGGGTGTCACATTGACACCCTGTTGCACCCCTGATTCGGCCATGTGTGCACATGTGGCACACATACATGCCCTAAGGGCATGTATGTATGCCACATTGCACACTGCTACGCGCGTAAAAATGCATAAATACATACTTTAATTATTTACCACCAACTAAAAGTTGGTGGTAAATACCGACTCTAAAACACACCCACACACTCCCCCTACATCTCGATTTTGGTGTCGGAATTTACCGAATCGGTAAAATTACCGATTCGGAAAAGTTACCGATTCGGTAACATTACCGATTCGGTATTATTACCGATTCGGTAATTTTAACGATTCGGTAAATTCCGACACCAAAATTTGTCCCCCTACATACCATTAGCCAAAATACCGGTCGGTAACGGTAAAATTACCGAAAATCGGCCGTTACCGACCGGTATTTGGCTACCTACATGAGGCCCAACATCTTTTCCCGCAAATTTTTCAACACGGCCAGATTAAATGAACCATGTTCTGGAAATGCTAGAACACCATCCTCCTTAGTATACCTAACCCAATTCTCCAACCATATACAGGTATGATACCCATATCTCGCAGCCATGAAGGATGCAGGCGTTTTCGATGGAGGTAACAATTCACCTTCTCTCGTTTTAACATCTTTATCCTTGTCGAACCATTTTTTAATCTTTCCGAACAAAGATTTTTTCTTTTTCTCCTCTTGATAATACATTTTAGCTTTTACCAAATTTTTCTAATCCCTTCCGTAATACAACTCAATAGTACGATGTTTTATCCAATAACAGCGCAACTCACACTAACGCACCAATCCTGGAGCGTCTACGTCACTAGAGTACAAGGTGACTCTTTCCAATCCTTGCGCGGCTCACACCAACGCACCAATCTCAGCGCGAGCACTATTCTGATCTAATAGCCAATCAGAGCGCGGTCTGTTTGACGTCAGCAGTCGCTGCAGTCTCTCCTGTCTCCTGTCAGTCGTCTACCCCTCCTTTACAAAACTTCTCAGTAGACTTTGTGTCAGATTCTACAAAATCTATTAGTTACAACATATAAACATCTCCATTGTCTGCTTCGCTAACCAAAGAATAGTAAAGAAAATCTATTTCACAAGAATCCCGTTGACACAGTAGCATGCATTCATTAACTGTTTCCTCTAGGACTGCTCCAAAGAGTAGTACAATTAACTAAATATATGAGCATTCACGCACATTCATACAAGAAAATGTAGTACATACACACAGAATCCTGCTTTTCCCGAGAACAGCGAACAATCTGCCCCACTACAGAATTATAACATACGTTAACCAAGCAGTGTTTACCTCTGCTCAGTCCTTCAAACAAGCTCAGAGAATACCTATTACTCCTCCCGCAATAAGCTTTAACGGTGAACCTTACGGATCCCTGGGACTTAAGACCAGAGTTTCACAGATAACCTTCGCTACCATACACACTCCTTTTATACCAGAAATATTTCTAATAGTAACACACAACGATGTCACTAATTCCGAACACAGACAATGTGACGCGCAACTTCAATTGTCACACGTTTTTCCTGCATACGTACAGGACCAACAATCCTGTCTTTCCCAAGAGCAGCATATACTTCCCTCTGCCCTACTACGGAACTGCTACCAGCTCCCAAATTCCAGAAGCACTACATAAAACTCAACATGATGACTTCAACATTTAGTATTAGTACATATACCAACATCAATCAATAATCAATAAATCAAAAGGCCAATGTACAAGCAATCTAATCAGATCAAGACAATCATCAATAACCATCAAATTCTGCTACCAGGAAATTGGTGCAGATTGGGGTGTACAAATTCTCCCTACTTCCACGGATAGAGTAAATTCACAGATACACGCACATACACTCATCATACGCTTGGGCACATTTCGCTAACATACACTCAGATTACTCCATTAGCACTGAACCTGTGGAAAGAAACCTTCTAAACACCCTGCATCTACACTTATGGTCGATAAGACCTAATTGACACTGTCTTGAGTCATGATTTAACCAATAATAATCAACAATAATCAAAATAGAGTACTCAATAATTGACAAGAAATAATAACCAACACTTGTATTTTAAAATTATGATTCTTTATCTAAAATTAGTTCAAATGGAAAGGCAATCAAAATAAATCATTATTCTCATAGTTACCTATTCTAGCTAAATGTCATAAATGGGTCATCAGGACAGGTCTCTCGATAAAAGTCTCTTAGGTCACCGTCCTCACGGCATCGATCCTCACCAACGCAAGTTCGGAAAGAAGTGGCCTCAGAATCCAAAATGCAACGAACAAACCCTCTCTAAGCTAACAATATTTATAATGAATTAAACAATAGAAGGCAACATAAAATGTTTTCGATATCCGCTGAACCGCTGAGCAAAGCGAGCAGGAAAGGATGTAGCATCGCTACATTTGGAAAAACTCCGCTCAGAAAAATCACAAAAATAAAAAGACGGAAGACGGAACTAAATCTTGAAATGTTTCTTTTCCATATTCATATTTCCTCGGAACCAGCATGATGATCATAATGTTCATTGAGGCTCCTTTGTCTTCCAAGGACATTTGGATGTCCGCCCAGAGCTGCTATCCTCACGGAAAACTTTTAACCAGGCGAAGACTGTGGTCAGATGACTCTCGACCATGTTCAGCAAGGCCTTCTCATCAGAGTTCTCAGCACTCAAATTTAGGCTTTAAACGGTAGCCATTTTTTACTAGGCCAGAACGTATCATCTTAATTAAAAGAGACAAAAACAACGTTACCACAGCATAGTGATTAAACAGTGTTAACCCCACTAATACCCTTATGTGTGTGTAATTATCTAGCCTTTGCAACACAAGAAAAGCATTAGTACATGACATTTAAAAAGCGTTTTCGTGCTTTAAAATAAACAGCACTCAGCTACATTTATTAATAAAACATGCACATTATTAATAAACGACACAAATGCTTCCCCACCTGTAGTTTTCTCTTGTTATTTCTTGTTGGTTAATTAGAACATTTACACAAAACAAATAATTAGTAATTATGAATTAATAATTTTAATTTCTTTCGACAATGGACAAACCAGAGCTATAAAACCCAATAGATTTTCAACAGAAAACTCTGCTCCAGCAATTCCACGGTCTACAGGTGATGCGGGGTGACTTTGCCTATGGAGATTGTGGTCCCTTGAACTCCTCTTTGCTGCAGTAGTCGAACAGCAGATGCTGCGCTACTAGTTCCTCTGCACTGCAGTTGATGCAAATTCTTTTGTGGGGGCTGGTGTCCCTTGGGTGTGACAAATCAACTCTGATAGCACTCCCGGTCCAGCAGACACCGTTGCAGGTTTTGTCTCTCTCTTATTTGTCTCTTGTTGTGCCCAGCAACTGGTAGCAACAAAACGTCTGTAGTGGCTACCAACTTGTCAGTTTGAGCTCTCTCAGCTCTTGTAGCCCTGAACCTGGCTCCAGGGGATCAGCCGGCTTCTCCTTAGAGTCACTGCTGTGCGGAAATCGAGGTATCAACTTTTCTCCGAGTCAGGAGTCACAGGCACAGTCCTAGTCTCACTAGCCCAAAAGTCCAGTAGGCGCAGTCCTCTTGATGGTGCAGCCTTTCTTTGTGCTTGTCAAGAGCAGCAAGGCAGTCCTTCTTCCGTCCTCTTTTCTTCTCTATTGTGAACTCAGGAGCACAGTGGCAGGGGTGTCATATGTATCCCAGGAAAGAGCCCTGAGGGGACCATGTGGTCACTAGCCAATGGGGTACTGGGTCCCTTCCTATGTAGTAATGAGTTTCCTGTGATGTGTGGCATCTAGCCATCCCAGAGGTCCCATTCTTGCCTCTTACAAGAAGGCATGACCCTTCTTTGGTCATCAGGGGCAGGAAAGTCCACCCTAGAGGTGTGGTTACCAGCGGACTACACGCCCACGGGAAAACTGGTTTGGGCGCAGGGTCCCATTCCTTGGCTCCATCTCTTAAATGACTGCAGGAATAAAAGGCATCCAGCTCAGAGATGTTGTTACAAGTGGCCCTTGAAAGGTGGCTTCACCCCTGAAATTCGCCTTTTGGGCCAACCACCGAATAGCCTTCCTGGAAGAGGAGGTCACACCGTGCTCTGTGGCAACTGCCTTTGTGCCTGAGCCTTGAAGTCATTCAAACATCTCCCCAGGTGGCCAGAAATCTGCCTGTGTTTCAGGGCCTTTGTGAGGCATCTGGACTGGCTGGGGTGCAGAGGGGCAACTTTCTAAAAGTTGCTTTACTTTAGTAGTGATTTTAAAACTGGCCTTAGCATCAGGTTGGTTTAATGCCACAATTAATTTGATAACTTACTCAACCTTGTTAGATACTCCCATTCAGAAGTTATCTAGGTGGGGCTGCCAGCGGTAACCATGTATTATCCAATGGGGCTATTAACCTTTCCACAGCAAAACAACAATTTGGAAGTGTTGCTGTTGAGACATATTGAAAATCATATGTCCTACCTAATAATATATAGCACACTGCCAGAGGGCTCCATGGCCTTCCTTAGGGGAGTCTTACATATATCCTTAAGGGAAGTGGTAGCTTTGCTGTTATGTGTAATGAAAAAGTCAAACTAGAAGTGTAATAAACTGCCCTTTCAGTCTCAAGTGACAGGCTGGTGTCCATTTTGTCTCTGTCACTGGTAGGGTGGCACAAACAGGGCTGCAGCCCTGGGTTAACACTCTGCTTTACATGCCCTGGGAGTACTTGCCAATTGGGTTTATCCAATTTCACATTTGTTGTAATAAGGTTAGAGCACTGGCACTGAGGTCTGTATAGCAGGCCTCTGTGCACTCTTTGGGTCGAAAAACCAGCAGCATCAGTCCAAAAATGTGGGGGTGAGCATGTAAAAGAGGCAATTCCTTACATGACGCCCCTTCAGACAAAAGGTGATGAGAAAGCTAACCTGTATCCTGGTGATTCTCATCATCTAAGCAGAAAAACCTGGAAAGGTCATTTGTATTGGCATGGTCAGTCCCAGGTCTATGTTTCACTGTAAAGTCCAAACCCTGTAAGGAAAGTGACCAACTCAACAGTTTGAAGTTCTTTCCTTTCATCTGTATCAACCATCTGTGAGATCTGTGATCAGTTTGAACTGTTAAGTGAGTCCCAAACAAATAGGGTCTTAGCTTCTCCATGGACCAAACCATTGAAAAGGCTTCCCTCTCAATGGCACTCCAAAGCTTCCCTCTAGGGAAGAGTTGCCTGCTAGTAAAGGCAACTGGTTGATCTTGACTCTGATCCTTCAGCTGTGAAAGTACTGCCCCAATCCCACACTCTGAAGCATTAGTTTAGACAACAAACTTTCTACTAAATTCAGGTGCTTCAAGGGTAGGTGCTTAGCAAATAGCTTCCTTAAGAATTTCAAAGGCCTTTTGACATAAGTTAGTCCATATGACATTTTGCTTGACTGTTTCTTGGAGGTTATCTCCGTTAAAGGTGTCACCATGGTACAACAACCATTTACAAATCTCCTATACAACCCAGTAAGGCCTAAAATACTCTGACTTGGGTTTAGTCTTTAGAGATACCAAGGTCAGAAATGTCTGCATTTTAGGTTGGGTATCCTGTACATGGGTGCCACCTAGTTGGTGGCCCAGGTACACTACAAACCCTTGCCCTATCTGGCACTTACTTGTCTTGATAGTCAGCCTTGCCTGTTGAAGGGCTTGAAGCAGTTCCTTGAAATGGACCAGGTGATCCTCCCAGATGTAGCTAAAGACAGCTATATCTTCCAGATATGCTGCACTAAAGTTTTCCAGGGATGGAAGTACTTTATTCACCAACCTCTGGAAGGTGACAAGTACATTTTTGCAACCCAAAGGGCATCACTTTAAATTGAAAGTGGCCTTCTGGGGTTGAAAAGGCAGACCTTTCCTGTGCTCCAGGTGTGAGGGCTATCTGCCAGTAACCTGAAGTCAGGTCAAAGGTGCTCAGATATTTTGCAGGCCCGAAATTATCAATGAGTTCATCATCTCTAGGGATAGGGTGAGCATCAATCTTGGTGACTGTATTTAGGCGTCTGTAGTCCAAACAGAAACTTAACTTGGGTTTACCTCCTTTTGGTTTGGGCACCAGAACCAGGGGTGAGTGGCAAACTCCGCTCTGTTGGCAGAGTTTACACAGTTTTGAGCACTCCACTCTCTAATTGGAGGATAGAGGGGCATATTTACAAGCCCCTATCACCACCACAACATCACTTTCAGCGATAGGGTCCTTGCCTTATTTGCAAGGCAACGTTAAGCCACTTAACGTAGCTTAACGCAGGGGTGCGCCACATTCTTGTGAATACGGCACATCACTGCATTTTCAGAATGGAGAAGAGTGGCATTAGCAATGTTTGCTTAATGCCACACTTCTCTATTCTGCTGCAAATATGCCCCAGAGTTTGGCAGACTCTGACAATCTCCGGCAGAGCGGAGTTTACCAGCGCACACTGCTCACAGCCTGGTTTACTATCTTTGAAAACATCTCTTATGAAAAAGTCTTCCCCTATAATGCAATTTAAGTTCAGCACCTTCAAAAAAACTAATGATAGAGAAAAGCCTTTGGTTACAATAATTATTTTAGCCTTACATGCCCAGTAAAAGATTGCAGCTGACTATAAATATTTTGTTATTTCTGAACACAGTTTCAAGCTACTAGCTCCCTTAATTTGATGTATAATCCCATTTGCATAACTTTATGGTTTTAATCGGCCACCGTACATACAGGTCCTGCAATTGCTCCTAAGCTGCTGTTTTACCAGGGTCCCCACTGTCAGCATGGCTGGGCTCCTCATGGTCCTGATTTGCAGTGATTGAGCGGAAGAGAAACAGCAGCAGCTGTGAGCAGTGAGCACTGAAGCCATCGCTCATCCACACTCGTCAGTTCTCTCCAGCCCTTGGTGCTCGCCTCAGTGCCCTACACTCTCTTCAGAAGATCACTGGAAACAGTCAACTCCGCTAACTGCACATGCAGTATAAGACTAAGTCCAAGAGCCCTTCCTCAAAACTAGTGGAGTGGTATCAGAAGCTCACGTAGTCGAACAAGAGGATTAACATAACCTTTGAGACAAAGATCCTCACTGTCTGGGTCATTACTTTTATTTTATGTCTTAACTTTGCAAAACATGTATCTGCAATAAACCTCAATTTGTCTTTAGGTCACACAAGTCTGTAAATTGAAGGTGCAAAAAACATATGGTTCCAACATGTCCAGGCACTATGTGCTGTGCCATGTCAGATAAGTTGTGGTAAACACATACATCAGTGACTGAGACACCACTGCAGATCTCCACAGGGCGCACCGGGCACCTTGATAATGGCAAGAATTAGGGGCGATAGGGGCTGTGGGGGGTCCAGGGGGTGATGCTGGAACAGGGCCTGCTTTCTGCCAGTTAGACGGACTCTGGTACTGACGATGCAGCTGGTACTGCTGCTCCAGTCTTCACAGATGTTTGGGTGCCTTTAAATCCCAGTTGCTGCTGCCACTGCCATCACTTCCCGGAACAGGCACGCAGCTGCTCTCTGCAGCCTTCCTTCATCCCTTCTAGCACAGGCACAGCGAATAGAGAGATGGACAAGTGGGACAGGGGGAGTGAAGGGACGAACAGGTGAAAGAAAATGGAGAGACGGCAACCACAGAGACTAAAGAAATGGGCAGGGCTGAGGATAATGGGCCCATGGAAATAGGGATGGGGTAGGTGCTTTGAAATGTATAGTACATGATGGTATAAGGACAGAAAGATCGCAAGATTATCGGTAGGATGGAGATTAGTGAATGTTACAACAAATGAGGAGGCAATGGTCTCGTGAAGAGAGCTTGGAAACATGGATAAGAGGACAGGGCAGACTGTCTATGGTGTGGGGTCAATTTATGGCCGGATGTTCAGAAGTCAGTCAGGGTTCTCCAGCTTTGCATTGTCCAGCCAGAGTCACTGTGATCAACAGGAGATGGTCGGTCATGGACCAGAAGAGGACTGCAGCACACACACATATCCCTCTGCAGACCCCAAGTGTGCCAAGAGTGCACTCGCAGCCCTGGCCACATCAGCAGTCAGGTCAGTGACACAGCAGGCTCAGACTGCCATTTGAGGGGGGCAGGCCATGGGACAGGTTTGGGGCACTCCCAACAAACTTGCAAACTTGCACTTGCGAGGACTTTGGCGTTATCTAAATTGCGGTGGCCAAGCAATACTATGTCGGGTTGCGGAACTCCATGGAATTTGGCAGAGTTGTTGTGCAACTCTTCAGAATTCTGCAGAGTGAAACTATGTGAGCTCCACCCAGGCCTAACCAGAACCACTGGGCTTACCAAAGGACTACTAGAGGGATCAATCACCTCTCACTCTAGCATTTTTGCAACCTCTGCTTTAATGCTAGCCTTGACCTGGTCTGACAATCTGTACATTTTACTTTCGACCGGTAAACTGTCACATGTGTCCACATCACTTGTGCACCATGTTTTAAAACCTGGAGCTAAGGAAAATAAGACAGCAAACTGCCTAAGCAAGTTGTAATAGTCTCTCTCCTGCTGACTACTCAAAGTGGTAGAGAGCTACTCTCTCCACTGAACCATCTTTGACATTAGTTGACATCAGGTCTGTGAGAAGTTCACTTTCTTCCTCTTCTCCAACATCTGTCACCATAACCATTGTAATGTCAGCTCAGTCATGATGTAACTTGAGCCTATTCAAATCGATCATCATGTGTGGGTGTATTGGAATACTTAAGTCCACCAAGTATGCGACTTTTCCCTTCTTTTGCAAGATAAGATCAGTCCCAGTCCATTTGTCTTAAAGTGCTCTGGTTGCTACAGTCTCCAACACTCAAACTAATTGCCCAGCGTGGCATTCCACCAAGAAAACCTTTTGAGCATACCAGTGCTTCACAAGCTCCTGCTGGCCTCCATGTTTCAGTTTGCGTTTTTCGTATACTCAACCATCCTTAGGAGAAGGCCTAGTACATAATCTAGGATGTCCTGTTTGGGCTCCTTGAGAGGTCTCCCCCAACCCTCTCTGATCAAACATAAAGGGTCCCTGACAGGTGGTCCAAAGAGCAGTTCAAAGGAACTGAATTCAACTCCTTTCTGGAAACCTCCCTGTAGACAAACAGGCATGGGAGAAGAATATCCCATCTCCTGAGTTTGCCCTGAAGGTGGGGCTCCTTCTGGGGACATTTGGAAGAGACCTTCCCAGGCTTTCTCCCTCTCCTCTTTGTGCTAGGGACTTGGTCCACTGTTTCAGTAATCACAGTCCCTTGACTTTCCTTCAAGGCCTTCAATACTCTGATGGGGACACAAACCAACCCAGGGAAACACATCATTGCTGCATGAGCCCCTCTCTCCACCTCTGCCCAAGAAGAAGTTTCAAGGTCGCATTCCAATAGATTCTCCAATGGGATGATAGGGGACACAGCTGCTTTCTTAGGGCAAGTAACCACTCCCCACTCAAAGTGTACCACATCTATGTGACTTTGTAACATTGTCAGAGTTTACAACCTCCTGCACTTCATCAGGTAAGATCTGGCCTGGGGAAACCATCTTGGCCATAACCATGGTTATGCTGGCACCTGTATCCCTCAAGACCTGAACTTCCACCCCATTCCACCCCATTGATTCTTGGCCACTGCCTGTACTTTACCATACTGGCAGGTCAGTGGACCAAGGGTTCACTTTCCTCACAGCCCAGAGAAACTAATGTTTCTTTAGTGTAACCCCTGCAATCCCCAGGGCCGACTTCCACTCCATTACCGACACCGACAATTCCCTTGGAACTATCACCAGTGGGTGATTTCTTGTGCATGTAGAATCCCCTTTCTTGTGTCCTGGCTGTCTATAGTGATAGAGCACTCCAGCCTTTGATGGGTCGAAATTCTTTCCCTGGTACCCCCTCCCCTTTTGAATCGGGATGTGGCTCTGGGCTCCCATCTTGGGCATTTTTTGGAGCCTCTTTATGTTTTTCTGTATTTTTAAACCTGCCCTCATCTTTCCCCTGACGGGGGGGCCTGTCCCACATTTGTGTTTTTACCTCCTTGGGACTTCTTGGGCACCCTAGTACATACTCACTCACCAGCTATCTTCCACTGCTCTCTAGGACTAGATTGCTTAGAGTCTACCTCATGCTGGTATAACTTCTCTGAGGGACGAGTTGTAAGAATGTGTTTTTTACCACTAACTTGTATATGCCCTCATAGGTATCTACTTTGTAACATTTAATCCAACCCTCTAGTCACTTCACAGAGGCATCCACAAAGTCCGCCCATGTCTGTGTTGCTCCCTTGTGTATGCTCCTAAACCTTTGTTTGTACTCCTCAGGGGTTAGATGAAATAACTCAGTGAGTGCCTCCCTCATGTGGGTGTAAGATCCTGCCACTTCCTCCTCAATAGTAAGCCATCTATCTCTCCCTTCTGTAGGTATCAGTTTCCAAGGTAAAGACCCCCAATGTTGTGATGCTAGCAACTTGTCTATGTCATAGACCTCAGTGTATTTAAGAACAATACCCTTGGCAACTTGGAATCATAACCAACATCTGTGATTACCTCTGCTTCTTTACTGCTACCATTTTCTTGGGGTTTCATCCTTAGCTTGACCCTCCTCTCTTCTAGGGACAGTTTCTTCCCCTCCAAAGGCAGCTTTCTCTTCTGGATCTCTAAGAAGGTGAACTGGTCCGATAGGTTCTGTGGTCTGCTCACTGAGGAGGAGCTCCTCTCACTTTCAGACAGGAAGTTGACTCTTGATTTATTTGTGGGAACTCCACTCATTGTGATCCCCCTCGAGGTCATCAAACCCCGCATCATACCCTCATTTCCACTGTCAGTGGGGGAGATCTCCTCTTCCATTTGAATCGGTGCCCTCCTTGATTCCTCCCAAGCTATGAGGACCTTCTGGAGATACTCCTTAGATGTAGCATTTCCTGGGACAATGTTTCTCTCCCTACACAGTGATTTCAGGGTATTAATCTTGAGTGTGGGCAGGGCAGCCAAGTCAATTACCCTGCTCTCCATCCTTAAAGACATTGTAGACAAGACGTTTTGCTACTGAAACTTTTCTTCTAGACAACAGGTACCTTTGGTATTTTGAGAACTTGGCAACCTCATAAATGTTTTCTTAATGTCAACTTGGCAGTCGCCTATCAGTGGTTATCAACTTATTAGATGTCTGGTACAGCTAAATAAAAGTTCAGGATCCCACCTCTAGGCACCAATGTGAGGATCTGGGTGTACTATATGATGTGGCTGTTGGGCCTTATTGTGAAGTAAACTCACACAAACCATCTTGGGTTCAGTCAGTATTGTTTTCTAAACCTTAGCTCAACCCTGGGTAGCTGTGACTGCGAGCAGCTAGACTTGGCAAAGGAACTTAGTGTGAAGCATTTAACAGCACCAAACAACAGAATAAGAAAATCACATACCAATAAAGAGACAGTACAACAATTTATAAAAAATTAAGGTTATTTTTATGAATTTTTAGAAAGCTTGTTTATCAAAATCCACCTGAGGGTTCCGGGGATACACATTTTAGAGGTTTTTAATACTTTAAAATGTAACCGCAAACGAGCAATGTTCAACAAAAAGTTCGGAAACTTTGCAAAAGTTTGAAAGAGTTAGTATGGGTACCTCGGTCTGGGTTGGGCGGTTAAATCCAGCAGGGAAAAGGTCTAGGGGGCCAGAAAGAATACGTTAGACAGTTACCTGGCCACCAGAGCATTTTTGAAGCAAGTTTCAATCTGTACAAGACAACTACTATAGACTTCAATAGAGTGGTCTTGATGCTGAGTATGCAGGCAAAGGCTGTTCCAGTTGAGGAGCAGTTGACGGGGATGTCTCTGTGCTTGTTCTTCAGTCCATAGGTGATGTGGGGTGCCTTAGGCCACAGAGACCAGCGTCCCTTGAAGTCCTCTACGTTGCAGTGGTAGAACAGCTGATGCTGCACTACTGGTTCTGCTGCATTGTGGTTGTATGCAAATTTGTTGGTGGTAACTGGTGTCCCTTGGTCACGATGAATCCGGACGCTGATAGAACTCCCAGGTCTGGCAGATATGGGTGCAGGTTTTGTCTATCTTGGATTTTTATATTGTGTTGCCCTGTGACTGGTAAATCCAAAACCTCTGCGGTGGCTACCAACCTGTCAATGTGGGCTCTTTTAGCTCCTATAGCTCTGGAGCTGGTTCGAGGGGATCAGTTGACTGATCCTTGGAGACACTGCTGTTGTGGAAGGTGGGGAATCAACTTTTCCCCATGTCATGAGCCGCAGGCACAGTCCCAGTTTCACTAGCTCAAAAGTGCAACTAGCACAGCCATCTCCATAGTTCCGCCTTTCTTTGTGCAGGTCAAGGGCAGTAGGACAGTCCTTCTTTGGGCCTCTGTTCTTCTCCAGTGTGAACTGAGGGGCAGGGGTGCCATATTTATCCCAGGAAAGAGCCCAGAGGGGACCATGCGGTCACTAGCCAATGGGCTACTGGGTTCCCTCCTAGCTAGTGATGAGTTTCCTGTAAAGTGTGGCACTATCCCAAAGTGCCCCATTCTTTCCCCTTTAAAGATGGCATGACTGTTCCTTGGCCGTGAGGAGCAAGGTAGCCCACCCTAGAGTTATGGCTACCAGTGGGCTACACACCAATGGGAAACCGGTTTGGGGGCAGATTCCCTTTCCTTGACTCTGTCTCCTAATTGCCTGCAGGAAAAAAAGGCATCCTACTCAGTGATGTTGTCACAAGAGGTCCTTCAAATGCATATTCACTTTTAAAGCTCACATTTTGGGCCAACACCCTGAGTGGCCTTCCTGGGAGAAGAGGTCACACCTCACTCTGTGGCAACTGCCTTTGTTCCTTGGCATAGGAGTCATTCACACATCTCCCCAGGTGGTCAGAAATTGGCCTGTGTGTCAGGGCCTTTGTTAGGCCACAGGACTAGCTGGAATGCAGAGGGCCACATTTCTAAAAGCTGCTTTACTTTAAAAGTGATTTTAAAACTGGCCTTGGCATCAGGTTGGATTGAATGCCACTATTAATATGATACCTTAGTCAACCTTGTTAGGTAGTCCAGAAGTTATCTAGGCGGGTATGCCAGCCGGTAACCCTGTGTTATCCAATGAGGATACTAACCTTTCCACAGCAAAACAACAATTTGGAAGTGTTGCTGCTAGGACATATTGAAAATCTTATGTCCCACTTAATAATATATAGATCGCTGCCATAGGGCTCCATGGCCTTCCTTAGGGGAGACCTACATATATCTTTACAGGAAGTGGTTGTTTTAGCCATTAATTATAATGGTAAAGTCAAACTAGCATTGTAAAACACTGCCCGTTCACTCTGCAGTGGCAAACTGTGGTCCATTTTGTCTCTGTTACAAGTAGGGTGGCACAGAGTGCTGCAGCCCTGGGTGAATACTTTGCCTTCCATGCCCTGGGTACTTTGGGTCCATATACTAGGGACTTATAAGTAAGTCAGTACTTGCCAATTGGGTGTATTCAATTTAACACATTTTGGTATAGGGTTAGAACACAGAACATAGCAGGCCTCAGTGCACCTTCAGGGCCTCATGTAGGTAGCTTAATACCGGTCGGTAACGGCCGAAATTCGGTAAATATGCCGTTACCGGCCGGTATATAGACAAGTGAGATGTAGGAGCCCAAAACCAGTTTTCGGTAAATATGAAGCGGTAAATACCGATTCATAATTACCGAATTCGAAAATACCGATTCATAATTACCGAATACATATTTACCGAATCGGTAAATATGAAGTGGTAAATATGAATCGGTAAATATGAAGTGGTAAATATGAAGTGGTAAAACTGAAAATGACATGTAGGTAAAATCGGTAATGAAGAAATCCATGAAAATCGGTAATTAAGAGTCAGTAATTAACACTGAGTGAAAGCAGGTGGTAACCATCAACAGACCATATAAGCAATCCCAAAATGCAACAGCGTGGACAACATGGCCGCTCTGTATGTCATTGCAAGGCGCCTACGTCTACAGGCAGCAGGTCTGAGGATATGGAGACGGGAGGAACGCATCTACAGACAGCGCATCACACTCTTCCAACTGACTGATGCAGAGATACATGAAAGGTACAGGCTACACCCCCAAACCATCATGGCCCTGATAAGGGACCTGCACCCACTTCTGGACCAGCCAACAAGAAGGGCGCATGCCATACCACCACATGTGCAGGTGCTCTGCAGCCTACATCTACTGGCATCCGGCAGTTATCAGGTGGTGATAGCTGCGGTGGGTGGTGTATCCCAGAGTTGCCTGTCCCGTTTCTTCAGGAAGTTCCTGGATGCCATGATGCAGAGAATGCACCACTACATCAGCTTCCCAAACACACAGGCTGAACTGCAGAAAACTAAAACTGACTTTTATCACATGGCACAGTTCCCCCATGTCATTGGCTGTATTGATGGCACACACATCCCAATCTGCCCACCAGCTGACACGGAGCACATCTACAGGAACAGAAAGTCCACCCACTCCATCAATGTGCAGGTGATCTGTGATGCAGGGAACATCATCACTTATATTGTAGCGAAGTTTCCTGGGAGCACCCACGACTCTTACATCTTCCAGAACAGTGGGATCTACACACGACTGATTGCCGGAGAATTTGGAGAGGGATACCTGCTAGGTAAGTAACAGTGACGCCCCATGAAACCTGCAAATCATAGTGTATAGAGGCATGTGACTGATGGTTCCCTTTTACTCACCTAGGCGACAGTGCATATGCCTGCCGGTCATTCATCCTCACTCCCTACCTACACCCATCAACCCAGAGTGAGAGACGATACAACGTGGCACATAAATCTACACGCAATGTGGTGGAGCGCACGTTTGGACTACTGAAAAGCAGGTTCCGCTGCCTCCACAAGAGCGGAGGCGGAGGCGCACGCCAGTACACACCCATCAACTGCTGCAAGATCATTGCCACTTGTGCAATGCTGCACAACCTTGCCACGAAGAGAGGTACAGATGTGGAACTAACAGATTTTGAGGACAACGAGGATGAGCCAGGCCAGCCAGAGGGCAACGCAGCTAGAGTGCCAACTGCAATAGATGGGAGAGCAAGACGGGCAGAGATCACATGCAACTATTTCTGAGTAAGTAAGGGGACACAGCCAGTTGTGGTATGTCATGACGTAGTTTTAATGCGGCACTACGCCATGAACACAAGATCAAGCCAATCTGGCAACATAGCATATATACAAGGAGTAAGTCCAGGGTTACGTCACCCAAGTGGGAAGTGGCTACGCAGGGCTGCATCAATGTTTGCGCATACGCGCTGCAGTGTGGGATGGCACGGCTTGAGCATCCTCACTACAGCCAACCCCAAGCCGCCTGCTGCTCCTGCGTGCTTCTGGGACGGGGGGTGTGATGCTGCTCCTGCTGCTGGTGTCGATGCTCTCCGCAGCATCCCCTGCAGCAGTTGTCGCCGCCTGACTTGTTAATAGCACCTCTAGTGCACTTGTCACCTGCACCATCCCCCGAGACACGTCGCTGCAGCAGTGTGTCAGGCCCTCCTGCATCGACACAGAGCGCCAGCAGAGTAGAGAAGTGGCAGTTGCCAGACGGTTGAGTGCCCTGGTGGTAGTGTCCCTCCTCTGCCGTTCCCGGCGCCGTGCATCTATGTCAGCATCTAATTTGCTGTACAACTGCTGGATTGACTGGGACATGTCCCGAATGCCCGCTGCAATTGCGCCGATGTTATTGTCCATGTTGACAAATGTAGATTTCATGAACTGCATATGCCTCTGGACTGACATGACTGCCTTTGTTTGCAGGCGCTGTTGTTTTAACATTTGGCGCTCGAGCCCCGAGAAGACACCATGGCTGTCAATGCTTGCTGGTGGACTCTGGACACGCGACCTGCGGCGCCCTCTTGCACCCGTCTGTGCTGCCTGTGAGGTGTAGGGCACAGTGGCATGGCTCCCATCCTGGGGCATAGTAATTTGCTCAGGGCCCCTGCTGTCATCAGACGAGGTGTCTAAGGCTCGCAGCCTGGCGGCAGGACGCCTCCTCATTCTCACACCTGCAGGCGGTGATGTGGCCGGTGACTCAAACATGAGTGGCGATGCTGGCTCTGGGTGAGGTGATGCTGGCTCTGGGTGAGGTGATGCTGGCTCTGGGTGAGGTGATGCTGGCTCCGGTTGAGGTGATGCTGGCTCTGGTTGAGGCGAGGCTGCCTGTGTTGGTGGTGCGGCTGCCTGTGGCCCTGCTCCCTGGGCTGAACTTGTGCTGGCCAGAGGTGATCTGTGTGGCCGGTGTGCCCTCTCTCCTGCAGCATGCCCTGTCCTGCGTGATGTCACATCTGTGGACAGAAATGCAACATCGGCTCAGTGTCCCCGAAGGGCTGCTTTGCAAGCATCACAATAAATCATGTCACACTCCAAATTGTCCTCTGCCTCCTTGTGCCTAATGTGTGTAACATGCCTTGTTGCCCTGTGCTATTTACTTCATGGTTGGGGTTTCCCTGACTACATCTCCCAGAATGCATTGCCTGTCTGCACTAACACATGGACTGGAGTGGGATACTCATTTCACAATGGGGGATGTGGGATAGGGGTAGGGGGGGCTACATTGCTGTGCATTCGTCTTACCTTGTTGGGTGGCGGCTCTGGCAGAGCTGTCAGCATCCCCAAGACCCACGACGCTCTCATTCTCGATTGTGGCCCCCACCAGCTCCTCCAGTTCGGTGAGGGCAGGTGCCCTGTTGGTTCCACCTCCAGTCTGGCTGGCCTCCTTCTGGATTTCCCCCATCTTCCTCTTGGTTACAATCCTCAGGTCATACCAGCGCTTTTTGAGGACCTCTATGTCCCTGTGGGTCACTCCCACAGCATTGACCTGCGCCTGGATGGCCAGCCAAATATTGCGCTTTTCAGCCTCAGGCACTTGCAGGGACTGCCTCCCAAACAGCTTCTGGTGCTGCTTCACCACCTCCTCCACCAGCACCTGGAGTTCCTTGGGGCTGAATTTCAGCTTCCTCCTCCTTTCCCCTCCATCTCTCTGTGTCCTCTGGCTGGACATGATGTTTTTTTGCTGCACAAACAGGCACTGGCTCCCTGCCTCTCCTCTGCACTCCAAGCCTCTCCAGGGTCTGTTAATTGTGTGCACCTGCCTGGGTGTGGCCACTTCCTGGTTGGGTGGGGTGTGGTTGCACAGGATTGGCTATTTCATCAAGTCATGTGATTTTTTTTCCCGATTCGGTAAATACCGATTCGGTATTTTCCGATTCGGTAAATACCACCGCGGTATTTACCGATTCGGTAAATACCACCTCGGTAGTTACCGATTCGGTGAATTCCGATTCTTGATTACCGAATGTTACCGATTCGGTAATTGTTACCGAATTTTTACCTACATATAACTTACCGATTCTTAAATACCGATTCGGTACGGCTCGGTATTTAAGAATCGGTAATATTTATTTACCTACATGAGGCCCTCAGTGTCTAAAAACCAGCGACATCAGTCCACAATTGTAGGGGTGAACATGCAAATAGAGGCAACAATGGGCTATGTATATTTCAAAACATCTGCAGTAATGAAAGGATAATATTTTCTTGACTTTATCTTTTGGAAATAAAATAAATATGTTAAAACAGGTCAAGTTCAGTTTATGAGCTGCATTCCATGTGTGGTTCTTCATAATTCTACTTAATGATAAATTCTAAACAAGCATTCAGAATTCCTCCTCCTGCAGTTGCAAAGCTCTTTACAACTGTTTTAATTTATTTTCCAAAGTTTTTTAAAACAGTAGGTGTCTCTAATAGCTCTAATTCAGATTTCAAATCAGAAATGTTCCTTGTAAATTCTTGTATTTTCTTACTTTTGTCTGGAATGTACAAGCAGCAATGCTGAACTTCCAGCATCATGCAGCCTTTTTCTGCAAGCAAAATGTCTAATACTAAGCGATTTTTCAAAACCATGAATCTAAAAGCCACTAATTCTGTGTTCATAACGACTAGAGCTCCAGAGCACTGGTTGCCAGCTTGGTAACAACTTTTGTAAGTCTTCAAATCTTTTTGTCATTCAGTATGACTCTAACTAGTGGTATAATTGCACCACAAATGTCTCCCACTAATCGAGCTCCTTCTTCTGCACTACCTGTGTGTCTGTACAATGGTGTCATTATTAAAGCATCTATACTATATAAATTATACATCTTAGGAAACAACATAGCTAAAAACAAAATCCCCTCCCAAACAGCAGGTAACTGAAAATAAGCATCTTGTTCACAAAAAAAGTAAACTCCTGGGATAGCTCTTTCTTCACCCCGTAAAATTTGTCATGTACCTCCCGTCATTTCAAATGTATGTTCGCAACTACTAATTCCCACATGTTTGGTTCTACTGTAGGTTCTTCTTTTATAAACACATATTTTCAATTTTGTCCTCCATTTAATTTAAATTTTGGGTAAACCATTTTCTTTTCAATCTCATCTTCATCTTTCTCCCAAACCTTTTCCAACATCTCCCTCCCTAATCTTACTACATATAATGTTAGTGTTCCTCTTCTCTAAAGTCATAATGAATACTTTGTCTAAAGGTTTCATTAAGCAAGTTAAGTTGTTTTTGTACACCTTAACACTATTTATAGGCATGGATGGTCTAAAATAAGACATAGCTTAATACATTTTTTTGTTGCTTGCAGATACAAAGATACAAATTCATACTTTGTTGCAGTGGAACTCTAGAAAGCCTTAAGTCATAATTTGAGTAAACATATTCAAAGTGTTCTTGCCCATATACTAACGTAAGCAAACTACTACATGTGATTGTGTATGACAATGGTAAGTGATGATAAGCAACTTCCTCTTCAGCTAATGAAGGTAAGTAGGTGCAGACATTATAGTCCTTTGTGTCCATATACTGTGTGTATTCTTGCACTAATCTAGAATACATTTTAGTTGTGTAATCAGTTCTTGTATAGTTTGCAAATTATGCTTTCAATTGCTTCTTATCTTATGTGTGTGTATATGTTGTAGGTGTTTGTATAAATCTAATATCCATATTAGGTGTAATATAAAACGCTACTTATAATTTTGGAATGACTAATACTGCTACTAAAAAGACAATGCCCATAATAAGTTTGCATCTATTTCTAAGGCAACACATGTTTGTCTGCAGTCAGATCATTTAAGAAAAGGGTACATCAAAAAGTCACAGTTCAGTTTAGATTTCCTCAAGCAGATTTCTTAAGCAATTATTTATTTCAGCAATCTACTTCCACAGTCTTCTTATTTTCAGAAATCCTCATATAGTCAACCTTCACCCTGCTCGGTGTCCTACTAAAATGATATCCCTACTCTTCTACTGCAGACCTGAGCCTAGGTAAATATTCTTTTAAAAAAACAAGGAAATATTTAATTACAGTATTTTGAACTTTTTCAATCAATATTGTCTCAGATGCCTTTCACATTTTTGTTTTCTTGTCAGAAATTTTTTCAAACAGCTTTATCTATTTTTGTTTTTGTTTTAGAGTGATGTCATGGGTTTTCAATCAGTTCAGTTTTCACATCACACAGTTCATCCACTGACACATTCAGCACTTCATTTACGTAGTAAGTCCACTGAGGTACAGAACACCTTCGACAAGGCACTCTTGCTCTTTTTGATCTCCAAAGCCTTTGTTGATCTTGCTCTGTGTCACTTGCACCACTTGACTGTCTCTTCAGTGATAGTCGGTGGTATTTGATCAATTGACACACTTGTTCTCAGTCTCCTTTGACCATAGTTCTGTAGTCACTCTTCTCATTATAGTGTTTGTTCCTTCACACAGATCCTCTGCTACTTCTGATGCTGTCCCAGCTGCTTTTTCAAGTTGAGGATTGATCTTGTCTTCTTTGTCAGAGAATTAAATGGTACTTGGTAAAATCACAGAAACTTGTATTAGTGCAACCGTCTTCAAATCTTCACCCCTTGCTTCTTTTTGTTTTGGTGACCCTTTGGATACTGCTACTTTCAAATCTTTCAGCTTGCGGTGATGCAGTCACCAGTGCTCTTCGTTCAGGCTCAAAGAGCACTATTTCTTCATATGGATCTCTTTCTCTTCGAGAGTGCGAGGCCTGCACCTAGTTTTGTACTCCAGCAGACTTATCAGCAGTGTTTGTTACTAAAATCACCTGGAAGGGGCATTTCCATCTCAGTTCCAGACAAGTCTTCAAAATGTGCTTCTTGATCATACTTCACGATGTTGTGGCACTGTTCTTGGTGTGGATCTTTTGTGGCAGCTTCAACCTGGTGAGAAATAGTACTCACCACACCTGCCAACCCTTTGCAGTCCTTAAGTATCATGTCACCTGTGATACTCACAAATGCATTTGCAGGTGCAGGCAGTCTCATAGCATGCCCAATCAAGATCTCTTCAGTTGTTAGCCAGGTCCTTTTTTTGTCTAAGATACTTCTGATACTCAGCAACACCAGAGGGAAAGCATCAGGCGACTTCAGTGATGCAGAAGCATACATATTTGCCTATTGTGAATTTATGGTGCCATTAAGCTGTTTAATGATACCATGAGCTTCAGGTTGATTGCTACAGCTCAATCTCTGCTTAAATTAAAATGTTTCACAAAGCATCCTCAGCAACTCATTATTGAAATATGCCCAGGGATCTGAGTCCAGAGAAACCAGCATTCCATACCTGGGTATTAACACTCTTAGTAACAGTTTTGCTGCACAGAGACTGTTGTTTCTCCTTCTTGGGTAAGCTTCCACCCATCTAGAGAAAATGCATGCTATAACCAGGGCATACCTCAACCCGTTACGAACAGGCATTCCAATAAAAACCATTTGCATACTGTTGAAAGGACCAACTGATCTCTCTATGTGACTGAGGGTGACAAGTGTTCTTTTTCCTATGGTCATTTGTTGACATGTTCCACAACAATAGCAACATTCCTCTGCATGTATCCTGAATCTGGGATTAAACCAATTTTGGTCTACAAAACTTCAACATTGCATCTCCCCCTAGAAGTGTGTGTCTATGAGATATTGCTTCATAAGAAACAACAAACTGCCAGGCAATACTGGTCTCCCATCAGCTGACATCCAAATGTCATTTGCGTTTTTCTCATAACCTGCTCTGAAACAACACTGCTGTTCTGCTTTTGAAACATCTTCCTGTAGTCTTTTGAGCGCTTCTCATGTGTCAGCTACTGCCATCAACATTAAAAAGCCAGTGTCCTCTTCAGATTCATGTACAAAAATACCAGCTTCATTAAATGTGCAAGCCATTAGTGCACAATATTGTGCAACTATGTCACGCAAATCTGTTTCCAACTTCAATACAATAATTGTCACTTCAGTGAGCTGCACATTTAACTACCAAACCCTCTGTCGGAGAATAGAGAGACTCCAGCAAGTTCCTTATGTGTTTGCTATTTTTATTGGCATACCAGAGGATATCATAAAACCCCTTTGTTACCATAACTGTTCAAAGTCATGGACCACACCAAACCCATACTGACTATCTGTAAATATGGTCATTTTCGATTGAGCTGTCAATCTGCAAGTTCTTGTAAGGGCAATTAATTCTGCAACCTGTGCTGAGGTAATACCTCAAACCCAAGATGCATCTACAATACCATTAATGGTGCAGACAGCCTATGATGCTCTTAGGATGCCTTCATTCTTTCTCAGACATGAACCATTGACAAAGATTATATATACAGGCTCATTCAGGGGTTCATCTTTAATGTCTGACCATGGCTTGGTGCATACATTTGTGACAGCTAGACAATCAATTTCAACTTCTTCGCAAATATTTTGATTTGCAGGTAAATGTGTTGAGGGGTTAAAAATATGACAGAGGCTAATATCTGTTGTTCGTATTTTGTGAGCCTACTGTGGGTCATGTACTGGGTTTTCTATCTGGTAAGCAGAACCTAAACTGAGTGCGGGACCATTACAGTTAAAGAATGTCCCATCAACATGCTCTCACGTATTTTAATGCTGACACCAACAGCTGTGACCACTTTAAGGCAATGGGCCGTCCTGAGATTACAGGGACAAGGGTAGTTAAACAATAAGGCATAGGTCTTCTAGCATCTCCATGCATCTGAGTAAACACTGAGAAAACACAGCACTCCCTCTCATTGCAAAACAATGTAAACATCTTATTTGTAACCAGGCATGCCTAGTGCCACTGGCACAACAGAGACTTTATCTCAGCTCTAGGAAAGCTTTCAAGCAATTGGTTTCCCATGGAAGCGAATCAGGCACATCTTTGTGTGTCAGCCTCAATAAAGGCTTAGCCAGTAGGAAAACGTTAGGTATCCACAGACTGCAGTAGCCAATCATTCCCAAAAACATCCTGACTTCTTTCTGTGTTTGAAGCAGATTAATTTGCAGAATCACCTCTACCCTCCCTGGTGACACTTTCCTTGCACCTTTCTCAATGGTATGTCTCAAATACTGCACTTCTTTTTGACAATATTATTAGTTTACCTGGAGACACTGTGTAGTGACTCAAGATTAATTTTCAAGATATGGTTAAAAATTGGAGGACTCTCTGTACACCCTTGTGGTACTCAGCACCATGCTAACACTTTCTGCTGAAACAAAAACGAAAATAAAAACTGTGAATCTTCATTCAATGGTATGAGAAAAAAGCATGACAAAGGTCTATGACTGTGAACCATTCTGCAGTGCACAGAATTTGAAAAAGAATGGTGACTCGATTTGTTCTAAAGGAAAGATATGGGACAACAGTGCTGTAATCTTTCAGAGATCCTGCACAATCTTTATATTTACAATGGGGCTTCTGCAAACCCATGATCGGAGAATTGCACAGACTTCCAACGTATTCCTTTAACATCGCTTTCCTCAACATATCTTCAATTACAGGTGTTATTCCTGTATTCAATTTACGGATCAAATTGTATGGTGGTGGTATTCTTGGATACACCAGATTTAATTTCAGTCTGATTTGGCCAGGTTCTACAAGTTTAATCAGGCCAATATCTTTCCCTGCAAAATCTCATACTTCTGGATTCACTGTCTCTTTCAAATCAGGAGCTAGGTCTTCAATTTTTCTCACTGGGAACAACCCTACAGCTGGGTCGTGTTGAGCCATTTTAAATTCAATGTCTTCATCATGTGTTTGAAATTCTACGCTATCTGGAGTACAGTTAATTGTGCAATTTAACTTGCACAACAAATCTATGACTAACAAATTTACAGAACTTGAATCACAAATAACTAATTGATGTTTTGCCTCAAACAACCCTATTTTTACAAGAACTTTCCCTGAAACTGGGTTTGTGATCTGTTTCTTTGAAACTCTTACAACTTTTAACTTCTTTCTCGAGAGGTAAAGGTCCTGGACTCCTGTGTTTCTTACAGTGGATCTGGTAGGACATGTGTCAATGAGGAATGACACTGTGTGGCCATTTACTTCTACTTCTACATCTGGTTCACTTTGGTCAACCTCCAAGAGTGTGCCAATCATGCAATCTTCCACCCCCTCAAGCAGCATCATTGGGGATTGTCGGAGCCGAAGCCATCATTATCAAACATAGGAAACTGTTGAAATGAGTTCTGATTCAGGAATGGGTTTAGGTTTGCCTTGGGCAACTGATTCAATTTAAATCTGGGGTTTCCCATATTCTGTGGGTACATTGGGACTAGTGGGACTTGCAACATTGGGACCTGTTTCTGCATTGGTACTTGCATTTGCTGAACTGGCACATTTTACATCTACATTTGAGTTCCCCCTTGTATTTGTAAATTTCTATTTATTCTAACTGGATTAAGTCTACAATCCCTCTTCCAATGCCCCATCTTGTTACAAAGGTGACAAGGGGTCATTTCCTTCAGTGTAACAACATCCATACCAGTATTTGGATTAACTGGGCCACCTCTACCAAATCCCCCTTGAGTACCTTGAACTACAGCTTGCAAACCAACACCTTGTACATCACTTTTATGTCCTGTGAACAACTGATTCTGAAAATCTTTCTGAGCAAAATTCATCTGGGCTAACATGAATTTCTCCATGAGCTTTCTCTGCTTCATTTCTGTTCATCACTACAGTAGTTTGCATATCTCAGGATCTCATCCAAAGACTTTCTTTGCAAACAAATCATACTGTGTTGTATGTGCATACTAATTTCTGGTCTTAACCTAATAACAAACTGGGATATGAACAAGCCCATATCACTAGGTTCAGGAGATTCTCTCCCTCTGTATTGTTGAAACACTTGTAATAACCACTCATAGGAATCGTGCACTGACTCTTTTGACTCTTGTGAAGTTCTTTCAATATTAACTCAGTCAATGTCTGTCGACACCTTTCCTTTCAGGAAAATAATCAGTGCTTTATATTTATCCATGACTACAGGAGATGGTGCATCAGTGTGCACATCTCTCGTTGACTCTTCCTGTGGCCATTGTACAACAACTTTAAGTTCAGCCCATGAATAACTTGGCACTATTTAAATCAATCCACAACACTTCTAAAATTTTAACAAATCTGTCATCTTGTGTGTACCATTGTATGGGTTTGTCTCTCATCTTTGGAATACTCTTCGTAAATGCTCCAAGATCACCTTTGCTCCAAGGTACATGAACATGTTCTCCTCCTGCTATCACTCTCAACAGATAAGCCAAAGCACCCTCCCCATCCTGAGAACCTGTTGCTGGCTTTTTATTTTCTCTATCTACTTCTGATTGTTACTTTTTCATTTCATGTTTCTTTGACCATTTTCTCCCTAGTTTTTCAAAGTCGCTATGTTTACATATACTTTTCACTAATTCAATTATGTGCAATCGCATTCCTAAAGAACGCATTGACTCAAAAGCTTCATCGTCCAATTAAACTCTATCATTTCTCTGTAAGGGAAAGCGTTTTGAGAGATCGCTATCATATTTTCGAACCAACTCAGTTAATTTATCATGTGCAATTGCTGCATGCCTTGTAAATTCTTTACTTAGGCAAATCAACTCTTTTTTCTGATACTGGTTCAGATGCTCAAGTTCTAAACATCCCCTAATAATCTCCTCTAATTCCACTTTTGGTTTGGAAACATTAAGTGGTCTCTCCCTTTCAGGTTCTGAGGTAACCTGTTGTTCTGCGCTCTTTGTTTTTTTAAATCCCGCATCTTCCTCAAACTATGGTGAAAAAACCCCATCTTTAAATAAATTGGTCACTCCCTGAGATATTGATGTCTTAAAAACAATCCTTCCTCCTTCGCCAATGATTTAATCATTTCTGATGGATTCTAGGCAACAATCTGTGAATTCTGTGATGTCGGAACAAACCCTGTTACAGGTGCTTCTCCAGTAGCTCTTTGAACTAACGCATTTGAAACTACATGAGTCAGACCAGTCATGGTGTGAATCTTTAGTGGCTGTGCTGTCACAAGTTTAGTAATGTTACAATTGAAGCAGTGATACCTGGAGGTATTACGGTAGGAGCATTCTCAATTTGTTTAGGCGTCACATTTATTATAACAGATTGCATTGCATAACAAACTTTGTCCACTGTAAGGCTCTTTCAGATTGAATTGGGTCTACAGAGTCAGTAACCACTGTTACCTCAGATGCCGTAGTACTCTCAACATTTGTTACAGAGTTCACATAAGGTGACAGGTGCACAGCTAACATTGCATCAAATAAATCGTCCCCTGAATCACTATCAGTATTTATCTTCTTCTCGTCTTTTTCATCTTCTTTTCCATTTGCTTTATTCTTTTTTGGTTTATCAAGTGTCTTAGTAGTAATGGCTGGGTATAATCTTGTTCCCTTGACGATGGCTTTCCTCCATCTCTGTTGTTCCTCATCCCATTGAGCATCTGCATAATTACGTACTGTTCTCCTAGTCCTGATCTGGTACTTCTCCCTTTCCCTATATCAGACTGTCTTTTTCCAGATTTTTAATGCTTCGTACAGTGCGAGTCTATGTGGTGCCTTCAATTTGTCAAAAATTCTCAACTCAAATGGACCATATCTCGGAAAACTCAATGGGCCCTCCTTTTCTGTAATCTTGCACCATTGCAGGTGTGTCCTCAGGAGGCTTCTCTTCACCTTCCTATATTGAAATTGTAAAATAATTTCTCAAACGTTTTTAAGTCCTGTAAGACACTTCATGATTTTCACAAAGTTTAACAACCAATTGTTCAGTAATGCATCAACCTTTGATCTCTGGGCATTTCGTTTGGAACTCCGGCATTACACTAACTTGGGCAAATAGTTATAATCCCTCTTCTCGTAATGTAAACCATCCCTCTGCCACCAAATTTTACTGGAGCGGGAATCAGTTTAAATAAAAACTCAGTTTACCATCACTCAAACACAGGGCGGATCCCTGCTTGTTCTGCAGCCCTGCAGGTCAATGGACCTTGGCTGCTGTGGTTGAGAATATCAGTAGCAAATAATCACATAAAGAGTAATCACAATTTCTATCTTAAAATCAGCCAATAATGAGAGTCATTTAAAGTTTTAAGGGTTTTATTTTTTAATAGTTTAGTAAATCATCATTATTCAAAATCCTGTTTAATTTGTATTAGTTTCAAATGATCAATCATTGACAGAATTGATAAAAGCAAATGGTTATTTCGAATTGTAATAAAAAGCATTTAGCATGTTCCATAAACAAAGAAATCCCTATTCTAAGAATGGGGTGCAAATGTGTCAGTCAGTATCCATAAAGAGTTCAAGTTCAAAAGAGAGTGAGATCAAGCATAAAGCTTAAAATATCCAAAAAACAATAATCCATGAAAGCAGAACTTCCCGTGAAGAGAGGTTCACAAAACTAAGTAGAGTCTGAAAGCAATCAGGAATAAAGCAAGGAAAATGTGCAGCAGCAACCACAAATGGAAAAACTATTTTAAAAAATGAGGGGAAAATGGCATGGCAAAGGTGAAGGGCATATGGGTAAAGCATTGTGCGTCTGGCAAGTGAACAAGCATTAACCTACTCTAGGAACTTGTACTATTATAAACAGTCAAAAATTTATATTTCAGTTAGTGTTGCATCTTCTCCTCCTCTCGTCCAATAATATTTCAGGGTTTACTCCTCTTCTTCTCATGCCAATATAATAATTCATAGACCATAATCTTTGATTGTGCAACTTTGTTATTTTAGTCTAAACTACACGAGGCTTTTACTTAAAAACATCCTTTCCCACAAATCAGTCAGCATCTCTAACCTTCTAATAAAACAAAATGTATGTTTGCTAACAATGGGCTATGTAGAAATCGAAAAATCCCAGTAATGAGAGAAAATTATTTAAATGACTTCATCTTTTGGTAATAAAACAAATATGTTAAAAGAGGTCAAGTTCAGTGTATCTGCTGCATTCTCTGTATGGTTATTCTTCATAATTCTACTAAATGATACATTCTAAACAAACATTCAGACATTTATTTGTACAAGTAGAAACATTTTGCAGAGTTATGTAAAAATAATCAAGGAAAGGTCAAGAATTAAACATTTGATGTGTGTGTCAGCACGTTTTAGTCAAGCTACTGGTTAAGCAACGCTGCTTTAAACAAAGTAAGGCCTAGTATGTGAAAGTATTGCTACCTACTACAATTAAGCACATTTATACACATATTTGCTAATGAACAATGTTATCTTTTTTTCTCTCCAGAGTTTTATATAGCGTGAACTTGACCCAAAGGTATCAGAGCGCTTAAGAGAAAAGAGATGGCAGTGGTAATAATAACTGCTTGCACATCTAATTGCAATCTATGGCAAGTACATATAATACAACAGTAACGTGTGCTCACATGGACCAACACTATGCTACCTCAATAGTGTATATTGTTATATAAAAAAACAAGGATTCCATATATTAAGAGAATATCACACACTCCAGAGCACTACACAGGTACAGTAATTTCGGTCTGCCAATCTAGCAGATCTAACTTTAATTTTTAAACAATCCAAATTCTGTTGACACGCAGGCAGTAGATGAATACACACAGCTGATACCTGTTTTGTCGAAATGTCTACTTTTTCAAAGCCCATAAATCTTTTGATATGAGGAAACAGTAAGAAAGTTGCACCTCAGGGGTAGGCGCCTAAGACAGGGAGAAGTCTGTGGAGCCCCAAGGGCCAGTATATTCAAAGAAAAGGTCTTAAATTCAAACGACCTCTGGATCAGGCGATTGTTCAATAGTGTTAGCGTTCCCCATGTATTTAGACAAGGACAGCGTGCAATCAAGGGCTAAAATCGGCCCGGTATGAAGACATAAGCCCGTAATGGCTAGCGGCGTGTATGCGCTTTACATGAGCACCAGTTGTGTTACACAAAGACGCATTCATTTTTTAGTTAGGCATGGGGAGAATAAGTGATTAGCCTAGAATCACAGGATGTTGAGCGTCATTGCCGAGATTCGAATGGGGTTCCCCAAATTTGAGGTCGACTGCCCTAGCCGTTAGGACACATACTCTCCCCAAATGAATCTTAAATGAAATAACATTTGTAGTTAGACAGGATATCATTGCAGAATAAGTGTCTGAGTCATATACATTTACAGTCCCCTATTCTATTGAAAGGCACATTGCTAGCACTCTTCTCTCATCTCCCTCTTCCACTTGATGGAAGGTGCACCTATTCTGCTCTATCCAGCATGTGGTGATATAATTCTCTGTGATCAATGTTCCATGATGCGTTTATGGAAGACAGACTGCATGTCTAGCTGGGGAGTCTTGTCCTACCACGTATAATCGGCCTCTGGATAACACAGCTGTTTCTTTGATAGTACTGAAACACGTCGCCTACGTTGATCATTTTAGTACAAAAGGTGTTTCAAGTGTCCATTTTTTTCGACTTTGTGAACCATAATAGGTAGAGAATAAAACATGGAAAAAGAAATACAATAAAAGTGTTCAAATTCATTTTAAACGAATAAAATCGTCCTAAATTATTCCCAAATCCATAAAATATAGGATTACAATTATTAAAAAGGAGCATCCTATAGCTTAAAAAGACTTTCAAAGAAGTAAAGTAAAAAACATAAAAAGAGTTAAAAATAGAACAACAAGGAAATCAAATAGGAAGCATTTCAGGAATACTTTAAGCTACACAAGGTGAGAAATGAGCAACAGAAAATCTTACTTTTTTGTAAGTGCATTCAACCTGATGTATCATATTGCCGACAGATAACTTGCAATTGAGTACACAACAAAGTCTGTAGTATTGGTTTTGCATACCCTGAGCTGTGTGGTGATCCCTAAAGCCAAGGATTCTGCAAAGAGGAATAATCGAGTGTGAATGTTGTTTTGCATCGGCTTAGCTAAAAAAATAGTTAATGTTCAGTATTCTCGACTGCCCAGCAGCCCATCGGCTGCAGGTTAGATGTGTCCCCTTTCTTTATTCAGGAGCAGGTACATGAGCCAATGATAAAAAAACGAATCTGAATTTCACATGCAGTGCACATGCAGCAGGGTTAATAACCATATTCAGGTATGGCTCGTAGTCTGGTACACACTTAAACAACAAAAAGGAGACTAACAGGGTACCTGAGGATGCTTCGGAACGCTTGACTCCTAAAACAAAGTTCCAAAAGGATCTTTTTAGCTGGTCTCAAGCATCCTGGGGTAATGCAAAAGGCTGCAGACACAAAGCCTTCAGGCCCAACTTGAATAACCAAGTGTTTATATGTATAAGACAGGGAATCTTCCCAACATAATGGTCATTCAGTATGACTCTGATACAATCCCTGTAGGCTCCTAAATCTTCATTAGTCCAGAGCCTTATCAAATATTGAATAGGTCTCAACATAGCAATGTCAGAGATGGATCTAAGATTTAGATCAAATCTAATTGGAAATGTAGGAGCACTGGTAGGGAGTCCCAAGAGGACCTTTATACAGCAAAAGGTGCAATTATGGTTTAAGGTGTTAGTAATTCTGAACAGTGAGACACCAAGATACGATTTATGGATTTCTGACAAGATCAGGAATGGACAGGATTGGAGTCATGGGAGCTTGCTATGTCATGAGCCTTTGATACCCAAATATATGGCTAAGGGCCTTTTGTGAATGCATACAGTGGTGTATATCTGGTGGCTTTATTCCTATATGTCTTGGTAAGGTTTGCAGTCAAAATGACTACCAACTAGCAGGTAAGTAATTATACCTACACTACTAATTTGAATTCCAGGCCATGTCCTTCTATGTCTATAGCATACTTCCTATCCAGCCAACTGCTAGAAGGTCAGATGGTTAAGGATACATGAGAAATGTGCATGTGCCTCCAGCATGGTGAAAGTCTTTACTGGTGTAATTGTGTTTAGATACACCTCATATTGCTTGTCCATTATGGAAATGACAGTGAAACAGATGATACACTACTAGATTTATGATTATATCCCTGGCAATATTATACCCATCTGACCTCCACATATTTCTGCTTATTGAGGTGTCAAAACTGACACTAGAGGGCTATTTAGAAAGTCTAAGCAGTGTGTTGTATTCATATACCAACCACGTCCAATGACAACTGATAGGCAGATAAACAATTGCTTACATTTGGCACATTGCTGGCAATATCCAAAAATTATTTTGAATGTATTGCGATTCTGAAACATAGTGACCTGACAATCAGACCCTTGGGATGGCCACCCTATCTGTCGTCAGAGAACTACAAATCTGCATAGTATCTACAGTGCAATGTATTAGGAAAATGAAGATAGGCACTTCTCATTTAGCAATCAGTATACGTTGTAACATGTGCCTGACTGGGCCACAAAACCAACAAATTCATTCAGCAGACCCACAGTAGAGGCTACATCTGAGTTTGGGCCAGTCACAGTGTGCCAGATATAACATCTTGCTCTACTTTCTTCAAAACTAGAGTATTAAACATGGAAGTTCATACAAGGAAAGGATGAGACTGTAGCACCAAACCCTGCCTGCGATTGGGGTGGGTGTGCAAAGAATAGCCCACTACATCTCCCTGTTGTTCTGTTCTTGGTCCACATTTTACCAGCTGGAAGTAGGGCAATAACTCACATCCTAGGTAAACAGAGGATGCATGGGTTGAATATGTGTACAGTGTAATAGAGGCATCTCTGTAGCAATCAATCATACATATCCACTCAATGGTTGTGTGAACACATATTTAATAATAACTCTTATATCTAATATATATTCACTGTATAAGCAGAATTAAAACAGTGGAAAGCACAATGCACATGCTATTGAAAATAACAAAGACAATCCAAATGTGTCACAATACACTGCAATAAATCAGTGGCCCCATACTATGTGCAATAACTTATGTTTTTATGTGATTTTATGATTGTATGAAGTAGCAATCGAATAAAGCTGTCTTTGACTAAAAGACAGTCTGAAATAGAGTAACAGTTAATAATCAGAGCAGTAATAAAGCACACTACAGCAGTAAAAACGATTTTCATAGTTACAAACATATAATGTTCACAAATAATTCAGATTTTTGTGAATTTCTATAGCTTGTGAAGCTTGGAATCTACTGAGAATGGAACGATACACCAAACCTTGAATGGACACAGCATTACAAGTTTCAAGGTTAAAAAAACTTAATGTTTGCAAATTTGGAGACTGTGATTCAAAACAAGAGGATTGCCACCTTGCCACCAAAATAGAATACTTTGAATCCCTAGATCATTGGAAAGCACAGAGGAGAGTCAACATACCAACCAATATCAACATTATCAAGTGTGCCTGCAAAGCAATGGGGCGGTGTCTCAATGTTTGTACATATATATAAGGATCGGGGTTTATGCATATATGTAGGGATCTGTTAGAGGCATCCTGACCTTGGGGTGCTGAGAGATCTTTGTGAGTGTCGTACATCTAAGTCGGTGGATACCCAACTTATTTTCCGACCATCAAAGACAATACAAATAAAAACAAGAGAAGGATGAAATGTGTACTATAATAATAAAGATTGGTACAAAGAGGGCTCAGCTCACAAGGCTGAGCTGACACTGTCTCAACTGTATATACAGATGATAATCTCTTGGGCAGCCTGTCTCCATCGCTGGTGCATGGTTCAAAAGGATGTGTAGATGTCTGTGAATATCTCTGCCAAACGAGGATGACTCTTCAACAGCCCACCTCCATCATGAAGGGTACAGGAAGCTCAGGCTCGCTACTTGCTCTCAGTAATCCATGCTTGGCTGAACATTTCCATGCAGGGCTAGGTCAGCAACAGAAGCAGGACTTGGAAGCAGAAAGTGAGCATGTCCAACTTCTGCTTCCCAGGAGGAAGTGTCCTGAAAGAAGTGTTTGCAAGTCAGGTTCACAGTATAGATCCACCTCAGCAGCAAGGTTTTACAGACTTAGAAGTTTAACAAATCATCAGTGAGCTGTCTGGCAACTCTAGTTTGTGCACACGGTTAGTTCTAAATAAATCACCAATCAATATCTAGTGCATCTTACAATTTCAAAGCACCAGCTAATCAAACTGCTCCAAATTTATTAGAGGTGTTTCTGTAGTGCCTATTTTCAGATGTGGCCCATGGTGAGAGTTGCCACCAGGAGAAGACTGAGGTGTGCAGCTTGTTATGTTATGTCCAGGTTGTGTGGAATGCTCATTCACAACTCATCTTAGAGCAATGAAAAAAACAACTCCATAAACCATAAAACAATACCAGACATCCTAGGATCTATCTAAAAGAATAAAACCATATATATTTTTTGTTAAAAGTCAATATTGTCTGTAATCTTCTGAAACTGCCTAATTTGGGTACAGTCAACAAGCTGATATGTAGGACTATTATTCTACCTTAATAACATAGCCATGATATTGAGGACAAAAAAATCAACAAGTAAGTATGTATAGATTTTCAATATCTAACTCCTCACATATGTACTTGGATGATGTATATATATCTTCAAGGGACATAAATGTCGAGTTGAGAATAGTAAATGTGCTCTTCAATTAATGCATTTAGCATTTGATAAATATTTCCACTGTATTATGGCTATGATATTAAGGTAAAAAAAAATCCCTAACCTATATTCCAGACTACAATCATATGCAGTGTGTTACAAAATTTAAATGAAACTCTTGAAAAAGGCCAGTCTCTACAAGTCACAGTTTTAGCTTTTTTGACCACGAGGAGAATTGATTTGACGAGAGTAGTGACCTATTCCAGTACAATGCAAACTTAGAGGCCAAGCATTTGGAATCCTTTGGTACCTGATCTTGTGTACGTTTATCATTGCAGTAAAGAAAACTCTGTTGCAAATGTGAAGACAGTCAAGAGATCACAGCACAGGTGTGATATGTTTGCACCTTGCTCATCTTATTATCCAGTTGTGAAGCAGCATTCTAAGGTGTCAAGAAATCATGTATTCATCTTGAATCCTTAAGTAGATCAATGTGCTACCTCAAGGGTGTGAAGCTCTGTTTTAATAAAAGCCAGATTCTTTTGAGGGCTCACAGTTAAACAAAGCAAATACTATCCATCGTGCCTTCCTGGTTTCATAATGGCAGGCTAAAATCCCTAAGATTCATTGGCTGCCCACCACTTTTCCTGGAGCAGTTGATCCGATTACAGTTTGGGATCACCATAAGCACTCTAATTATAGAAGCCTAACAGAATTATGGTATCACGCTTGGACGAGAATTGTGAAGCTCCCAGCAATTGCAGAGAATGAGGCAAAGATTTTTACAATGCACAAGACTGCAGTGAGTGGAGATGGGAGACCTCCTATAATGAAAGGAGTTCAAAATTAGAAGATTGGGCAGTGGGGCCTGCCAGGAGCAGGCACTGGTATCAATACTGGGTGACCCACAATAATGCCTCTGTCAGTGACCGGAAAGGGGAACAGCAAGAAAGATCAATTCCTCCCAGTAGGATGAGTGGGTGATGTGGCTTCTGCCCCCGAACAAGGCCACATACAATAAGAAACAGTGGTTCCTGTGGAATAGCACTATCTATCTTGATATATAGAATACGTAATAGCAATGTAAAGGGTTAAGGTATTGTCAGAAGGCAAAGAAACCACATATCCCAATAATTCTGTTTATCACAGTTGATTTTATAATGCACAAAAGGAAGGAAGGAGTATATACAATGCCAAATAACAATGAAAAACAATTGTGCGTAGTTTCCCCAGTGAAAACAGGAACCTTAAGTATTGGTGCTAAATTTTGTGACAGTATTTTTCCTAGGTTTCCACAATTCTTTAAAGTCAACCATTAAATATATACAGGATGAACAGCAGCTATATACAATAATATGCGCTTGTTAATGGTTCGCTTTTGCTTTGTGTCGACCATGTTTCGACCCTCTGTGCAATGTGGGGTCTCATCAGGACCTAAGGATGTAGGGACATCTACGAAGAAAAGGATAATGTCAGCATAGGGCTCATTTAACGTCACAAATGCGATTGAAAGGAGAAAAATTGCGAAATAAGTACCTGGTGATAGGGCCGTGCAGCCGCGTGAGGATTGTGTGCCACACGTGAGTGAAAGAGAAGACAGGAGATACTCACAATCGGACCCAGCCGGGTACTAATTGTGGGAGAAGAACATGAAAGGCATGAGTTGGAAAGATGTAGAGTTAACCTGTCCTTAATCCACTGTGTTGTTGTAGGAGTTGAATACTGTAAGGAAAGAGGCACTTACCCCAATTTGTGAGAGGAGAAGAGGGGCTGCCCGTCAAGGATAGCACAGCATTATAATGCACGAGTTGGTACACTATAGCATGGGTGGGCTAACAGTGTGAAGGGGGAACTCTATGAAACATGAAAATAAATTAAGAACATATCTAGACCATAATGAGTTTTGAGAGAAGTCACAAGGCTTTTTATTACCTGAATTACAATGTAAACGGGCCTGAAAGGCTCCAGTGTCATCAGTAATGGAGAAGAGTACTCTACTTCTTCTGTGATGTACCCTGAGAGAGTCAAGTAGTGCATAATTAATTACATTCCTGTATCGGGCTTGATGGTACATATGCACGCGCCTAAGTAGGTAAAGTGTTCCTTACCTAATCGTATTTATCAATCAGGGTAATGTAGCCACCGCCATCTGTGTTGTTTAATAACCAATGCAGAAACAGGTCCTGTAAGTGATAGGAACCGTAATTAGTTATACGAGTCCATGTAGGAGCGGGTGTGAACCGTGTATTGTCTAATGCACACCTTGTGAAAGCAGAAGTTCCTCCTGAACGCGGGACGGTCCACCATGCAGACTACAAAGCAGAGTGAGTCAGCTTTGCCCAGGGTCAAATGGCGCTGACAGTGGGTTTGGACCGCCTCTTAATACAGGGATCTTCCGCAGAAACCGGAATGGACCACAGGCATCACTGTAGATTGCCGCGAGGTGGTGCCATCCAGTTTTCAGTAAACAATAGAAACAATGGAAGAAAGACCTACGAGTGAGGGAAGGATGAGTCAGAGTAATGAAGTAAAAGAAGGAGTAAAGGGTGTGGCATGGTGTGGGCTGGCATGAGCAGATTAATGTAAATAATCAATTGCATGAAGAGAATTGTACAATTACATATGGAGTGTTATAAAAGCAGTGTGTGCTACCAGTGGTAGTCATTATCTAGGTACATCTTGGACCGCGTATGATCTGTTGGTACAATATTACATAATTTCAAAGTTATATCACAGATAGACCTCATTTCCTGATTATAAATCAAATTAAGACCGTGGTAGTTGGAAAGGACTAGGCGGTATCACATACATGTTCTCTCGTTCGAAAACACTTGGCTGTGGATAACAGAATTAGTCTATGTGTTACAATTACTAGCGCACCAGGTATTGGTTGTGTACACGGGCAGCAATTTTGACACATGATATGGACATCTATGTAGTTTGGTAGTGATAGAAATAATACATCGCGGGTATGTAGTGCGCTTTACAAATGATTGATTGATTGATTGATTGATTGAATACATTATCTATTGCATGGTCCACATGATTCCAACATTAATTACAGTTGCAGTTACATGATAATTGTTACGGTGTGATCCTACCATAGGATAAACACAGGGTGTATATTCATCATAAATTGGTAATAAAATGCAGGTGTGAGGAATGTTAATGTATGTCATACAATTCATCGTCTGATTATGTGCCATATGGTATGGTTAGTGCAAGTCCGTTTTGGAGGTCAACAGGGTGTTGCCTCTATGTAGGGACAGTGATGGACCAAGGACACATGCTAGTGTGTCAGTGTAGTCATAAACCCTCGCCATTCCTCGGCAGAGTTGAGCTCCTCATCTATGGAGTTGATTCTCTCCATCCAGCGACAATCAAGTCATTGTAGAATTTGAGAAATATCCCCACCCCTTTTGGGGATGGTAGCAATATCAATTACTTGCCATTTAATGTCATCTGCAGTGTTACTTTTGTCATTGAACTGAGATACCAGAGGGGTATTGGCCACTGATCTATGTATTCGGCTCCAGTGTTGTTCAATTCTTGATTTCACTGATTGCTGTGTTTGTCCAATATATGGAAGACCTCATGGACACCAGTCCTTGGGTAAATGCTCTTGATAATGTCCCAGTTTCTTGTTATTAGGTTGCAGACTTTGTGTGTGTGTGTACCAAATGTGGTAACACAGATGAGTCTGTCTACTGAAGGTTTTTCTTTGGTTTTTAGAAGTTCCTCTCTTGGGCAAAACCAAGCACGTTTCATCGATTTTCTCACTAATCTGTTAGGGTATCCTCTGGTGACTAGCCTAGCTTTCAGTGTTTCCACTTCATGCATGTAGTCTTCCTTCAGCGTGCAGTTTCACACACACACACACACACGCACACACACACACATGCACAACCACACACCAGGAACTCTGGCTATATTGTCTATAATTTTGTAAAATTTGAATATTCATGAAGCTCTAATGTTGCCAAATCTCAGAACACACCTGAAACGGAAAACACTGAATCAATGTAAAGCTTTACTGAACCCATAACAAAATGACACAATGTTCACAAAGAACAGAAGTTCATATAGGAGGATGGAAAAATGAGTCGTTGTAACAAAAACGAGAACACAGTCGGACTGAAATACAGTTGTATTACAGCAATTTAGTAATGTTTATGGGTTGTGACCTTTAGGTTCCAAGATGTTTCTCAGTCATTTCTTCTCAGGTAAATACATTAGACATCATTACAGTGCAGCAACTACTCTATTACTATCGGGAGGCACTCCATCAGGAGGGTTTGAGGTGTTCAAGAGCTGAAACTCCAAACCTGGAGTCTGAGTATGCCATCTCTTTGTATAGACAGAACACTACAGGGCCGTGTTTGGAAGAGGAATTTGGGGGCATAATTACCATTATTTCAAGCAATGCAGTGCAACTAGGGCACTTGCTGCGCTGCCTTGCATGAAAGGGAGAATGCATAAATGCTACATATTTACAAAGATATGAAGCATTTCTACTATCTCCTTGCATTTGTACAGTGTATGCTGCCTAGCGCCATAGTGCAAGGGTTCCTCCGTTACAGGCAAAATTATTGTTAGGCAGAAAGGCATACAACAAATCAAAGAGGCATTTTTCTCTTTCCCTGTGTGATGCCGAACTCATCATGCATAGAAAAATACTTTTTTCCTCGTTACGCCATCCTTTGGGAGATGTACTGATCTGAAGCTATCCCAAGTTTACAAACCTTAGTAGGGGAATTGCCTCAGATGCAGGGATGGATGCACAAGAATGTTAAAGCTCCACCCATGGAACACCTACCAGCTCGAAATATAATGTAATGCAGCGCAAGCTGCTGTATTTCAATACATTTCTTTACAAAGGCATGCAAGGAGGTGCAAATCACCCCTTGCACGACTTTGTAAATCTTACTGAAGCCTGTGCATTGTCCTTGTGCAGCCAAGAGTGATGCAAGTACAAACCAAAGAAAATAGTAAATCTGGGCCTAAGTATCTACCTCAATTGAAACAATAGAAGAGGACCATTGACGTACCAATAGTTCACAGAATAAGCAATGGAATTTTACCTTTCCAGTCTCATGTAGGCTTTTATATTAATTTCTGGTTTTTGTTTTTATTTTTTTTAGATACTTTCACTGACTGTGAAGGGGTGGTTATAGGTACAATTGAAAGGTTGAATTAAACATAGGACCTTATGATCATGATCTGCATTTCACTTAAACAGATAATAAGATATCAGGAAGATGGGCAGTTTTAGTCATTATGTGCTAGATGTATAAAGCGTTTTTGAGATCACAAATGGTCCCATTTGCTTAACAATTTGCTGAATCGCAAATTTGAATTTGAATGTAATTTATAAAGCGCGAAACTCACTCATAAGGGTGTCTTGGCGCTATAGAAAATGGGCGTAGGTGCATATCAGTTGGCAGGAAATCTCTCTTACAGGAAATCGACTGCCTCTTAGTCTTGGAAAAAGAGCCAGGTCTTCAAAATATTTCTAAAGACAAGTAGGGAGGAGGCAGTTTTTAGTATCAGTGGAAGACTATTACAGTGCGACACGGTGGTCCTAAAAAAGCTCTTTCCACCCCAGGTGGTCTTCCTAAAACGGGAGCCAGTCAGGTTCTTACCAGATCCTGAACGGAGAATCCTTCCTGGGACATACCATATAAGCTTGTCCTTAAATCTATGTAGTGAGTTGTAGGCCCAACAGAGGGCCTTGAACTTCCTTCGTTTTCTGACTGGAAGCCAGTGAAGTTTTCTAATGGCTTCTTTAGCAGATTCATGTTTAGGTAATTTGAAGCAGAAGCGTTCAGCTGCATTCTGCAGAGTCTGGAGCCTCTTCATGCGACCTACTGCAAGATTGAGATAGACTGTTGCAGTAGTCAATCCTCGAGAGTACCAGGGCGATGATCACAGTTTTTAGGTAGGAATTTATCAATCTTTCTTATCATTCTCAGGGAGCAGAAAAACGCAGAAATAACACTGTTCACCTGCTCTTTAAGCTCCACCTCATTATCGATGATAAAACCAAGACTTTTCACTTTGTTGGTGGGTTTGGGGTGTGTGCCCATCTCGGGTGGCCTCCGGACCGTTGTCCAAAATGAGGGATTGTTGCCAAAAATGACAACCTCAGTCTTTGTGGCAACTCATACAGGTCCTAAAATCCGAGCGTGTCTTCACTTCAGCTTTTGGTAATGATACCACAATTTGAGTATTGTCAGCATAAGAGATCAGGGAGAACCCAGAATTTGTTACTAAGAGTCGCTAGTGGTATAACATAAAGAATAAATAACATAGGGCTTAGTGCTGAGCCCTGCCGAACTCTGCAAGGCAGAGAAAATGGCCTCGAAGGGAATCTGCCCAACGACAAATGTGGTTGTCTGTTAGCCAGGGACGATTGAAGGAGCTTCAATGCTGTTGCCTCTATTCCCAAACTCTGCATACGGTCAACCAAGATCTCATGGTTTACCATGTCAAATGCTGCGGAGAGGTCCAGCAGGATCAAAGACGCTATTCCTCTATTATCCAGCTTTTCTTGGATATCTTCCATGGCTATTAAAAGAGCAGATTCTGTGCTCTGGTTGTCTGCAACCCCAAGCATTAGATAGACGGGAGGTGTCAGGCATTAGGCAATTTATATAGTCACTGCCCAAATCCCATTCATATTTCTTTTCCTTTAGCCATATTTAACTTTTACTTTTTCTTAAAATATTCATATTAGTAATAATATTAATTTACATTAATAAACTCCACTCATAAAATTATAGGACAGGTCTATCTTTTTATGTATGGAGTTCTCTGCAGCGACTGTGGGGTTTCCGCATTTGTAAACTTAGTGGCATAGTTACGAGCCCTGTTGCGTTACTCAAGAACAAAGCAATCTTGTCTACAATGCACGCACCCTTGAACCATGGTGCAAGGGTGCCTGTGTTGGTGCTAGGCTGCCAAAACGGGGCCAGCGCAGGAACATGGACTTTAAATACGGCACATTCCTGCAACGCAGAACAGCAATGTGACTTGCTGCACTGCGTTGCATTACTTATATGGCCTTACTATCTTTTTATGTGTGGAGTTGTCTGTCCCGGCTGAAGAATCTCCAAAGTCATAAACTTACTAATAACTCGTAGTTTGTGAATACCAAAACAACTGTAAGCTTACATAAAAGTGTTAGTTCACCTTAGTGAGTCAAGCCCAGTGTGTATGTTTGTTGTGTGTTGGTGTCTTTTTGGGTGTGCATGTGCGTGTTTATAAGGTGTCCTAATTGAACCTATGTTATGTTTCCTACTCTAGTGTTTACAAACGTATTTGGCATATGTGTAAAACTCTTTCGCTGAATACTGTTTTCTTGCTTATATTTGGTTGTGCCACTTTAGTTCATGTCTTTATTGGTTGATTTAAGTGCAATAATGTGTTAGTGTTTTAGGTACGTTAACTCAAGGATTTTCTTTTTCTTTTACTGCTTTGCAGTTGTTCAGATATTCAACAATTTAGTAAATCATTACTTTTGATTTGGTTTACCTGTATGCTGTGCTCACAGCTTGACTAACCTATTTATCTGTGCTTGAATGACATTACTTGTTCTTACTAAGTTCACAGCGATGTCTGCATTCAAATTGAATGGAAAGTTTGGATGCGGCTACAGGTTTCAACTTTTTGCTTACTTTAAGGATGTATTCCTAAATATATGTGTATGAATATTACACTGGACTGTGCTGTTGTAATATCTTTTTATTTGTCTTAAACACAATAAGCCTTCCTCCACTCAGCTCTTTTCAGTCTAATCTGATCATGCAATTATGTCTATTTGACTTACCAATGCCATATGTGATTTGTTTCTGTCATACATGATTACAAAGAAAGGACCCTTTATTAAAACACTCACTCACACTTCTTTTTATGCATGTTATTGTCCACATTATGTACTTTAATTACATGATTGATCTTTAACAATTGTTAGGAGTCAATTGGCATGATTGTTGAAAGAGAAATAACCCAACGAATAACTCTAACTACTCTATAAAGCAGAGACCTACTAACCCTAGTACTAATTTTAGTACACAAGATTGCTGCAGGTTGCCAATGTATAACAGATTTGATATTTTACAAGCTCTAGAGGACATTGATTGACTCGCCCCACGTTGACCACTGTAGTGCAACAAGGGCCAACTCGATCTACCCTCTCTTGTGTAGGTAACAAAACCATGACTCTTGTAGCCGGGGAATCTATTAATGATGCCCCTAGCATTAGGGCTAGCCAACCTGATGACCACAACCATAGCTGCCTGGGAAAATTGAATGACATACTACTTGCTAAGGATGTGCATACATCTGACAATAGAATTAATGGGTCACAAACTGTAATTGAAAGCACCCTGTTTTCACGCTTAGCAGCAGACAATTATGATTTATCTAATAATGAGGGAATTAGTAATGACTCCGCAAACTACCCAGTAAATCATTGTGTTGAGCATTACAACAATGGCGGGCTTGTATTTGCAACCTGGAATGTGTAATGTGTATGGGCTTGCTGGTAAGGTTCTTATACCTGATTGGGCCAAGTTCATTCATAGTAACGATGTTATATGTCTTCAAGAGACCTGGTCTACTAGCCCCGTCCATGTTGAAGGATATTCATCACATTTTGTATTAGCTACTAGATCACATTCTGGACGGGCAAAGGGGGGCCTGCAAATTCTTCTGTCAAATAAAATTGCCACCGTTGTCAGAAAGGTTTTAACCATAGGCACATATGCGCAATTCCTATGGCTAAGCAAAAAGGGGGAGATCTGATAATTGTAAATTTTTACAATAATGTTTTTGATAGTTCACTCAATAGTGTGGTAATAGAAATTGATCAGGGCCTGGAAACATTTTTATCTTGGATTAATGTTGAGTGCGCCATTATCTGGGCAGGGTATTTCAACCTACAGACCTGTGCACCTAATACTAAGCCATGTGGCCTTATAAATGTAGAGAAGGAATCTGATCATTTCTGCCACACGACCTATGGGGACGCACTTAACCTGATGATGGCTAAATATGATCTTGTCCTCCTTAGAGGAGCTGGGGGTGTAAATGAAACCCCCGATCCAACCTTTATAGGTAGAAACTCCTGCTCTATAATTGATCATGTCCTGGTTTCCGCTCATGTAAGCCATTTGTGTGGCAACCTCACTGTGGCTCCCTCCGTGCTTACTGACCATAACCTCTTAAGACTACCCTTCCTGTTTTGGGGGAAGAGGATGGATGTCCTTAACTCAGTCACACATATAAAACCGGTTGGAACTAATGGGGTTACCATTAAATGGACTGGTATTGTCCCCATACTAACAATATAGAAAATTGTAGTTGCTAATTAAAAGTGAAATAACATATTGCCTCCAGTAGGAAATTACCCCATTGGTATTAATTGAGAACTTTTTTAACATTACTAAATCGATCAAATCCATTTTAGCAAAGATCTCTGGGCCATTTGGTAATAAGAAGAAGAGGTGGTTTGATGGCGCCTTCACCAAAGCACTTAGGTGTTTAAAATGTGCCCTGCCCCAATCCCCACATGACCTATCTATTATTCAATCTTTAAGGTTCGAATATAAAACTGCTATAACATACCGTAAAAGGATTCTTAGGGAAGAGGCATGGGAAAATCTGGCCATAGCTGCTAAAACTAGAAACAATAAACTCTTCTGGGAGACGGTAAATGCCCCATTTCTGAAGAACTATAGTGTCCCAGAAATGTGTTCTTTTGTACCAGCAGATAAATGGGTGGAACATGTTTCCAAAATCTTTCTAAGTAATAGGGAGCCAGATACAGGGCACGATGAGCACCCGGCCAGTGGAATTATCCTCTCCCTGAACATTACAAACAAAGAAGTTATTTGAGCTATTAATACTAGTGCAGGGGGGCGGGCCCCAGGGCTGGATGGTGTCCCAGTTGATGTCTTCAAAACAGCGCCTACTCTATGGGGACCCATTCTAACTAGGGTTTTTAACACAGCTGCTACTGATATAATTCCCAAGACATGGCATGAATCGATAATTATACCTATATTTAAAAAAGAGACTAAAGAAGACCCTATAAATTACAGTCCAATATCACTCATAGATACATCTATGAAAGTAATGAGAAGGGTTCTCCTTAAAGATTGGAGAAATGGGCGACTCAATACTCTGTTCTGTCACCTGTCAAATATGGGTTTAGGAAACGTTTAGGAGCTATCGAACAATGTACTAACCTAATATTGATTATTGGGAAATGTACTAGGGCAAAATCAGAATCCCGTTAACTTTGTTTTGCTGATCTAAGCAGCGCATTCGATTTAGTTGATCACCATTTGTTGTGGTCAACTTTATCAGAGATGGGTGCCCCTAGGGCCATTATTGGGTTCCTTTCCCGCCTGTACGAAAAACTTACTACCCGGGTACGTTATCGCCCTCAGGGAGAATGTACAACAAACTTTAATGTGGGACGGGGGATTCGGCAAGGGTGCGTTCTAGCACCAATTTTATATTAATTATTTTTAAACAGTATTTATAATCACTTACAGGCAATTCATGCAGACGTCCCTATCGTGGCAGGTCACCCAACACCAATTTTATTATATGCGGACGATGCCGCTCTTATTGCAAGAATCCCAATAGGTTTACAGAGATTGATGGATGCGTTCTCTGATTTTATGCTACAGAAGAAAATGATTATAAATAAATCTAAAACTTACACCATGCAATGTGGGCTTAAATCTAAATCCTCTAAAACCTTTTATATCAAAAATACCATTATCAAGACCATGAATTCCTTTTGTTATCTAGGCATTATTTTCACGGATAATGGTTCATGGTCCCAACATATTGCATACACGAAAGCAAAAAGGAGTAAGGCATCCCAAGGGATTTTTAAATTTTCCTCTAAGTTGGGGAGCCGGCCAATTATGGGAATGGTAGACTTATTTAAAGCAAAAAGTATAAGTATAGCCATGTATGGGGCAGGGCTATGGGGTATCTCTAGTAGCAAAGATTTGCAACTCCAAGAAAATATGTTTCTGAAACGCTTATTATACCTACCACCATCTGCATCTAATTTTATTGCACACCATGAGGTGGGCCTTAGGTTTTTAGAAGATTCACTATTGGCTCGACCTATATTATTGTGGGACTCAATTTGGAAAAGAGAGGAAACAGGTTTTACTAAATCAATTATTTTTGACTGACTCAAATTGCAAAAGGCACTTAACATTCCGTGGCTGCTATATCTTAATACGGTTTTAGAAAAGGCGTATAATACATTAGTGTGGTCAGAAATGTCCAAAACCTTGGCACACACTAAGAAAGAAATAAGAGACACCTTTTTAGAAAATAGGATGGATTCAAGGGTATTGATTTAAAAGAACAAATCAACTGTCTCCCAATATATGTCATATAGCACCGATTCTCTTACTAGTAATTACCTTTCGCAGGTTCCCTTCGATATGTTCTAACAAGGTTTAGATGTGGCATTGTACATTTTCTTGTAGCATTTCCTATTATGCGGTTACACCCGCCCGCAGATTATGTATGCCCTTGTGACAGTCTAAGTAAGCAGAGCACGTTGCACTTTATGTTGCTGTGTATATTTTATGAGAATCTAAGGCGGTTTTATTTAAAGCCATTATTTATTACCCATAATATTAGGTCATGTAAGGAGGCTATGATTTTCATGATGAGATTAGGAGACCCCTTGACTAGCTATAGTGTTGCACTGTACATTCTAAAAGCAATTGATGAGAGGAAAATAATAAAACTAGAGGAGTAATGAATTTGAATGTCCGGTCTTATTAATGATCATTTTGCGTGGGATTATCATATTTTGTTTTAAAATTGTTTTAAAACTGTTATGATTCACATATTTGTATGTGCTTTAATGTTTTAGCATGATGTAATGGTCCTTTTAACAATTGTGCTTTTATGGCTATCGGTTGATAGTCGAGTAAAGGTAATGAAAGAAAGAAAGAGTCAAGCCCAGTGTGTATGTTTGTTGTGTGTTGGTGTCTATTTGGGTGTGTATGTGCATGTTTATAAGGTGTCCTAATTCAACCTGTGTTATGTTTCCTACTCTAGTGTTTACAAACGTATTTGGCATATGTGTAAAACTCTTTAGCTGAATACTGTTTTCTTGCTTATATTTGGTTGTGCCACTTTAGTTCATGTCTTTATTGGTTGATTTAAGTGCAATAATGTGTTAGTGTTTTAGGTACGTTAACTCAAGGGTTTTCTTTTCCTTTTACTGCTTTGCAGTTGTTCAGATATTCAACAATTTAGTAAATCGTTACTTTTGATTTGGTTTACCTGTATGCTGTGCTCACAGCTTGACTAACCTATTTATCTGTGCTTGAATGACATTACTTGTTCTTACTAAGTTCACAACGATGTCTGCATACCAATTGAACGGAAAGTTTGGATATGGCTACAGGTTTCAACTTTTTGTTTACTTTCAGGATGTATTCCTACATATATATGTATGAATATTACACTGGACTGTGCTGTTGCAATACCTTTTTATTTGTCTTAAACACAATAAGCCTTACTCCACTCAGTCTAATCTGATCATGCAATTATGTCTATTTGATTTACCAATGCCATATGTGATTTGTTTCTGTCATACATGACTACAAAGAAAGGACCCTTTATAAAAACACTCACTCACACTTCTTTCTATGCATGTTATTGTCCACATTATGTACTTTAATTACATGATTGATCTTAAACAATTGTTATGAGTCAAATGGCATTATTGTTGAAAGAGAAATATCCCTTATCTCCTTATGACAACAGCTAGCAGAAAACTGATTTGTTGGAGACAATGAAGTTTACATCATGGAAAATCTCTGCTGCTAACCGCAATGAGGAAAAGAATGAATAAAAGATATGAAAGAAGGAAGTGTGAATGAAAAGAAAATGATTTGTAACTATTTAAAATTCCATGGAACTCCTAAAACGGTTAGGGTGATAAATGTCACCTATTTTTACCCTGACTGTATGTGCATTTCTATTCAATGGGTTCTCGGTATTTGACTACTGGAGCAACCGAGGCCTTCTAGCAAACCAGCAGCTCTGAATTCTCTGCCCTAAAAGTAACGTACTATCTATGTTATCTCTCGCTCAGTTGGCGGCTATTCGTTACTTTGCCAAACACTGTGCATCTTAGTACTGTGACTAACCTTTGCTCTTCCTGATTGCGTTTAAAGACTGTTTTCCCATGATTGTTGCCGCAACATTCATTTTGCAACTGGGAACCCAGCACCATTTTCTATATAAGCCATAAAAATGAAACAGAAATTACATTTTGGTAAATCAGCTGTGATGTAAAAAGACTTTGTGCTATTGCATAAATGTTAAATATGGCAAGTATTTGAGGCTGGTGAGATTTGAAAGTGGTGAGCGTAAAACATAGGGATGACTTATGAGTAGCAAGCGAGCACTACATTTTATTTTGCTATGTAGTTTTTTTACAAAAAAAAGTGTACCCCCATCAAACCCTTATGCACAAAATCCCAATTACAACTGAAACACATGGACACTACCCTCTGCTCTCTGCAGAGATGCCCAGGATTGGATGGCCAGGGGCCCATACGTTTGTGGTACTAATAAGTTCTTAGGGGCAGATTTACAAGAAAGTGACGCATCTGTAGAGATGTGTCACTTTCCCTGCGCCAACTTGCTGAATCCTTGTGCCACCATGGACGCGCCGTATTTACAATACGCACACCATGGCGCAAGGATTGACAGATGCGTCAGAAATTCTGACGCATCTGTTGACAGAAGAGTCACGCATTGCTGGAGTCGTGTCGCAAGCACGGCGCAACTCCAGCAATGCTCAGGGCCGCCCTATGCCTAACATGCTGCGTCAATTCTGACGCCTGCTTCTAGCAGGCGCAGGGTTTTGACGCAGCATGGACGTAAAAGTGACTCAGTGAAATATTGTAGATTTCACTGTGTCACTTTTGCGGGGCTTCCTGCGACAGAACGCCCACCCTGCATACATTAAACCTGACGCAGGTTTAATGTAGCGCAGGGCTTCACAACGTGACGCATCTACCTAGATGCGTCACGTTGTAAATGGGCCGCAACTTTTACGCTGCCGCTGCGTCACAAAGGTGACGCAACAACGGTGCAAAAGTGACGCAAGGGGCTTGTAAATCTGCCCCTGTGTGTGAGTTCATCAGTCTTTAGTACTAATGTAAATTTGCTTCAATGTCAGTGAGCCTGAGATCCATTGGGGTGTAAAATAAAGACAAGCTGAGCCTGTAGGTGCCATAAGTGCGTAGTACTGGAGAAAAGCTTAGTAAATTAATCTGTAGTTTTAGGAGGGCTCAGCCTGTCGGAGATCTCACCATGTGTTAAGGCAAGCAGAGTTTTCCAGCGTCCCTGAGGCAAAATTTGGTTCCCGCATCTGGATGTTCCCTCCTCTTGTACAGACAGCATTTTACTTTGACTTGTACACACAGGACGGTTGCCTTAGCCTTAGACGGCAGTAGGTAAAACTTAGTATATGAGGAATGCAGACGTGGCTCCGAGTGTATGTCCCAGTGCAGAACCCCATTACCAGCCTAACTAATCCAGGAGCTTCTTTCAATCTCAACATAAACACGGGAGATAGCGACGGTTTACAGGATAGCACATCAATTCCAAGTGATATATTATCTCAGATTGTCAGTATAAGAATAACAGTGATGGTGCCCCTCAAGGTAACGATACAAAGACACCCCACTACCACGGATGTTGCCACACAGAGGTTCCAAAGAATTCCTGCGCAAAACTTAACAAAACCACTATACCTCGGCACTCTCCAAAAATTATATCACTATTAATAATAGTGTGGCACATTTACATTCCATTAACGAAGTGATTACTCACAGGAAACCAGTCAAGTCCAATGAACCTCTGCGAAATTCCATTAAATATCAAGTGACAATGTTTTCCTTAAAATTGTAGAAACCCAATAATCAAAAATGCAATCCAAAACACAGATATGTATTTTTTACAAGGATCTTGATATCACTATGCGATCCACGGAGGTCATGTTCATAAAGCCTCCCTGTTAGCAACGATGGAAACAGCCGACACGTGTTTCATTACGATTGTAACTTCTTCAAGGCTTATTGTACAAGATAGTGTAGATCCAAAGGATTTGGATTGTCCAATGTGCAAATATCTTGCTGCTTAAAAAGCAGAACTGGGAGACCCTGAAATTATCCCCACTAGGTAAATATTTCCCCACTGGAAAGATTCAATTTAGGAAAGGATTTGTTCAGCTACAGTCTTCCCACCACAGGTGTCTACTCTCTATATTGTGTGTGTCTCCCACTTCGAAATGATGACATGTGTATAAAAACACAGTTACGTTCGTGTAGTGATCTTGTCAATAGTAAGAGGAATGGAGGCTATGAGAGGCCTCTCTCTAACCAGTGTGTTATCATTTCGAAGTGGTAGACAATAATAGTGATATAATTTTTGGAGAGTGCAGAGGTATAGTGGTTTTGTTAAGCTTCTTTCAAGCTGCTTATAATAGTAATCAGCATGAGTGAAGCATTGGTTTGGCTAGAGGAGGCCGGCTCAGCACTGCAAAAGGCACTGGAGACCTCTTTTCAAATGGACATGTCGAGCTGGCTGTAGCAAGATAGCTGACCAAACTGACATGCACGTTTCACACTGAAGTGGTCACTCCTCATTGCTGGCAATTAGTAGCAATGACGCACTGGTCCCGCCCTGCCCTCACAATCCATTCAAAAGACACACAGATGATGCAGAGCATATCTAACATTCTCCCTCAGTCAATAGATCTGGGTTAAATCCAGGGTTCTTTTGCTCACCATTCACCCCAATTTAGACCTAGCCATATGCAAAACAGTCTTGACCCTGTGCTTCATGGGAACATTCTAGACCGAACTGCCAAACCAGGTCTTTCCTGGATGGGAAAAAAGCATCCTGGGACTGGTTTCGGGGCATCACCCCTCATCAGCCAGGCTAGCTTCAATCCAGTGGCACAGTGAGCCCCGGACCCACATCTGGGCATACCCAGCGCACTTAGGGTGAGAAAGCAAAAGACACACAAACGATGGACAGAATGCAGAGCATATCAAACATTCTCCCCCAGTCAATAGATCTGGGTTAAATCTATGTTTTTTTTGCTCACCATGACACCCTAGTTTAAACCCAACCATATTCAAATCATTCTTGACACTGTGCCTCATGGGAACAATCCAGACCGAACTGCCAAGCCAGGTCCTTCCTGGACCAGAAACAAGTATCCTGGACCGAGTTCGGGGCATCACCCCTCATCAGCCAGGCTAGCTTGAATCCAGTGGCAGAGTGAGTCCAGGAGGTGGAGCAAGAAATTTAAAAGAACAGTTAATCCACAGTCATTTCCAGAAGAAGGTAAACAAACTCAGTCAATGGTTAAAAACTAAAGGATTCATGAAATGTCACAATTGCAAAGTGCGCCTAATAGCAAAGCAAACAACAGAAATAAAAGTGGCAAATAACAGAATGTGGCAAATCAAGGAGTTAATCACTTGTAAAAGTCAATTTGTGGTCTACGTGAAATACATAGGGAGCTTTTTGCAATTAGTGAGCTCAAAAAACAGATTCTGGAACATATTTGAGCAACAATCAACAAAGATCGAGGAAACGCAGTAGTGAAACATATGGAACAACATCATGGAGGGGACTGGAAACTTTTGAAATTTTATGCAATGGAAACATTTAGGTGGAGTGAACGTGGTGGAAACAGGGAGGGAACACTACGTCAAAGAGAATCACAACAGATTCTGAATTTAAGAACATTCACTCCATATGGATTGAACCAAAGTGAAGAACGGTATATACATTTATAAATGATGCAACTGACTTCCCAGCACTTGGGTGTGTGTTTCTATACCAAAAATAACGATTTATGTTTTTTTTCATATGATAGACATTGAACTGATCCTTCTATTCACGTAAGGAAAATAAAGTAATTGTTACTAAACAAAAAAGCCCACTGGAGGGCTAAATATGTGATAAAAAGTCATATTAAATGACCTAATGGAGAAAAGATAAAAGTGGAAAGAAATCGAGTAATACGTATAATATGGCTAAGGATCCGGGTAAACAAAATAATCTTTGTCTAGAAGTACACTTAATTTAGAATTATTGCACATATTCACCTTGTTTTATTTTATTATTATTATTATTGTTTCATTAGGTATTCACAAAAACGATGTGAGAAAAGCAAACTATTCAAAGTATCACTACATCTCCCAAAATGCCTTGCGATGTCAGTATTAACAGGAAATGACCTAATTTCAGTGATAATGTATTTGATGTTTTCAACATCGCAATTATTCGTGACCAAGGTCTTTGAATAGCCGAAACGCGTCAAATTTGGCTTTCACCCTGTGAAATAAGGAATAAAAGGATTAATTTAAACCCTTTGTGAGTGCGACATATGTTCAAACAAAGCCGTCTCAAGGCAGCGTGAACTAGCTGCTGGTGCTGGTGTTTGGGGCAGACCTTTACCTCACAATTCAATGTTCAAAGATAGTTTAGCGGCACTCCCAGGAATTAATAATTTTGTCATTTATTGAAGAACCTTCCATCAAACGCCACTGATGCGGTTCGACTTACGTCTTTTTCAAAGTGGTAATAAGGTTGATGTGTCCCTCTTTGCTTTTTATGTATAGATTGGATTACCAAGGCCTTCTGGATATTTGAGTCCTTTTCCACAGATTTAACTACTGCACCTAAATTAGCGATCTTTGTCTTGTGGTGCAGACGGTATTGATACATTTCCCCTGTGTTAATTCCTGGGAGTGCGATAAAACTTTGTTTGAGTATATATATATATATATATATATATATATATATATATAGGCTATAGGCTATAGCAAAGGGGTTCTTGAGAGGGCTTTTGAAAAGGTGAAAGCAACTCAAAGGGCTGATTTGCTCAAACATTCAGAAACCATGAACATGGATGACATCAATGGGGGCAAATTTAGACTCATAACTACCTTTTCTAGGGATGCAGGGAACCTCAAAAGAATCATGCGCAAGAACTGGCACATCTTACAAACTGATGGTGTGATAGGGACTGATCTTCCACCCTACCCCCTCGTCACATTCAGAAAGGCGAGGTCTATCAAAAACGACCTAGTGTGCAGCTATCTGAGGGATGCCCCTAAATCACCCTTTGGAGCTCTAGGAGGGTTTTTTCCATGTGGCAAATGCAAAGCCTGTAAAGGAAGTAAAAGAGTGCTTAGTTATGACATTCCCACTATAGGTATCAATAGGAACATCAGGAAATTTTTGACATGCACCACACCATACACTGTTTACTGTCTGGTATGCCCCTGTGGCCTACGCTACGTGGGCAGCACTATCCATCCTACAAAAATCAGAATCTTGGAACACATGCGGGCCATCAGTAAAGGAGACGAGACCTACCCCGTAGCACGTCATTTTGACAAAACTCACAATCGCAACCGAGATGAGTTGAGCTACTTCTGTTTGGATCATGTACCATCGAATCCTAGAGGGGGAGACAGGATACTGAAACTCCGGAGATTGGAGTCACGGTACATCATCGATCTCCAAACCAAGACACCATGGGGCCTAAATAGTAGTGAAGAGTTAGCTGTACACCTAGGGGAGTGAAATTCTATACTGTCCTCCCCCTCCTTCACTTTACTACAACATGATGACATTGGATGGTGCCACTGTACACATTGTAAATAATGGACATAGCTTGTAAATAATGGACATAGCATTTGTGTGTGTATATATAATTTTGGTATCTGTACATATATGTTGTATGCACGCATTTGATTTAAATGTTATATATGGTGTTTACACATGTATATGTATACAATTGGGTGTGTATATATTGGCTGGCATTCTTAATTGCATTTGAACCCGAGTCAGGACCCGTTGCTTTACCTTTACCTTGGTTGCTTCCTGTAGAAACATCATTTATGGTAGATTGTATTATATTGTATATAGTATCTCCAGATGTATAGACATAGTAGTTTGTTCACCCACTCAGTATTTTATTATAATTTTTGTAGAACTCTGCAGCAGTAGGCAGCCCTAGCCATGTTTTATTTCCGTTGGAGTATGTCTCCAAGTGTATGCCCATCCAGGGCTTGATTTACGTGCATTTTTTGCATTTTTTGATCCTTCCCCCACTCCTATCGCGTTTGCGAGTGGGGTTTGTCATCCAGGCATGTGGGCTATCATATATTACAAGATGGCGCCGATATTGGGGTAGGAATGTTAGAGACCACGATATTGACGTTGGTCCTTCATTTGTGTTGATGTACATTTTGATGATTTAAAAACATGGCGGGCGGGCGCTTCGGTAAACATAGATGAAGGTTGTTACCGAAACGCGTCTGTTTGTTTACGTGATAGTTTCCATTTAATAAATTTTGGAAACGGCCCCCGCGAGTGCTGTCTTTCTCTTTGGATGGTGGTTGTGAGAAGGAGAGTTGCAGCAATAATTGTATGCGGGCACACCCCCGCACGAAGAAGCACCCGCCTGAGAGTGCACCTGACTGGTGTCTCGTAGCAGTGATATATATATATATATATATATATGCTGCAACTCGCCTTCACTCCTCCTTTTGAGAACGAACGAGTGTGGACCCTGAGATTCTTGTGCAAAATTTCTTTATTTAGCCAATTCCGCCATTACGCGTTTCGGGCGATCCCGCCCTTGATCACATGACAACTCATTGGCTGAAAACCCCTCTTTTTAAAGTGCAAGTGCAATAGCTTGAATCATGGACATAGTAAAAACACTGTAGTATGCCAGAAAATGCCAGAAGTGTTCATAAATGATTACATAAATGTAAACTGCAGACCAATTCTAAATGCATGTTTATATACATTTGGTTACATCCAAAATTTACTACAGGATTAAAACAAAAATATTTTTTGTTTTTTACCATTGTTTAAAATAAACAGTTACTGATAGCAGCATAAATGCATAAGTCAATTCTATATCTCACTATGCCCTTACAGTGAAACCATGAGAGTGCATAACAAAAGATCATATAGTGCTGTTTATAATAAACTTTAAGAAAAGAAAAAAAATGTATAAACACTAAACAGTTACGGATTACAACAAGGTGACCAATTGAGGTCTCCATCCCTACTCAGACTCACATGTTAAATCAAAACAATGCTACAATTTTTGCATCAAAGCAGCATATGTGGAGATTTCCATCTCCGCTGTGAGTCCAGAGGTTGTGCAAACAGCATGAATTATTAAAGTGCAAACAGTTTTCAGGACAACAATAAATATGATGAATGTAATAGGTAGATCCAGCTAGAAATAATTTAATATATATGGAAGCATACAATATGCTTTCCAATACTGGTTCCTAAAATCAATCCTAAAACATCATAAATATATAAATACCATCCTAAAATTTGCCATATTAAAAAATTCATGTGTGGTGGAACTTATTAACGTACATCTCATCAAAGGACTCGAAATATAAGAAAAAGTCATCTGTCCTACCATGTATTGCAGAAGGCTCCATCCATGTTACTCATAAAAATCACAATTGTCATAAGAATGTATACAAATCTTCACTGTTATTCAAACCCCTTGGGTGTTTGGAATCGAATTGCAGGATATAGGTTGTTTCCAACCTTCTCAATTTTGATTCCCTATCTCCTCCCCTTCTTTGAGGGGTAACAGTCTCTATGACATAATACTTCAGGTACTTTGGGTCACTGTTATGGTTAATCTTAAAGTGTCTTGCAACAGGATAGTTTTCATCATTGTTGCAAATAGCCCGGATGTGTTGGAGGATTCTTTTGTGCACAGGCAGCTTTGTGCTTCCTACATACTTCAAATTACAGCTGCAGGTTAGCACATATACTGCAAAATCAGATTTGCATGTAAGAACATGTCCAATTTCACATATTTTGGAACCAAATGCTGTTATATAGGTCTTGGTATTAATTCCATATTGGCATGCCTTGCACGATGAGCATTTAAAGAACCCCTTCCTTGACATGAGCCACGAACCCTTTCCTTTCACCTCAAGGTTGCTTCTCACTAATGACATGCCCATGCTGTTCGTTTTTCTGAAGGTGACTGATGGATTATTAGATAATATTCCCCTGATTACTGGGTCATCCTTCACAATGGGCCAGTTTTTTGTCACTATTGCCCTGATTTGTTTTTCTTGGCGTGAGAATCCCAGGATCAACCTTATGGGTTCTTCTCCTTCATCCTGGCCAGCTTGTGTATTCTTGTACTTTAACAAGTCTTGTCTGGCCAAAGACTTAGACTTGGCAATTGCTGACTCAATCACATCTGAGCTATATCCCCTATCTAGAAACCTAGCTCGGCTTTCCTTCTGTTTTCTATTGCAATCATCCTCCTCACTGCATATCCGTCTAATTTGAAGCATCTCCCCACAAGGAATGCTCTTGATAAGGTGAGGCAGATGTGCACTAGAGGCATGGAGTAATGTATTGCCCGCCATAGGTTTTCTATAGAGGGTAGTAAATAACCTGTTATTCAATATCTGGACTCGCACGTCCAGAAATGTGACCATCTCCTTGCTTATATCAGATGTAAAGTGAAGATTAAGCGAATTATTATTCAATACCTCAATAAAAGCTGTTGCACTCTCAACATCACCATCCCACACTATAAACAAGTCATCAATATTGCGGAGCCAGGTTACAACTCTCCTATGGAAAATCTGCTCATGCTGCTGTATGAGGACCAGCTCCTCCCACCACCCCATAAACAAACAGGCGTAACTGGGAGAGAAGCTGGCCCCCATGGCAACTCCCTGTATCTGTTGGTACATCTGCCCATTGAACAGAAACAGATTATTTTCCAGGCAGAATAATAACTTTTTGAGAAGCATATTGTTATGCTGAAAGAGATCAATCGGTCTACTCATCAAGAAATATTCAACTGCCCTCATACCATCTTTACTCCTGATACAAGTATATAATGAGGACACATCGAGTGCTAACATTAAATAAGTGGACTTCCATGTTATATTTTGCACCTTTCTCAGAAAGTCACTTGTGTCCTGCACATGTGACTTTACATTTCTTACAAAATCCTGCAGGAAAAAGTCAATATATCTGGAAAGGTTCTCTAGCAGGCCAGCACATGCAGCAATTATAGGGCACCCCGGTGGCTTGTTCATATTTTTGTGAACTTTAGGTATAAAATAAATCACCGGAATAATGGCATGTTCCTTCTTGAGGTATTTAAATTCATCCCAGCTTAGCAACCTCATACTCCTCCAAGCTAGTAATTGAGAAAACAATGCCTCCTAGATGTCCTTAAATTTAGTAGTTGAAACCTTTCTATAGCACTCCATGTTGTTAAGTTGGCTATATGCCTCCTCTAAATATTACTTTAGGGGCCATAATACCAGGTTGCCCCCTTTATCTGAATTACGTATAATAATCTGATGATTTTCTTTCAACTTCTTGATGAGTTGCCAATATCTCCTCTCATGATGAGTGAATTTTTTGTTATTGGCACTATTAATAACAATGTTGAGTCTCTTTATTTGTGCAACAATCTGCTCATTAAAGAAATCTATGGAGTCTCTCGCCATGATAGGAACACATTTAGATTTTTGTTTAAATGGAGTCTGTGGCTTGACATTAGTCCCTTGGATTTGGGATAGCTGTATATCCATTGTCTCTGTTGTCCCATGGGACTGATTAGGGATACAAGTTGCCATTGTATCTCCTCTTTCCAAGCACCGCAGATCATTTAATATAGCATTATAGCCCGCTGTAGCGGGCTATACCGGCTATTAAAGGCCCACTGCACCGTTAAAGGCCCGAGCCGAAGGCGAGGGACTTTAACAAAAGCAGCAGGGCTTTAATTGCGGTATAGCCCTGCTACGAAGGGCTATAAGGCTATTAGAACATTCTGCCACTAGAGGGCAGAATGTTCTAACAAAATGAAGCCTTCAGGGAGCGTGAGGGGATTGAAATCCCCTCAGGCTCCCTGAAGTCTTTGTTCACAGCCAGAGCTGTGAACAAAGACACATTGGAATGTTGGTACTCCAGGCTTATACCAGCCATTATATGCCCGGAGCGCTCCATTGTTTTCAATGGAGCTCCCAACATTCCAATGGTCTAATAGTTCATAATCTGATCAAAGCAAACCTTGCATACCCGAGGATTGAGATGCCCTCTCGGCTTCCTACAATCCACCCCTGGCACTGCGCTGGTGATGAACCTTTTTCAATTTTAATTTTCGTATGAACCTATAAATGTCTGCCTGGGTCTGGGTATAGTTGAAATTCGATTCCGGACAGTAAGAAAGCCCCAACGATAAAAGCTGCTTTTCCGCAGCAGAGAGATCAATTCCCGCAAGGTTGATAATGGTGTTACTGTTGTCTGAGGCAATGGGATCAACAATTTTACCTTCCATTGCTGTATCCCCTGTTCTTGCTCCTATCGTTGAGCTCTGCCCCTCCTGCGCTTCCTGGCGCCTTCTCCTTGCTTGCCTGCACCCCCTTCTTCGGGTTGCCCTGTTTTGACGTGCACCTTGATGCGCAGCTTTAATGTCTCTCTCCGACTGCGCTTTAAAATCTCCAGCTCTTCCCCCAACGTTAGTAATATTGCTTGCCTCTGATCTTGTTCCTAAATTGTCTGATTGAGAGCCGCTTTCCACGGCTGAACTAAAGTCCGAGGCTGAGGGGCATGCATTTACTTGGTGATTTCTTCTGTCCTCCACATTACCCATGCGTTTATTTGCCGTATCCACCCGCATTGAGTCATACCTTTTCGCGAATGTGAATATCTGTCCGTTCGCATAATCATCACGGTCACGTCTAAACTTATATGTTTTACGATTCTTTATTTTTTCCTCCTCTTTTTTGAGACGAACGTTCATTTCCCCCGCCATTTTCTGTTTAAACTGTGGATCCCCTTGTGGCTCGATCTCTTTTTCCAAAAGCTCTATTTCTTCCTGAAGCGCACCTCTATCGATGTCTGCATATTTCACTAAAATTTGAAAAAGCCGTCTAGATGATTCTAAGTTACATTCCCCCCCACTCTGCCATCAGAAGAGGATTTGGAGATTCATAACTGGGGGCAATCATAATGCGGAGCCCCCTTGGGATCCTCCCACATCCAGTTATCTTTGGAGGGATCGCGCCTCCCACCACTTAGCTTGCTCCTGATGCTTCAGTTTCTCGAGCACACGAAAGCTGTCCCTGGGCCCTTTGCCTTTCCTGGGTTCCTCATTGGCCACCTTGCTGGCCCCCTGATTATCTTCTGGGGAATCAGAAAACATCCCCTCAGCTGCCAATTCGCGGTCCTTGAGTATGTCTGCGGACATTTTTATGGCTTTTCAAAAATGTTTTTATTGCGAAATCGGGAATTCTATTAGTGTATACTTAGAGATTCACGCTCTGCAACGCACTCCTTCCCACCTGCTAATTGCCGTTATGCGCTGTACCTTAATCGAACTGCCGACGTCGACTAGCTGCACTCATTCCCCAGCCGACGTAACGTCACAGACCCCACCGGAGCAGAGAAGAGACCACCGCCATCAGTTGCAGTCAGTTCTCGCACATGCACATCCAATTATGGCTCGCAGGGGGCTTCATTTCTTTCCGTGCTGGAACCTTCATTGAGTGCCCCGGGGGTCCCCGTCAACACGCACCACAAGCCCGTAGTGCCGGCTGCAGACGAATACGCCGGGACAAGATTTGCCGCTTACGAAGCCTCAAACGGGAAGGGGGTCCACGAACCGGAGGAAGTCAATCCGGTACAATCTGCTGCAACTCGCCTTCACTCCTCCTTTTGAGAACGAACGAGCGTTTATTTATATATATATATATATATATATATGCTGCAACTCGCCTTCACTCCTCCTTTTGAGAACGAACGAGCGTGGACCCTGAGATTCTTGTGCAAAATTTCTTTATTTAGCCAATTCCGCCATTACGCGTTTCGGGCGATCCCGCCCTTGATCACGTGACAACTCATTGGCTGAAAACCCCGCTTTTTAAAGTGCAAGTGCAATAGCTTGAATCATGGACATAGTAAAAACACTATAGTATGCCAGAAAATGCCAGAAATGCCAGAAATGTTCATAAATGATTACATGAATGTAAACTGCAGACCACTTCTAAATGCATGTACTACAGGGTTAAAACAAAAATATTTTTTGTTTTTTACCATTGTTTAAAATAAATAGTTACTGATATATATTAGCTGGACATTTCACTCGTACAAAACCATTGAAATTCCCCCGTTATAGTTAGTTCAGCTAACTATAAATGGCGTGCCCGCAATGCACTGCTGATGACGTCACATATTACATCACTCATGACATTGTCAGTGACATCACTCATGACATTACTGATGACATCTCAAATGACATCACTGATGACATCACTGATGACATCATCCAGTGATTGTGTGTTTTTCTGAAAATTAAATATGTTTTATATATGTATATCTCAAGGTCAATGGAAGAATAAATGGGTATATAAGTGTCTAAATGGATGAATTTTGTTTTGTAAAATTGATTGTATAACGGACTGATTAACTGTAACTTAGTGAATACATGGGTTAGTGAGTAATGTTTAAATATGTAAATATCTGTATCAGTCTCTCACTTTGTGTGTAAGTGACTGCATGGGTTGGTGAGTAGCTACATGAGTGTCTGTATGGGTTATTACTTGGTTTTTCGAGTATCAGTATGAGTTTCTGAATGTCTGTATGGTTCAGTGGGGGGTATTACTTAATGCATAGCTGCACGAATGAGTGTGTCACTGTCTGTATGTGTTAAAGACAGTATGTGTGCAGGACTGTATGGGTGGATGAGTGTGTGTATGGGTGTGTTAGTGAGTGAATGACTGTCTCAATAGTGTCTTTATAAGTAACTATATATATTATAAACTAGTATATGTGAGTATTGGTGTATATAAGTGAGTATATGTGAGAGTGAGAGATTGGAAGAGTTCCTATATGAATAAGTATGTGTTTTTATCAATGATTGTTCAAAATAGTAAGTATGTGTAAGTTTCTGTAAAAGTAAGTGTGGTGGTGTGTGTATAACTGTAAATGCAAGTAAATGGATGTTTGATTCTTTATTAACATGAGTGACTATGTGTGTGAGTAACTCTATGGATGAGTGGCGGTGTGTAACAGGATGTATAGGTGTATGAGTACATATGATGAGTGAGTACATGTATGAGTGACTTTATAGGACTGTTGGTGAATAAGTGGATGTAGATCTTAGAATTACTGAATAGGTTGTTGTAACTGGTATTGGTATGTCAATTGATTTGAAAATGTTAGCTTCTATTTTTTTATGGGTGTATCAAAGGTTATATTAGGGTGAGAGGAGGTCTGCCACTCTATCACAAGGATGAGGTCATCCGTGATGTCATCAGTGATATCATTTGAGATGTCATCAGTGATGTCATTTGTGATGTCACTGACCATGTCATGAGTGATGTAATATGTGACGTCATCAGCAGTGCATTACGGGCGCGCAAGTTATAGTTAGCTGACCTAACTATAATGGGGGAATTTCAATGGTTTTGTACGAGTGAAATGTCCAGCTAACTAAAACGCCCCTGAAACCTATGTTTTTTTCAGTGAATTTCTAAGGTTTTTTAAATGCAAATTCCTAACTATAACGTGCCATAAACCTATGGTTTTTTCAGTGAATTTCAATGGTTTTTTAAATGATAATTTCTAACTTTAACATGACTGAAACGTATGGTTTTTTAAGTGAATGTCAAAGGTTTTTTAAATGCTAGATTCTAACTATGCCTACAGAGGTAGGACATGTGAAGAAAGAAGAAAAAACACACAGAAAGAAAAAAAGAAATGCAGAAAGAAGCAACAGAAGTCCTCAAAGATGAAGAAAAGTGCAGGAAGAAAGAAAACGTGCAGAAAGAACAAACAGAGGAGCAGAAAGAAGCCTTGTTGCCAAATCATCCTGTACCCTCAACTTTTTCAGACGGGAACTGGTGGTAACTGAGTCTGACTAACCAGTCCTAGAGCCAGTGCTATGTTAAAAGACACTTAGAATACAGTGAAAACACCTACATACACAAGGGAACACTATGCATTGGGGTCCCCCTGTGATTAGCATAACCTCCTCTGTAAGCCCCTAGTATATAATAAGGCTCTTTCAGATTGAATTGGGTCTACAGGGTCAGTAACCACAGTTACCTCAGATGCCGTAGTACTCTCAACATTTGTTACAGAGTTCACATAAGGTGGCAGGTGCACAGCTAACATTGCATCCAATAAATCGTCCCCTGAATCACTGTCAGTATTTATCTTCTTCTCGTCTTTTTCATCTTCTTTTCCCTTTGCTTTATTCTTTTTTGGTTTATCAAGTGTCTTAGTAGTAATGGCTGGGTATAATCTTGTTCCCTTGACGATGGCTTTCCTCCATCTCTGTTGTTCCTCATCCCATTGAGCATCTGCATAATTACGTACTGTTCTCCTAGTCCTGATCTGGTACTTCTCCCTTTCCCTATATCAGACTGTCTTTTTCCAGATTTTTAATGCTTCGTACAGTGCGAGTCTATGTGGTACCTTCAATTTGTCAAAAATTCTCAACTCAAATGGACCATATCTCGGAAAACTCAATGGACCCTCCTTTTCTGTAATCTTGAACTATTGACAAAGCCATTAATATGTATGCAGTCCTATTTTTATTGTCATATATTGTGCAGGTGTGTACTCAGGAGGCTTCTCTTCACCTTCCTATATTGAAATTGTAAAATCATTTCTCAAACGTTTTTAAGTCCTGTAAGACATTTCATGATTTTCACAAAGTTTAACAAGCAATTATTCAGTAATGCATCAACCTTTGATCTCTGGGCATTTCGTTTGGAACTCCGGCATTACTCTAACTTGGGCAAATAGTTATAATTCCTCTTCTCATAATGTAAACCATCCCTCTGCCACCAAATTTTACTGGAGCGGGAATCAGTTTAAATAAAAACTCAGTTTACCATCACTCAAACACAGGGCGGATCCCTGCTTGTTCTACAGCCCTGCAGGTCAATGGACCTTGGCTGCTGTGGTTGAGAATATCAGTAGCAAATAATCACATAAAAAGAGTAATCACAATTTCTATCTTAAAATCAGCCAATAATGAGAGTTATTTTAAGTTTTAAGGGTTTTATTTTTTTTATAGTTTAGTAAATCATCATTATTCAAAATCCTGTTTTATTTGTATTAGTTTCAAATTATCAATCATTAACAGAATTGATAAAAGCAAATGGTTATTTCGAATTGTAATAAAAAGCATTTAGCATGTTCCATAAACAAAGAAATCCCTATTCTAAGAATGGGGTGAAAATGTGTCAGTCAGTACCCATAAAGAGTTCAAGTTCAAAAGAGAGTGAGATCAAGCATAAAGCTTAAAATATCCAAAAATCAATAATCCATGAAAGCAGAACTTCCCATGAAGAGAGGTTCACACAACTCAGTAGAGTCTGAAAGCAATCAGGAATAAAGCAAGGAAAATGTGCAGCAGCAACCACAAATGGAAAAACTATTTAAAAAAAATGAGGGGAAAATGGCATGACAAAGGTAAATGGCATAAAGGTAAATCATTGTTTGTCTGGCAAGCGAACAAGCATTAACCTACTCTAGGAACTTGTACTATTATAAACAGTCAAAAATTTATGTTTCAGTTAGTGTTGCATCTTCTCCTCCTCTCGTCCAATAATATTTCAGGGTTTACTCCTCTTCTTCTCATGCGAATATAATAATTCATAGACCATAATCTTTGATTTTGCAACTTTGTTATTTTAGTCTAAACTACACGAGGCTTTTACTTAAAAACATCCTTTCCCACAAATCAGTCAGCATCTCTAACCTTCTAATAAAACAAAATGTATGTTTGCTAACAATGGGCTATGTAGAAATCGAAAAATCCCAGTAATGAGAGAAAAATATTTAAATGACTTCATCTTTTGGTAATAAAACAAATATGTTAAAAGAGGTCAAGTTCAGTGTATCTGCTGCATTCTCTGTGTGGTTATTCTTCATAATTCTACTAAATGATAAATTCTAAACAAACATTCAGACATTTATTTGTACAAGTAGAAACATTTTGCAGAGTTATGTAAAAATAATCAAGGAAAGGTCAAGAATTAAACATTTGATGTGTGTGTCAGCACGTTTTAGTCAAGCTACTGGTTAAGCAACGCTGCTTTAAACAATGTGAGGCCTAGTATGTGAAAGTATTGCTACCTACTACAATTAAGCACATTTATACACATATTTGCTAATGAACAATGTTATCTTTTTTTCTCTCCAGAGTTTTATATAGCGTGAACTTGACCCAAAGGTATCAGAGCGCTTAAGAGAAAAGAGATGGCTGTGGTAATAATAACTGCTTGCACATCTAATTGCAATCTATGGCAAGTACATATAATACAACAGTAACGTGTGCTCACATGGACCAACACTATGCTACCTCAATAGTGTATATTGTTATATAAAAAAACAAGGATTCCATATATTAAGAGAATATCACACACTCCAGAGCACTACACAGGTACAGTAATTTCGGTCTGCCAATCTAGCAGATCTAACTTTAATTTTCAAACAATCCAAATTCTGTTGACACGCAGGCAGTAGATGAATACACACAGCTGATACCTGTTTTGTCGAAATGTCTACTTTTTCAAAGCCCATAAATCTTTTGATATGAGGAAACAGTAAGAAAGTTGCACCTCAGGGGTAGGCGCCTAAGACAGGGAGAAGTCTGTGGAGCCCCAAGGGCCAGTATATTCAAAGAAAAGGTCTTAAATTCAAACGACCTCTGGATCAGGCGAATGTTCAATAGTGTTAGCGTTCCCCATGTATTTAGACGAGGACAGCGTGCAATCAAGGGCTAAGATCGGCCCGGTATGAAGACATAAGCCCGTAATGGCTAGCGGCGGGTATGCGCTTTACATGAGTACCAGTTGTGTTACACAAAGACGCATTCATTTTTTAGTTAGGCATGGGGAGAATAAGTGATTTGCCTAGAATCACAGGATGTTGAGCGTCATTGCCGAGATTCGAATGGGGTTCCCCAAATTTGAGTTCGACTGCCCTAGCCGTTAGGACACATACTCTCCCCAAATGAATCTTAAATGAAATAACATTTGTAGTTAGACAGGATATCATTGCAGAATAAGTGTCTGAGTCATATACATTTACAGTCCCCTATTCTATTGAAAGGCACATTGCTAGCACTCTTCTCTCATCTCCCTCTTCCACTTAATGGAAGGTGCACCTATCCTGCTCTATCCAGCATGTGTTGATATAATTCTCTGTGATCAATGTTCCATGATGCATTTATGGAAGACAGACTGCATGTCTAGCAGGGGAGACAGTCTTGTCCTACCACGTATAATCGGCCTCTGGATAACACAGCTGTTTCTTTGATAGTACTGAAACACGTCGCCTACGTTGATCATTTTAGTACAAAAGGTGTTTCAAGTGTCCATTTTTTTCGACTTTGTGAACCATAATAGGTAGAGAATAAAACATGGAAAAAAATACAATAAAAGTGTTCAAATTCATTTTAAAAGAATAACATCGTCCTAAATTATTGCCAAATCCATAAAATATAGGATTAAAATTAAAAAAGGAGCATCCTATAGCTTAAAAAGACTTTCAAAGAAGTAAAGTAAAAAACATAAAAAGAGTTAAAAATAGAACAACAAGGAAATCAAATAGGAAGCATTTCAGCATTTCAGCTACTTTACGCTACACAAGGTGAGAAATGAGCAAAAGAAAATCTTAGTTTTTTGTGAGTGCATTCAACCTGATGTATCATATTGCCGACAGATAACTTGCAATTGAGTACACAACAAAGTCTGTAGTATTGGTTTTGCATACCCTGAGCTGTGTGGCGATCCCTAAAGCCAAGGATTCTGCAAAGAGGAATAATCGAGTGCGAATGTTGTTTTGCATCGGCTTTGCTAAAAAAATAGTTAATGTTCAGTATTTTCGACTGCCCAGCAGCCCATCGGCTGCAGGTTAGATATGTCCCCCTTCTTTATTCAGGAGCAGGTACATGAGCCAATGATAAAAAAACGAATCTGAATTTTACACACAGTGCACATGCAGCAGGGTTAATAACCGTATTCAGGTATGGCTCGTAGTCTGGTACACACTTAAACAACAAAAAGGAGACTAACAGGGTACCTGAGGATGCTTCGGAACGTTTGACTCCTAAAACAAAGTTCCAAAAGGATCTTTTTAGCTGGTCTCAAGCATCCTGGGGTAATGCAAAAGGCTGCAGACACAATCCCTCCAGGCCCAACTTGAATAACCAAGTATGCAAAGGTTGGTCGCACACTGCTCGTCACACCAGCAAGTTGCCCCAAGGGACTGTGGTAGATGTAGTGGCGACGGCGGGTACGCCTATGCCACAATGTATAAAGAACAGTATGTGTTGCGTTAGCCATCCCTGGACACGTGTTTCGAGGTAGTTGCCTCTCGTCAGCAGGGAGCAGGTCAGTGTAAAGGGGTGCCGCGTGGACTGCCAAAATGTAATTAAAACAGGTCAAGCACCTCTCATGGCGCGCAGGTGCAGATCCAAGGCTCGTCAGCCCGTTGGCTCAAGGGAGCCGTAATAAATTATGCAAAGGTTGGTCGCACACTGCTCGTCACACCAGCAAGTTGCCCCAAGGGACTGTGGTAGATGTAGTGGCGACGGCGGGTACGCCTATGCCACAATGTATAAAGAACAGTATGTGTTGCGTTAGCCATCCCTGGACACGTGTTTCGAGGTAGTTGCCTCTCGTCAGCAGGGAGCAGGTCAGTGTAAAGGGGTGCCGCGTGGACTGCCAAAATGTAATTAAAACAGGTCAAGTACCTCTCATGGCGCGCAGGTGCAGATCCAAGGCTCGTCAGCCCGTTGGCTCAAGGGAGCCGTAATAAATTATGCAAAGGTTGGTCGCACACTGCTCGTCACACCAGCAAGTTGCCCCAAGGGACTGTGGTAGATGTAGTGGCGACGGCGGGTACGCCTATGCCACAATGTATAAAGAACAGTATGTGTTGCGTTAGCCATCCCTGGACACGTGTTTCGAGGTAGTTGCCTCTCGTCAGCAGGGAGCAGGTCAGTGTAAAGGGGTGCCGCGTGGACTGCCAAAATGTAATTAAAACAGGTCAAGTACCTCTCATGGCGCGCAGGAGCAGATCCAAGGCTCGTCAGCCCGTTGGCTCAAGGGAGCCGTAATAAATTATGCAAAGGTTGGTCGCACACTGCTCGTCACACCAGCAAGTTGCCCCAAGGGACTGTGGTAGATGTAGTGGCGACGGCGGGTACGCCTATGCCACAATGTATAAAGAACAGTATGTGTTGCGTTAGCCATCCCTGGACACGTGTTTCGAGGTAGTTGCCTCTCGTCAGCAGGGAGCAGGGGCGAACTGTGCTGGGAGGTAGCAGTGTGCTCCCATCCCCCTTCTGTTTCAAAAAGGCTCCCTTGAGCCACTGGGCTGACGAGCTCATGGGAGGCACCTGTGCGCCAGGGAGAGGTACAGAGACCTGAGAGGATTGTGGCAGCTTTCTCAGCAAACCCCAGAAGAATTTCGTTTTATCTCTACTGAAGACGGATGAAATCCAGAAACACATGTGTCTAGAGATTAACAGCACTAACCTGCACCAACTTTGGTGAGACACTCTGCAAAATTTCAAGTAAGCATTTAAATTCAACTGCATGTACCAGGATGCAAAGGGGCGAACTGTGCTGGGAGGTAGCAGTGTGCTCCCATCCCCCTTCTGTTTCAAAAAGGCTCCCTTGAGCCACTGGGCTGACGAGCTCATGGGAGGCACCTGTGCGCCAGGGAGAGGTACAGAGACCTGAGAGGATTGTGGCAGCTTTCTCAGCAAACCCCAGAAGAATTTCGTTTTATCTCTACTGAAGACGGATGAAATCCAGAAACACATGTGTCTAGAGATTAACAGCACTAACCTGCACCAACTTTGGTGAGACACTCTGCAAAATTTCAAGTAAGCATTTAAATTGAACTGCATGTACCAGGATGCAAAGGGGCGAACTGTGCCGGGAGGTAGCAGTGTGCTCCCATCCCCCTTCTGTTTCAAAAAGGCTCCCTTGAGCCACTGGGCTGACGAGCTCATGGGAGGCACCTGTGCGCCAGGGAGAGGTACAGAGACCTGAGAGGATTGTGGCAGCTTTCTCAGCAAACCCCAGAAGAATTTCGTTTTATCTCTACTGAAGACGGATGAAATCCAGAAACACATGTGTCTAGAGATTAACAGCACTAACCTGCACCAACTTTGGTGAGACACTCTGCAAAATTTCAAGTAAGCATTTAAATTGAACTGCATGTACCAGGATGCAAAGGGGCGAACTGTGCTGGGAGGTAGCAGTGTGCTCCCATCCCCCTTCTGTTTCAAAAAGGCTCCCTTGAGCCACTGGGCTGACGAGCTCATGGGAGGCACCTGTGCGCCAGGGAGAGGTACAGAGACCTGAGAGGATTGTGGCAGCTTTCTCAGCAAACCCCAGAAGAATTTTGTTTAATTCTACTAAAGACGGATGAAATCCAGAAACACATGTGTCTAGAGATTAACAGCACTAACCTGCACCAACTTTGGTGAGACACTCTGCAAAATTTCAAGTAAGCATTTAAATTGAACTGCATGTACCAGGATGCAAAGGGGCGAACTGTGCTGGGAGGTAGCAGTGTGCTCCCATCCCCCTTCTGTTTCAAAAAGGCTCCCTTGAGCCACTGGGCTGACGAGCTCATGGGAGGCACCTGTGCGCCAGGGAGAGGTACAGAGACCTGAGAGGATTGTGGCAGCTTTCTCAGCAAACCCCAGAAGAATTTCGTTTTATCTCTACTGAAGACGGATGAAATCCAGAAACACATGTGTCTAGAGATTAACAGCACTAACCTGCACCAACTTTGGTGAGACACTCTGCAAAATTTCAAGTAAGCATTTAAATTGAACTGCATGTACCAGGATGCAAAGGGGCGAACTGTGCTGGGAGGTAGCAGTGTGCTCCCATCCCCCTTCTGTTTCAAAAAGGCTCCCTTGAGCCACTGGGCTGACGAGCTCATGGGAGGCACCTGTGCGCCAGGGAGAGGTACAGAGACCTGAGAGGATTGTGGCAGCTTTCTCAGCAAACCCCAGAAGAATTTCGTTTTATCTCTACTGAAGACGGATGAAATACAGAAACACATGTGTCTAGAGATTAACAGCACTAACCTGCACCAACTTTGGTGAGACACTCTGCAAAATTTCAAGTAAGCATTTAAATTGAACTGCATGTACCAGGATGCAAAGGGGCGAACTGTGCTGGGAGGTAGCAGTGTGCTCCCATCCCCCTTCTGTTTCAAAAAGGCTCCCTTGAGCCACTGGGCTGACGAGCTCATGGGAGGCACCTGTGCGCCAGGGAGAGGTACAGAGACCTGAGAGGATTGTGGCAGCTTTCTCAGCAAACCCCAGAAGAATTTCGTTTTATCTCTACTGAAGACGGATGAAATCCAGAAACACATGTGTCTAGAGATTAACAGCACTAACCTGCACCAACTTTGGTGAGACACTCTGCAAAATTTCAAGTAAGCATTTAAATTGAACTACATGTACCAGGATGCAAAGGGGTGAACTGTGCTGGGAGGTAGCTGTGTGCTCCCATCCCCCTTCTGTTTCAAAAAGGCTCCCTTGAGCCACTGGGCTGACGAGCTCATGGGAGGCACCTGTGCGCCAGGGAGAGGTACAGAGACCTGAGAGGATTGTGGCAGCTTTCTCAGCAAACCCCAGAAGAATTTCGTTTTATTTCTACTGAAGACGGATGAAATCCAGAAACACATGTGTCTAGAGATTAACAGCACTAACCTGCACCAACTTTGGTGAGACACTCTGCAAAATTTCAAGTAAGCATTTAAATTGAACTGCATGTACCAGGATGCAAAGGGGCGAACTGTGCTGGGAGGTAGCAGTGTGCTCCCATCCCCCTTCTGTTTCAAAAAGGCTCCCTTGAGCCACTGGGCTGACGAGCTCATGGGAGGCACCTGTGCGCCAGGGAGAGGTACAGAGACCTGAGAGGATTGTGGCAGCTTTCTCAGCAAACCCCAGAAGAATTTCGTTTTATCTCTACGGAAGACGGATGAAATCCAGAAACACATGTGTCTAGAGATTAACAGCACTAACCTGCACCAACTTTGGTGAGACACTCTGCAAAATTTCAAGTAAGCATTTAAATTGAACTGCATGTACCAGGATGCAAAGGGGGGAACTGTGCTGGGAGGTAGCAGTGTGCTCCCATCCCCCTTCTGTTTCAAAAAGGCTCCCTTGAGCCAATGGGCTGACGAGCTCATGGGAGGCACCTGTGCGCCAGGGAGAGGTACAGAGACCTGAGAGGATTGTGGCAGCTTTCTCAGCAAACCCCAGAAGAATTTCGTTTTATCTCTACGGAAGACGGATGAAATCCAGAAACACATGTGTCTAGAGATTAACAGCACTAACCTGCACCAACTTTGGTGAGACACTCTACAAAATTTCAAGTAAGCATTTAAATTGAACTGCATGTACCAGGATGCAAAGGGGCGAACTGTGCTGGGAGGTAGCAGTGTGCTCCCATCCCCCTTCTGTTTCAAAAAGGCTCCCTTGAGCCACTGGGCTGACGAGCTCATGGGAGGAACCTGTGCGCCAGGGAGAGGTACAGAGACCTGAGAGGATTGTGGCAGCTTTCTCAGCAAACCCCAGAAGAATTTCGTTTTATCTCTACTGAAGACGGATGAAATCCAGAAACACATGTGTCTAGAGATTAACAGCACTAACCTGCACCAACTTTGGTGAGACACTCTGCAAAATTTCAAGTAAGCATTTAAATTGAACTGCATGTACCAGGATGCAAAGGGGCGAACTGTGCTGGGAGGTAGCAGTGTGCTCCCATCCCCCTTCTGTTTCAAAAAGGCTCCCTTGAGCCACTGGGCTGGCGAGCTCATGGGAGGCACCTGTGCGCCAGGGAGAGGTACAGAGACCTGTGAGGATTGTGGCAGCTTTCTCAGCAAACCCCAGAAGAATTTCGTTTTATCTCTACTGAAGACGGATGAAATCCAGAAATACATGTGTCTAGAGATTAACAGCACTAACCTGCACCAACTTTGGTGAGACACTCTGCAAAATTTCAAGTAAGCATTTAAATTGAACTGCATGTACCAGGATGCAAAGGGGCGAACTGTGCTGGGAGGTAGCAGTGTGCTCCCATCCCCCTTCTGTTTCAAAAAGGCTCCCTTGAGCCACTGGGCTGACGAGCTCATGGGAGGCACCTGTGCGCCAGGGAGAGGTACAGAGACCTGAGAGGATTGTGGCAGCTTTCTCAGCAAACCCCAGAAGAATTTCGTTTTATCTCTACTGAAGACGGATGAAATCCAGAAACACATGTGTCTAGAGATTAACAGCACTAACCTGCACCAACTTTGGTGAGACACTCTGCAAAATTTCAAGTAAGCATTTAAATTGAACTGCATGTACCAGGATGCAAAGGGGCGAACTGTGCTGGGAGGTAGCAGTGTGCTCCCATCCCCCTTCTGTTTCAAAAAGGCTCCCTTGAGCCACTGGGCTGACGAGCTCATGGGAGGCACCTGTGCGCCAGGGAGAGGTACAGAGACCTGAGAGGATTGTGGCAGCTTTCTCAGCAAACCCCAGAAGAATTTCGTTTTATCTCTACTGAAGACGGATGAAATCCAGAAACACATGTGTCTAGAGATTAACAGCACTAACCTGCACCAACTTTGGTGAGACACTCTGCAAAATTTCAAGTAAGCATTTAAATTGAACTGCATGTACCAGGATGCAAAGGGGCGAACTGTGCTGGGAGGTAGCAGTGTGCTCCCATCCCCCTTCTGTTTCAAAAAGGCTCCCTTGAGCCACTGGGCTGACGAGCTCATGGGAGGCACCTGTGCGCCAGGGAGAGGTACAGAGACCTGAGAGGATTGTGGCAGCTTTCTCAGCAAACCCCAGAAGAATTTCGTTTTATCTCTACTGAAGACGGATGAAATCCAGAAACACATGTGTCTAGAGATTAACAGCACTAACCTGCACCAACTTTGGTGAGACACTCTGCAAAATTTCAAGTAAGCATTTAAATTGAACTGCATGTACCAGGATGCAAAGGGGCGAACTGTGCTGGGAGGTAGCAGTGTGCTCCCATCCCCCTTCTGTTTCAAAAAGGCTCCCTTGAGCCACTGGGCTGACGAGCTCATGGGAGGCACCTGTGCGCCAGGGAGAGGTACAGAGACCTGAGAGGATTGTGGCAGCTTTCTCACCAAACCCCAGAAGAATTTCGTTTTATCTCTACTGAAGACGGATGAAATCCAGAAACACATGTGTCTAGAGATTAACAGCACTAACCTGCACCAACTTTGGTGAGACACTCTGCAAAATTTCAAGTAAGCATTTAAATTGAACTGCATGTACCAGGATGCAAAGGGGCGAACTGTGCTGGGAGGTAGCAGTGTGCTCCCATCCCCCTTCTGTTTCAAAAAGGCTCCCTTGAGCCACTGGGCTGACGAGCTCATGGGAGGCACCTGTGCGCCAGGGAGAGGTACAGAGACCTGAGAGGATTGTGGCAGCTTTCTCAGCAAACCCCAGAAGAATTTCGTTTTATCTCTACGGAAGACGGATGAAATCCAGAAACACATGTGTCTAGAGATTAACAGCACTAACCTGCACCAACTTTGGTGAGACACTCCACAAAATTTCAAGTAAGCATTTAAATTGAACTGCATGTACCAGGATGCAAAGGGGCGAACTGTGCTGGGAGGTAGCAGTGTGCTCCCATCCCCCTTCTGTTTCAAAAAGGCTCCCTTGAGCCACTGGGCTGACGAGCTCATGGGAGGAACCTGTGCGCCAGGGAGAGGTACAGAGACCTGAGAGGATTGTGGCAGCTTTCTCAGCAAACCCCAGAAGAATTTCGTTTTATCTCTACTGAAGACGGATGAAATCCAGAAACACATGTGTCTAGAGATTAACAGCACTAACCTGCACCAACTTTGGTGAGACACTCTGCAAAATTTCAAGTAAGCATTTAAATTGAACTGCATGTACCAGGATGCAAAGGGGCGAACTGTGCTGGGAGGTAGCAGTGTGCTCCCATCCCCCTTCTGTTTCAAAAAGGCTCCCTTGAGCCACTGGGCTGGCGAGCTCATGGGAGGCACCTGTGCGCCAGGGAGAGGTACAGAGACCTGAGAGGATTGTGGCAGCTTTCTCAGCAAACCCCAGAAGAATTTCGTTTTATCTCTACTGAAGACGGATGAAATCCAGAAATACATGTGTCTAGAGATTAACAGCACTAACCTGCACCAACTTTGGTGAGACACTCTGCAAAATTTCAAGTAAGCATTTAAATTGAACTGCATGTACCAGGATGCAAAGGGGCGAACTGTGCTGGGAGGTAGCAGTGTGCTCCCATCCCCCTTCTGTTTCAAAAAGGCTCCCTTGAGCCACTGGGCTGACGAGCTCATGGGAGGCACCTGTGCGCCAGGGAGAGGTACAGAGACCTGAGAGGATTGTGGCAGCTTTCTCAGCAAACCCCAGAAGAATTTCGTTTTATCTCTACTGAAGACGGATGAAATCCAGAAACACATGTGTCTAGAGATTAACAGCACTAACCTGCACCAACTTTGGTGAGACACTCTGCAAAATTTCAAGTAAGCATTTAAATTGAACTGCATGTACCAGGATGCAAAGGGGCGAACTGTGCTGGGAGGTAGCAGTGTGCTCCCATCCCCCTTCTGTTTCAAAAAGGCTCCCTTGAGCCACTGGGCTGACGAGCTCATGGGAGGCACCTGTGCGCCAGGGAGAGGTACAGAGACCTGAGAGGATTGTGGCAGCTTTCTCAGCAAACCCCAGAAGAATTTCGTTTTATCTCTACGGAAGACGGATGAAATCCAGAAACACATGTGTCTAGAGATTAACAGCACTAACCTGCACCAACTTTGGTGAGACACTCTACAAAATTTCAAGTAAGCATTTAAATTGAACTGCATGTACCAGGATGCAAAGGGGCGAACTGTGCTGGGAGGTAGCAGTGTGCTCCCATCCCCCTTCTGTTTCAAAAAGGCTCCCTTGAGCCACTGGGCTGACGAGCTCATGGGAGGAACCTGTGCGCCAGGGAGAGGTACAGAGACCTGAGAGGATTGTGGCAGCTTTCTCAGCAAACCCCAGAAGAATTTCGTTTTATCTCTACTGAAGACGGATGAAATCCAGAAACACATGTGTCTAGAGATTAACAGCACTAACCTGCACCAACTTTGGTGAGACACTCTGCAAAATTTCAAGTAAGCATTTAAATTGAACTGCATGTACCAGGATGCAAAGGGGCGAACTGTGCTGGGAGGTAGCAGTGTGCTCCCATCCCCCTTCTGTTTCAAAAAGGCTCCCTTGAGCCACTGGGCTGGCGAGCTCATGGGAGGCACCTGTGCGCCAGGGAGAGGTACAGAGACCTGAGAGGATTGTGGCAGCTTTCTCAGCAAACCCCAGAAGAATTTCGTTTTATCTCTACTGAAGACGGATGAAATCCAGAAATACATGTGTCTAGAGATTAACAGCACTAACCTGCACCAACTTTGGTGAGACACTCTGCAAAATTTCAAGTAAGCATTTAAATTGAACTGCATGTACCAGGATGCAAAGGGGCGAACTGTGCTGGGAGGTAGCAGTGTGCTCCCATCCCCCTTCTGTTTCAAAAAGGCTCCCTTGAGCCACTGGGCTGACGAGCTCATGGGAGGCACCTGTGCGCCAGGGAGAGGTACAGAGACCTGAGAGGATTGTGGCAGCTTTCTCAGCAAACCCCAGAAGAATTTCGTTTTATCTCTACTGAAGACGGATGAAATCCAGAAACACATGTGTCTAGAGATTAACAGCACTAACCTGCACCAACTTTGGTGAGACACTCTGCAAAATTTCAAGTAAGCATTTAAATTGAACTGCGTGTACCAGGATGCAAAGGGGCGAACTGTGCTGGGAGGTAGCAGTGTGCTCCCATCCCCCTTCTGTTTCAAAAAGGCTCCCTTGAGCCACTGGGCTGACGAGCTCATGGGAGGCACCTGTGCGCCAGGGAGAGGTACAGAGACCTGAGAGGATTGTGGCAGCTTTCTCAGCAAACCCCAGAAGAATTTCGTTTTATCTCTACTGAAGACGGATGAAATCCAGAAACACATGTGTCTAGAGATTAACAGCACTAACCTGCACCAACTTTGGTGAGACACTCTGCAAAATTTCAAGTAAGCATTTAAATTGAACTGCATGTACCAGGATGCAAAGGGGCGAACTGTGCTGGGAGGTAGCAGTGTGCTCCCATCCCCCTTCTGTTTCAAAAAGGCTCCCTTGAGCCACTGGGCTGACGAGCTCATGGGAGGCACCTGTGCGCCAGGGAGAGGTACAGAGACCTGAGAGGATTGTGGCAGCTTTCTCAGCAAACCCCAGAAGAATTTCGTTTTATCTCTACTGAAGACGGATGAAATCCAGAAACACATGTGTCTAGAGATTAACAGCACTAACCTGCACCAACTTTGGTGAGACACTCTGCAAAATTTCAAGTAAGCATTTAAATTGAACTGCATGTACCAGGATGCAAAGGGGCGAACTGTGCTGGGAGGTAGCAGTGTGCTCCCATCCCCCTTCTGTTTCAAAAAGGCTCCCTTGAGCCACTGGGCTGACGAGCTCATGGGAGGCACCTGTGCGCCAGGGAGAGGTACAGAGACCTGAGAGGATTGTGGCAGCTTTCTCAGCAAACCCCAGAAGACATTCGTTTTATCTCTACTGAAGACGGATGAAATCCAGAAACACATGTGTCTAGAGATTAACAGCACTAACCTGCACCAACTTTGGTGAGACACTCTGCAAAATTTCAAGTAAGCATTTAAATTGAACTGCATGTACCAGGATGCAAAGGGGCGAACTGTGCTGGGAGGTAGCAGTGTGCTCCCATCCCCCTTCTGTTTCAAAAAGGCTCCCTTGAGCCACTGGGCTGACGAGCTTATGGGAGGCACCTGTGCGCCAGGGAGAGGTACAGAGACCTGAGAGGATTGTGGCAGCTTTCTCACCAAACCCCAGAAGAATTTCGTTTTATCTCTACTGAAGACGGATGAAATCCAGAAACACATGTGTCTAGAGATTAACAGCACTAACCTGCACCAACTTTGGTGAGACACTCTGCAAAATTTCAAGTAAGCATTTAAATTGAACTGCATGTACCAGGATGCAAAGGGGCGAACTGTGCTGGGAGGTAGCAGTGTGCTCCCATCCCCCTTCTGTTTCAAAAAGGCTCCCTTGAGCCACTGGGCTGACGAGCTCATGGGAGGCACCTGTGCGCCAGGGAGAGGTACAGAGACCTGAGAGGATTGTGGCAGCTTTCTCAGCAAACCCCAGAAGAATTTCGTTTTATCTCTACTGAAGACGGATGAAATCCAGAAACACATGTGTCTAGAGATTAACAGCACTAACCTGCACCAACTTTGGTGAGACACTCTGCAAAATTTCAAGTAAGCATTTAAATTGAACTGCGTGTACCAGGATGCAAAGGGGCGAACTGTGCTGGGAGGTAGCAGTGTGCTCCCATCCCCCTTCTGTTTCAAAAAGGCTCCCTTGAGCCACTGGGCTGACGAGCTCATGGGAGGCACCTGTGCGCCAGGGAGAGGTACAGAGACCTGAGAGGATTGTGGCAGCTTTCTCAGCAAACCCCAGAAGAATTTCGTTTTATCTCTACTGAAGACGGATGAAATCCAGAAACACATGTGTCTAGAGATTAACAGCACTAACCTGCACCAACTTTGGTGAGACACTCTGCAAAATTTCAAGTAAGCATTTAAATTGAACTGCATGTACCAGGATGCAAAGGGGCGAACTGTGCTGAGAGGTAGCAGTGTGCTCCCATCCCCCTTCTGTTTCAAAAAGGCTCCCTTGAGCCACTGGGCTGACGAGCTCATGGGAGGCACCTGTGCGCCAGGGAGAGGTACAGAGACCTGAGAGGATTGTGGCAGCTTTCTCAGCAAACCCCAGAAGAATTTCGTTTTATCTCTACTGAAGACGGATGAAATCCAGAAACACATGTGTCTAGAGATTAACAGCACTAACCTGCACCAACTTTGGTGAGACACTCTGCAAAATTTCAAGTAAGCATTTAAATTGAACTGCATGTACCAGGATGCAAAGGGGCGAACTGTGCTGGGAGGTAGCAGTGTGCTCCCATCCCCCTTCTGTTTCAAAAAGGCTCCCTTGAGCCACTGGGCTGACGAGCTCATGGGAGGCACCTGTGCGCCAGGGAGAGGTACAGAGACCTGAGAGGATTGTGGCAGCTTTCTCAGCAAACCCCAGAAGACATTCGTTTTATCTCTACTGAAGACGGATGAAATCCAGAAACACATGTGTCTAGAGATTAACAGCACTAACCTGCACCAACTTTGGTGAGACACTCTGCAAAATTTCAAGTAAGCATTTAAATTGAACTGCATGTACCAGGATGCAAAGGGGCGAACTGTGCTGGGAGGTAGCAGTGTGCTCCCATCCCCCTTCTGTTTCAAAAAGGCTCCCTTGAGCCACTGGGCTGACGAGCTTATGGGAGGCACCTGTGCGCCAGGGAGAGGTACAGAGACCTGAGAGGATTGTGGCAGCTTTCTCACCAAACCCCAGAAGAATTTCGTTTTATCTCTACTGAAGACGGATGAAATCCAGAAACACATGTGTCTAGAGATTAACAGCACTAACCTGCACCAACTTTGGTGAGACACTCTGCAAAATTTCAAGTAAGCATTTAAATTGAACTGCATGTACCAGGATGCAAAGGGGCGAACTGTGCTGGGAGGTAGCAGTGTGCTCCCATCCCCCTTCTGTTTCAAAAAGGCTCCCTTGAGCCACTGGGCTGACGAGCTCATGGGAGGCACCTGTGCGCCAGGGAGAGGTACGGAGACCTGAGAGGATTGTTGCAGCTTTCTCAGCAAACCCCAGAAGACATTCGTTTTATCTCTACTGAAGACGGATGAAATCCAGAAACACATGTGTCTAGAGATTAACAGCACTAACCTGCACCAACTTTGGTGAGACACTCTGCAAAATTTCAAGTAAGCATTTAAATTGAACTGCATGTACCAGGATGCAAAGGGGCGAACTGTGCTGGGAGGTAGCAGTGTGCTCCCATCCCCCTTCTGTTTCAAAAAGGCTCCCTTGAGCCACTGGGCTGACGAGCTCATGGGAGGCACCTGTGCGCCAGGGAGAGGTACAGAGACCTGAGAGGATTGTGGCAGCTTTCTCAGCAAACCCCAGAAGAATTTTGTTTTATCTCTACTGAAGACGGATGAAATCCAGAAACACATGTGTCTAGAGATTAACAGCACTAACCTGCACCAACTTTGGTGAGACACTCTGCAAAATTTCAAGTAAGCATTTAAATTGAACTGCATGTACCAGGATGCAAAGGGGCGAACTGTGCTGGGAGGTAGCAGTGTGCTCCCATCCCCCTTCTGTTTCAAAAAGGCTCCCTTGAGCCACTGGGCTGACGAGCTCATGGGAGGCACCTGTGCGCCAGGGAGAGGTACAGAGACCTGAGAGGATTGTGGCAGCTTTCTCAGCAAACCCCAGAAGAATTTCGTTTTATCTCTACTGAAGACGGATGAAATCCAGAAACACATGTGTCTAGAGATTAACAGCACTAACCTGCACCAACTTTGGTGAGACACTCTGCAAAATTTCAAGTAAGCATTTAAATTGAACTGCATGTACCAGGATGCAAAGGGGCGAACTGTGCTGGGAGGTAGCAGTGTGCTCCCATCCCCCTTCTGTTTCAAAAAGGCTCCCTTGAGCCACTGGGCTGACGAGCTCATGGGAGGCACCTGTGCGCCAGGGAGAGGTACAGAGACCTGAGAGGATTGTGGCAGCTTTCTCAGCAAACCCCAGAAGACATTCGTTTTATCTCTACTGAAGACGGATGAAATCCAGAAACGCATGTGTCTAGAGATTAACAGCACTAACCTGCACCAACTTTGGTGAGACACTCTGCAAAATTTCAAGTAAGCATTTAAATTGAACTGCATGTACCAGGATGCAAAGGGGCGAACTGTGCTGGGAGGTAGCAGTGTGCTCCCATCCCCCTTCTGTTTCAAAAAGGCTCCCTTGAGCCACTGGGCTGACGAGCTCATGGGAGGCACCTGTGCGCCAGGGAGAGGTACAGAGACCTGAGAGGATTGTGGCAGCTTTCTCAGCAAACCCCAGAAGAATTTCGTTTTATCTCTACTGAAGACGGATGAAATCCAGAAACACATGTGTCTAGAGATTAACAGTACTAACCTGCACCAACTTTGGTGAGACACTCTGCAAAATTTCAAGTAAGCATTTAAATTGAACTGCATGTACCAGGATGCAAAGGGGCGAACTGTGCTGGGAGGTAGCAGTGTGCTCCCATCCCCCTTCTGTTTCAAAAAGGCTCCCTTGAGCCACTGGGCTGACGAGCTCATGGGAGGCACCTGTGCGCCAGGGAGAGGTACAGAGACCTGAGAGGATTGTGGCAGCTTTCTCAGCAAACCCCAGAAGAATTTCTTTTTATCTCTACTGAAGACAGATGAAATCCAGAAACACATGTGTCTAGAGATTAACAGCACTAACCTGCACCAACTTTGGTGAGACACTCTGCAAAATTTCAAGTAAGCATTTAAATTGAACTGCATGTACCAGGATGCAAAGGGGCGAACTGTGCTGGGAGGTAGCAGTGTGCTCCCATCCCCCTTCTGTTTCAAAAAGGCTCCCTTGAGCCACTGGGCTGACAAGCTCATGGGAGGCACCTGTGCGCCAGGGAGAGGTACAGAGACCTGAGAGGATTGTGGCAGCTTTCTCAGCAAACCCCAGAAGAATTTCGTTTTATCTCTACTGAAGACGGATGAAATCCAGAAACACATGTGTCTAGAGATTAACAGCACTAACCTGCACCAACTTTGGTGAGACACTCTGCAAAATTTCAAGTAAGCATTTAAATTGAACTGCATGTACCAGGATGCAAAGGGGCGAACTGTGCTGGGAGGTAGCAGTGTGCTCCCATCCCCCTTCTGTTTCAAAAAGGCTCCCTTGAGCCACTGGGCTGACGAGCTCATGGGAGGCACCTGTGCGCCAGGGAGAGGTACAGAGACCTGAGAGGATTGTGGCAGCTTTCTCAGCAAACCCCAGAAGAATTTCGTTTTATCTCTACTGAAGACGGATGAAATCCAGAAACACAACTGTCTAGAAATTAACAGCACTAACCTGCACCAACTTTGGTGAGACACTCTGCAAAATTTCAAGTAAGCATTTAAATTGAACTGCATGTACCAGGATGCAAAGGGGCGAACTGTGTTGGGAGGTAGCAGTGTGCTCCCATCCCCCTTCTTGAATAACCAAGTGTTTACATGTATAAGATAGGGAATCTTCCCAACATAATGGTCATGCAGTATGACTCTGATACAATCCCTGTAGGCTCCTAAATCTTCATTAGTCCAGAGCCTTATCAAATATTGAATAGGTCTCAACATAGCAATGTCAGAGATGGATCTAAGATTTAGATCAAATCTAGTAGGAAATGTAGGAGCACTGATAGGGAGTCCCAAGAGGGCCTTTATACAGCAAAAGGTGCAATTATGGTTTAAGGTGTTAGTAATTCTGAAGAGTGAGACTCCAAGATACGATTTATGCATTTCTGACAAGATCAGGAATGGACAGGACTGGAGTCATGGGAGCTTGCTATTTCATGAGCCTTTGATACCCAAATATATGGCTAAGGGCCTTTTGTGAATGCATACAGTGGTGTATATCTGGTAGCTTTATTCCTATATGTCTTGGTAAGGTTTGCAGTCAAAATGACTACCAACTAGCAGGTAAGTAATTATACCTACACTACTAATTTGAATTCCAGGACATGTCCTTCTATGTCTATAGCATACTTCCTATCCAGCCAACTGCGAGAAGGTCAGATGGTTAAGGATACATGAGAAATATGCATGTGCCTCCAGCATGGTGAAAGTCTTTACTGGTGTAATTGTGTTTAGATACACCTCATATTATTTGTCCATTATGGAAATGACAGTGAAACAGATGATACACTACTAGATTTATGATTATATCCCTGGCAATATTATACCCATATGACCTCCACATATTTCTGCTTATTTAGGTGTCAAAACTGACACTAGAGGACTATTTAGAAAGTCTAAGCATTGTGTTGTATTCATATACCAACCACGTCCAATGACAACTGATACGCAGATAAACAATTACTTACATTTGGCACATTGCTGGCAATATCCAAAAATTAATTTGAATGTATTGCGATTCTGAAACATAGTGACCTGACAATCAGACCCTTAGGATGGCCACCCTATCTGTCTTCAGAGAACTACAAATCTGCATAGTATCTACAGTGCAATGTATTAGGAAAATTAAGATAGTCACTTCTCATTTAGCAATCAGTATACGTTGTATCATGTGCCTGACTGGGTCACAAAAACAACAAATTCATTCAGCAGACCCACAGTAGAGGCTACATCTGAGTTTTGGCCAGTCACAGTGTGCCAGATATAACATCTTGCTCTACTTTCTTCAAAACTATAGTATTAAACATGGAAGTTCATACAAGGAAAGGATGAGACTGTAGCACCAAACCCTGCCTGCGATTGGGGTGGGTGTGCAAAGAATAGCCCACTACATCTTCATGTTGTTCTGTTCTTGGTCCACATTTTACCAGCTGAAACTAGGGCAATAACTCACATCCTAGGTAAACAGAGGATGCGTGGGTTGAGTCTGTGTACAGTGTAATAGAGGCATCTCTGTAGCAATAAATCATACATATCCACTCAATGGTTGTGTGAACACATATTTAATAATAACTCTTATATCTTATATATATTCACTGTATAAGCAGAATTAAAACAATGGAAAGCACAATACACATGCTATTGAAAATAGCAAAGACAATCCAAATGTGTCACAATACACTGCAATAAATCAGTGGCCCCATACTACGTGCAATAACTTATGTTTTTATCTGATTTTATAATTGTATGAAATAGCAATCGAATAAAGCTGTCTAAAAGACAGTCTGAAATAGGGAAACAGTTAATAATCAGAGCAGTAGTAAAGCACACTACAGCAGTAAAAACAATGTTCATAGTTACAAACATATAATGTTCACAAATAATTCTGATTTTTGTGAATTTCTATAGCTTGTGAAGCTTGGAATCTACTGAGAATGAAAAGATACACCAAACCTTGAATGGACACAGCATTACAAGTTTCAAGGTTAAAAAAACTTAGGGGCATATCAACAACAACCGGCGATAATTATCGCAAAGTGCACTTAGCGCTAGGATAATTATCGCCGGCTAGCGTGGATTTTTATCGCTGAGATAGCGTGCTATTAGCAACGCTTATCTCAATAGCGGTAAAAATCCTCACGCTAACTGGCTAACGTGAGATTATCGCTGGCAACCCAGCGATAATCTCACGTTAGCTTGTTGATAGGGACTCACAAACTTAGCCATGATATCCTCCTTCCATAGGATATCATGGCTAAGTCAGTCCTGAAGCAGGTGTTAGGAAAGTAGCGATAACAGGTGTTATCGCTACTTTTCCTGACGCTATGCTTCATAGCGTGGGGCTTGATGATAGGAGAAATGTCGCTTAGCGACATTTCTCCTATCATGTCTGGTCAGGAACGGCCACTTTGCATCTCATTAGAGATGCAAAGCTGGGCGATAGAAATCCCCACGCTACAGCAAGGTTTCACGCGTTAGCGTGACCTTGCTAATATAGCGATAAAATTATCGCCGCTTTTCGGCTGAAACCGGCCGCTAAAGCGGCGATAATTTTTTATCGCCTCATTGTAAATATGCCCCATAATGTTTACAAAAATGGAGACTGTGATTCAAAAAAAGAGGATTGCCACCTTGCCACCGAAATAGAATACTTTGAATCCCTAGATCATTGGAAATATCAAAAGCAGCAGAGAGTCAACATACCAAACAATATCAACATTATCAAGTGTGCCTGCAAAGCAATGGGGCGGTGTCTCAATGTTTGTACATATATATAAGGATCGGAGTTTATGCATATATGAAGGGATCTGTTAGAGGCATCCTGACCTTGGGGTGCTGAGAGATCTTTGTGAGTGTCGTACATCTAAGTAGGTGGATACCCACCTTATTTTCCGACCATCAAAGACAATACAAATAAAAAAAAGAGAAGGATGAAATGTATACTATAACAATAAAGGTTGGTACAAAGAGGGCTCAGCTCACAAGGCTGAGCTGACACTCTCTCAACTATATATAAAGATGATAATCGCTGGGGCAGTCTGTCTTCATCGCTGGTGCATGGTTCAAAAGGCTTTGTAGATATCTGTGAACATCTCTGCCAAACGAGGATGACTCTTCAACAGCCCACCTCCATCATGAAGGGTACAGGAAGCTCAGGCTCGCTACTTGCACTCAGTAATCCATGCCTGGCTGAACATTTGCATGCAGGGCTAGGTCAGCAATAGAAGCAGGACTTGGAAGCAGAAAGTGAGCATGTCCAACCTCTGCTTCCCAGGAGGAAGTGTCCTGAAAGAAGTGTTTGCAAGTCAGGTTCACAGTAGAGATCCACCTCAGCAGCAAGGTTTTACAGAGTTAGAAGTCTAAAAAATCATCAGTGAGCTGTCTGGCAACTCTAGTTTATGCACACAGTTAGCTCTAAATAAATCACCAATCAATATCTAGTGCATCTTACAATTTCAAAGCACCAGCTAATCAAACGGGTCCAAATTTATTAGAGGTGTTTCTGTAGTGGCTATTTTCAGATGTGGCCCATGGTGAGAGTTGCCACCAGGGGAAGACTGAGGTGTGCAGCTTGTTATGATATGTCCAGGTTGTGTGGAATGCTCATTCACAACTCATCTTAGAGCAATGAAATAAAACAAACTCCATAAACCATAAAACAATACCAGACATCCTAGGATCTATCTAACAGAATAAAACCATATCCATTTTTTGTTAAAATTCAACATTGTCTGTAATCTTCTGAAACTGCCTAGTTTGGGTACAGTCGACAAGCTGATATGTGGGACGAGTAGGGACTATTGTTATACCCTAATAACATAGCCATGCTATTGAGGACAAAAAAATCAACAAGTAAGTATGTATAGATTTTCAATACCTAACTCGTCACATATGTACTTGGATGATGTATATATATCTTCAAGGGAAATAAATGTCGATTTGAGAATAGTAAATGTGTTCTTCAATTAATGCATTTAGCATTTGATAAATATTTCCACTGTATTTTGGCTATGATCTTAAGGTATAAAAAATCCCTAACCTATATATTCCAGACTACAACCATATGCAGTGTGATTCAAAATTTAGATGAAACTCTTGAAAAAGGCCAATCTCTACAAGTCAGAGTTCTAGCTTTTTTGACCATGAGGAGAATTGATTTGGAGAGAGTGGTGACCTATTCCAGTACAATGCAAACTTAGAGGCCAAGCATTTGGAATCCTTTGGTACCTGATCTTGTGTATGTTTATCATTGCAATAAAGAAAACTCTGTTGCAAATGTGAGGACAGTCAAGAGATCATAGCACAGGTGTGATATGTTTGCACCTTGCTAATCCTATTATCCAGTTGTGAAGCAGCATTCTAAGGTGTCAAGAAATCATTTATTCATCTTGAATCCTTAAGTAGGTCAATGTGCTGCCTCAAGGCTATGAAGCTCTGTTTCAATAAAAGCCATATTCTTTTGAGGACTCACAGTTAAACAAAGCAAATGCTATCCATCGTGCCTTCCTGGTTTCATAATGGCAGGCTAAAATCCCTAAGATGCATTGGCCGACCACCACTTTTCCTGGAGCAGTTGATCCGATTACAGTTTGGGATCACCATAAGCACTCTAATTATAGAAGCCTAACAGAATTATGGTATCACGCTTGGACGAGAATTGTGAAGCCCCCAGCAATTGCAGAGAATGATGCAAAGATAAGTTCATTGTGCAAGACTGCAGTGAGTGGAGATGGGAGGACTCCTGTAATGAAAGGAGCTCAAAATTAGAAGATTGGGCAGTGGGGCCGGCCAGGAGCAGGCACTGGTATCAATACTGTGTGACCCACAATAATGCCTCTGTCAGAGACTGGAAAGGGGAGGAGCCAGAAAGATCAATTCCTCCCAGTAGGATGAGTGGGTGACGTGGCTTCTGCCCCCAATCAAAGCCACATACAATAAGAAACAGTGGTTCCTGTGGAATATTACTATCTATCTTGATATATAGAATACATAATAGCAACGTAAAGGGTTAAGGTATTGTCAGAAGGCAAATAAACCACATATACCAATAATTTTGTATATCACAGTTGATTTTATAATACACAAAAGGAAGGAAGGAGTATATACAATGCCAAATAACAATGAAAAACAATTGTGCGTAGTCTCCCCAGTGAAAACAGGAACCTTAAGTGTTGGTGCTAATTTTTGTGACAGTATTTTTACAAGGTTTCCACAATTCTTTAAAGTCGACCATTAAATATATACAGGATGAACAGCAGCTATATACAATAATATGCGCTTGTTAATAGTTCGCTTTTGCATTGTGTCTACGACGTTTCGACCTTCTGTGCAATGTGGGGTCTCATCAGGACCTAAAGATGTAGGGACATCTACGAAGAAAAGGATAATATCAAAATAGGGCCCATTTAATGGCACAAATGCGATTGAAAGGAAAAAAATGGTAAAATAAGTATCTGGTGACAGGGCTGCGCAGCCGCGTGAGAAGTGTGTGCCACACGTGAGTGAAAGAAAAGAAAGGAGATACTCACAATCGGACCCAGACGGGTACTAATTGTGGGAGAAGAACATGAAAGGCATGAGTTGGAAAGATGTAGAGTTAACCTGTCCTTAATCTACTGTGTTGTTGTAGGTGTTGAATACTGTAAGGAAAGAGGCACTTACCCCAATTTGTGAGAGGAGAAGAGGGGCTGCCTGTCAAGGATAGCACAGTGTTATAATGCACGAGTTGGTACACTATAGCATGGGTCGGTTAACAGTGTGAAGGGGGAACTCTATGGAACATGAAAATAAATTAAGAACATATCTAGACCATAATGAGTTTTGAGAGAAGTCACAAGGCCTTTTATTACCTGAATTACGATGTAAACGGGCCTGAAAGGCTCCAGTGTCATCAGTAATGGAGAAGAGTACTCTACTTCTGCTGTGATGTACCCTGAGAAAGTCAAGTAGTGCATAATTAATGACCTTCCTGTAGCGTGCTTGATGGTACATATGCGCGCGCCTAAGTAGGGAAACTGTTCCTTACATAATCGTATTTATTAATCAGGGTAATGTGGCCATCGCCATCTGTGTTGTTTAATAACCAATGCAGAAACGGGTCCTGTAAGTGATAGGAACCGTAATTAGCTATACGAGTCCGCGTAGGAGCGGGTGTGAACCGTCTATTGTCTAATGCTCACCTTGTGAAAGCAGAAGTTCCTCCTGAAGCGGGACGGTCCACCACGCGGACTAGAAAGCAGAGTGAGTTAGCTTTGCCCAGGGTCAAATGGCACTGACAGTGGGTTTGGACCGCCTCTAAATACAGTGATCTCCCGCAGAAACCGGAATGGACCACAGGCATCACTGTAGATTGCGGCGAGGTGGTGCCATCCAGTTTTCGGTAAACAATAGAAACAATAGAAGAAAGACCTACGAGTGAGGGAAGGATGAGTCAGAGTAATTAAGTAAAAGAAAGAGTAAAGAGTGTGGCATGTTGTGGACTGGCATGAGCAGATTAATGTAAATAATCAATTGCATGAAGAGAATTGTACAATTACATATGGAGTGTTATAAAAGCAGTGTGATCTACCAGTGGTAGTCATTATCGATGTACATGTTGGACTGCGTATGAATGATCTGTTGGTACAATACTACATAATTTCAAAGTTATATCACAGACAGACCTTACTTCCTGATTATAAATCAAATTCAGACTGTGGTAGTTGGTAAGGACTAGGCGGTATTACATACATGTTCTCTCATTCGAAAACACTTGGCTGTGGATAACAGAATTAGTCTAAGTGTTCCAATTACTAGCGCATCAGGTATTGATTGTGTACATGGTAAGCAATTTTGACACATGATATGGACATATATGTAGTTTGGTAGTGATAGAAATAATACATTATCTATTGCATGGTCCACATGATTCCAATATTAATTACAGTTGCAGTTACATGATAATTGTACGGTGTGATCCTACCATAGGATAAACACAGGGTGTATATTCATCATAAACTGGTAATAAAACGGAGGTGTGAGGAATGTTAATGTATGTCATACAATTCATTGTCTGATTATGTGCCATATGGTATGGTAAGTGCAAGTCCGTTTTGGAGGTCAACAGGGTGTTGCCTCTATGTAGGTACAGTGATGGACCAAGGACACATGCTAGTGTGTCAGTGTAGTTATGAACCCTCGCCAATCCTTGGCAGAGTTGAGCTCCTCATCTATGGAGTTGATTCTCTCAATCCAGCGACATTCAAGTCATTGTAGGATTTGAGAAATATCCCCACCCCTTTTGGGGATGGTAGCAATATCAATTACTTGCCATTTAATGTCATCTGCAGTGTGACTTTTGTCATTGAAATGAGATACCAGGGGGGCATTGGCCACTGATCTATGTATTTGGCTCCGGTGTTGTCCAATTCTTGATTTCACTGATTGCTGTGTTTGTCCAATACATGGAAGACCACATGGACACCATATACAGTACACAACGTTACGCGTGTTACAACTGGAAAATAATTCCAGTGTATATTTGACATTTGCATGTTGGAATGTTTTGGTGTTGAATGTAAAAGGACATGAAACACAGTTTTCACATTTATGGTGCTCTCTGATTTCTGGTAGACCCCATGTGGACTGTAATGTATTGGGTCTGCACATGTTTGTCTCAGTTGATGATCTAACTAGGTGATCTCTGATGTTTTTACCACGTTTGTAAGCAAACATTGGGGTGTCAATCCTTGGGTAAATGCTCTTGATAATGTCTCAGTTTCTTGTTATTACGTTGCAGACTTTGTGTGTGTGTGTACCAAATGTGGTAACACAGATGAGTCTGTCTGCTGAATGTTTCCTCTCTTGGGCAAAACCAAGCACGTTTAATTGATTTTCTCACTAATCTGTTAGGGTATCCTCAGGTGACTAGCTTAGCTTTCAGTGTTTCTACTTCATGCATGTAGTCTTCCTTCAGCGTGCAGTTTCACAAACTCACACACACACACACAGATACATCTAAATTCCGATCAAAAATACAAAACACATACTGTAGGAGAGCAGTAGAACAGAAATGTGTCAGTGAATACCAGGAACTCTGGCTATATTGTCTATAGTTTTGTAAAATTCGAATATTCATGAAGCTCTAATGTTGCCAAATCTCAGAACGCACCTGAAAAGGAAAACACAGAATCAATGTAAAGCTTTACTAAACCCATAACAAAATGACACAATGTTCACAAAGAACAGAAGTTCATATAGGAGGATGGAAAAATGAGTCGTTGTAACAAAAACGAGAACACAGTCGCACTGAAATACAGTTGTATTACAGCAATTTAGTAATGTTTATGGGTTGTGACCTTTAGGTTCCAAGATGTTTGTCAGTCATTTCTTCTCAGGTAAATACATTAGACATCATTACAGTGTAGCAACTACTCTATTACTATCGGGAGGCACTCCATCAGGAGGGTTTGAGGTGTTCAAGAGCTGAAACTCCAGAACCTGGAGTCTGAGTATGCCATCTCTTTGCATAGACAGAACACTACAGGGCCGTGTTTGGAAGAGGAATTTAGGGGCATAATTACCATTATTTCAAGCAATGCAGTGCAACTAGGGAACTTGCTGCGCTGCCTTGCATGAAAGGGAGAATGCATAAATGCTACATATTTACAAACATATGAAGCATTTCTACTATCTCCTTGCACTTTTTTTTTGAAACGTGTTTTTATTGCAGAACTAAGAATAAGAACTCCATAATAGCGACCTGTGCTCACAAGGTATCTCAGAGCCCCCCCATCTTTGTAGTGCTGTACACAGCCATTCAGCCCACATCCCGGAGGCCGGGCGGCACATCGTTACAATCCTCTGAGTATCCTAGCTATCCTGTCACAGAAGAGCTGGTCGACCTCCCAGGTTAATATCTGCTTTTTACCCAACCGCCTCAGTCCCCAGCCATCCGTCCTTCTACTGCTACAACAACTATCTCCTTGCACTTGTACAGTGTTTGCTGCCTAGCGCCATAGTGCAAGGGTTCCTCCGTTACAGGCAAAATTATTGTTAGGCAGAAAGGCATACAACAAATCAAAGAGGCATTTTTTCTCTTTCCCTGTGTGATGCCGAACTCATCATGCATAGAAAGAGGCAATAACAAGGAAAAAAATACTTTTTTCCTCGTTACGCCATCCTTTGTGAGATGTACTGATCTGAAGCTATCCCAAGTTTACAAACCTTAGTAGGGTAATTGCCTCAGGTGCAGGAATGGATGCACAAGAATGTTAAAGCTCTACCCATGGAACACCTACCAGCTGGAAATATAACGTAATGCAGCGCAAGCTGCTGTGTTTCAATACATTTCTTTACAAAGGCATGCAAGGAGGTGAAAATCACCCCTTGCACAGCTTTGTAATTCATACTGAAGACTGTGCATTGTCCTTGTGCAGCCAAGCGTGATGCTTATACATAACAAAGACTTAGTAAATCTGGGCCTAAGTATTTACCTCAATTGAAACAATAGAAGAGGACCATTGACGTACCAAGGGTTTACAGAATAAGCAATGGAATTTTACCTTTCCACTCCCATTTAGGCTTTTATATTAATCTCTGTTTTTATTTTTTTTAGATACTTTCACTGACTGTGAAGGGATGGTTATAGGTACAATGTTAAGGTTGAATTAAACATAGGACCATATGATCATGATCTGCATTTCACTTAAACAGATAATATGATATCAGTAGGTTGGGCAGTTTTAGTAATTATGTGCTAGATGTATAAAGCGTTTTTGAGATCGCAAATGGCCCCATTTGCTTAATAATTTGCTGAATCTCAAATCTGAATTTGAATGTAATTTATAAAGCGCGAAACTCATTCCTAAGGGTGTCTTGGCGCTATAGAAAATGGGTGTAGGTGCAAAAAATTCGAAAAACAAGTAGGGAGGAGGCAGTTTTTAATATCAGTGGAAGACTATTACAGTGCGACACGGTGGTCCTAAAAAAGCTCTTTCCACCCCAGGTGGTCTTCCTAAAACGGGAGCCAGTCAGGTTCTTACTAGATCCTAAACGGAGAGTCCTTCCTGGAACATACCATATAAGCTTGTCCTTAAAAAGACCTGGTCCCGATCTATGTAGTGAGTTATAGGCCCAACAGAGGGCCTTCGTTTTCTGACTGGAAACAAGTGACGTTTTCTAATGGCTTCTTTAGCAGATTCATGTTTAGGTAATTTGAAGCGGAAGCGTGCAGCTGCATTCTGCAGAGTCTGGAGCCTCTTCATGCGACCTACTGCAAGATTGAGATAGACTGTTGCAGTAGTCAATCCTCGAGAGTACCAGGGCGATGATCACGGTTTTTAGGTAGGAAATTATCAATCTTTCTTATCATTCTCAGGGAGCAGAAAGACACAGAAATAACACTGTTCACCTGCTCTTTAAGCTCCACCTCATTATTGATGATAAAACCAAGATTTTTCACTTTGTTGGTGGGTTTGGGGTGTGTGCCCATCTCGGGTGGCCTCCAGACCGTTGTCCAAAATGAGGGATTGTTGCTGAAAACGACAACCTCAGTCTTTGTGGCAACTCATACAGGTCCTAAAATCCGAGTGTGTCTTCACTTCAGCTTTTGGTAATGATACCACGATTTGAGTATTGTCAGCATAAGAGGTCAGGGAGAACCCAGAATCTTTTTACTACTAAGAGTCGCTAGTGGTATAACATAAAGATAAAATAACATAGGGCTTAGTGCTGAGCCCTGCCGAACTCTGCAAGGCAGAGAAAATGGCCTCGAAGGGAGTCTGCCCAATGACACATGTGGTTGTCTGTTAGCCAGGGACAATTGAAGGAGCTTCAATGCTGTTGCCTCTATTTCCAAACTCTGCATACGGTCAACCAAGATCTCATGGTTTACCATGTCAAATGCTGCGGAGAGGTCCAGCAGGATCAAAGACGCTATTCCTCTATTATCCAGTTTTTCTTGGATATCTTCCATGGCTATTAAAAGAGCAGATTCTGTGCTCTGGTTGTCTGCAACCCCAAGCATTAGATAGACGGGAGGTGTCAGGCATTAGGCAATTTATATAGTCACTGCCCAAATCCCATTCATATTTCTTTTCCTTTAGCCATATTTAACTTTTACTTTTTCTTAAAATATTAATATTAGTAATAATATTAATTTACATTAATAAACTCCACTCATAAAATTATAGGACAGGTCTATATTTTTATGTATGGAGTTCTCTGCAGCGACTGTGGGGTTTCCGCATTTGTAAACTTAGTGGCATAGTTACGAGCCCTGTTGCGTTACTCAAGAACAAAGCAATCTTGTCTACAATGCACGCACCCTTGAACCATGGTGCAAGGGTGCCTGTGTTAGTGCTAGGCTGCCAAAACGGGGCCAGCGCAGGAACATGGACTGGAATGTGGTGGGTTCTTTTAAATACGGCACATTCCTGCAACGCAGAACAGCAATGTGACTTGCTGCACTGCGTTGCATTACTTAGATGGCCTTACTATCTTTTTATGTGTGGAGTTGTCTGTCCCGGCTGAAGAATCTCCAAAGTCATAAACTTACTAATAACTCGTAGTTTGTGAATACCAAAACAACTGTAAGCTTACATAAAAGTGTTAGTTCACCTTAGTGAGTCAAGCCCAGTGTGTATGTTTGTTGTGTGTTGGTGTCTTTTTGGGTGTGCATGTGCGTGTTTATAAGGTGTCCTAATTGAACCTATGTTATGTTTCCTACTCTAGTGTTTACAAACGTATTTGGCATATGTGTAAAACTCTTTCGCTGAATACTGTTTTCTTGCTTATATTTGGTTGTGCCACTTTAGTTCATGTCTTTATTGGTTGATTTAAGTGCAATAATGTGTTAGTGTTTTAGGTACGTTAACTCAAGGATTTTCTTTTCCTTTTACTGCTTTGCAGTTGTTCAGATATTCAACAATTTAGTAAATCGTTACTTTTGATTTGGTTTACCTGTATGCTGTGCTCACAGCTTGACTAACCTATTTATCTGTGCTTGAATGACATTACTTGTTCTTACTAAGTTCACAGCGATGTCTGCATTCAAATTGAATGGAAAGTTTGGATGTGGCTACAGGTTTCAACTTTTTGCTTACTTTAAGGATGTATTCCTAAATATATGTGTATGAATATTACACTGGATTGTGCTGTTGTAATATCTTTTTATTTGTCTTAAACACAATAAGCCTTCCTCCACTCAGCTCTTTTCAGTCTAATCTGATCATGCAATTATGTCTATTTGACTTACCAATGCCATATGTGATTTGTTTCTGTCATACATGATTACAAAGAAAGGACCCTTTATTAAAACACTCACTCACACTTCTTTTTATGCATGTTATTGTCCACATTATGTACTTTAATTACATGATTGATCTTTAACAATTGTTAGGAGTCAATTGGCATGATTGTTGAAAGAGACGAATAACTCTAACTACTCTATAAAGCAGAGACCTACTAACCCTAGTACTAATTTTAGTACACAAGATTGCTGCAGGATGCCAATGTATAACAGATTTGATATTTTACAAGCTCTAGAGGACATTGATTGACTCGCCCCACGTTGACCACTGTAGTGCAACAAGGGCCAACTCGATCTACCCTCTCTTGTGTAGGTAACAAAACCATGACTCTTGTAGCCGGGGAATCTATTAATGATGCCCCTAGCATTAGGGCTAGCCAACCTGATGACCACAACCATAGCTGCCTGGGAAAATTGAATGACATACTACTTGCTAAGGATGTGCATACATCTGACAATAGAATTAATGGGTCACAAACTGTAATTGAAAGCACCCTGTTTTCACGCTTAGCAGCAGACAATTATGATTTATCTAATAATGAGGGAATTAGTAATGACTCCGCAAACTACCCAGTAAATCATTGTGTTGAGCATTACAACAATGGCGGGCTTGTATTTGCAACCTGGAATGTGTATGGGCTTGCTGGTAAGGTTCTTATACCTGATTGGGCCAAGTTCATTCATAGTAACGATGTTATATGTCTTCAAGAGACCTGGTCTACTAGCCCCGTCCATGTTGAAGGATATTCATCACATTTTGTATTAGCTACTAGATCACATTCTGGACGGGCAAAGGGGGGCCTGCAAATTCTTCTGTCAAATAAAATTGCCACCGTTGTCAGAAAGGTTTTAACCATAGGCCCATATGCGCAATTCCTAGGGCTAAGCAAAAAGGGGGAGATCTGATAATTGTAAATTTTTACAATAATGTTTTTGATAGTTCACGCAATAGTGTGGTAATAGAAATTGATCAGGGCCTGGAAACATTTTTATCTTGGATTAATGTTGAGTGCGCCATTATCTGGGCAGGGTATTTCAACCTACAGACCTGTGCACCTAATACTAAGCCATGTGGCCTTATAAATATAGAGAAGGAATCTGATAATTTCTGCCACACGACCTATGGGGACGCACTTAACCTGATGATGGCTAAATATGATCTTGTCCTCCTTAGAGGAGCTGGGGGTGTAAATGAAACCCCCGATCCAACCTTTATAGGTAGAAACTCCTGCTCTATTATTGATCATGTCCTGGTTTCCGCTCATGTAAGCCATTTGTGTGGCAACCTCACTGTGGCTCCCTCCGTGCTTACTGACCATAACCTCTTACGACTACCCTTCCTGTTTTGGGGGAAGAGGATGGATGTCCTTAACTCAGTCACACATATAAAACCGGTTGGAACTAATGGGGTTACCATTAAATGGACTGGTATTGTCCCCATACTAACAATATAGAAAATTGTAGTTGCTAATTAAAAGTGAAATAACATATTGCCTCCAGTAGGAAATTACCCCATTGGTATTAATTGAGAACTTTTTTAACATTACTAAATCGATCAACTCCATTTTAGCAAAGATCTCTGGGCCATTTGGTAATAAGAAGAAGAGGTGGTTTGATGGCGCCTTCACCAAAGCACTTAGGTGTTTAAAATGTGCCCTGCCCCAATCCCCACATGACCTATCTATTATTCAATCTTTAAGGTTCAAATATAAAACTGCTATAACATACCGTAAAAGGATTCTTAGGGAAGAGGCATGGGAAAATCTGGCCATAGCTGCTAAAACTAGAAACAATAAACTTTTCTGGGAGACGGTAAATGCCCCATTTCTGAAGAACTATAGTGTCCCAGAAATGTGTTCTTTTGTACCAGCAGATAAATGGGTGGAACATGTTTCCAAAATCTTTCTAAGTAATAGGGAGCCAGATACAGGGCACGATGAGCACCCGGCCAGTGGAATTATCCTCTCCCTGAACATTACAAACGAAGAAGTTATTCGAGCTATTAATACTAGTGCAGGGGGGCGGGCCCCAGGGCTGGATTGTGTCCCAGTTGATGTCTTCAAAACAGCGCCTACTCTATGGGGACCCATTCTAACTAGGGTTTTTAACACAGCTGCTACTGATATAATTCCCAAGACATGGCACGACTCGATAATTATACCTATATTTAAAAAAGAGAATAAAGAAGACCCTATAAATTACCGTCCAATATCACTCATAGATACATCTATGAAAGTAATGAGAAGGGTTCTCCTTAAAGATTGGAGAAATGGGCGACTCAATACTCTGTTCTGTCACCTGTCAAATATGGGTTGAGGAAACGTTTAGGAGCTATCGAACAATGTACTAACCTAATATTGATTATTGGGAAATGTACTAGGGCAAAATCAGAATCCCGTTAACTTTGTTTTGCTGATCTAAGCAGCGCATTCGATTTAGTTGATCACCATTTGTTGTGGTCAACTTTATCAGAGATGGGTGCCCCTAGGGCCATTATTGGGTTCCTTTCCCGCCTGTACGAAAAACTTACTACCCGGGTACGTTATTGCCCTCAGGGAGAATGTACAACAAACTTTAATGTGGGACGGGGGATTCGGCAAGGGTGCGTTCTAGCACCAATTTTATATTAATTATTTTTAAACAGTATTTATAATCACTTACAGGCAATTCATGCCGACGTCCCTATCGTGGCAGGTCACCCAACACCAATTTTATTATATGCGGACGATGCCGCTCTTATTGCAAGAATCCCAATAGGTTTACAGAGATTGATGGATGCGTTCTCTGATTTTATGCTACAGAAGAAAATGATTATAAATACATCTAAAACTTACACCATGCAATGTGGGCTTAAATCTAAATCCTCTAAAACCTTTTATATCAAAAATACCATTATCAAGACCATGAATTCCTTTTGTTATCTAGGCATTATTTTCATGGATAATGGTTCATGGTCCCAACATATTGCATACACGAAAGCAAAAAGGAGTAAGGCATCCCAAGGGATTTTTAAATTTTCCTCTAAGTTGGGGAGCCGGCCAATTATGGGAATGGTAGACTTATTTAAAGCAAAAAGTATAAGTATAGCCACGTATGGGGCAGGGCTATGGGGTATCTCTAATAGCAAAGATTTGCAACTCCAAGAAAATATGTTTCTGAAACGCTTATTATACCTACCACCATCTGCATCTAATGTTATTGCACACCATGAGGTGGGCCTTAGGTTTTTAGAAGATTCCCTATTGGCTCGACCTATATTATTGTGGGACTCAATTTGGAAAAGAGAGGAAACAGGTTTTACTAAATCAATTATTTTTGACTGACTCAAATTGCAAAAGGCACTTAACATTCCGTGGCTGCTATATCTTAATACGGTTTTAGAAAAGGCGTATAAAACATCAGTGTGGTCAGAAATGTCCAAAACCTTGGCACACACTAAGAAACAAATAAGAGACACATTTTTAGAAAATAGGATGGATTCAAGGGTATTGATTTAAAAGAACAAATCAACTGTCTCCCAATATATGTCATATAGCACCGATTCTCTTACTAGTAATTACCTTTTGCAGGTTCCCTTCGGACAACATCGATATGTTCTAACAAGGTTTAGATGTGGCATTGTACATTTTCTTGTAGCCTTTCCTATTATGCGGTTACACCCGCCCGCAGATTATGTATGCCCTTGTGACAGTCTAAGTAAGCAGAGCACGTTGCACTTTATGTTGCTGTGTATATTTTATGAGAATCTAAGGCGGTTTTATTTAAAGCCATTATTTATTACCCATAATATTAGGTCATGTAAGGAGGCTATGATTTTCATGATGAGATTAGGAGACCCCTTCACTAGCTATAGTGTTGCACTGTACATTCTAAAAGCAATTGATGAGAGGAAAATAATAAGACTAGAGGAGTAATGAATTTGAATGTCCGGTCTTTTTAATTATCATTTTGCGTGGGATTATCATATTTTGTTTTAAAATTGTTTTAAAACTGTTATGATTCACATATATGTATGTGCTTTAATGTTTTAGCATGATGTAATGGTCCTTTTAACAATTGTGCTTTTATGGCTATCGGTTGATAGTCGAGTAAAGGTAATGAAAGAAAGAAAGAGTCAAGCCCAGTGTGTATGTTTGTTGTGTGTTGGTGTCTATTTGGGTGTGTATGTGCATGTTTATAAGGTGTCCTAATTCAAGCTGTGTTATGTTTCCTACTCTAGTGTTTACAAACGTATTTGGCATATGTGTAAAACTCTTTAGCTGAATACTGTTTTCTTGCTTATATTTGGTTGTGCCACTTTAGTTCATGTCTTTATTGGTTGATTTAAGTGCAGTAATGTGTTAGTGTTTTAGGTACGTTGACACAAGGATTTTCTTTTCCTTTTACTGCTTTGCAGTTGTTCAGATATTCAACAATTTAGTAAATCGTTACTTTTGATTTGGTTTACCTGTATGCTGTGCTCACAGCTTCACTAACCTATGTATCTGTGCTTGAATGACATTACTTGTTCTTACTAAGTTCACAACGATGTCTGCATTCAAATTGAATGGAAAGTTTGGATATGGCTACAGGTTTCAACTTTTTGCTTACTTTCAGGATGTATTCCTAAATATATGTGTATGAATATTACACTGGACTGTGCTGTTGCAATACCTTTTTATTTGTCTTAAACACAGTAAGCCTTCCTCCACTCAGCTCTTTTCAGTCTAATCTGATCATGCAATTATGTCTATTTGACTTACCAATGCCATATGTGATTTGTTTCTGTCATACATGATTAAAAAGAAATGACCCTTTATAAAAACACTCACTCACACTTCTTTCTATGCATTGCTATTGTCCACATTATGTACTTTAATTACATGATTGATCTTTGACAATTGTTAGGAGTTAAATGGCATTATTGTCGAAAGAGAAATAACCCTTATCTCCTTATGACAACAGCTAGCAGAAAACTGATTTGTTGGAGACAATGAAGTTTACATCATGGAAAATCTCTGCTGCTAACGGCAATGAGGAAAAGAATGAATAAAAGATATGAAAGAAGGAAGTGTGAATGGAAAGAAAATGATTAGTAACTATTTGAAATTCCATGGAACTCCTAAAACGGTTAGGGTGATAAATGTCACCTATTTTTACCCTGACTGTATGTGCATTTCTATTCAATGGGTTCTCGGTATTTGACTACTGGAGCAACCGAGGCCTTCTAGCAAACCAGCAGCTCTGAATTCTCTGCCCTAAAAGTAACGTACTATCTATGTTATCTCTCGCTCAGTTGGCGGCTATTCGTTACTTTGCCAAACACTGTGCATCTTAGTACTGTGACTAACCTTTGCTCTTCCTGATTGCGTTTAAAGACTGTTTTTCCATGATTGTTGCCGCAACATTCATTTTGCAACTGGGAACCCAGCACCATTTTCTATATAAGCCATAAAAATGAAACAGAAATTACATTTTGGTAAATCAGCTGTGATGTAAAAAAAAGACTTTGTGCTATTGCATAAATGTTAAATATGGCAAGTATTTGAGGCTGGTGAGATTTAAAAGTGGTGAGCGTAAAACATAGGGATGACTTATGAGTAGCAAGCGAGCACTACATTTTATTTTGCTATGTAGTTTTTTTTTTAAAAAAAGTGTACCCCCATCAAACCCTTATGCACAAAATCCCAATTACAACTGAAACACATGGACACTACCCTCTGCTCTCTGCAGAGATGCCCAAGATTGGATGGCCAGGGGCCCATACGTTTGTGGTACTAATAAGTTCTTAGGGGCAGATTTACAAGAAAGTGACGCATCTGTAGAGATGTGTCACTTTCCCTGCGCCAACTTGCTGAATCCTTGTGCCACCATGGACGCGCCGTATTTACAATACGCACACCATGGCGCAAGGATTGACAGATGCGTCAGAAATTCTGACGCATCTGTTGACAGAAGAGTCACGCATTGCTGGAGTCGTGTCGCAAGCACGGCGCAACTCCAGCAATGCTCAGGGCTGCCCTATGCCTAACATGCTGCGTCAATTCTGACGCCTGCTTCTAGCAGGCGCAGGGTTTTGACGCAGCATGGACGTAAAAGTGACTCAGTGAAATATTGTAGATTTCACTGTGTCACTTTTGCAGGGCTTCCTGCGACAGAACGCCCACCCTGCATACATTAAACCTGACGCAGGTTTAATGTAGCGCAGGGCTTCACAACGTGACACATCTACCTAGATGCGTCACGTTGTAAATGGGCCGCAACTTTTACGCTGCCGCTGCGTCACAAAAGTGACGCAACAACGGTGCAAAAGTGACGCAAGGGGCTTGTAAATCTGCCCCTGTGTGTGAGTTCATCAGTCTTTAGTACTAATGTAAATTTGCTTCAATGTCAGTGAGCCTGGGATCCATTGGGGGTGTAAAATAAAGACAAGCTGAGCCTGTAGGTGCCATAAGTGTGTAGTACTGGAGAAAAGCTTAGTAAATTAATCTGTAGTTTTAGGAGGGCTCAGCCTGTCGGAGATCTCACCATGTGTTAAGGCAAGCAGAGTTTTCCAGCGTCCCTGAGGCAAAATTTGGTTCCTGCATCTGGATGTTCCCTCCTCTTGTACAGACAGCATTTTACTTTGACTTGTACACACAGGACGGTTGCCTTAGCCTTAGACGGCAGTAGGTAAAACTTAGTATATGAGGAATGCAGACGTGGCTCCGAGTGTATGACCCAGTGCAGAACCCCATTACCAGCCTAACCAATCCAGGAGCTTCTTTCAATCTCAACATAAACACGGGAGATAGCGACGGTTTACAGGATAGCACATCAATTCCAAGTGATATATTATCTCAGATTGTCAGTATAAGAATAACAGTGATGGTGCCCCTCAAGGTAACGATACAAAGACACCCCACTACCACGGATGTTGCCACACAGAGGTTCCAAAGAATTCCTGCGCAAAACTTAACAAAACCACTATACCTCGGCACTCTCCAAAAATTATATCACTATTATTAATAGTGTGGCACATTTACATTCCATTAACGAAGTGATTACTCACAGGAAACCAGCCAAGTCTAATGAACCTCTGCGAAATTCCATTTATTATCAAGTGACAATGTTTTTCTTAAAATTGTAGAAACCCAATAATCAAAAATGCAATCCAAAACACAGATATGTATTTTTTACAAGGATCTTGATATCGCTATGCGATCCACGGAGGTCATGTTCATAAAGCCTCCCTGTTAGCAACGATGGAAACAGCCGACACGTGTTTCATTACGATTGTAACTTCTTCAAGGCTTATTGTACAAGATAGTGTAGATCCAAAGGATTTGGATTGTCCAATGTGCAAATATCTTGCTGCTTAAAAAGCAGAACTGGGAGACCCTGAAATTATCCCCACTGGGTAAAAAGTTCCCCAATGGAAAGATTCAATTTAGGAAAGGATTTGTTCAGCTACAGTCTTCCCACCACAGGTGTCTACTCTCTATATTGTGTGTGTCTCCCACTTCGAAATGATGACATGTGTATAAAAACACAGTTACGTTCGTGTAGTGATCTTGTCAATAGTAAGAGGAATGGAGGCTATGATAGGCCTCTCTAACCAGTGTGTCATCATTTCGAACTGGTAGACAATAATAGTGATATAATTTTTGGAGAGTGCCGAGGTATAGTGGTTTTGTTAAGCTTCTTTCAAGCTGCTTATAATAGTAATCAGCATGAGTGAAGCATTGGTTTGGCTAGAGGAGGCCGGCTCAGCACTGCAAAAGGCACTGGAGACCTCTTTTCAAATGGACATGTCGAGCTGGCTGTAGCAAGATAGCTGACCAAACTGACATGCACGTTTCCCACTGAAGTGGTCACTCCTCATTGCTGGCAATTAGTAGCAATGACGCACTGGTCCCGCCCTGCCCTCACAATCCATTCAAAAGACACACAGATGATGCAGAGCATATCAAACATTCTCCCTCAGTCAATAGATCTGGGTTAAATCCAGGGTTCTTTTGCTCACCATTCACCCCAATTTAGACCCAGCCATATGCAAAACAGTCTTGACCCTGTGCTTCATGGGAACATTCTAGACCGAACTGCCAAACCAGGTCTTTCCTGGATGGGAAAAAAGCATCCTGGGACTGGTTTCGGGGCATCACCCCTCATCAGCCAGGCTAGCTTCAATCCAGTGGCACAGTGAGCCCCGGACCCACATCTGGGCATACCCAGCGCACTTAGGGTCAGAAAGCAAAAGACACACACACGATGGACAGAATGCAGAGCATATCAAACATTCTCCCCCAGTCAATAGATCTGGGTTAAATCTATGTTTTTTTTGCTCACCATGACACCCTAGTTTAAACCCAACCATATTCAAATCATTCTTGACACTGTGCCTCATGGGAACAATCCAGACCGAACTGCTAAGCCAGGTCCTTCCTGGACCAGAAACAAGTATCCTGGACCGAGTTCGGGGCATCACCCTCATCAGCCAGGCTAGCTTGAATCCAGTGGCAGAGTGAGTCCAGGAGGTGGAGCAAGAAATTTAAAAGAACAGTTAATCCGCAGTCATTTCCAGAAGAAGGTAAACAAACTCAGTCAATGGTTAAAAACTAAAGGATTCATGAAATGTCACAATTGCAAAGTGCGCCGAATAGCAAAGCAAACAACAGAAATAAAAGTGGAAAATAACAGAATGTGGCAAATCAAGGAGTTAATCACTTGTAAAAGTCAATTTGTGGTCTACGTGAAATACATAGGGAGCTTTTTGCAATTAGTGAGCTCAAAAAACAGATTCTGGAACATATTTGAGCAACAATCAACAAAGATCGAGGAAACACAGTAGTGAAACATATGGAACAACATCATGGAGGGGACTGGAAACTTTTGAAATTTTATGCAATGGAAACATTTAGGAGGAGTGAACGTGGTGGAAACAGGGAGGGAACACTACGTCAAAGAGAATCACAACAGATTCTGAATTTAAGAACATTCACTCCATATGGATTGAACCAAAGTGAAGAACGGTATATACATTTATAAATCATGCAACTGGCTTCCCAGCACTTGGGTGTGTGTTTCTATACCAAAAATAACGATTTATGGTTTTTTTCATATGATAGACATTGAACTGATCCTTCTATTCACGTAAGTAATTGTTACTAAACAAAAAAGCCCACTGGAGGGCTAAATATGTGATAAAAAGTCATATTAAATGACCTAATGGAGAAAAGATAAAAGTGGAAAGAAATCGAGTAATACGTATAATATGGCTAAGGATCCGGGTAAACAAAATAATCTTTGTCTAGAAGTACACTTAATTTAGAATTATTGCACATATTCACCTTGTTTTATTTTATTATTATTATTATTGTTTCATTAGGTATTCACAAAAACGATGTGAGAAAAGCAAACTATTCAAAGTATCACTACATCTCCCAAAATGCCTTGCGGTGTCAGTATTAACAGGAAATGACCTAATTTCAGTGATAATGTATTTGATGTTTTCAACATCGCAATTATTCGTGACCAAGGTCTTTGAATAGCCGAAACGCGTCAAATTTGGCTTTCACCCTGTGAAATAAGGAATAAAAGGATTAAGTTAAACCCTTTGTGAGTGCGACATATGTTCAAACAAAGCGGTCTCAAGGCAGCGTGAACTAGCTGCTGGTGCTGGTGTTTGGGGCAGACCTTTACCTCACAATTCAATGTTCAAAGATAGTTTAGCGGCACTCCCAGGAATTAATAATTTTGTCATTTATTGAAGAACCTTCCATCAAACGCCACTGATGCGGTTCGACTTACGTCTTTTTCAAAGTGGTAATAAGGTTGATGTGTCCCTCTTTGCTTTTTATGTATAGATTGGATTACCAAGGCCTTCTGGATATTTGAGTCCTTTTCCACAGATTTAACTACTGCACCTAAATTAGCGATCTTTGTCTTGTGGTGCAGACGGTATTGATACATTTCCCCTGTGTCAATTCCTGGGAGTGCGATAAAACTTTGTTTGAGTATATATATATATATATATATATATATATATATATATATATATATATATATATATATATGCTGCAACTCGCCTTCACTCCTCCTTTTGAGAACGAACGAGCGTGGACCCTGAGATTCTTGTGCAAAATTTCTTTATTTAGCCAATTCCGCCATTACGCGTTTCGGGCGATCCCGCCCTTGATCACATGACAACTCATTGGCTGAAAACCCCTCTTTTTAAAGTGCAAGTGCAATAGCTTGAATCATGGACATAGTAAAAACACTGTAGTATGCCAGAAAATGCCAGAAATGTTCATAAATGATTACATAAATGTAAACTGCAGACCAATTCTAAATGCATGTTTATATACATTTGGTTACATCCAAAATTTACTACAGGATTAAAACAAAAATATTTTTTGTTTTTTACCATTGTTTAAAATAAACAGTTACTGATAGCAGCATAAATGCATAAGTCAATTCTATATCTCACTATGCCCTTACCGTGAAACCATGAGAGTGCATAACAAAAGATCATATAGTGCTGTTTATAATAAACCTTAAGAAAAGAAAAAAAATGTATAAACACTAAACAGTTCCGGATTACAACAAGGTGACCAATTGAGGTCTCCATCCCTACTCAGACTCACATGTTAAATCAAAACAATGCTACAATTTTTGCATCAAAGCAGCATATGTGGAGATTTCCATCTCCACTGTGAGTCCAGAGGTTGTGCAAACAGCATGAATTATTAAAGTGCAAACAGTTTTCAGGACAACAATAAATATGATGAATGTAATAGGTAGATCCAGCTAGAAATAATTTAATATATATGGAAGCATACAATATGCTTTCCAATACTGGTTCCTAAAATCAATCCTAAAACATCATAAATATATAAATACCATCCTAAAATTTGCCATATTAAAAAATTCATGTGTGGTGGAACTTATTAACGTACATCTCATCAAAGGACTCGAAATATAAGAAAAAGTCATCTGTCCTACCATGTATTGCAGAAGGCTCCATCCATGTTACTCATAAAAATCACAATTGTCATAAGAATGTATACAAATCTTCACTGTTATTCAAACCCCTTGGGTGTTTGGAATCGAATTGCAGGATATAGGTTGTTTCCAACCTTCTCAATTTTGATTCCTTATCTCCTCCCCTTCTTTGAGGGGTAACAGTCTCTATGACATAATACTTCAGGTACTTTGGGTCACTGTTATGGTTAATCTTAAAGTGTCTTGCAACAGGATAGTTTTCATCATTGTTGCAAATAGCCCGGATGTGTTGGAGGATTCTTTTGTGCACAGGCAGCTTTGTGCTTCCTACATACTTCAAATTACAGCTGCAGGTTAGCACATATACTGCAAAATCAGATTTGCATGTAAGAACATGTCCAATTTCACATATTTTGGAACCAAATGCTGTTATATAGGTCTTGGTATTAATTCCATATTGGCATGCCTTGCACGATGAGCATTTAAATAACCCCTTCCTTGACATGAGCCACAACCCCTTTCCTTTCACCTCAAGGTTGCTTCTCACTAATGACATGCCCATGCTGTTCGTTTTTCTGAAGGTGACTGATGGATTATTAGATAATATTCCCCTGATTACTGGGTCATCCTTCACAATGGGCCAGTTTTTTCTCACTATTGCCCTGATTTGTTTTTCTTGGCGTGAGAATCCCAGGATCAACCTTATGGGTTCTTCTCCTTCATCCTGGCCAGCTTGTGTATTCTTGTACTTTAACAAGTCTTGTCTGGCCAAAGACTTAGACTTGGCAATTGCTGACTCAATCACATCTGAGCTATATCCCCTATCTAGAAACCTAGCGCGGCTTTCCTTCTGTTTTCTATTGCAATCCTCCTCCTCACTGCATATCCGTCTAATTTGAAGCATCTCCCCACAAGGAATGCTCTTGATAAGGTGAGGCAGATGTGCACTAGAGGCATGGAGTAATGTATTGCCCGCCATAGGTTTTCTATAGAGGGTAGTAAATAACCTGTTATTCAATATCTGGACTCGCACGTCCAGAAATGTGACCATCTCCTTGCTTATATCAGATGTAAAGTGAAGATTAAGCGAATTATTATTCAATACCTCAATAAAAGCTGTTGCACTCTCAACATCACCATCCCACACTATAAACAAGTCATCAATATAGCGGAGCCAGGTTACAACTCTCCTATGGAAAATCTGCTCATGCTGCTGTATGAGGACCAGCTCCTCCCACCACCCCATAAACAAACAGGCGTAACTGGGAGAGAAGCTGGCCCCCATGGCAACTCCCTGTATCTGTTGGTACATCTGCCCATTGAACAGAAACAGGTCATTTTCCAGGCAGAATAATAACATTTTGAGAAGCATATTGTTATGCTGAAAGAGATCAATCGGTCTACTCATCAAGAAATATTCAACTGCCCTCATACCATCTTTACTCCTGATACAAGTATATAATGAGGACACATTGAGTGCTAACATTAAATAAGTGGACTTCCATGTTATATTTTGCACCTTTCTCAGAAAGTCACTTGTGTCCTGCACATATGACTTTACATTTCTTACAAAATCCTGCAGGAAAAAGTCAATATATCTGGAAAGGTTCTCTAGCAGGCCAGCACATGCAGCAATTATAGGGCACTCCGGTGGCTTGTTCATATTTTTGTGAACTTTAGGTATAAAATAAATCACCGGAATAATGGCATGTTCCTTCTTGAGGTATTTAAATTCATCCCAGCTTAGCAACCTCATACTCCTCCAAGCTAGTAATTGAGAAAACAATGCCTCCTAGATGTCCTTAAATTTAGTAGTTGAAACCTTTCTATAGCACTCCATGTTGTTAAGTTGGCTATATGCCTCCTCTAAATATTACTTTAGGGGCCATAATACCAGGTTGCCCCCTTTATCAAAATTACGTATAATAATCTGATGATTTTCTTTCAACTTCTTGATGAGTTGCCAATATCTCCTCTCATGATGAGTGAATTTTTTGTTATTGGCACTATTAATAACAATGTTGAGTCTCTTTATTTGTGCAACAATCTGCTCATTAAAGAAATCTATGGAGTCTCTCGCCATGATAGGAACACATTTAGATTTTTGTTTAAATGGAGTCCGTGGCTTGACATTAGTCCCTTGGATTTGGGATAGCTGTATATCCATTGTCTCTGTTGTCCCATGGGACTGATTAGGGATACCAGTTGCCATTGTATCTCCTCTTTCCAAGCACCGCAGATCATTTAATATAGCATTATAGCCCGCCGTAGCGGGCTATACCGGCTATTAAAGGCCCACTGCACCGTTAAAGGCCCGAGCCGAAGGCGAGGGACTTTAACAAAAGCAGCAGGGCTTTAATTGCGGTATAGCCCTGCTACGAAGGGCTATAAGGCTATTAGAACATTCTGCCACTAGAGGGCAGAATGTTCTAACAAAACGAAGCCTTCAGGGAGCGTGAGGGGATTGAAATCCCCTCAGGCTCCCTGAAGTCTTTGTTCACAGCCAGAGCTGTGAACAAAGACACATTGGAATGTTGGTACTCCGGGCTTATACCAGCCATTATAAGCCCGAGGCGCTCCATTGTTTTCAATGGAGCTCCCAACATTCCAATGGTCTAATAGTTCATAATCTGATCAAAGCAAACCTTGCATACCCGAGGTTTGAGATGCCCTCTCGGCTTCTTACAATCCACCCCTGGCACTGCGCTGGTGATGAACCTTTTTCAATTTTAATTTTCGTATGAACCTATAAATGTCTGCCTGGGTCTGGGTATAGTTGAAATTCGATTCCGGACAGTAAGAAAGCCCCAACGATAAAAGCTGCTTTTCCGCAGCAGAGAGATCAATTCCCGAAAGGTTGATGAGACAACGGGATCAACAATTTTACCTTCCATTGCTGTATCCCCTGTTCTTGCTCCTATCGAGCTCTGCCCCTCCTGCGCTTCCTGGCGCCTTCTCCTTGCTTGCCTGCACCCCCTTCTTCGGGTTGCCCTGTTTTGACGGGCACCTTGATGCGCAGCTTTAATGTCTCTCTCCGACTGCGCTTTAAAATCTCCAGCTCTTCCCCCAACATTAGTAATATTGCTTGCCTCTGATCTTGTTCCTAAATTGTCTGATTCAGAGCCGCTTTCCACGGCTGAACTCAAGTCCGAGGCTGAGGGGCATGCATTTACTTGGTGATTTCTTCTGTCTTCCACATTACCCATGCGTTTAGTTGCCGTATCCACCCGCATTGAGTCATACCTTTTCGCGAATGTGAATATCTGTCCGTTCGCATAATCATCACGGTCACGTCTAAACTTATATGTTTTACGATTCTTTATTTTTTCCTCCTCTTTTTTGAGACGAACGTTCATCTCCCCCGCCATTTTCTGTTTAAACTGTGGATCTCCTTGTGGCTCGATCTCTTTTTCCAAAAGCTCTATTTCTTCCTGAAGCGCACCTCTATCGATGTCTGCATATTTCACTAAAATTTGAAAAAGCCGTCTAGATGATTCTAAGTTACATTCCCCCCACTCTGCCATCAGAAGAGAATTTGGAGATTCATAACTGGGGGCAATCATAATGCGGAGCCCCCTTGGGATCCTCCCCACATCCAGTTATCTTTGGAGGGATCGCGCCTCCCACCACTTAGCTTGCTCCTGATGCTTCAGTTTCTCGAGCATACAAAAGCTGTCCCTGGGCCCTTTGCCTTTACTGGGTTCCTCATTGGCCACCTTGCTGGCCCCCTGATTATCTTCTGGGGAATCAGAAAACATCCCCTCAGCTGCCAATTCGCGGTCCTTGAGTATGTCTGCGGACATTTTTATGGCTTTTCAAAAATGTTTTTATTGCGAAATCGGGAATTCTATTAGTGTATACTTAGAGATTCACGCTCTGCAACGCACTCCTTCCCACCTGCTAATTGCCATTATGCGCTGTACCTTAATCGAACTGCCGACGTCGACTAGCTGCACTCATTCCCCAGCCGACGTAACGTCACAGACCCCACCGGAGCAGAGAAGAGACCACCGCCATCAGTTGCAGTCAGTTCTCGCACATGCACATCCAATTATGGCTCGCAGGGGGCTTCATTTCTTTCCGTGCTGGAACCTTCATTGAGTGCCCCGGGGGTCCCCGTCAACACGCACCACAAGCCCGTAGTGACGGCTGCAGACGAATACGCCGGGTCAAGATTTGCCGCTTACGAAGCCTCAAACGGGAAGGGGGTCCACGAACAGGAGGAAGTCAATCCGGTACAATCTGCTGCAACTCGCCTTCACTCCTCCTTTTGAGAACGAACGAGCGTTTATTTAGCCAATTCTGCCATTACGCGTTTCGGGCGATCCCGTCCTTGATCACGTGACAACTCATTGGCTGAAAACCCCGCTTTTTAAAGTGCAAGTGCAATAGCTTGAATCATGGACATAGTAAAAACACTATAGTATGCCAGAAAATGCCAGAAATGCCAGAAATGTTCATAAATGATTACATGAATGTAAACTGCAGACCACTTCTAAATGCATGTACTACAGGGTTAAAACAAAAATATTTTTTGTTTTTTACCATTGTTTAAAATAAATAGTTACTGATATATATTAGCTGGACATTTCACTCGTACAAAACCATTGAAATTCCCCCGTTATAGTTAGTTCAGCTAACTATAAATGGCTTGCCCGCAATGCACTGCTGATGACGTCACATATTACATCACTCATGACATTGTCAGTGACATCACTCATGACATTACTGATGACATCTCAAATGACATCACTGATGACATCACTGATGACATCATCCAGTGATTGTGTGTTTTTCTGAAAATTAAATATGTTTTATATATGTATATCTCAAGGTCAATGGAAGAATAAATGGGTATATAAGTGTCTAAATGGATGAATTTTGTTTTGTAAAATTGATTGTATAACAGACTGATTAACTGTAACTTAGTGAATACATGGGTTAGTGAGTAATGTTTAAATATGTAAATATCTGTATCAGTCTCTCACTTTGTGTGTAAGTGACTGCATGGGTTGGTGAGTAGCTACATGAGTGTCTGTATGGGTTATTACTTGGTTTTTCGAGTATCAGTATGAGTTTCTGAATGTCTGTATGGTTCAGTGGGGGGAAATACTTAATGCATAGATGCACGAATGAGTGTGTCACTGTCTGTATGTGTTAAAGACAGTATGTGTGCAGGACTGTATGGGTGGATGAGTGTGTGTATGGGTGTGTTAGTGAGTGAATGACTGTCTCAATAGTGTCTTTATAAGTAACTCTATATATTATAAACTAGTATATGTGAGTATTGGTGTATATAAGTGAGTATATGTGAGAGTGAGAGATTGGAAGAGTTCCTATATGAATAAGTATGTGTTTTTATCAATGATTGTTCAAAAGAGTAAGTATGTGTAAGTTTCTGTAAAAGTAAGTGTGGTGGTGTGTGTATAACTGTAAATGCAAGTAAATGGATGTTTGATTCTTTATTAACATGAGTGACTATGTGTGTGAGTAACTCTATGGATGAGTGGCGGTGTGTAACAGGATGTATAGGTGTATGAGTACATATGATGAGTGAGTACATGTATGAGTGACTTTATAGGACTGTTGGTGAATGAGTGGATGTAGATCTTAGAATTACTGAATAGGTTGTTGTAACTGGTATTGGTATGTCAATTGATTTGAAAATGTTAGTTTCTATTTTTGTATGGGTGTATCAAAGGTTATATTAGGGTGAGAGGAGGTCTGCCACTCTATCACAAGGATGATGTCATCCGTGATGTCATCAGTGATGTCATTTGAGATGTCATCAGTGATGTCATTTGTGATGTCACTGACCATGTCATGAGTGATGTAATATGTGACGTCATCAGCATTGCATTGCGGGCGCGCAAGTTATAGTTAGCTGACCTAACTATAATGGGGGAATTTCAATGGTTTTGTACGAGTGAAATGTCCAGCTAACTAAAACGCCCCTGAAACCTATGTTTTTTTCAGTGAATTTCTAAGGTTTTTTAAATGCAAATTCCTAACTATAACGTGCCATAAACCTATGGTTTTTTCAGTGAATTTCAATGGTTTTTTAAATGATAATTTCTAACTTTAACATGACTGAAACGTATGGTTTTTTAAGTGAATGTCAAAGGTTTTTTAAATGCTAGATTCTAACTATGCCTACAGAGGTAGGACATGTGAAGAAAGAAGAAAAAACACACAGAAAGAAAAAAAAGTAATGCAGAAAGAAGCAACAGAAGTCCTCAAAGATGAAGAAAAGTGCAGGAAGAAAGAAAACATGCAGAAAGAACAAACAGAGGAGCAGAAAGAAGCCTTGTTGCCAAATCATCCTGTACCCTCAACCTTTTCAGACGGGAACTGGTGGTAACTGAGTCTGACTAACCAGTCCTAGAGCCAGTGCTATGTTAAAAGACACTTAGAATACAGTGAAAACACCTACATACACAAGGGAACACTATGCATTGGGGTCCCCCTGTGATTAGCATAACCTCCTCTGTAAGCCCCTAGTATATAATAGGGCAGAGGGATTAAAACTACCTCTTAAAACGCGCCACAGGGTGCGTTTGCAAACTGGTGAAGGGAGGGGGGGCTTGAGATGACATGTGTGCAAACTCGACCTGTGGGCGTTTTAAGTTGGGGGATAAAGTCCCCTTGAATCCTGAGGGTCTGTGGGGGCCAACTAACCCACCAGGTATGTCCAGTAAGTGCCACAGAGTTGCATTGCAGAGAGGTGTCAAATGGGGCATGGCCTCGGACCACCTCTCTGCAACGCAGCTCTGTGGTGCTTACTGGAGGTACATGGTGGACTAGTTGGACCCAGGGACTCTCAGGTAGGCCTGGGTGAAATTTCCGTTCCGTTCGCGGAATTTGCGATAATTTGGCATTTTCGCGTTCCGCGGAGAACGCAGAAATGTCAAAATTTCCGCATTCCGCAGCTTTGCGATAATTTGTTTCTTGCTCGCGCTGTAAAATAATACATTCTCGAGCACGCACGATCGCCTTACCTGAATCCTCGCGTTCGCCGACAAGTTTTCCCGATCCGGCCGCGTTCTCCATGAGATGTTGTATTGTTTTAGCCATTTGCGCTGTCTCGTGACAGTTCGCGTCCGCAGTGACGTCATGCGTCGCGCGATCACGTCTTCTTCTTGCGATCATGCACCGCGAGACAACTGAAAACAAGATGGCCGCGCCCGCGAGCAACCGCAGGGGTAAGTTAGCGACCCGCAACCATGCAGAAAATATCGCGAACGGGCGGGAAAAAAATCGCATCTTCGCGATATTTCCACGTGTTTGCGGAGATTTGTGACATTTTCGCGATAATTTGCGGAAGTGAATTTCGCAAATTCCGCCTACCCCTACTATCAGGGTTAAAGAGGACTTAATTCCCCAACTTAAAATGCACCACAGGGCGTGTTTACATACGTCACCTCAGGCCCCATCCCCTCCCTTCCCCACTGTGTAAACACGCCCTGTGGCCATTTTAATTTGGGAGATTAAGTCCCCTTGAGTTCTGAGGGTCCCTAAGGTACAACTACCCCACTAGGTACCTCCAGTAAGAGCCACAGAGCTGCGTTGCAGAGAGGTGTAAAAAGGGGCACGGCCTAAACCAGCTCTCTGCAGCACAGCGCAGTGGCACATACTGGAAGCACCTGGTGCGCTAGTTGGCCCCCTGGGGCTCTCAGGATTGAAGGGGAATTATTTCCCCAAATTAAATCCCGCCACAGGGTGTGTGTGCACACGTCACCTCAGGCCCCGTCCCCTCCCTTCCCCACTGTGTAAACACACCCTGTGGCCATGTTAATTTGAGAGATTAAGTCCCCTTGAATCCTGAGGGTCCCTAAGGTACAACTAGCCCACTAGGTACCTCCAGTAAGCGCCACAGAGCTGCGTTGCAGAGAGGTGTAAAAAGGGGCACGGCCTAAACCAGCTCTCTGCAACGCAGCGCAGTGGCACATACTGGAAGCACCTGGTGCGCTAGTTGGCCCCCTGGGGCTCTCAGGATTGAAGGGGAATTATTTCCCCAACTTAAAACCCGCCACAGGGCGTGTGTGCACACGTCACCTCAGGTCCCGTCCCCTTCCTTCACCACTGTGTAAATGCGCCCTGTGGCCGTTTTAAGTTGGGAGATTAAGTCATCTTGAATCCTGAGGGTCCCTAAGGTACAACTAGCCCACTAGGTACCTCCAGTAAGCGCCACAGAGCTGCGTTGCAGAGAATTGTAAAAAGGAGCACGGCCAGGACCACCTCTCTGCAACGCAGCACAGTGGCGCTTACTGGAAGCACCTGGTAGGCTAGTGAGCCCCCATGGGCCCTCAGGTTTGTAGGGGAATTATTTCCCCAACTTAAAACACGCCACAGGGCGTGTTTGCACACATCACCTCAGGCCCCGTCCCCTCCCTTCACCACTGTGCAAACACGCCCTGTGGCCGTTTTAATTTGGGAGATTAAGTCCCCTTTAATCCTGAGGGTCCCTAGGGTCCAACTAGCCCAGTAGGTACCTCCAGTAAGCGCCACAGAGCTGAGTTGCAGAGAGGTGTAAAAAGGGGCATGGCCTAGACCACCTCTCTGCAACGCAGTGCAGTGGCACTTACTGGAAGCACATTGTGGGCTAGTTAGCCCCAAGGGGCCCTTAGGATTGCAGAGGAATTATTTCCCCAACTTAAAATGCATCATAGGGCGTGTTTGCACACGTCACCTCAGGCCCCGTCCCCTCCCTTAACCACTGTGCAAACACGCCCTGTGGCCGTTTTAAGTTGGGAGATTAAGTCCCCTTTAATCATGAGAGTCCCTAGGGTCCAACTAGCCCACTAGGTACCTCCAGTAAGCACCACAGAGCTGCGTTGCAGAGAGGTTTAAAAAGGGACACGGCCTAGACCACCTCTTTGCAACGCAGCGCAGTGGCGCTTGTTGGATGCACATTGTGGGCTAGTTAGCGCCCAGGGGTCCTCAGGATTGCAGAGGAATTATTTCCCCAACTTAAAAAGTACCACAGGGCGTGTTTGCACACGTCACCTCAGGTCCCGTCCCCTCCCTTCCCCACTGTGTAAACGTGCCCTGTGGCAGTTTTAAGCTGGGAAATTAAGTCCCGTTCAATCCTGAGGGTCCCTAGGGTCAAAGTAGCCCACTAGGTACCTCCAGTAAGCACCACAGAGCTGTGTTGCAGAGAGGTGTAAAAAGTGTCGTGTCCTCTGAACACCTCTCTGCAACACAGCTCCTTGACGTATACTGGATGTACCTGGTGGGCTTTTTGGCCCTCAGGGACCCTCAGTATTGAAGGGGAATTAATTCCCCAACTTACAACTCACCAGGAGGCGCGTTTGCACAATGGTGAAGGAAGGGGGCGGGGCCTGAGATGACATGTATGCAAACACGCCCTGTGGCGCGTTTTAAGTTGGGGAATAAATTCCACTTCAATCCTGAGGGTCCCTGTGGGCCAACTAGCCCTCCAGGTACTTCCAGTATGCGCCAGAGAGCTGCGTTGCAGAGAGGTGTACAGAGGCCATGCCCCTTTTTACCACACTCTGCAACGTAGCTCCGTGGCGCTTACTGGAGGTACCTGGTGGACTAGTTGGCCCCCAGGGACCCTCAGGATCGAAGGGGAATTAATTACCCAACTTAAAACGCGCCACTGGGCGCATTTTCCCATATGTTACCTCAAGCCCCGCCCCCTCCCTTCACCACTGTGCAAACACACCCCGTGGCTTGTTTTAAGTTGGGGGATTAACTCCCCTTGAATCCTGAGGGTCTCTGGGGTGCAACTAGCCCACCAGGTACCTCCATTAAGCGCCGCCCTGGCGCATCCTGGAGGTTCCCCCAGGGACCCCCAGTATTCAAGGGGAATTAGTTCCCCATCTCCAAACGCGCCAGGGGGCGCGTTTGCAGAGTGGTGCAGGGAGGTTGCGGGGCCTCCGCGCGATGCGGGTCTTTTAAAAAAAATGTTTTTAAGAAGGGGAGCTGTGTGGCCCCCCTTCTTTTTCTAAATAATTGGCCCTGGGGACCCCATCCCCCAGGGCCTGCCCCCCAATTTCTTATTTTTTTTTTTACTTTGGAAGGGGGGCGTGTGGCCCCCCTCCCTAGGCCATAATCGGACCCGGGGACCCCATCCCCCGGGGCATGGCCATTTATTTTTTTATAATAGATTTGGAGAGGAGGCCACTTATGGCCCCGGGGAACCCCTCCACCAGGGCCGGCCTTTCCTTAATTTTTTTTTGTATATTTGGGGAGGAGAGCCACGTGGCCCCCCTCCCGGGCCACTAATAGCCCTGAAGAAACCATCCCCCGGGGATGGCCCTCTCTGTTGGGGACCGTGGGGGGTCGTCAATCCCTCCACGGTCCCGCCAGCTCCCCGCGTCCTTCAGGAGCCGGCATTGCTTTCCCACATGGGGAGCTGCTAAGATGCAGCTCCCTGTGTGGAAAAGCAATCGTCTTTGGTTTTTGGAAGAGAGAGCAGGTTTCCTGCTCTCTCTTCCAACAACCATAGCAGTTTGCTATGGCAGGGCGGGAGCTGCGAGGCTCCCGCCCTGCCATAGCAAACTACAGTGTCCTGGGGGTGAGCACCCCGGGACACTGCAGGAGTCGGCCCTGGGGGGTGGCGCCGGCTAAAGTTTCCTATGGGAAATTGCATGGGGAAAACATGTTTTGGGACCCCCTTTTTTCTCTTCCCCCGCTTGACGAATCACCCCGTAACTTGCAAGATAGGAGCGGACCGGAGCAGACCAGAGCACCCCATGAGTTTTGAAAATTTCACGAAGATTCGTCACCTGGAGCCAAAGGTATTGGAAATAGAATGTTGTGAATTTCCTATGGAAAATAGGTCCTAACTATAACTATCTACTGGCGACCGCCAGTAGATAATATAATATATATATATATATAACCTACTTGTGTCGCCACTGGTAAAATGTATACATTTTTTGAAAACCAGATGTGAGATGGTTTATATATACTTGTAAATATGTTCACACTGATCTTTCTAATCATAATAGAGGGGTGTATAAATGCACAGTAGTTCGCAACATTTACGTCACATCCAAGCATTTGGACTCACTGACTTGTTCTGATCACAAGATGGGGACCAAAAGCCATAGAGTTACAGCCCGTGTTTATTTCCTGACCTGAGAAGGTTCCGCAGTACCTCAAAAATATATATATTTTTATAATTAAATTTGTTTTATATATTAAAAAAACGGCATATATTTTACACTTAGTACATATGGTATTCTTATTCTTTATAACATAACAGTTTATTTCTAAAAAAAGAATATCTACAGTATATTAAAAAGAATTAATGAAAAGCATGTTTTAAATAATAATTTGCAATACACTTTGTATTAAAAATGAACCCTTCAAAATAACTAAAAACATAGACACTAGAAGGACATAACATTTTGAAAGTTCAATTTGAAAAATCTTTGAAATTCTCTGAAAAAAACAAAGGTGAAAAGAACATTATATTTAGGTAATAGAATTTAAAAAAATTGAAATTCACTGCAAGAACTAAGGGTTAAAGGGACACTATAGTTAGAAAATAGAGTAAAAAAAAACTTCAGAATTCACTCAAAAAAACAAAGGTTACAGGGATGTTATAGTTAAACTCAGATTTCATATGTAGAAAACCAGTGAGTGTGTATTTTGAATGGCTGATGAGTGAGTGATTAGGTATGCAAGTTGCTGTGTGGGTGAGGTAGTGGCTGTTTGAATGAGTGTTTGGTTAAGTGAGTTGGTATACATGTACCTGTATTTGAAGGGTGATTGTATGTATGAGAGGCTGTATGGGTGTGTGAGTGAGTATATGTGTGAGTGGTTGTATGGATGTGTGAATGGGTATGTAAGTGGTTGTGCTGGTGTGAGAGTGAGTGTGTAAATTTGTAATTGTATTGCATTGTAATTGCATTTGTATAGTGCTTACTACCCCAGACGAGGCATCAAAGTGCTTTTTCGGCGAGTAGCACGCTACTCCGGGACCCATAGTGGCATAGTGTTGAATTAGTATAGTGAAGCATGCAAGTACATTTTAAGTGGTGGATAGTTTAGTCAGTTATTTGCATTTGGAAGGATAGCAGAAGGATAGAAGAGGAAAATAGGTTTGTATGTATATAGCGCTTGTTACCCCTGATGGGGTGTTGGAGCACGCTACTCCAGAAACCCATAAAGGATTAGTGGTGAATTATTATGGTGAAATATGAAAGTAATTTGAGTGGTGGATATTAATCAATTATTTGGAGTCAGAAGGATAGCGGAGGGATAGAAGGGGAAGAAAGGTTTGTATTCATATAGCACCTGTTACCTCTTATGGGTGTTGACGCGCTTTTCTGGCGAGTAGCCCGCTACTCCGGAACCCATAAAGGATTAGTGTTGAAAATGAGTATAGTGAAATATGAAATACTTTGAGTGGTGGCTATGTTATTCAGTTATTTGGAGAGAGAAAGGTAGGTGGCGGGATAGAAGAGGGAAAGAGGTTTGTATTTATATAGCACTTGCTACCCCTGATGGGGTTTTGAAGCACTTTTTTTGCGAGTAGCATGCTACTCTGGAACCCATAAGGATTAGTACTGAATTAGTTTGGTGAACCATGAAATTAATTTGAGTGGTGGATATGTTAGTCAGTTGTTTGGATTGTGAAGGGTTGGGGGTAGAAAAGGGAAAAAGGTTTGCATTATATAGCACTTGTAACCATGATGGGGTGTTGAAACCCTTTATTGGGTATAGTTCCGAGACAGTTTTTTAGCACCGTAGCGCGGGGACACACTGGCCGAGTGTAACCAGGCGCTTTACAAATGTGCTTATTATTATTATTATTACTCTGCAAACCATAAAGGATTAGTGGTGAATTAGTATAGTGGAATATGGAATTTGAGAAGTGAACATGTTAGTCTGTTATTTTGATTGAAAAGGATAGTGGAGGGATGGAAGAGTGAAGGATTTTTTTTCTTGTTTTTTAATTTCTCTTTTTAGGTCATAGCAGTAGGAGGAGGCTTTTGGATGAGTAAAAAGCGTTTTTGGAGGGGAAGAATAAGAGGGAAGAGTTTAGAAAGGTTTGTTTTGGGGGATCGGTATAGTAAAAGAGGTGTCAGATGATGCAACGTGGGGTTGAGTAGGAGAGAGTCTAGAAAGGGTTATTTTGGGGATCTTTATAGTGGTATAGGGTTTGGGATAAATGAGAGAGTGGATTTAGAGGATATATTCGTTGGGTGTATAGGGTGAGAGCTAGGGTAGTGCATTGAAAAGAGTAGAAGAAAGAAGTTTGAGATGAGTCAGAAAGTTGGACTAGAAGATATATTGAGAGAAGTAGAGGCTGAGAAATAGGGTAGTGCATTTGAAATGCCAAATTAAAAGAAAGTGCTAAATATATAGATCCGTAAGTACATAGAAAGTATATAAATGCATAAAGGAGGTAAGTATATGTAGATTAAAGATATTGATAGAGGTACAGGATGTGAAATAGGGTAGTGCATTGAATATGCTTTTTCAGGAGTAAAAGTAACAGACACACAGATCCAAGTACATGGAGGTACATAGATGCACAATGGAAGCAAGTACATGTAGACCAAAGATGATTTTTTTTTAACAACATAATTATTCTACATGCTTATACAAAGCAATACACAAAGATAGGTACATATATATAGTGAAAATAAATGCTTATATGCAGAGGGATATGCTGTAAATTTGTGTTTGCGCATGGTGCTTATGTGGGAAAGAGCCAATTCTTGAGAAGTTTTCTGAAGATAAGGTGGTTGTCGGTGGATCTTCTGTTGGGGGTAAAGAGTTCCATAGTTTGGCTGCTTGAACAGAGACGGATGTGCCCCCCATGTTTTTTTTCTTGTATCTTGGGAATTTGAGGCGAGATGCCCGTTAGAGCGGAGGTTCCTTTGTTGAATGTGTTTGGTGATTGTATTTCTGATGAAGAGTGGTCCCATTTCATGTATTCCTTTGTCGGTGATACAAAGTAGCTTGAACGTGAATCTTCTGGCAACCGGTAACCAATGCCGGGCTTTCAAGGCAGGTGAGAAGTGGTCTCGCGGTTTGATATGCAAGAGTAGTCGTCCGGCAGCTGAGGTCTGAATCTGTTGTAGTCTTTTCATGGTCGTCAAAGGTGATCCATGGTAGAGGCTATTGGCGTAATCGAGTTTGGACAAAACAAGGGAGATGGTAGCTTGGACTTTGTGTTGAAATCCCAAATGAGAGAAAATTTGTCGCAGCGTTTTTACAGTGACAAAGCTTGATCTTGCTAGTTTGTCCACTTGGGCATTCATCGACAGATTGGAGTCCATAGTCATTCCAAGCTTTCTTACTTCCTTCGATATTTTAGGCGGTGATCCCAGTTCATCAGGCCAGGTGGCAAGCCGATCATAATGTTTCCAATCGCCACACTTGAGTATTTCCGTTTTGCAAGCATTCAATTTGAGATGGCTCCAAGTCATTCACTGATCCACGGCTCTGAGACAACTGAAATTTGGGGATTTTCCAATTTCTTTGGGGCATTCCAGTTGAAGGAGTATTTGCATGTCATTTGCACAGTTATAGCACGTGAGGTGAAATTGATTGATCAGTTCTGGTAATCACTTCATGTAGATGTTGAAAAGCATGGGCTAGATGATAGAGCCTTGAGGGACCCCAGCTTTTGTGAAGTATGGTTTGGACGAGAAAGGTGGGGTATGGATGACATTAGTTCTGTCTCGAAGATAGGACGCGATCCAGTCTAGAGCAGTTCCCTCTATGCCGGCTTCATAGAGTCTTTGTTTCTGAGTGTCATGGTCAACTGAGTCAAAGGCAGCCAAGAGGTCCAAGAGGAGTAGCACAGCAACCCCATTGCAGTCTTCTGCATTCTTCAGGTCATCCCAGATGGCAAGGAGGGCAGATTCAGTGCCTCTTCCCGGATGGTATTCTGTTTGGAAGTCTGAAAGTATGTCATTCTCTTCAATGAATTGTGACATTTGGGCGGATGCTGCTCTTTCTATCAGTTTGCCCAGGAAAGGTCCATTTGTAATAGGTCTGTAGTTGTCAGGGTTCAGCGGGTCCAAGTTTGTTTTCTTCAGTAAAGGGCACATGTGTGACTTTTTGAGTTCTTCTGGAAATATTCCGGTAGTTAAGGAATCGTTGATGATTCTTCTTACTGGAGTGGCAGCAGAGGTTGTTAAAAGAATTGCCTTGAAAGTTTGCGGTGGACAGGTGTCAGAAGGGCTGCCGGCAGGCCAGCTTGCTTTGACCAGGACCATAAATTCATAGTGTGAGATGTGTTGGAAGGAACGGAGAGGCTGGGTTAGAGTATTCTTGAGTTTTTCCACGGCCGATAGGTGGATGAATGTAAGGTAGTTTTAGGTAAGTGGCTTAGTGTTGTTTTATGTTGGAAAGCAAGCAAGTGGTGGTCTGACCATGTGACTGGAGTTATAGTTTGAAAGATAACTAGTTCAGTATTAGCAAAAATGACATCTAGGATATGTCCTGCGATGTGTGTGGGTTTGTGGACAATCTGATGCAGTTCAGTGCGTCTAGGCAAGTAAATATTGTTTTTGGATGGGTCATAGTGGGTTTGTCAAACCAAATGTTGAGGTCACCAATAATGCATAGGTTGGAGTGTATTTTATCAGGTTTGAAACTGTGTCTAGAAGTGCGTCTGGGAATGTCACCTTGCTAGGTGGAGGTCTGTAAAAGAACAGGAAGTTAAAGGAGGAAGACGATGTAGGTTTGCATCATGCTAGAAGAGCCTCACAATTCTTTATGGAGATGTCGGCAACTTTAGTGATATGTAATGTTTGCCTGAACACAACAGCTAGACCACCTCCTTTTTTGACTATATGGTTTCATGGGTGAGTGAGTAGCTGTGTTGAGAGGCTGTATTGGTGAGAGTGTATATGAGTGTCTGTATAGGTGAATGAGTGGGTGTGTGAGTAGCTGTATGGGTGAGTGACTGGTTGTATGAGTAGCTGTATTGGTGGGTGGATGGTTGTATTAGTGGCTGTATGAGAATTTCTATGGTTTTATACAAATTACATCTTATCCTAACTATAATGTCCATGTAACCTCTATTTCTTTCAGTGAATTTCTAAGGTTTTTTAAATGCATGTCTTTACTGTAACATCCAATTTTTGAGAGTGGGTGTGTTAGTGTGTGTGTTTGTTTCTGACTTGGTGTGTGAGTGACTATGGATATCTGAATTCTTATGCGGCAGTTCAGTTCATTTCTTTATTAATGTTTAGACACTGTCTTTAAAACATACAGTCTTTAAAAGCAATTACATTTTTCATATAATTATACCATATAAATACCAATTCATCATAATACACTAAAAGCTCCAAACCTCTACTATTTACACTATAATTTGTTTGATGTTTTAGAATCAAGCAACATGGCTTATAAAAATGACAACAATCAATTAAAACATGAACGTTGAGGTTATGAAAAGGCAATCCACATGTGCAATTATTCTCTTGATCTAAAAGGATACCAACATGTTTCTGCCAATTTTTCATGCCAAGAAAGGTCGTTCTGGCATTCGTCAGGGTGTTGGTCCCTCGTTGTCTGGTCTTAACCCCTATTTGGAGTTTTTACCTTATTTCATAAGGCTGAACAGTGCCATAATATCGTCTACTCTGGATTAATTTCCAAGAGGGAACAATTTTCTGTAAATAAAGGTAGAACATACAATTATTGTTCCACTCACTCGTTCCCAATACCTCTTCATAATATCTTGTTGTTACAGCCTCTACTTCACCACACCAATAAACATAGCATTTCTTCAAAGGAAAAATAACCATAAACTTACAAGGGTTTACTCGCAATTCTCTAAACCCGGGACCTTTGTGGGACCGTGGTCTCGTAGTCACACTTTGAAATTGACGAATAGAGATTGAAAAAAACCTTCAAAGTAAGTTGGGTTAAGTTCTGTTTACTAAAAATCCGGTTGTTTATGGTTACTTTTGGGCGAGAGTGTCTATCAATAATTGGATTTGAGTAACGGGAGTACTAGCAGGGCACCATATTTTTGGCACGTTCTGCCTACCAGGCAGTTTTAGAGAGTCTGACTTTTTGTCTCACAGAGGTGTGGTGCGTTTTATGTGTGAACACGTGGTGTGGACAACACCATTATAAATTTAGTCTGGTCATTTTTCCTTTTGGCAGAAACATGTTGGTATCCGCAGCAGGGATATAGGGGTCTTTACCTCCCCTGAATATCCCAACTTTTGAGTTTTAATCCTACCAAGGGGTCTCAGGAATAAAGGATAACGATGGTTTCCTCCGTAGTTTTAACTGTATATGTCTGCACTTTTTGGTCCCGTCTGAGGGGAACACCCTTTTCCCTATACAGATATATTTTCTTTGTATGTTTTGTGAATTTCTGTTTGTTCCTTCACATCTTATGTACCCTCACCACTTATCTTCATACATACAAAAAAACTGCAATTGTTGTCTTTCTTTCTTTTTGTGCACTATCCTCTTCTAACTGCTCTATAGTGTTGCGGGCATTATATAGTCCAACCCCTTTGTATCTCTAACTTTAGAATAAGTGGTCTGATTGATTTTAGTATTTCTCTGTTTAGTGAGGTTTCTTCTAATCTTATTGCCTGGGACATTGCACCTTTGGGGATTACCAACAGTTTTTTCAGACATTTGCTTTCACACCTGTCCCAACTTCCCTCCGTACTAATGGCTAACAGCTCGGCCACATAAAGGCATTGCGTGGGGACCATTGCATTATAAGCGGTTAAAAGGGGAGACCAGGAGGCCATAAGTCTTTTTAAAGTGGACAAGTATCGCTGTCATAGCTAATGCCCTCGACTCCACTGATTCTTTATGTAAGGTCCAACTCTGCTGACTGGTACATTTCATGCCCATATACCTATAGGAGGGCACAACCTCTACTCTACTATTGCCTAACTGCCATTTATACGGTTTACTTTTTTCCCCCAAACATGATTATCTTTGTTTTTCCCATGTTTATCTTCAAATTCTTAGCCTCGTAATAATGATTAAACTTTTTTAACTTCCTCCTTGTGTCACATCCAGAATTGCCAAATCATCTGCATAGAGTAGGCATGACACATATCTTCCTCCGATTTTCAAGGAGAACAAACGTGTTGCTGCCAACTCTCCCAGTAGATCAGCTAAAAATAGGGATAACAATGTGGGAGCCAGGACACAGCCCTGCCTTAATCTATTTCCAAAGGGAATTTTCTCAGAGAGGGCCCCGTCTAAGTCAAATTCTACTTGGGCCCAGTTCCCAGTATGGAATTCCTACAGAACTTCTATTAGTGGACAAGGAATACCCAGTCGTATTAATTTCGCCCAAAATATTCTGCGATTGATTAAATCAAACGCTGAGGCTAAAATCAACAAAGCAACAGAATAGATTCCCTGTTGTTTTTTTGCCTTCTTCCCGAAAGCCCATAAACTGAAGCAGTAATCTATTGTGGAGTGCCTGGCTTTAAAGCCCCTATGACCATTGGGATAAAACTATTACCTTCTATTCAATTCTATAAAGCCCTTAGTATTACTTTGGAGTACATCTTTGCTCCTACATCCAACAAACTTATTAACCGGTAATTCCCTGGGTCCTCCTTGAATTCTTACGTGGGTGTATGAAGGTGAGTAAGTAGCTGTAAAGTTCTATGGGAGGGTGTGTCAGTGGTTGTATGAGTAGATGAATGAGTTTGTGAGAGGATGTGTTGGTTTGTGAGTGCATGTCAGTAGTTGAATACCTGTGTCAGTGAATGTTGGTGTGGCTGTAGATTTATAATACTGCTGAAAATTGGTAAAAACAATAGGAAGCGGGGAAAGCATCGTCCACAGGGAAGTAACATATGACAGACAATTTAAAGTACTTCATGTACTAATGAAATAAAGGAGATGTGTCAGGAGAAATGGAAATAAAGCTATAAGAATGTACTAAAAAATGCATGAAACTCCATTACTGAATAGTGTAAAAGAGAATAGTTTAAGTAGTAGTTAGTGAATGTTGCTTTAAAAAAGGAAACAACAGTAGTTTGTTTTGAAAATGCATTTTTTCCAAGTATTTTTGGGTTGCGCAGAACCCCCATGGTTCCGCAAATACACATGGTCCATACTCTATGGGTTTTACTCCGGTCACACGATTGGAACAAACCTCCAGTTCCACCCCGCTCAGCATATTTAAAAAAAGAAAATCAGCTATGTAGAAGTCTCTATTTCCACACCTACCATAAGGCTGGACATATTTCACATACCTCATTCACTATTTCTTCTACTCCCACTCTCCCTTCACCTCTGCATTGTAGGCTTTTTCCGTCCCTTCCACCAATGCTCCTGTCCCTGCAGCTAAGGTTACCAATATTGTGAGATTCTGTGCTAGCAGTAGGTCACAGGTTCACAACCGTTTCTAGACCAGCAAGTTAACTTCTAAACCAACTGTGGAAGGTGCGGTTGAGTGTTTGGAGTTATAGACATATCTCATACCCATTACTTTTTACTAATATCGGTATAAACCAAACACATTAGTAACCTAACATTGAGGTACCTTGTTAGCAAACCGACCCATCTTGGGCGGCTCATCAGCTCCTTCAAATGACTGGCAGCAGATACTTTATTAATTTTAACGTTGGCTCAGCAGCGGCTGGTTCACGGATGGCCTACACCTCGTATCCTCTGCCAGTCAGTGGAAGGAGCTGGTTAGCCGCTCGAGATTGGTACCTCAATGTTATGTTACTTCTGTGTTTGATTTACACTTGACACTTACAATGGAACCAACCACTGTTAAATAGTAAACATTTGGTCCTGAAGAATTACCATGTGAACCCAATGACAAATTAGGTAAGAAACTAGGCCTGGGCGAAGCACTACGCTACGCTCGCGTAGTTTGCGAAGTTCGCGCTACTTCGCACTACGCGAACTGCACGTAGCACAGTGCGAACACGCGTAGCGTAGTGTTGCGTAGTGCTGCGGTCATTTTTTGCTTGCTCGCGGTCCTCAACGTCAAGTTGGCGACGGCGAGCAATCAAAATGACATCCTGGCGAGACTTTTTCCTTGTTCGCGATCGCGAGCATGGAAAATAAACCTCCCGGCGAGATTCCCAACACGAGAAGGTCAGGTTTCTCATTGCGAGGGGTCGCGTATGCTCGCGACCGCTCGCGATGAGAAACTACCAGTTCGCGTTGAGAAAGCTGCAGCTCGAGGAAAAATCTACTCGAGCAGCAGAAAACTACAGCTCACACTGTGCAAGATGCCATTTTCAATGATTGCACAGTGCCGGTTGCTTGTCCGCACTGTGCAATCATTGAAAACAACATCTTGCACAGTGCGAACATGTTACTTCGCAGTTCGCGAAGTGCTACGCGTAGCTCGCGTAGTGCGAACTTCACTTTGCGTAGCTTCGCGAAGTGCTACTTCGCGAACTACGCCCACCCTTATAAGAAACATGTTCACCTTCATTTCGTAGCCCCCACTGTCCATTAACTCATTGGTGACACACCTTTCAATTTTTTATTGGAACCAGTGGACTCACTGATTAAATTTGATTTGAAGTACCACTGTGCATCATTTTAGCCCCCTGCACTTTTCCTCACATTTCCTACTCGCATCTACACCACGAGGCCCTACACCCGCACTGCGTCTAACTGCTTGGGAATAAGTGACCTCTGATAAAGAGCCCCTCATAGTGTGCCCGTCAGGCATTGCAGCATCGGCCTGATGAGGAGCATGCCCCATGATGAAGAATGACATCCAGCCAGGTCTATGAGGGCACCAATTCCCAAAGTGGGAGACACCATGCTTCCACCCTAGACATACTCTGATATTCCAACTAGGCCTCTGCCTCTACTCTCTCTTAAGGAACTTCATACTATAGTTGATTTCCTGATTTCCCTAGGACATATATGCTAGACCTACAAGTGACCCTCGTCCCTCTTTTTCTGATATAGCATGGTAGAGGTACCCTGACCCTCTGGGTGTGTTATAAATGTGGGGAAACATGTTTATTTGGCAGTAAAATGGCCCAAAAAGTTTTTTTCTCACTCTTTGCGTTGCTAAGCGTGATCACCCATGTTAATCCGCAAACCTCGCCATGAAGTTGCATGTGGAGACTGCACTGAATGTTGTGGAGGATTCACCGAGTCGTGGGAAAAAGCAACCAAATCGGGCTTCTTCCCAGGAAGCATGGAATGGGTTGAAGAAACACTGACCATTTAGAGGAGGTATATCAAAAAAAGATGAAAGGAATCCTGTGATTTGGTGATTAGAGCAGTATAAGTGAGACCACATGGTGAGGGATAGCCATCTTACCTGTTTTTCTACCGCAAGATGAGGTGGTTTGCAAGAGTTCTGATTCGACATTTGGAATGAAAACAGATCTTACCAGAGATAGAAAAAAAACTGGGCGAACAGCAAACCGCTTTGACTGATGTGATAATTAGGTTGTTGTATATAAAACTATATTTACATACAACATTGCTAGTAAATGTAAGCTGAAAGAAAATGTGTACCTTTAGAGACTATACTAGAACTGAAAAAAGAAGGGGGCTTAGATGAGAACATTAACTAAAAATACAGTGAGCAGGAAAGGAGAAAGAGAAATTGGTATACTGAAAGTTTGGTATTTTATTAAGCCAGAATGAATGAATGTATTTGAAATTAGGTTTTAGTGTTTGCTTAAAGTATGTCATTTATTAGTATGTAATTTGCACACACTCACACATTCAGGGAAGCACTTACATATCCAGTTACACTCCTACAAAAGCACGTATGAAACCACCATTCATCTAGCCAGACAGTGCCTGACACAAAAAAGACTGATAACAATTGTGTTATCCTCAATTTTGATAATCAAAGGTTAGTTAGTGATCTTCTAGGGAGTTTACCGGACTCTCCTTCATCACAGTCGCAGATTTATATAGTCACTTTGGTCTTCTTGTATGAACCTACAGCGATAAATAGTTTTAACACTTATGGCTTTAGCCGCCCATTGAAAAGCACTTTGCCTATCTCCCATCAGCAGGTATTTAGCTCTCTCCCCATCTCTAACAGGTTTGCCCCTCTGGTGGACCTGGATGTTGTGATTGACTTTCTACCTCTTTCGATCTAACTTATTTTACCAATGAGTTAGAATGTTCCAATTTAAGGGTTTCTCCTGGTGCAAATTCCATGGGGCACAGCCTAAAGTTCTAGACTTGCAAGTTACTGACCCCACACCAAATCCACCGAGCACACCAATTTCTACTCATTTGGTAGAGGCTACTTCGTTGGTGCTCTTTGAGGGTATCATGTTTCTTTCTTGGAACATAGCAGGATATGACAATAAGAAAGATGACCTGGATTGGTATAAGGAGTTTAGGAGTTAAGACGTTGTTCTTTTTAAAGGAGACTTGGGCTATGCAAGCTATATTTACTAATAGTTACTATTCTATTTTCACTCCAGCAATCTCTTCATCCTCAGTTAGAGCGAAAGGGGGTCTACTCACTCTTATAGTTAATACACTCCCATTTGTAAAAATCTCATTTATGATTAGTTCGCCATATTTTCACATGCTAGTAGCAACGGGACATGGTAAGACTGACATACTTTTGATACATTTCTATAACAATTTTTCTGATAACACCTCAGTGGCTGATGAGCTGAGTAAAATATTAGAGGATCTATTCTATCATCATCCAAGACCATTTTTCATTATTTGAGTGGGAGATTTTAATACACATTCATGTTGTAATATCGATCAGCGTATTTGCGGGTTAACCGACTCGAGAGAGTCTATGATCACCTATTTTAAGCATCGAAAATATGGTAATATCTTAAATAGCCTTCTGTTGATGTGGGATTTATTTTTACTAAACCCATTACAACTCTTTACGGGTCAAATTATCCCAACTTTTTTTTAATCTGGATTGACTTCAACAATTGATTGTATAATCATTCCTGCAAATTTAAAGAAGTATGTGAAGAATAATTTGGTGCAGCCGTATGAATTTAGTGACCATACTTTATTTCATTCTACTTTTCTTTGGCCATATCTAGTAAATCTACCTCAATCCCTGTGCCTAAACCAATCTTATCTAGGTTAAATGGTCTTAATTTAAAAAGGGATCAAAATTATTCTAATTCTTTCCTTCCATTGGTGGTAGGGATAATGTTACAGGAGATTCAAAGCTGTTTAGACCCCAAAACTGGTAGTTCACAAGTGGTGACTGCATTTAGCAAAATGTACACCTACATTAGACCCCATAGTTTACGTCAAATTCCTCAAAAGAACCCACAGTCTGCTAAATGGTTCGAGCTTAATCGCTCCGATGTTACCACCCGGACTGCAGGTCCAAGGGGCTTACAGGTGTTATGACTCTTGCGGCGTCGCGGGCACTCTCTTGTGTTTCCTCCTTACTCTATGTGCCACTTCCAGACCTGGTATGAAAGGGCTACCTACCCCCTTTTTTCTTGAGGTGTTTTCCTTCTGCACCCATTTTCTCTTTTCTGCCTGTTCTTCCTTCTTGAACGTGTACTCTCGCGAGAGTATGGCGATTTTCTTACGAAAAATGCCTCATGCCACGGGGAGATGCGTGCCTATATAGACGTGCGTGAATCGTTCCCAAGGTGCTTGGCTTTGAGTATTTTCTTCCGGTTCGCAGGATATTTTGCTCTGCCCTTGTATTTCTAGGTGACCAGCATTCCACCACGCTCACCCTTCTTGCTCATCAGGGACCGCTGGAGCGGGTCCTTTCATTGACATTCCATTCTGAGTGCTTTGCAGTCCACTGCGCATGCCCCGCAGTTGGTGGAGGACTGCAGGAGAGGGTCCTCATTGGTATTTTTTAAGCGCTTGGCATTTCCGCTGCCAGCACCTCACCATTGCTTGAGGACCGCAGGAGCAGTTTCTCTTGGGAACTTGTTTGTGCACACAGCATTTCTGCCAAGCACACCTAGCTGTCGATTAAGGACCGCTGGAGCGTGCCACATTGAAAACCAGACAATGAGCTTGACATTTTCGCCGTGCTCACCTCCATGCTGAATAGAGGACCGCTGGAGCTGTTCCTCTGTGGATTTTGCCTAGAGTGCTTGGCCTCCCACCACACACGCATTCCGTTTCTCTCAGGAACTGCTTGCGCAGTTCCTCCATTTCACTACACGCGTGCTCCACAGGACGCTGCACACGCTCCGGAAAGTCTCTCCAGGAACCCTTCGTGAAGACAGGTCAGAACACAGGAAACTGGGATCGTCTTCATTCCTTCTACGCTCCCTTAATTCCTCTTCCACCCATATGTTCCTTTTTTTGTGTACACGTAGGTGGGTCAGTGCACTGTCCATTGAACTTATAGGCCTATTTTTTCTAATGAGGGAATTTTTTGTTCTCTTATGGGACGTGATTATTTCAGGGTCCAATCTAAGGTGCTTTTCTGGACTCCCACAGAGCATATGCCTATTTTTGCACTACCACCTCTGGAAATCTATCCCCTATGAAGTGCTTTAGGGATAGTCGCCCATTTTCATCGTTACCTTCCCTGGATGTTTTCTCGACTGTTGTGTTTTCCTCTTTTGAAAGTGGTGAGTAGCACTATAAAACCGAGAAAAGAAAAGGGGAGGGATTGTTGTGGTTCTTAAAGAATGAAACAGTCTTCTCCAGTGTTGCATGGTTTCCAGGCACTTACCTGTTTCTTGTTCGGTTGTGTTTTCCAGAG